>NC_080672.1:372507415-373211165 GCF_030247195.1 Topomyia yanbarensis | reverse complement strand
AAAGAGAAAAAGACAACTAGTGCCTTGAGAAAACTTTTTGGAATGATATTTTATAAACCTTTGCTAAAAATATCAATCCTAAATACTTTTTAAAAAGTAGACTACTAGATTGATTACCCATTGATATATTAGCATCAAAAGCGGGAAATTTTCTTGTACCATAACTTTCTCGGAGACACCCCATTGCTAAAATGCAGAATTCACGAGATAATTTCTTTTGGCCAGCTTTTCACAATTCTCATCTACTGTGTATCGTAGCAAAATACATTCATTGACTGACACAACTATGTTTGGAAACGATTTATCCTACATGCTAATCGATACAACTAAAGCCACCTGTCGGTATTTTATTCAACAAAGTTGTTACAATCGGATACAACCAATGCAACGATTTCTAGTTTAATACCGCAAACATAAAGAAACACTTTTTGCACATTTTTGGGTGGTTCTCTAATACTCACTGACACCATTTTTGTTTTCTTATTTGACTTACCTGTAAAGAAAAGAAAGAGAATAAAATTAGTTCGGGGTTCTTTCATTAAATCGAATTGGAATTTTTTAGAAGATGAATTATATTATTTTTTGGTTTTTTCCTTTCTTTTAAATTGTAACGACATAATTAGCAAGGGACTGAAAGGTGAAGCATTTTTCAAATATTAAGAGCCATAGTACTCTAGGAAGAGCAAGGATTTGAAGTAAGAAAGTGTAGAAAAGCGTGGAGTAGGGTCAATGAACAAGCTTAGAGGTTCCCGGCTACTTAACTCTTTGTCTTCTGCAACGCAGGAGTCAGGATCTTTTGGCATTAAATGCGAATCACCTGAGTCTGCGGCATGTCCGGACAAGCGTAAAGTCAATTTAATAACTTATGCTGTCGGAACCGCGACATTAAATTGACTTTACGCTTGTCCGGACATGCCGCAGACTCAGGTGATTCGCATTTAATGCCAAAAGATTCTGACTCCTGACTATAAATCCGCCATTTTTATTTATATTGGCATTCAAAAAACTGTTTCTTGTTGAGTAAATATATGAACATTTTTTTCTAGTTGTTTTCATGTTCAAAACGATCCTTGTACCCTTTTCATGAGCCATAGATGAGGGGTCACCTTAAAACTGTATTAAAGAGCACTAAGCATTAAGTTGAATCTCTGATTGAAGCGTCACATAAAACTGTAGGTGCTCCTAAAAGCGCTGGAAACTCCTGGATCAATCTAAAATCTCCAAATTTAGGAGCTGTTTACTTTGGTTTTCTATCAAAACTTCCTCGATCTGTTTTATTTGGCGAACTCTCAAGACAAAAATTGTATCCTTTACAAGCAATCTCATCTTCATATGGTTTTGGGGTGCAGTAACAGATTTCGCCATATAAGGATGGTCAGAGGCACACTCTTCCTGAGCCAAAAGAATATAATAATTTGTCATGATGAATTTCGGTCTTTCCGCTAAAGAGTGCTTAGAGCGTCTCTTAAAAGAAGGCAACAGATTCGCCATTTATACGCGGGCCACCTTGATAGATCATGGACTCTCCCCACAATAATCACACTTTTCAGCATTGGCCCATTTGCTTGTATTTCGTGCAATGCTGCAATGCATGATGCGTTGTACAAGCAGGCAGATGATCCGTGAAGAAGAAGACATTACTAAATGCAAAGCTGTCCCGAAAAACGTCACCCGATACGATTCTATCCCGTTCAGTGGGATTGTAATTTAAAATTTTCATTCACTGGAACAATGTGTCTTTGAAGCAGCCAACCCCGTGCTTCAGCAGATACACTTAAGACAAACTTGAATCGGTGACGACACCGTCGATCTCAAATTCGTAAGCGGGTATGTAGATGAGGTAGTCTTTCACAAAAGACTTGTCTCCAGTAACGTCATTTGCTTGCTTTGGACTAAATATTACAATTTGGAGTTTACCTTGCCAAATTTCGACATATCTGTCACGGCTGAATATTTCTGGCTCAGTTGCTGCGAAATCGTTAGTATACCTAGGGGATCTTTAATCCAAAAGATCAGATATGATCTGATCGAGTTCAATGTTTATGATTTTAATCTTTGATAACCCATCTTATTCGACATCTATATTACCATCAGCTGGGTCTCTTCAAAAGAGTTTATCTATGCACTGATCTAGAGCTCGACACAATGTGATAACTTAAAAAAGACGAAGCAAGAGACAGAAATTATGGGAGGTATAATGAATTGAAAGACAAACCCGAAAACCTGCTTCACTCGATAGTCATACATTTTTCCACCAAGTAGGTTACAGCTCCTTTACATTGTTCTCTCAGTATACTGCTCTCCCGAACAGATGCTTCCTCTGTCACCTTCAAAAACCTAGCGTGAACTGATTTAATGAATATACAGTTCAAATTGTGTGACTGGAAATTACATGAAAAGAGCGACAGTCAAATCTTTTGGAAATCGATTTTTTTGACATTTTTATAAGCTTCTAACGATTGGAAAAAAATATAACGGAATAATTATTAAATCAAATTCCTCGGATTGTTAGATGACTTCGTCCGTCGCTCGCAAATACCTAGTATCAAGAAATTTCACAAACTCTCCGTCTAACGCATTCCAACGCCTGATTTCGAATGATGTTACCTTACCTTCAGCAACCTTTGCTGAGTGTAAGATTAATTCAATTAAATCCCATGAGTCCACTTCATATTTCCTCTCAAAAAACCGCCACAAAAATATCCAAATTAAAAGCACACTTTCCCGTCTGCGAAGCTACCAAAAATGTCCTCCGGAAACCTGTTCCAATCCGATACCAATAAATCACACAAACCTGCGAGATTTGGCGGCGAATGCGATCTCTCACTTTCTTCGTGTATTAACCGATTACTGCATCATGCAGTTCGTTGGAATCAACAAAAAAACAGAAAGAGCGTACCACACAAAAAAGCTCCTAGAAAAAACACGTCGGAGCCTTTACCGGAAGAGACACTCCGATTTCTCACTTGCTAGCTCGTGTCTAGCACCATCCGAAAAATTTCACGGCAAATAATGTGGAAGTCATCGTCTAGTGTTTTTTATTTCTCTCTTGGATGTAGATCTCGTTTTCGGTAGGTGATGATTACCTCATATTTGATATATCCGTTTAGCGAATGACATCAGGTGGATCTGTTTGCCTAGCGGCAATGTGCCTTTCCCCTAAGTAGACGTTGAAGAGTTGTCGTAATTTGGTACACCTTTTTAAAACGGTCCGTTGGTATAATAATAAATAATAACTAAAAGTTTTTCACAAGTTGTATGTATAATCATCACATCAGCATCAAATCTCAGATGAGCACCGAATGCTGATGTGATGATTATTATACATTCTCCTTTGCAATGGGGTACACTTCAAAGTTGTAAGTACGTTGGATCGTGGAACAAACCGTGCCTAATTCGATAGTCCACTTTTATATGCGTGCATTTGATCGCTGCTGAATGAATTGTAGAATTGAAGTACTTAGGAAAGGGCCGGGTACGTAGGGTCTGGAGACAGAGGGACAGAAAGAGGATGAGAGGGAGAGCATGTTTTTAGTTTCTTTTAAACTGCAGAGTCATTTGTCGACTTTCTTTGTAAGGAACTGTTTGGTAATGATGTATTTATGTAATCTGTTTGTAGCATATTTTCATGTTTGAGCCACAACGAGTGTTTTTATAATAATGAAAATGGTTTATTATTAGTAAGTGGAATGTGTACGTAGAAAAAATTTCTTAGCTTCGGAGCGACTGGCTAAGGCAAAAATTGAAGAATCAAACCGGGAGCTATTGAATGCAGGCTTTTCATTCCAATAATTGGTCAAAAGAACGATTTCATTCCGATGTAGGTATTTTTGGGAAATTCTTAACAAGTCTCATCCTTCACATCGTCAGGTGTCAGTTTGTTGTCGCACGGTCGCTGATGAAGATATAGTTGCAGGATTTTCCGTTTTATCCTCAATATGCAGATGCGGTAACTCAAAGCTTGAAAAAAGCTCAACATGAAATTTTGGCGAATATACATTTCAGTTTTGAATAATTAGTTACAGTGATTCTGTTCTGATCAAAATAAGTATTAGGGACTTTTGCAAATGGACATACTAAAAATAAATATAGTATCGCTATGATTCCAAATTTCATCATTTAAATAATAATACAGTAATGTTTCCATTATATCACTATGCGTTTATATCAATACTCGTTTATACCACCCTCGATTATATCACGCTTTATGAAAAACAGGAAAAGCACACTACATTTGATCCAGTTAAGCCACATATTGTGTCCTGGCCCTATTAATATTTTCCTATAATTAATATGCTTATTTACATGTAGGGTAATGAGCCTATTAGTGGGTTTCGGACTGTTTCGTTAAGGGTTTATATATGATGAGGTCGGTCAAAAAGCCGAACTTTTTATTCTTTTATGTTAAAGTATAACTTTTTAAGAAAGTATCTTAAATTTTTATAGAGGTCTACGCAGTAAAAGCAAAGTAATAGCACTATTCATCTTATTCCTTTACGTGGGCGGAGGGCGTGGCGTAAAACTTTAAACGTGAATAATCTTGAAATCATGTTTTACCAAAAACTTTGTTGTAATCATTAGGATTGTCGAAATAAAATGTTTCTTTTTTTTTTAAATTGGTCCAATTGATGGCATGGATCTAGACTGCTGGTACAGAGGATAGAGACTTCAGGAGGTGACCGATTGATGATCGCGCCAGTGCGGGAGTTTGGAGGTTCACGTTTGAGATCGCGTTTGAAAATGTGCTGAGACGTTATCATGTTTGCGAGTTTCGCGGGTGGATGTTCGCGAATGGCTTAAGCATTTGTATGTTATCGCGTTTGTCGCGTCCATGCGGCTTCGCGTGTATAAATTCGATTTTATAACCGTGTGTCCACTCGCATATTCGCGTGTGTTTTTAGATGACTGCGTGACCGTGAATCTGATATTTAATTTTCAGTGTAGATGCTAGAAGAGTGTGAATCTGCCCGTGTCACTTGAGTTTCCGGCCATGTCCCAATGGAACGTGTTGTTTAGTGAATATGAACCCCAGTTCTTTTTTTATTTGGATTATAGAGTTTTTAGCTTTAGGATCATTCGCCTCTTTTCGGGTTAGAGAAATCTGTTTTTGGAAAAAATCTCTAACCCTATGTGCGGGATTGAGAATCGAACCCAGGTGAACTTCGTAAAAGGCAATCGATTTACCAACTACGCTATGCGTGTCTCCAACGCCATTTTTGATTGGTCCAACTGAAGGCATGAATCTAGGCTGCTACGGCCGAAAGTAGAGACTTCTGGACGTGACCGATTGTTGGTTGCGCGAACGGTGGGTTAATGTTTGAGACCGCGCTGCTAAAACTTTCACTTAATTACCAGCGCGTTTTAATGTTGTGTTGTGACCAGGTTTGCATTATCGCGATGGCTGCGAGCGTTTGTACGTTTGGAATGAGAGAATTTGTTAGTGTAGATGAAAGAATATACAATTGATTGTGTTAGTAAGTGTTAGTATAAAGCTAATGATATAGTAACAAAAGGAGACATAACAGGCCGAGTAAAGAAAAAAAGAGATGCTAGGAGATTAATTAGAAGTGTGAAAATTGAAATTTTAGGTGATTTGGACGTGACATGAATTTTTGACAGCTTTTTGAAGGGCATAACTCGAGTGTTTTTTAATTTGATCATAGGAACCAGACCCGATTATTTTCGTTTTTCGATGAAACAGTTTATTTTGTGCAATACATTTTTTAAACAAAATTTTCCGATTACATCGTAAAATAACCAACAATAAGTCAATATTTAGAAAACTGTTTGTCATGATTTTTTTATTGAATGAGAATATCTAATTAAATAACAACTACGACGCCTGCGAATGCCCGCGATCACACTGTACTCATTCGAGTGCTTTTAAATTTCTCTTTAAAATGAGTCTATGCTAGTTTGCAAAAACTTGCGATAAACAGTCAAAACTTTAAAAAAACTATCAATGGAGACGCATGGTTATTACTGATATTAAATTTGAGTAATCACTTTATAGCTAAAATAATGTTGCGAACACATGTACAACTTTTAAATGACATTGAGAGCATTATCACTAGTTAACAAAAGAGAGTGGAGCCAAGTAGAAGTGGTTTCTTAGATGGTGAAGGTATTAATATTGTAGAAAATTCAGTAAATATTTACAATCTTTTGGAATGATATAATAAATGTTTCTGGAATTATTTCTTGATAACATACGCAGACCCTGTCAAATTGATTGAAAACAGCTATGCTCTGGTCATTTGGTAAAACTGTTTTAATCAGAATTTGAATGGTACTGATTCATTTTAAAGAAAACCGATAGTACCCGAAAAAATAAGATATTTTCATATCTAGTTTTCCAAAAACGATCCAATATTATTCCATCACGTCTTCTTCGACCCTTCAAAACTAAATAATCATTTTTGAAGTAACATGATGAGATATAAATTAATTTGTTCAACATTGAAAATAAGTTGAGCCTACTATAATTACTAAAAATCATTTGACTCGACAAAATTTTGAGCCATCCTAATAAGTAGTGTAATTAATTTATAATATATTTATAATTAAAAAAAGAGTTCATCGCACAAAAATTTCTTTTAAAACAATTAAGTACTTTCACAACAAAATAATTATTTTTGAGTCACCCTAATGTGTAATAAGAGATTTTTCTAATAAGTGTTTATATCAAAAACGATTCAGTGCACCCAAATATTATATAAAAATTCAGATTAGACAAAATCAATATTCTTGAGCCACCCTAATGAAGAGTAAATGTTTATTTTTAATATGTTTTAATGTCAAAAACGAATTCAGCGCACCAAAATTCCACAAAACCATCTTATTTGAACCGATACGACAAAGGTTGGATTTTAGTCCACCTTTTGTTCCAAGCCGAGTCACTGTGCGATGACTGTAAGAACGTGGCCGGCTACGTTATTGGCATTTCAATGTACATATTGACGATAGCTCCAAAAAATTTTGTTCCGGAACAAATACCTAGTCCAACGTGAAGCCCCGCAAGAAAGAATGTTGTGTTCAAGCTGAACAAGTGAAATCGATCGTCAATCGGGTACCAGGGTTGCCAAAATTAAATCTGTATTTTTGCCCTAAAAAATCTTTTCATCTGTATTTACTCTTCGAAAAATCTGTGTCGATATCTGTATCGAATCAGTTGGGTCGTATAACCTTTTACTGGATTATCTATCGAAGATATTGATTCCTGTGGTATAAATCAGTCAAGTAAGAAACTATTTATATTTTCGCAAAAAAGCACTACAAATCGTTCTAATATTTTACATCCAGAAACTTGAATTTTACCGATGTGCACAATGGAAAAATAATTTTCTTCTTCATTTAATGACTTTTGTTGATATATAATGTTATATACATTAAGTCGACCAATGTAGCTGTAGAATTTTTGGACAAAAAATTGAGAATTAACAAAGTCACAGAGCATGACAATTAACGTTTCTGGAAATAGATTTCAGCCAGGCGTTTTCTGGGTGCAAACCTGAGTGTATTACAAATCTTTACCTTTTAGAATGAGCGACCATTCTCAAAAGTGAAGATATATTTTGATTAGGCTGTGCACGCAGACAAAGTCAACATAAATAATGACTTTTACTGTGAGTCGTGTTTACCGACACTGCCATTAAACTGTGAAGCAATGTTTGTAAACACGGCTCACAGTAAAAGTCATTTGTAAGTCGACTTCGTCAGCGTGCGCATCCTAATACAGAGTATTAGGAAATGAGTATTGTAAATGAATCAATGATAGAAAGGGCGGTGAAGCTATATAACTACACTACAATCCTTTCGCAAAACTTAGGCCTCTATCGATGACAGTAACATGGCTATTGCTACGATCCTAATGATACTAAGAATTCTTTCTTGGTTGGGGATCGAACATACGTTGACTATCATGCTAGCGTGCAGTGAACAAAACCTTAAAAAGACAGTCAAAGATATTCGCTAGTTTTCAATGACATTTTCGTACTTGTCTTCCGCAAAGACTTTTTTTGTGGTATCTAACAGGGAAAACTGATTCAAATGGTCAAGCGAAAGCAATTATGTGAAAAAAAATTCCCCCAGAGACGAGATTTGAACTCACAACCTTTGAGACTCTTTAGCAAAGTTTTATGAAAGTAGGTAACGCACCTAAATCGAATAAAAAATAAACTCTACTTAAGGATGTACTCCCATTTGTTTATATTTTGACGTATAATTAAAACACCAAATGTTTATACAAAAATTGGAGTTAAGTACATTGGTCTGACATTTTTGATACACTGCAAAGATTATCCAAATCAAGCATTGAAAATAAATAACATTTCGTATGTTTCAATAATCAAACCCTTACATCAGTGCTTAATCATCAATCTCATCAGTCTGAGCCATCTACTAACACCAATCACGCAATAGGATTCGTAAATCCGGTTGCATCAGTGTCAAGCAGCAATCATCCTACTGTTTCCGGACATCCGCAAAAAATTGCAAATAAAACGATCGCTTCAACTCCAATCATAAACCGCTTTCTGTTTATCTTTCGCAAATTTTTCGAATAATGTAAACAGTCGGACCGACAATTTGTTCGCAAACTTTAAAAAAATGAATATTAATTCGGAATGCTTATGCGACCACTTTTTATGGAAATTTAATCTTGCAACATAAAACGCCTGAAAATATTGCAAAAAGTCTTCACTTTCTCCTTCTTTCACCGAACATAAACGGCCGGGCAAAAAACACCCGTCCATCGTTCCTGATCCGGACCTATTTTTGCCCTAAACTCGTGCCCCGTCGAATGTATTGTTCTTTCTCATGCCAAGTCACCTACCCCACAGGCAACATTCGACATAGACCCAAAACAGGAACACTGTCCCGTTTCGTGCTTGTTTTCAGTAGATTTCAATGTCCAGCTTAACTCGCGCCTTAACTTCGCGACAGAAGAAAGCGTCTGAAGATATCCCCCTAAAAAAAAAGAACCAACCAAATCTCGCACACAGACACGCGATTGAGAAGCTCAACGAATCGAGTACCGGTCGCTCGCGAGCAAACGACCACAAGCGTTATGAATCATAACCGACCGATGCGATATGCCGCGGGATGCTTTCGGTTTGTGTACGATGATCGTCCACTGTTTGTGGTTCGCTGTGATTTTTCGCAGCTTTTCTACATCCAAAACAGTCGATCTGTGTTGACTGGATCGGTATTTACAGCTGCTGATGGTTGCAAGCGGGCGCGGGTCAGGTGGAGGTGACATTGAAGATGGCCAAGCGATAAGACGCCGCAACGCTTCGCTTGAATATATTCAGAGCCGTGGCCATGGGAAATAGCAAATTGGGTGAGTTTTTGCGCGGGTTCGGGACGCAATCTGTGTGAAGTGTCTCGCTCGCAGCAAAGAGAGAGCGACCCATTCATTCTTAAGGAGGGCGAAAGTGCTGCGTGTGATTTTTGACTTTTACGTAATTTGACGCGCGGTAATTGTTTCCGGAGAACCGTACACTTCCCAAGGGGTTGTGCAATCACGTGAATCGAATTAATTGTGTTGTAATGAGGAATGGGAAGATAATAGACACACCTAGTTCAGCAATTGATTTAAATTAATGCGTCGTGTTCTCGGAGGTATTGTGCAACAATAAAAGATTGACGCAGGTTAATGTAGATTTTCGGCAACTTCTTTGGTTACTATTCGTTTATTACAGCGATTCTCAACCCCCTAATTGAAACTATTTTGAATTAATTACAAGTGACAGTAACTTACAATTAATATTAACTGGAGCTATTGCTTCTAGCAGTTTCATGTTTCAAATTTCGTTTGATTGGTACAGCTCATGGCGATAGCTTGACTGAGCAATGAACCATTTTAGGAATTACGAGATGAACATAAAAATAATAAAATCGAATATTAATGTGTGCCCGACTGATCTTGTGTATACTATATGTGGCTTCGCGTAGAGATCTTCTATCTTTGTGGAAAGCCGTCAGCTGTGCCGCACACAGTGCACAGATGTCGGAAACGTCAAAAACGTGAACTTATTTTACTACAGGCCAAACCATTGAATACATTCATAGGGTGTCTTTGGAGGATTTGTTCTTATAAATTTTACCCACAACCTGATAAAAATTAAACTTGAGCATGGCTTACTCTGATCAAAATAACAAAAAAAAAAAATTGTACCGACGAGATAGAACGTTGGTGTTTTTGACACAGTTTTAGAAATGCTCATAATAAAAAATTTTGATGAAGAGCTTCAACCTGTAGGTCTAAAGGTTATAGATTTATAAAGCGTTATCGGTGGCAACTCCCTTAAATTTAGTTTTTTGAATATAACCATTTCCATTGTGACTTTTCGTGCAAACTATGTTCCAGATAAATGTGGCGGTATCAAAACCACAATTATTATTAGCGTTGTCTGTCCATCTGAACAGAAACATGTCGGAGTCACCCCGCTGTTGTAAATTACCCCGTTTAACGGCAATGCTAATTAGGCTAATTAAGCATGATATTTTTTGTTTCAAGTGATTCAGCGTCGACATTCAGTTTATCAAGTTCATTGCTGGCGAACCATTTTGTATAGGTGCAAGGTGTACTAAGAATGTAATAGACATTTCCACCATTTTATTGAACATAACCAGCCATGGAATCATAGTTTGGGGAAATGAGGAAGGCCCAAATGCACCACTAGTTGGATTAAAAAAGTTTTTCTATATTTTTATCGAAATAAAACATTGTTAATTCAATGAAACTGTTGAAATTGACATATTTGTAAGTGACTTGTACCAGTTGTTCCGATTGAAATTTTAAAGAATGAAACAGCTAAAAAATTTTATTTACATTTTCAAAATCCGCTTGGGGCATTATCACACGAATAACTTTTTTTTGGACCACTAATCTCCAGGTACCTTTAGAGTCAGTAGAACCAGACCCCGAAATATTGAAATGGTAAAAACCTAAGCAATAGTTAATTGAAGCAGTGCTTGCGCTGGTTCACGCTTGCTTGAACCTTCGTGGAGAATTCGATACCAAGCTAATGGGCCCAAGCAAACGAATTGTCTTAGCGTACAAGGATTGACAAGACATTTGTCAATGTTATTCATGTAAAAGCTATAGAGTAAGGATCTAAGACATGAGCCCTGGGACCCATATGTAGCCAATACGTGTGTTGATAAATCATTGCATTGCAATCGGTCAATACGAGTTGTGGTCGGAGGCTGATTTTCCTGGTCTTTAAATGGCGATGTCAATCATTTGTCTCTAATCATAAGGGATCAAGTTACCCTTATTAAACAAATTCAACAGACGTTTCTTTGCAAAGTCTGGCAGATACTTCAACAAGTTGAATTTGATTCTGTCTGGCCCTAGGGATTTATTGTTATTTGATAAGAGAGCAAGCGAGAACTTCACCATCGAAAAAGGTGTTTCGTTCGCGGTATCGTGAGAGGACGCAGTGCGGTAGATCTGCTATGCCGGGATGGAATCCGGAAAAACCTTCTTGGCCAAATCGAATGTCCAACGGTTTCAATATTCCACACACTTAATTTTTTCTGCCGAATCTCTGCTTTTTGTTGCATGTTTTGCCGAAATCTCAACAGCAACCATTTCTAGGCATATCTACCTGTACCATCTAGCTTGGGCAAGAGACCAACTACAATACGGCTGGTATAACGGAGTAGGCTCTCGACAAGCTGAATTCGCATCCAGATACAACGAGAGCCGAAAAACGAATGTGTTACCACAGGTTTACTTACATGACATTGTCCTGCCAAGCATTACCAGAAACAAAATAACAAAAATCAAGATGATATTCACCGATTCTGTAACTACGAACTCGATAGCTCGGAACATATTCTCTGCCATTGAGCAGCCATTCTTCGAAGGAAGCGATACTTCCAAAGGTATCTTATGGTGCCGGGCGAAGTATAAAATACCTGTCCCAAACGGTTCCTGGGCTACATTAATAATGTAGTAGGGGAACATGGGGAGACTTGACCAGGTTTTCAGCTAAACTCTCTAAAAAAGTTTTTAATCCTTCCAAAGTGATTAAGATATAATGTGCAAAGGTATTGTGTGTGTTAAGTTATAAAAGTTTTTCTGAGATCATTTATTTGTTTATTTTTACAATTTTTGTGCCTTCTTTTAAAATTTTTAAATTTTTTTTGGATTTGTCCCATTTTTTTAATTCGTTTTATCTTTTTATGTTTTTGCCATTTTTACATTTTATTTATCGTTTTATTCGTTTCTTTTGTATTCGTTTGTTCAATTGATTTCATTAAATTTATTCGATTTATTTAACTAGACTTTTATTTTCTATTATAATTCTTTGTATTTTTTCATATCTTCCAACAAACATATTTTAGTATTTCTGTATAGGCTTTTTTCCATATTTTCTATTTAGGTTTCTCTCATTTGCTTAATTTTTTTTCTATTTCTTTCGTTTCAATTTTTTGTGTTGTGAAATTTTCTGTTGTTCATTTATCAGTTTTGAAATTTATGCTTTTCTTTTGCATGGATTTTTTCAATATTTTCCTATTTTTGTTTATCAGTACGTTCCATTACTTTTAGTAATTTCCTTTTTACCCATTAGATCAATTTTGAATTCCATGTTTTATATTTTTATAATTTTTTCATTTGAAAATTTATCCTTTTGCGTTTTATACATGTTTTCTGATTCCCATTTAATCAAATTTTAAATTTTTCCACTTTTACTTTATGCAGATTTATTTATTTTTAAACCCATCTATTTTTTAAATTTTCTCTGATTTTTCTTTATGATAATATTACATGTTTTTTTCAATTTCTTCTAGGATTTTCATTTTTACTCATTTAAACCATTTTGTTTTTACAGGTTTTCTATGATTTCACTATTGTCTCTTTTTTAGCTATTTCCATTTGTTTTTGTTGTCTATTTTTCTTCAATCTAACGCTTTTAATCCACCTAACAGTGTAATGATACATTTCTAATAATTCTTATCGCTTTCTTCGGGTATTATATCGATTGAGAACATTTAGAACTTGATGCTTCGCGATGTTTTGATAAAACACATAGTGGGGATAGTGGCAGGTCTCAGAGAATCGCTCAAATCAGCATAGGACAACATCAGTGCTAGAAATCTCAAAGGTTAAATCAATTTAATGGAAAAGCGGACAAATGGCCCATAAAATAGACATACAAACGAATTATTGCTAATGCTCCGTTAATAACATATATAAATTCTTCAATCAATGCATTGTATAGGGAAAATTGAATTTTCCTTAAGGAGTTACATATATAAGTAATAAGCGGGCCTTTCGAAATGGTGTTTTTAAAAAATACGACTTGATTCGACTACGATGAGCAACAGAATGAATTCTATTTGATTTATTGCTTAACTCGAACCCTAGATCCTGATTGCTGACCTAAGCTACCTTGTGCACATAAGCTGGTCTCCACGTGCCGGCTGGTGGCTCCTGTCGCTGACCGGATACCTGTGTGCTGACGCTACAGTCTAGGCTTGGGGAACACTGCTGATGCAATGGAGGCTATGGTTGTCGTTGGTGTACCTGTTGTTGTTGTTGGTGCCAGCGTTTTGGTTCTAAGCGGTAGCTGGAAAGTTTCGACTTTAACTCGTCCTTCCTTACGAATTGAATCGTCCCGATTCATTCCTTGCTCTAACTTATTATCCTTGGTTGGGGTGTTATGTTCTGTGGCTGTCTCTGTCTGAATTTTAATTGTTTGGTGAATGCTGCGTGTCCTTTTCCGTAGAATAAGGAACAACGTGATAGCTATTGCAACAATGCTTAAGGTGGACATGGTAATTGATGCGCCTGTCTTTAAGTTATTCGTATAGGTGAGATCATTGATCATTTTCCGGTTGACTATATGGATTTCTTGTAAGTTCGAGGTTGTCTCAAGATGTTTCTCGTGTATGACAAGTCCATCGAAAGGCAGAACGACCATTGGTTCTATTCTAATTAGTTCGACATTGTTGTACTGTGTGCTATTTAGACTTATAGAACAATTATGAAATTCGATCAGAAACGTGCCCGATAGACTTCTATTGTTCAAACCACAGGATGATTCTACTTTGACGGAATTAACTTGCTTGAGCAAAATATGGTTATTCGTGAGTTGGACGATTTCAGTTGGCTTTGTGTATTTTGAAAAGGTGCAATTTCCAGATGTTCCTTCCAACAGTTTAGAAAAGCATGGGTCACTCGTGAAGTTTACTAGATTGTTCGGGGTGCATAAATGGTTTCTCTGTACTCGTTGGCACTTGTGAATGATGAAATATGTTGCTGCTTCGTTGTGGATAGCAATTTGCGCTGGTAGCTTTAGTATCTTGTTCCCTACGGGTATTGGTTCTAAAAGAAAGTAATTATAAATTGCATGTTCGACTACAGGTATTGAAACGCTGAAAATGAGCTTGGTTCCGTTGTGAAAGGCTGACAATTCTAAGAAGTCGTAAACCTCATCTGTGCTACTAAACACTATTCCTCCTTCTTTAAATTTTTCGGTGACGAAATCTAGCTCCTCAGATGACAGAATGTGCTTTGAAATTATTTTTAGTTTTGCAAGTTTTACGGCTTCAAATATTTCTTGTAGGTGTTGTGTTAAAAGATCAAGATTTAAATTCACATTGAAAATTTGTCTGACTAATGAAAAGATTCTTCTAGTGTCGATTTCGTTTCTGGCTACCATGAGATTTTTAGTTATTTGTTCTTGTTGGCTTTTAAGGTGATTTAGAATCCGATTTACTCTATCTTGCAGTTGCGTATTAATTTTAATTTGTTTATTATTTTCTTTAACTAATAATGTATTGCTACTTTGTAAATCATGGAGATCCTGCGATATTTTTAATAGGTCATCGTTATCGAGATTTCCTGTGATTTGTTTGATACCAGCTCCTATAAAATTAGCTAATCCTCTTTTTGATCTTTTCGGGAGCATTTCTTTTAGAATTTTGTGAGTGTTGTGAAGTTTGACTTTGAGAAGGCCTGTCATCTCCGTGAAATTACCTAGTGTTTCGATCTCTTTGATACTGGTTAGGAGTTTCTCGAAAATAGGCGTGTACCTTTCTAATTCAATTATGTGGAAAAGCTTATGTTGGCCTATTTGCAAGAAACTATAACCGTCTTGGAGGGTTAAGAGACCGGGATTGAGGTGTAAGTTCGTAATTTGGATGGAATGGAGGGCGTAGAGCAGGTTAGGGAGGAGGTATAAAGTTGTCATTATTATGGCGTGGATCTTCATCTTTTAGACCGATGTTCCGTCGGTGGTTCTTTGGCGGTGGATGGTTGGGCTTTTCCTCAAGTCCGCGATGAGCCGTCGCAGATGGCTATTGCCGGGAATTGCACGATTCACTGCACTTAGAACTTAAATTTTTTTTCAAACATCCGTTAGACTGCGCCAGTAATAAGCGGGCCTTTCGAAATGGTGTTTTTAAAAAATACGACTTGATTCGACTACGATGAGCAACAGAATGAATTCTATTTGATTTATTGCTTAACTCGAACCCTAGCTCCTGATTGCTGACCTAAGCTACCTTGCGCACATAAGCTGGTCTCCACGTGCCGGCTGGTGGCTCCTGTCGCTGACCGGATACCTGTGTGCTGACGCTACAGTCTAGGCTTGGGGAACACTGCTGATGCAATGGAGGCTATGGTTGTCGTTGGTGTACCTGTTGTTGTTGTTGGTGCCAGCGTTTTGGTTCTAAGCGGTAGCTGGAAAGTTTCGACTTTAACTTATATACAATATATTGTTACATAATACATATATTGTGCTGAGTCAAAAAATTCGAAAAATAAATTTTTGAATGTATTTGAAGTTCATACTCTCAATAGCTTTAGTCAAATTTCCAATGCGGCTGAGAACTAAGCACTGAAATTTCAGCGCTTGATATCTCGCTACCTCTTAAGTGCATAGTTCAAGCTTTACTTCGATATCGAATTATTTCTAAAAATGACTTTCCAGTAGTATCTTTGATCTGAATTATTATCCCTAATCCTAATGCCAAAGAACAAATAAAAAAACTCTCGAAACCTGTTAGAGAAAACCATCATCATTACGGGAATTTTCTTTTTCACGAAACTTTACGATAACCTTCCGTCACTTCTATTAAAAATTTTCAAATAATTTATAATTTTCACAAACTTTTTAGGAAAAGTTGTGTAAGAAGCTTTTGTATTATTGTGTAGGAAAAAGCTGCAACATATAAACCCTTAAGTATACCAATTAATTTCGCACGAATGGGAATAAGTTCACCGAATTTTGGAAGAAGTCGATAAAAAACACCCTAAAATCTACCTAAAAAATGGTGTAGTTCGATGCATTTGAAAGAAAATATCCTCAGAAAATAGGCTGTACCTATTAATGTGAATAATAAACACAGTAAAGGCCCGTTTTTATCAGCTCCATGGCGTATTTTAGGCTGACAGAATGGGGACATTGACTAAATCGGGATATTTTTTTCTTCATAATAAACTGAAGCTGTTAAAATATTCTTTCCTTCCCTTGCACAATGTTTTAAAACGTCGTTTTCGTGCTCAAAATTAATAGCGTCTAAGCCGTTAATATTAGAAGTATAGTTTGTTCGGAGAAGTTGTTGCCCTTATGATTGCAAATCCACCGGAGTATATCGTTCAGTGATTAATTCACCTATAAGTGATAAACGAAATTTATTTTCTGAACTAATTGAGATAGAGACTTTCTGCCGTCGGCAAAGTTGTAGTAAATGTAGCTGACGGATGACGAAGAAAGCGATTATCAAAAATAAATTTATTTATCCAATTTAAACAGAAAATATCAACATTATTAAACACATCCAAATCTACACATTTGAAAATTTTTGAAAAGCAAACCATTTACATTGCATGTTACTGGCGAACGTGTTCTATGCAATTTACCATGAAGAGATGAAGCTGCTTGTCGTAGTGCGTTTCATTTTATACCACTGCGATGGTATATTGTATTGAATATAACACTCGGGGAGAATTCTGTCGACTAAGAATCGGGCCACTATATGAATGCAAAAAGCTAGTACTTTAAGTATTTTATAGTGTTGTTTGCTCCTTAACGACTGAAGTTACACCAAAAATAAAATTTGGAATATCTTTTTAAATTCAACAGATATGAAGTAACTATGTTCGGCAAAATTTCTTTTGTAGTAACATTTGCTGCAACTTTGACTTTTAAGATAGAATGTCTTAAAATCTTAATTAGTTCAGAAATTAAATTTCGTATATCACTTATAGGTGAATTAATCAGTGAACGATATACTTTTGTGGATGTGAAATTGTAAGAGTAACAACTTCTCCGAACAAACTATACTTCAATAGTTAACGGTTTAGACGCTATTAATTTTGAGCACGAAAACGACGCATTAAACTACTGTGCTTTGATGTAGTCTTATAACTATTTCTGATTATTTAATATAGTCTTCTAGCGCAAAGATTAAAAAAATGATTTTATTATTTTTGCATATTTGCATCTTCAAGATAAGGGAAACATGCTCAAGAAAAGATTTACTCGAATTCAGCCTTTTGCGTTTGCCAAATTGGGGACTGACCAAATCGGGTCTTCAATGTATTATAATAGACAGACAGTATTTGAAGAAGTTTCTTGTGGACGAGTGTAGAACGACTTTGTCCCTACGTACTTGGAGTAAGCGCCGTTGTCAAAATTCGGTTTGGTGAAAATCTAACTTACTGTCCAAATGGCATAATTATGAAACCGCCATCTTTGAAGTTTTAAAATTATGGAGAATCAGTCTTTCAAAAAAAAAACGTAACAGAGTTCTTGTCTTTAGTAAACTTGTTGAGAGTTTCATTTAAAACAACTTCATTGTAGGCATGAATACTATGTATGTGGAGTATATTGAGAATGACATTTACGAAGTGTTCCTTAATTTTGTTTTTTCGAAAATACCTTTTAATTGTGAGCTTCACAAACTCAAGCTTTGGATAAAATGTAAATTTTATTGTTTATAAACAATAGAAGAGATTTATCATAAACAGTAAAATCATAACAATTGATTTTAAAGGTAAATACAAACAGCCTTAAATATGTTGATACCCTATACACATGGAGCCTTCATGTCTTCAACAAAGTGGTTTTTAGTAGCACTCCCTAAAATTTTGTTGAAGACATTAAGTCTGGAACTAAATTTGTTTGAAGAGTAAATTCTCCATAAATAATTCTTGTAAATTATAACGCCAAAATTATTTTATCAAATGATGTGCTGTTTAATGTTTGTAAAATTCATCGAAGATATTGAACCTGCGAAATTGGCGGTTTCAAAATGATGCCATCTTGACCTTAAATTATTGTTTTCAAACATTTATTTTACCTATTCGTATAAATGGTAATGCAACAAAAAACAAATGTTAAATCGATCAGGACCTGCCAAAGACATATGTAAAAGGCAAATTCCCCTACTTTTGGAAAGTGTTATTCTCGTTATTAATTCTATTACGTTTTCGTCTCAACTCGACGCATTGTCAGAACAAAAACATTTTCAGTAAATGTTGAAAGTTATGAAATTTTTCGGTGAGCAGTTCTAAGTTTCCTAGACATTAAATCAATTCCAATTTCGCTTCCTATTAAAAAACCCTTATCCATATCATAGTACATCCCTTCAAAACTGAACTCAATATGATAGGAAATCTGAAGATCATGCTTGATTTCAGAACTTTGGAAAGAGTTTCTATTGGAATGTTTTTAGGCAGGTATTTGACATTGATGTTATTAGACAACTATGAGATCAAGACCAATAGATCAGTTACGGATCAGGATCGCATTTCCACAATTTTTCAAGGGTCCCCAGGATGTTTAAAACAACAGGTTATTAATGTACTGATCAGATAATTATTGTTGTAATATTGAATTAAATCAGTCAGCATCAATAAATTTTTAACTTCTATTCGATTAATTTTTTTTAGGTGAGGTTGGGGGGTGTGGTTAAACCCCAAAGCCTCCTTGGCTACGCCGCTGCTTGGAGTTATTTATTTCGCTTTTCATTTTCCGAGATATGTTTCAGATCGATCCGATGGTTGTAAGTCAGAAGGTTCGCGCAAATGGAAATTTTTGCACCGATAAGCGATCAAATTCCATCTTCCATTGCTAATTAAATACCATAACAACAGTCCATCTAGACAACTTGAAATTGTTCGGTGGTTATTCTAGCGGTTGTAGGTATAAAAATGACATACGAAATTCGTTTTATCGAAATAATATTTGCCTTATTTAAATGGATTATTATTATATAAAACAATAAACAGGCAACAAAGAACAACAATCCATAACTTTAAAAGTATTTAAAATAGATATTTGATGTCTTCAGTAAAGTTATTCGCAAGAGTAATAGCTACAAATTAATTGAAGGCACCATCTCAATACAATCACCTCCAAGAAAATTTATGAAAATATCTCACTCGTAGGGGGATTAAACAGTAAAATCACAATACAAAAAGAAACAGCATATTGTATCCTTTAAATTCCCCGAAGATACTGTTGATCTAAAATTAGCCGTTTTGGCATTAATAATAGATTTTATTTTTTTGTCTTATTTCTGGCTATGCGAAATGATAAAATTGTTTAGTTACGTCGTCAATTTCGGCAGTAAATTTTGAAAAACCGCAAAAAACGCCATTTTTGCACTTTCGAACATTCATATCTTGTAAACTAAACATCAGAATCAAAAACAATTTAATGGCGTTCTGTCTGGGTGATAGGTCTTTCATTTAAAATTAGTTTGAATAAGATCGGTTCAGCCATTGCTGAGAAACACGAATGAGAGTTTTTCCGTTACATACACACCAAGAAAAAATACTACTAATTTTCCTTGGTTTTGATATACTTTTCTATATGAAAATCCAGTTAAAAAAATTTCTACTGCGATTAGAGCTATGTTCACCTGTTAAAACATGTTAAGATATGTGTAAGGAACAACCTTTGATGATA
Source organism: Topomyia yanbarensis (assembly GCF_030247195.1). Classification (NCBI taxonomy): domain Eukaryota; kingdom Metazoa; phylum Arthropoda; class Insecta; order Diptera; family Culicidae; genus Topomyia; species Topomyia yanbarensis. The sequence goes on along the minus strand of NC_080672.1, from coordinate 373,191,228 downwards.
TGTGGGCATGTAGGGTCTATTAAATCAGAGTGTAAGTGATGTTACTATGGAAACATAGCAAAAACACGATTTTTGATTGGAAACACCTCTAAATCATGCCCAAATTAAGCCATTTTTGGCAAAAGTTCTTAAATTCACGCATAGAACAAAAATTTGAGGTGACCCATGTATATTTCAAAACTTTTTCAAAATGTGGAGAGGTCTAACACACACAGACATTGTCGCAAATCATCGAGCTGAGTCGATTGGTATGTAAGACTCGGCTCTCCGGGCCTCGGAAAAAAATCTTCAAAGTTTAAGGGAATTCTATACATTTCTTTCATAACAAATGTAAAAAATGTGTCAGTTTTTCATAAATATTGATAGCGGGTGTCCTTACGAGTACACTCATATTATTTTTATTTTTAAAACCCTAATTATTCTTTTCAGACTTTTAAATAAAAAAAAAACAAAATAAATTCAGCCAACAAACTGACAATTGTCCTACTAAATGATGTATCTGCAAATTTCTCGTTCGCCTCATTGTTAACGGGGACAGCATCCCACATAGCATGATCTGGTACTTTTGCGATCCGCTGCTAGCAATGCCAAGTTTCATCTGCAAACTATGGTAAATCTGATGAGGCAACCTATAGAGCCGTGCAAGTCGCATAGGTTTTAATGTGTTATTGGCCTAAAAGGAAACAAACTAAAAATGATTTTTTCAATAGTTCAGGCTTAAAAATAGAAAAAAGTTATTTTGTTTTTATCTTTTTGTTCCATTCTTGATTTCTTTCATTTCTTCTATCTTGAAACATTAAAACAAGAAAATAAGAAAATGTTAAAATTTTCTTATTTTCTTGTTTTAATGCTTTCCATTTTTTCAATATGGCACTAATATTTATATTTCAAACATTTTGTGTAATTGTTATATTTACGTCGTTCCATTCAATATTTGTTTATGTAGTCTTGTTTTTATATTTTTTGTTGTTTCATCTTCATCATTTTTTAGTTTTCATTTCGTTATTTATCCGTTCTTCACAATTTTAACCATTTTGCCATATTTTTGTATACTTCAATGTTTCTCTAATTTCCTTCGTTTAATTTGATTGTTTTCATTATGCAATCGGTTTTATTTTGCTATTTCTTCAAATTGTTTTCATGCATTCATTTTTTTAATTTTTCCATTGTTTTAGTTTTGTCCATTTTGTGTTGTTGCTCCGTTTTGATTTTTTTTTCTATTTTTGATATTGGCAGGTTTTGACTATTTGCATATTTTAAATCTTTTTCCATTATTTTAAATGTAATTTTGTATATTTTTTCTTTGGTTCAATTTTATCTTTTTATTAGTTTTTCCTCGTTTGTTCCCTTTTTTACTTTTCGCTCTTTAAATTCTATATCCATTGAATGTTCTTTTTGGTTTTATTTAAATTTATTACATATCTATTTTGCTACTATTTTAGCAATTTGTGCAAAGGTTTATTTATGAGTTCTTCAATAATATGGTACAAAAAATATAAATGAAGAACTCGCAAAAATCATTTGAATCAGATTTCCCTGAAACCAAAAAAAGTCAGCAAGACTATCGAGTAAATGAGAAGTTGTATTTTCTGAGGCAGCCAATGTTGTAACACTTCGACTTGGCCGAATGTGTACTTTCTTTAACGAATTATAGGTGAAACCAGACAAAGAACCGAAAAAGTTCATGCAATACCGACTTCTGGATAAATATAAAATATTGATAAATCGATTACTTTCGCATATGGCCTGAATTCGAATTACTTGCACGGTAAGTTAGTGAAATCGTTAAAAATGACCAAATTAACTGTCACCACCGTAATGGAAATCGAAAGGAACCATGGCCCATATTTTCAAGTATATGAAGCTGTCGAAGTTCACACAGAAATATCTGGTTCGACAGGCTTTCTGTACCTGCGGTTTGAAATGCGACTTTTTCGTTGCTACCGAGTCCGTCAACAAGGAAATTTATGTGAAAAAGTGCATGAAAAAAACGTCTGCTACCTTTTATGAAGCAACACGATTATTCCACGCTATTGCGGCCAGATGTTGAATACTGCCATTAAGGAGAAAGGACCTGTAGTGGTATAACGCCTACAAGGTTCTGTTGGCGCCCAGGGGCAAGAACCATCCCAACACACTAGAACTTCGCCCTATCGAACAATATTGTTCCATCGTCAAGCGAAACCTGAAGGAGACTCAAAACTGTCAAAGTAAGCTGTCCGTGGCGAAATAAGTGGTCGATGTGGCTGTACATAATTTGATGGCAGTAATTAAAAGACGCTCAACCGAAAGCTTAGCTGAATATTTTTCTGTATTTTATGCTATTTGTATTTATGAAAAAAAAAATAATAATGAAAAATTTTATTGAAAGAAATTTTGATCATAGACGTGGTTGAGTGGTAAGCGTGACCGCCGCTCAGTTCAGTTGGTCTGCTTTCAATCCCAGCCGAGGTCGTTAGAATATTCTGAGGTGAAAACTGCGTGTCACGTCTTTATTCGCAAGGGAAGTAGAGTCGTTGATTCCGGTGTAGATTAATCGATATCTGGTTTTGGAGTCACCTGTCTGATGTCGGTGATTGGCACAAAGTGAGGACAGAGACCGACGGAAAATATACGAAAAAATTGACCATAACACCCTTTGAAATGAAAAAAGTCATTGAATTTAACAGCACTAAGTTTATTCTCCTATAGTTCTCCATGAAATGCATAATAGTTATTTTTTCCAACAGATTTCGAGCTTATCAGTTTCTGTGTTTGTAAAATCTACAATGACGGAGCGGGCTCTTATGTTGGACCCTCCGGGCCCGTAATTTCTCTCTACTGCCCTGCCTGTATTGTAACTGGGAATACTCTTCTATACGTTAATATTGAATTCCGCGCAAATCCGTGTAGGTAGCACGACTAAATTCTTACATTCACACTAAATTGCATATCGATGCATAACAAGGATGTAAACTGAATTTGTTTGTATTTTCCCCCATGAAACATAACGTTTTTTTAGTACTACCTCTCCGTTAATCATTAATTACAACTAATGTATTGGGCCTTCTTTTCTTGCACGCCCTCGTTTTTCTCTAAATTTGTTCACTTCCGCTCCCCACTGATCCACTTTCGGTTGCCTAACAATCCCAAATGCGGTAACCGAAGTTCGTCCAACCACCGAAATTATAAAATTACTCGATTTTTACCTGCTGTACCTCATTCCATGCCATTGCATAATTGATCGAAAAAGCCACGAGAAAAGATACGAAATAATCGAATAAATTGCTGATTCAGGAAGTTTATTCATCATCAGTAACAATTATATTAAAAGCCTTTTTTCGCTATCCACATCAAGAGCATGAATTCGAGGAAAGCTCGCGCATCAATACATGGCTATCAATCAGCGGTAGCGTCATCGGGGTAAGGTACACTTCCACGCACCATTATCTCATCTCTTCTTGCTCTGCCATGCCATTCCCATCGCTGCATAACAACAACATACCTACACATGTGTGTTGCGGCTCGAACCAATTAAAGCTAATTAACTTTGTTTGAAACCACTCCCACCTGCTACATCAGGGCCAAACCATCACATTAATCAGCTCTATTTGCATTTCCTCTCTCTCTCTCTGTTGCAGGATGCATGGCGAATATTTCTGCTTTTGATGATACTGAATGATTTAAGCTTAATTAACTCGGAACCGCAGTATCAGCAGCAGCAACAACAACAACAACCTCAACTGCAGCAGCAACCACAAGGTAATTACAATAACAATAACTACAACAATTACAACAATGGTCAGCAGCTGCAGCAACTGCAACAACAGCCACAGTCACAACAACCTCCAATACAACAACAACAACAGCAGCAGCAGCAACCGTATCGGTACCGCGCTCCAGCATCAACAGCGGCACCAACGTTTTTCGAACGCATTTCCAGTTGGTTCAACTTTTTCGGCGATGATGGAGGTGAGAGGAGGCCACCTCCATCGGTTAACAGGCAACCTTCGTCACAAAATCCACCAGCTCCTGTTCCTCCACCGCAGCTACCTCCCCAGCAGCCAATCATACAGAACCAGCCGGCAATTGTTCAAAATCAGCCGGTTAACCAGGGAGGACAACAGCCAAATGATCAATTCCAAAGCAGCAACAGGTTACCTCACGTGAACCCAAGCTACGGGCCACCCGGTTTCAACAGCCCCCAGCCGGATGGAGGCTTCAAGCCTATCAACTATCAGAGCGTCAATTATCAGGGAAGTGGAAGCAGCTTTCATCCTGTCGCAAATTCTTACCAAGCTAGCGGCTACAGTAATAACAACAACAACGTCGTTCAAGGACCGAACAACAATCAGTATCAGCCGCAATCTCAGAAGTTCTCATTTATACCGTCGACTCTACAGCAACAGATCGTTTCTTCGCAGCAGAACCCTAGAATAACGAATCCTTCACAACCTGTTTCACATGTGAAACCTTACCGGGATCCAGAGCCAACGACTCCCTTTCCCGAGGTAGTTCCCGTACCGCCTGGCATAAGTAACTCGAACCGAGAGTTCGATTACCATCCTTGCCACAATGTGCCATGGGTTCCGATAGCCCCTCCACCGGGACAATTTCCCGTGACGCAATTACCACCGAAGTTAATCCCTCAAAACACGATACCACCGCCACCGAGACCTATCAAGCAAGAAGTGCGACCTAAAGGACAAGTTCATTCAGTAGCTCCTTATCATGCGGCTGCCGCTGCAAGTCACGAATCCCCACCGATCATCACGGCAGCACCTCAAGCTCAACAGCTGATACAACTACAGCTCCAACAACAGCAACAGCAACTACAAAACCTACAGCTGCAACAGCTTCAATTCCAGCAACAACAACTTCAGCAGCAACTCCATCAGCTCAAGGTCAGTACAACACCCCAACCACCGCCACCCCAACCACAACCACAGACTGCACCGACGACAGCTCCCTACGTCCAACCGGCAGCTCCCTCCATAGCTCACTACGTAACCCGTCAAACTGACCCACCAGCATCGGTAGCCCCCATCACCTTCCGTCAAGTCTCCGCAACATACTTCACCAACAAAGACTACCACCCTCCAGCCAAAATCCTACCGATCCAGAACGAGGACAAACCACACGCCTCGATCACCCTCCCAAATCTGAGCGCTACTCCGGTTCCACCTCTCTACACGGCAACATCCTTCCACACCGACCCGTACAAATTCTACAAACCGTACCGACCACGAGACAACATCCTCGAACTAGGCTACGGTTATCCGCAGTCTCTAAAACCCATGTCCGATAGCTACACTCGGTACAATCTTAACCCGGATGTATCGGGTAGTAGAGGCACAAATTCAATCTTCGATGTCGAACAGGTTGCTTCATCATCTTCTGCAGTCTACACAACGGTGGCCTACACCAGCGAAGACTCCAAGCCAGCAGCTTCCGAATTTCGGAAAGTCAACGCGACCCACGGGACCAACCAGCTGGTGGTTGAAGATGAAGACTATGAATCAGAGGAAGACAGTCTTCTCACCGGAGTAACCGTTACCTATCCGGTGGAGGTGACCAGCGCTGTACCGAAGACTCGTTACTATTCTTCCCGAACGACAACTACTGAAAGACCGACAACATTTCCACCCCCTTTAGACCCACTATCCGGTCCGGACGAACTAGGGAACGGTCTCCAGATTATTTACTCCGCCAATCTGCAAACTGGTATGCCGCCCAGTCAATTTTCTAGAAAACGTCCTGACACTCACTTGACACACTACGACGCTCATCCTGAAATCAGTCACTTTAACAACCTTCTGAACGAGGAGGATGATTCTGTCGCGAAAGAGACCATTCCGGAAACGGTGTCTACACGTGCACCACCTACAAGACCTGTCTCAGTTCTAACCACCTTCAAGGTGAGTACGCAAACCCCGACGACCTTCCAACGCTTTACTACCGAAACTCCCTACACGGAATACACGACGCCTGTACCCATCACGATCACCACCGTACCACCGACGAGTACACAACGGTCCACCTCCCTGACAGCAGCAATAGGAGGATATAGAAACATATCATCGACCAAGAAACCAAAGCAGATCCAAATCATCATCCCCTACAGTACCTACAAACGACCAGAACCATTCAAATCCAAAGATCCCGAGGATGTGGACCACCATCCCGAAGAGTCAAACGTCGTAACGACCAATTCCGGTTCCACTACGACACCACTTCCTCCCAAGTCCCGTTTCGTGACACGAGAATCCATGAAATACTTTCAATCCACCTCCAACCTTAAAGACATACTCCGACGAGAGACCACACGACCTTTCTCTCGACCGCCAACAAGTGTACCGGAAAAAACGGCCAAGATGAAAAAGGTCGAACCGGTTAAGGTTTCCAAAGATTCGAAACCGTTCACTCTACGAATACCGAAAATGACTCCTATGCCTCCGGTGTTCAACCTAACGGGACTGATCGTTGATCACCGGATCGAACACTCTACAACAACCCCTCCACGAACAGTCCGACCGACGATCGTGATGGCTCATCCTTCTAAATTTGCCCCCCACTTTGTCAACATCACTCGCATACGACCGTTTCCGACAAGCCACACCTTTTCTCCCAGAACAACCATCGGACAGCTTCTACGAACGACTAAGATAATCACGAAGCCTACGAACTCCCACGAAGAACCCGACTACATCACGCGTCCACTGCCTCCCATAGTCTATCGAAGACCTACGACGACCCCGACCACTACGTTCGATACAACAACGATTCCGATCTACGAACGGAACGAAGCGGACATCGATCCGCTACTGCTGCAGCGTCGCATCGACACCTGGACCGAGCAGCAGTTCGCCAGCGAAGACTACGTACGCAAGTCGAGTACGATGGCGCTGCACCGGGTCACCAAGGCGATCCCGTGGGAATTCCTTACCTCGACGATGCTCCCATCGTTGCGGGATTACTCCAAGGGACGGGATAGGTGGCGTAATGTGAAAATTGCCATATCACCGCACACCAAGGAGAAGGTGTACGTCGTAACGCCACAACCGTGGACGGTGGTCATCAATCAGCAGACGATTTCTTCGCCGCCGCGATTCATGAGTCGACCGACGCCGCTGTATCAGCGGGGCAGTACTGCCGGCAGTTACGTCCGGCCCAGTGGCAGCACCGGTTCTACGGTGGATGTTTCACCGGAATCAGGTATTGTGGTGGTGGGATCGGTAGTGGGTTAGAAATGTGCACGAATCGTTAAGAGGGTGGGTAAGGGTGAGGTTCTTGGATTTTTTTATTTGAAATTGTATCACAGAGTTACAGGGGCTTGATTCAAAAGTGCGATAACTTGCTCGGATAAATTTGGGATGATTTTAAATCTTCAACAAATTTGCTGAACGTTTCGATTTCCATCCTTGCAATTTTATACCCCTGATATAATTATTAAAGCAAACTGCGCAAATACCAATACAAAAATTTCAGCGTGTGACGTTCCGAGAACTCATCCTAATGAAATACCTTCACATAAAACTCATTGGCTAATCGAAAGCGAACAAGTGGCGAATTTTTTATTATCGGAAGGCTCCCTACCAGAATCACTCACTACAGTTGCAGATGAGACGAAAAATGACACCCACTAAAACACTGCTTAAGGCCAATTTGCTGTCGGTCATGATTGTGATTGTGATATTGAGTTCAGATGTGGGGACGTGGAGATTGAATGATTGCGTGAGAACGAGTGTTTATACATGGTCGGTGTTAAGTCAGACCGGACTAAGTGACAATATATTGATTTCGAGAAAAACGAGTTTAAAGTTTGAATCGCAGCATCCTTTATGTTATAATTGGAAATTTATTTTTTCCATGATTCTTGTTTATTGTTACATCTTTCAAATCTGGCATAAGACGAATGTAGCTGAAGAAATTCTTTATCCAGTGCTATCATTATCTCATTTTTTGATGTTTTGCGACTCCGGTCTGACTTAACACATATTCTCGCTTGAGAATGCATTTGTAAATTGGAAAGGGGGCATGTGTTCATTAATTGAGTAATCGGTGCGTATTTATATTTGCGAGATTTCGGGCGTAGGGATGCGTGGATGATCGAGATTGCATGTTCGTGTTTTTGGCCAGGATTGTATTATCGCGCAGAGTTCGAGCGTTTAAAAAATGCAGTATTTTAATTTGCCTATGGTACTCATTTTTCGCGATGAACACAATAAACATATCTTGTTATGGCTTTCTATCACAAAAGTCGGTATGTTGTAAAATAGCACCAGTATGCATTCAAGGGCTACCGTTTGATCGCGTGTAGAAAATCTTTTGTATTACTGTGTGGCCATTTACATATTCGTCCAAAATTTATTTTACTTATTTATTCGCGTGAGGTTTAAAATGTTCGCGCGGACCGTGATTCTATCGTTTAATTTTGAGTTTAAACTGACTAAATTTAAGAAAATAAAAAAAAAAAACTAATGTAGTAAAAAAAATTAATAATTGGTTAATAAATGAAAAAAACTTTTCATATTCATGAAATGAGAATAATTAATATTAATCAAATTTAAAAATGAATAAAGCAATTTAGTCCAGCTCAATAAAAATTAAAAAAATTAAAAAAAGTTACTAAATTAATAGAATAAATTCAATTGAGCCAAACTAACATATTGGAAGACATGAATAATAGAAATGACTAAAGAAACTGAATAAAATGAATGAATGTGGAAAAAATGATTAAAATGAATTTAATGGATTAAATTTACTAAAAGAAAAAAATATATAATATAATGAAGTTATTAAAATTAATAAAAAATGAGATTAAAAATGATTATTAAAATTAATTTATAAAGAAATTTGTAAAAGTAATAAAATCAATAAAATATATGAAATGAGCAAAATTAATTAAATGAATAAAAATAATGAAATGAAATGCATAAAATAAAAAAATAAACAAAATTAACAACAACAATGAATAAAGCAGATAAAAAGAACAAAAGAAATAAAATGATTAATGTTTTTTTCGATTATAGATCTTTTAGACTGAAGGTCATTCGCCTCTTCGGTTTAGAAAAATCTCTTATGAAAAAAATTCTAACCCTATGTGCGGGGTCGCGACTCGAGCCCACGTGCGCTGCGTACAAGGCAATTGATTTACCAACTACGCTACGCCCACCCCCTTAATGAAATTGATATAATAAGAAAAACAAATGAAATTTAAAAAGAGATGCACGAAATGTATAAAATGAATAAAAAAATTAAATAAATAAATTAAATAATATGGATAATATTAATACAATCAATTGAATGAACAAAATGAATAAAATAAACAAAATGGTGACGAAGATAATGATGGTCCCACCTCGAACCTCCGGAGAGGTGTGAGCTGAACGATTTATCTAGCAGATAATTAATATTTTGACTCATGACAAAACCAGTTAACAAAAAAACGGACTGGTTCAATTTGCAGACACAGCCTTTCCTCCAAAAGAACGTAACCAGATACATTTCGAATATTCCGCCAACATCCAGTGTCCATCAATCAGTAGCTTCATTTGCCGATAATACTCCGTAAGACTCCTCCCGCCTGACCAAGACATCGGTACTAACATTTGCTAAAGTGAGAAGTGACGAGCAAAGTGGCAGTGACGAGTCCAGTTTAGTTATATCATCTACATCAGACCCCTTTATTGAAAGTTGCCTACCGATAACCCAAGGCAATCAAGGGATATTCCTATCCGGGAATATCCTAGATTGATCAGGAACTAAACCCGATATGAATAGAATTGATGAAATGAATAAAAGAAATTAAAAGAAAAAATAAGCAGAAGTAAATGAACTAAATGATTAAAAGAAAAAAATAAACAATAATAAAAAAGTTATAAAATTAGTAGAATAAACTAAATTGCGTCAAATTAATCATTTGGATGCAATAATTAAAATAAATGAAAGAAACATACTAGTAGGACTATTAAAATGAAGAAACTCAATAAAATGCATGAACTGGAAAAGAGAAAAAAATGCATGAAATTAAAACAGTGAATAAAAGAAGATGAAATGAATAAACCATTCAGAATGAATCCAAAGAATGAAACGAATAAAATAGATGAAATGAAAAAAATACTCAAATGAACAAAATGAGCTAAAAGAATACTGAATAAAATAAACGATTAAAATGAAATGATCATAAAGTAGCAATTTACTAACCTGAATAAATGAGTATATAGAATGAAATTTAAAATAATAATAATTTAAATAAAGTAAATGAATAAAATGAATTAAGCAAACTTGAGAGCCATTGTTTCAGAAATTTGTGAAAGTCCCTTTATTTGTAGAATGGCTAATTAATATACAATGCACTTTCCAGTGTTTCCACTCTTTTCTGTTTTCACCCTTTTCGTTTTCGTTTTTCTTTTCTTAATGGCGCCGTTTATTATATTATAGTTCAAAGATGTCGTTTTGGTAAGAGATTTCTGAAAAGAATTTTTATTTTACGTCAAATGCGCTATGTTAAGGTTTAGGCCAATGCGTTATGGTAAGGTTTAACACAGACAGACGACTAAAAATAAGTACTGACTGTTCCATATTCTTGCGTCAAAAGTTAGTAATATTTTACGAGACTCATAAAGAACTTTCAGGTCCAGTTTTTAACGCATAATTGGAAATATTTAACTGAGATAAGGTCACATGTGCTTTCAAATCTCTTAACCCTAGAACGTTGCACTGGGGTACAAATGTACCGTACGCCTTCTTTGGGGCCGTGTAAAAACGAGTATTCGGCATTTACCGACCCTGGGACCCTAACCATAATTCAAATTAGAGTTCCTAGTAAGAGTAGGAAAAGATGGTATAGCCAGTTTGCTTATAGCCTTGGCGGAAGCAGGTGTCAAAGTTGGCGTGGGGTACATTTGTACCCCAGTGTACGGTTGCCGTTAGTGTTTCGTCAGGTTTCGTGCTGTCAGTGGAAATGTGATTCGTGACAATACCAGTTTAAATACTGGTTGTTTTACTACGGTAGTAACAATTAGTATTATATAATCGTTTTTAATCGTTTATTTAATTTAATTTTGAAGCGGAACAAAAAATCGTTCCCATTTTGGCTGATTTTTATTGTTTTATTGTTAATTTTTATAGTTTTTCAAAGCAATGGCTCGCAAGTAGGGTAAGGTGGGGCAAATCCGACCGTTGGGTAAACCCGACCCCCCACTGTTATCGAAAATCAGTAGCACTACGCGAACTAATATCAATGGTGTCGTGTAGAGCATCGAAAATAATCATACTGGTGGCATGACAGCATTTTATTATTCTATTATTCTATATTAAGATGCTCAAACGACAAACAGTGTGTTTTTACAACTTTTGATTTGACTTTTGTGCATTATTGCCTACAGGATATTTCTGATCGTTAAAGTGATTGCATAAAAAATGTAAGTGGATTTAAATTCTTTGATTAAAGTCCTACAAAGTGCGTAGATGAATTTGGTTCAACCTTTTTCATTACTTTTTTTAATTGCATCGTAATGAAAAATGACGCGGTGGGGCAAATCCGACCTCAAAATAATGGGGTAAATCCGACCGCTTTTTTGCTAAGAAAATGTTTATTTATCAAATTGAAATATATTTTTATTGTTATTTTATATTATTTTTATGAAAAATGGTTCATAATTACAAACGAAAGACACAAAAACGTGATAATTATAGTATTCGTCAAGCAATTGCTCCGATGCAAATGGGAATATCATTACGTGCTACTGCTCGTGATTTTAGCATTCTAAGATTGACATTGAACTCCATTTTCTTCATGTTATAATTCAATTACACAACATTCATTGATTTATCATTGAAAAACCATAAAATTTGGGTAATATCTGCACTAAATCAACCAAAAACATAGGGGGTCGGGTTTACCCCACCATTTTTGAAAACAGCAAAAATGAACATTTTCGTAAAACGCTTGTATCTCAAAATATTCCCAAGATCCGAATGAAATGCTATATATATATATATATATATATATATATATATATATATATATATATATATATATATATATATATATATATATATATATATATATATATATATATATATATATATATATATATATATATATATATATATATATATATATATATATATATATATATATATATATATATATATATATATATATATATATATATATATATATATATATATATATATATATATATATATATATATATATATATATATATATATATATATATATATAGAAAGTTGCCCAGGAGTCTAACTTTTAATTTGGTATATGAAATGACTTGATCTGATGTAAAATGGGCATTTTGCAGCAAAAACCATTTACTAGGTCGGATTTACCCCACCTTACCCTATAATTTGCGCTCAATAATAGCTGTAACAGTAACATTGCGTGTTACCAATGTATTACTGGTCAGAAATATTTTTTTCATTTCAATTTCCACCCCATTTCGTGGTATTTTCCAAACCTCGATTTTTAAACCTTCACTCTTCAAAATAATTGCAGTTTTTCAAAAATATCGAAATTTCATTTTATATCGTATCAAGATCATCTTTTCACTTTTTAGAATCATTTGATTTTTTTCAAATCGGTTTGAATTTCGCAAAATTATAGTAATTTTTGTGAAAAAAGTCAAAGCAGCGATTTTTTCACTTTTTATTTTGTTCAAACCAATTTATGTATCATTGATTCAATAAATTCCGTACTTTCACTTACACAGCTGTTTTCGCAAATAAAAAACGGAGAAAATGGTGTATAATACATTTCTTTTGTTTGCATTTTTACCTGCGAAAATTGCAACCAAACGCTTGAGGTAGATTTGTACCCCAGTGCAACGTTCTAGGATGGAAAACGCAAGTGCAACGTTGTAGGGTTAAACAAAGAGCGACTGACAGAGAGAAAGAGAGAGACAGAGGGAGAGAGAGAATGCGATTCGTGGATGAGACAGGTAGATATTTCAAAGTATTCATTTGCATAGAAATAAATAGAAGGGAGTGTGAAGCTTCTAAGCGATGTTTGCGATTATTTTATTGTCGATTAAACAAAAGCCGTGCATTCGATCGATTGCGATGCAGTCTCTTTCCAGTTATCCTTATAGCTGGCGAATTGTTTCGTGCGGAGTTGTTGATCCGGAGTTATGAATTAATGAGTCTCATACAAACCAGTACAATGAAAAAGATATGGTTCAAACGATCAGAATAAATATTTTAATTCTGCGGCCATTGAAAGTGTCCCTGGACATATAAACTGCTTTTGAGGCATAAACATTTGAATTCTCAAATCTTTATTTTTTTGCATATAAATATGTTTTTAGTCACATTAAATATGAAAAAGATACCTTGAGCTTTTCAGTGCAACTCAGTGTCATTTGTTGCCACGTAGTAATGTGTACGGCAAAAATGTAGGTAGATTAACTGTCTGTACAATGCACAAACTCTGATTGTTATCATTGCTTGTTCTAGAAAAACCCTTGAAAAGGGCATAAGTTAAAATAAGAGTCTCTCTTTGTTTACTTTCTCTTCCGTCATTAACTCGGCCGCTTTTGCGTTTGCTCGCTCCTTAACTCTTAGCATAATATGCTAAACAACACCAGAGTCTTTGGATATTTATTAAATCAATGTCGGAAAGTTTCATGAAGACGCCATAATAATCGAAAGAGAAAGTAAATACAGAGAGACTCTCATTTGCACTTATGTCCTTTTCACAGGTTTATCTAGAATCTACTTGTAGAATACGTAGCATTTAAACGAAACGTAGGGGAACATGAAGAGACTTGACCAAGCGCAATATTCTATTTTTGGATATAGTGTCTATTCGATTCTTAAATTTTTTTTCAAAAATATTTTTATACTTGTTTTGATCCCTTAAGGTAATTACCTTAAATTTTAAAAGTTTGGAATGAAAAATCCTTTCCTTACAGAAAATATTACGTAATTAATAAATTTGCATTAAAAGATGTATTTTTTATCAAACTTTGTATGGACTATATCTACTCGACTACTAATTACTATTAATGTACTAATATACCACCTTAATCTTAGTGAAGCGGTGAAATGCTTTTACATAAATTGGAACATTGAAATAGTTATTACTAGAATTTGAATGACATTGAGCGCAATAACTAATGTTGGCGAGACTTGACCAAGATTTTATGGGGAGACTTGACCAAGTAGCAATTAGCTGAAGAAAAAAAAACCAAAATTATTGATTTTTATTATGCTTTGGTATCTACTGTTAATGTTAATCACACCATAAGAAATCCCACCTCAAATATAAGTCTTTATATTTTAGTATTAGTAAACAAAGTTAGCAATAGTAAGACTGATTTCGAACATGTAATGCAAGCAGTACAGTTAATCCATAAAAAAAACTGCATTAAAAAAATCGAAATTTATCAGATGCAACCCTTTTATATTTTTTACTGCTACCTAAAGATCTCGACAATATGGAAAGAATAATTACATTACATATAATTTTATGTCATTATTTTTTGTTACGGTTTTTTAAAATTCTCTTGGTCAAGTCTCTTCACGCCTTGGTCAAGTCTCCCCGCAGTGGGGAGACTTGACCAAAAAGCGATCTCAGAAAAACTTATATTCAAAATTCTGCAAAAAATCATGAAGACGCTCAATAACTTTGCACATTATATCTCAATGACTTTTGAGCGATTGAAGACTTTTTTACAGATTTATGCAGTTTAAGCTGAAAACCTGGTCAAGTCTCCCCTAGTTCCCCTATATTGAATTATCCACCGCTTCTCTACTAATTTTATTTGCCATTGCAATTTTAAATGAAGCGTTCCCAGTATATGGCAAATATGGGCAACTGAACCCTTCGCTGTAAGTTAGAAGAAACATTACAGCTGCAACCATCATCGGGAGTTCCGAGGGTCTTGGAATACTGTTTTCCGAATTTAATTATTTATTGCAGTTTACATAAACGCTCAGTATAGAAAATTGAATTAAAGTGTAGTTGATGTAGCTTTAGATTGTTGGTCAAATGCCTCCCCATAGTGCAACGTTTCGATAGCATATCTCTTCATCTTCAGGGGAAAGCAGGGTTTGAACACATACACACAATACAAATATTGTGTAAATGTTTTCTTTGGTAAGAAGGATGTAATATTAATTTTATTTCCGCGAGTGGCCCTGCTCTACATTAAAATACAGAAATTATTTAGAAAAACAGCTGAAAAAAATACTTTTGTTTTTCTAAACCTACCCAATTAGACCGAGCACATTAAAGTAGATACCATATTAACATTTAGATTAGTAGAACATCTTACGACAAAACATGAAAATAGTTAGAGATCTAGTAAAATAGATGTGCCATGACAGTTGCCACGAACACATGGAATTGGTAACTGATGGATAGTGCCGTGGCGTCATTTTTGTAAATTAATACAGTTGTACTCGGTGATGCCACGAGTAAAATATGAATTTGATTAAAGTAAGCATGACCAAAATATGAATGTCTCGATTTGTCGAGCTGAGTAGATTTTTATATGAGACTCGGCCCTCCGGGTCTCGGAAAATGTTTTCAATGTTTGAGCGAATCCTATATCTTTATTTTGTAAGAAATGTGAAAAAAACGAAAATTATTGCGATCATCCATCTTGGTAGCACTAGAGCTGCTTGCCGTTATTCCCTTTACCGTTTGCTGTTTGTTGGATCTGTCTGCCCTCTCCCTCGTTCTCTTGTACGTCCATGTCAGTGTCGCTAGGGTAGTTTTGGTTTTCACGTCTCAGGTTCTCACTGTTGCACACTGGTTTTTTTTTGTTAAACTACGGCTAAATCGTTAAATTTGCGTAGATGACATCCTTGGAGGAATTTGTGGACATTAAAACCCGCTTTCATATGGTGTTGTGGTTTTGATGATTAAACTTCTTAAAAGTGAGATATATTTATCTACTTTCTTGTAAGTAGTAGCAAAGTTGTAGAGCAAGCTTTTGCCAACAACTTTGTTGAGAACATGCAGTCTTCATCTTTAATATCTTCAACATTATTGCTTGTTGTTTGTGGATGACTCCTTAAAAGCCAATTCATTCATACAACTTTTTTAAAATCATCCTGACAAGTTGGGTATGTTCCGAAAAAGGTTTGGACGATCAAAATGGACAACTCTCAATATTACAACATTGGTTGATTTTGTGTATTTTCGAAGTAAATCGGCAATTTTCGAAAAATGTTGTGCTTCGAATAGTGATTGGTTGTTTATGTTGAAAAAAACGGCTGTGTTTACGTCAATAGTGTTTCCGGGATACTTATCATAAATAACTAGGGCTGTCATTTGCTGCTATGATTTTTGTGATTAATCCTTCTAAAAGTGAGATTTTCCAATATTTTTTTTATTTTGTGATAGAAATGATCTGACGTTTTTGAAAGGGTTGTTCGTTAAACGCTGAAGAAGTTGTAACTCGTTATATGTGAATGACACTTAATATCAATTTTTTGTAAATATCTTTTCATTTATCATTCCTACAAGTTTTATATATTCTATAAAGTTCTTCCAATCATCAAAATACATCAACGCACAATTTTTGCTATCTGTAGCATTTTTTGAAGTACACTAGTATTTTTTAAAAAATCATCTATAACTCTACTGGAGACAATGAGAAATAAGTGCAATCTATTGAGATTTATAGGGTTGATGTAGCCCTTGGTTGCTGGTTGCCCGTTTATGCCCGTTCAAAAGTTATTACTTTTTAAACTTTCGCTAATTTTAACAAAAATTACCCAATGATTTCTAAGTCGCAAGAGATAGACCAATGATCACTTCTGGATACCTGGACAATTTTCTGGAACATTCTGAAGCTTTATCAACGAAATTCAAGAAGTTATGTAAAAAAAAGTTTTGTAGGGACTATTCACAAATAACGGTTTATAACTTCGAAAGTATTTACTATAAATCGATATTTTTCGTACTCAGTAAAGATGTTCGCAAAAACAAGTTCTTCAACATTTGTAAAGACTTCATCTTGTCCTCTAATAAAAAAAAATCATCTGTCAAAAAATTATAGCAAATATTTTACTTCAGATTAATAGGGAGATTAATCACTATAACTATATCACCAAAATAAAGCTCTTGGATCATCATTAAACATCCCAGAAGACATTATTGCTGTACGCTTTACAGTTTTAACGCATGGCATACCGTAGTGTGCCGTCAGGTTGCAGTAATGGCACGAGGGCGTCTGCTCAGGGTATGTGCAAAATGTTCTTTGAATGTAGGTGATTCCTTGAGTAGATATGCATTTGAAAGTCAAGTAAGATGGAATAGGTTGGTGTAGCTGCATTCAATTTATAAGAACTCCGTTGAGAACACCGGGGAAAAAGTTTCTCCAGTTGTCAGTCGTAACGGAATCCACTTCTCCGTATTTCTACATGCTTTTTTAATTACTTGGAGCAGCTGCGCGGTACCAAAGCATGAAAGCGAATTTCCGTAATATACTTGTCAATATACATGGGGATCTTCGTTTTCCTGTTGTCGTATTTGAAGTCATGTTTCATGTTATTCACCATACAAAAAAATCCTGCATCGGATAGCTGATGAACGTTTTCAGTACAGCATTTTTGTATGATGTAGTTGGAGGTGTGAACCTAACGTAAGACCGTGGTCCATTTTCACCTTTAGGAAATATTTCACCTCGCGCACTGTAGGTCTTCTAGTATTTCTCCTTTTCTCCATGCGGGACACTCGACGATTTTTGCTGTGTTTTCCATTGTGCGTTAACTGACAAACAAGAATGTTAGCGCAAGCAACCAAAAGTTCGACTAATACTTAAAAAGTACACTTCGAAGCTCACATAAAGTTTTTAGAGCACTTTTAAGCTGGATAGATACTAATGGAACTTGAAAGCTGCTATAACATCATACGGTCGGGTAAATTACATAAAACCAGATGCTTAAGGAAATCTCATAATATAAAACATGGACAAATATTGAATTGCCATAGTTTTCATTGACTTGCTAATGATTTGAGAAGAAATCCGAGTTATATCTACATCCAACCTATCGCTACCTGATTTTTTAAATTTTGGTTATTTTTACATGATTAAGAAACTGCTACTAAGAAAGAAAATCTAGCTGTGTCCAAAATAAATTGGCACTAATTTTTTATCGACATGTTCTGCACCCTATTTATTTTATATTTTACAAAGGAACCATTTCAAATACACAAAAAAACATTTTCCAACGGGCGACAAAATTATGAGATCATTTTATTGTACACTTAGATCCCATTTGAAAATGCATCATTTTGCCCGATTTCTCTTGGCAACCGTGGAATTATGAATCGTTGTCGATGACATTTTTTCAACTGTGAATTTTGATTAATTTGAAGCAATTATAGATGAACTAACGGTACTGAGACTTTAAAAAAACAAACAAATTTGAAGGAATTGGCAATAAAGGAGACAAATGTATGAAAAGTGTCTAGAAAATTGCTTTAGGATGGTTATTTCATTACGCCAGTGATGCATCGAGGAGTACGAGAGTGCTTAAGGGCCCTTTCTATGTTTTGTGTTTTTTCATAAATGAATTTTGCTATGGGCCGTGTTTGCAAACATTGTTCCACGGTTTAATAGCAGTGCTGGTGGACACGACTCACAGCGGGGGTAATTGTGTGTCGATTTATCGGTTGACTTCGTCATCGTGTACAGGCTAATTAATTAAATGTAAAAGTAGAAGCCTATTAGTGGTCGTTTAATAATAATTGTAGGTTTTAGTACCAGTGCATAATCGCTATGTGCTTTTTTGTTGGAGACGAACCACTGCGACCAGTATTTAGATCTATTGTGGTAAATGCTAGTCGTACGTGTATGTTTTAGTCAGAATGTTTGTGACATCTGGGTCAGGGAATGGATGCAGAACTGGCATATATGATAGAACAGTGGGTAATCCTTCTGGTGTGAATTCGATTCGATTCATTTGGGAAGATCGGATTGAATAAATTAAGGTAAAATTAATTTACTGACGCACGTGAATCATTGCCAGTTAGCATAGCGTGATAAAATTCTAACAGAATGCAATTGTCGTTAATGGTAAATAAGCATCATTTGCTGGCACTTAGACGAGTTCAAGTAGTTTGATTGCATGCTACGTGTATGTTATTTTCTTCTACCTCATAGGTCTGTTTTGTTGTACTTCTATTAGATTGCTTTTCCACTATTCATGTATAACAAAAATAATATCGGTCGATTTATACACCTCTTATTAATCTCATTGCATCTATTTTTTTCATTATTCGGAATATTATATTTCCTTTTATCACAATATCTTGAATTAGATTCATACAAACACCCACTAACACAGTCACAATCTCTCCCATTCCAAACGTACAGACGCTCGTTGCCTTCACGATAACACAAACCTAGTCACAAATGCAATTGCAATCATCCACACATACTCACGCCCGCGATCTTGCCAACATTAGAACATTAAGTGAACGTTTTAGCAGCTACTAATTTACAAGTGCGGTTTCAAGAATTAACCCATCGCTCGCGCGATCATAAATCGGTCTCGTTTGGAAGTCTTTACCGTCGGTGCTAGCAGCCCAATCCCACGCCTCCAGTTCGACCAAGCAAAAAAATGACGCTCAAATTCACTAGACATCACGTTCCATGGCGATATGACCGGGAGCTCTGGTGATATGGGAAATTTCACTCTCTTTTAGCATTCAGCACGTTAACATACAAACGCTTAGGACCTTCGCGATCATCCGTGCACACCAATACCCCTGATCTCGTAAACACGAAAACACACCGGTGATTAAGTGAATGATTTAGCACTAATAAACTTCTCCAGCAATATATGTAACAAGTCTAAGAAAACTTTTTTATCTGTTTGGTTGAATATCAGTTGTAGAAAAGTATAAAAACATTTTTCAAACCAAGGAGGTTTGTTGCTGCTAATCGAACCATAAAATATGGTTTTGTTGACTAAAAGAATTATTTTCGAATCAATGATACTATAGTAGGTGGAGCCTATTATGTTTGATAACTGTTAGTTGAACGTAATTCATTACTATAGTGGATAGCAGCTGTCAGGGTTTGTTTGCAATAAGTATCGTATAAAGAACAAAATACTTGGAAACTTGTGAAATACTTGCCGAGACTTCAACAAAACAAATTTGCAACAACGAGAAGGCGTCATCAATACATTTGTATTCGTTGTTTTTCTCCAGTCAACGAATCAACCGCAACGAGAAGGCGGCCATGATGCTTTTATAAATTTTTGCACCATATTCGAATTGCATATTAGTAGGCGCAATTGAAAAACAGCGTCATTTGCCCGGAGTGCACTAATTGTTATATTTTCATCCATTTCGGATTTTATTTGTGAAAATATAAACGGAAAATTGAAAAATTCACAGTAAATCTAGGCGAGCCGGTGGGGTTTATATATAGAAGAGAAAAATATTTGCTTCCAAAAATATTATCTTGCAAAAAATAATATCATATTACTCCAACGCCAAAATTTTGCAAAATTCCCAAGTGGGAAAAATTTTGGACAAGACCAATTTCTTTGTGCATGAGGGCACATACCTTACATAAAGTATGTTTTTTTTTGTTTTGGTGTTTCGGATTCTCCAAAAATTTGCCACACATCTGCCGCATTTGTTCTAGATTATTATGACATGTTACAAATAGACTCCGCCTTGGGGCTTTTTTTGGTGATGAAACAGTTGAGAATATGTCCACCGCTGCTGGATTATTACACGAGATTTGGTTTTATTATTAGTTGTTCTAATTTTTTCAATACAACATATGTTGCGTGGGTTATAAACGCGGGCTAAATCGGGAACCTACAAATACCTATGTTCGCGCAAAAATCCATCGGTCTTGTCCGGAAATCTCTTCCTTAGGTGTTAGCATCCATAGCTTCAGTTAGACCAATAAAAAAATGACGCTCATATCCACGTTGCATGGCGTCATAACCGGGAACTCTAGTGATATGGGGAAACTGACTTTCTTCTAGCATCTGTACCATACACTAAAAATTAAACAACAAATCCACGGTTCGCGTGCGATCATTCAAAAATACACGTCAATATGCAAATAAATACACGGTGATAAAGTCGAGTTCATGAACGCGAAGTTACATACACGCTAGCGATAGAGACAAACACGTTAACATACAAACACTCGAGTCCTTCGCGATCATCCACGCACACCTACGCCCGAGATCTCGCAAACATGAAAACACCCCGGCGACTAAGTGAACTTGTACATTTTCAAACGCGGTCCTAAGAGTGAACCTACAAACGCTCGTATTTGCACGATCATGAATCGGTTACAGTAGCCTAGGTCTATGCCTTCAATTTGACCAATAAAAATTACGCCCATCTACTAGACAACACGTTTCATGGCGACATGACCAGAAACTCTAGAGATATGGAAGAACTCACT
Organism: Topomyia yanbarensis; assembly: GCF_030247195.1. Taxonomy (NCBI): domain Eukaryota; kingdom Metazoa; phylum Arthropoda; class Insecta; order Diptera; family Culicidae; genus Topomyia; species Topomyia yanbarensis. The sequence continues at coordinate 373,169,824 of NC_080672.1, read as the reverse complement.
CTCGTATAGCGAAAATTAAGTAACAGATCCACGGACTGCGCGGGATCATCCAAGAACACGTGTGAATATGCGAATGAGCACGCGGTTATAAAATCGATTTTAAACATACGTTAGTTACATACTCGCTACCACACGCAACATACAAATGCACACGCAATCGAACACGTTAACGTACAATCGCTCGAGCCCTACGCGATGATACACGCGATCGTGAAGTCCCAGCAATTGGCCTTAAGCAGTGTTTTAGTGGGTGACATTTCCCATCTTGTCTGCAATCGTAGCGAGTGATTTTATCGGGAAGCCCTTCCGAGACCCTAGCTTTACAGCTCCAGGAGGACAACACTCGAAAAAAAAAGTCCAAACCAGATTATCTAGAATATGCGTTATAGCTATTCAAACTTAACATGCATTTTTAATCTATGTTTGTATAGCTAACACAGCTCATCAAGCTTCTACTCATAAACATGTTAAATTCCATGGCGCGACACACAAAAAAATGATGCGATACTGTTTACGATAACTAAGAAAGATTTGAAATATCAAATCAATTTTAAACCCTTACTAAATGATATTTTTAATAGAATTTTACTGACAACTAGTGCGAGGTCAATGATGAAAACTTTTAATAACTTAATTAAAATTAGAATTTAGCTCTTCTGTGATACTACATTTCATTTGATTTGCCGCAGCCCAACCAAAGCATGCCAATCAACAAGTGCACAAAACTGTTTGCTAATAATCTCATCTACAGTAATATCTGTAATCGCCTTATATTAATTTTGTCAATTTCCAAGAACTAATACAAACTACCTTCGACGTCACCAAGCTAAGCGTCGGCTCTTACGACCAATCAACAGGTTTTAATTACTTTTATTTTTATCTTTTCATTTTCGCACCCCGTTCCTCCACCGACATATAATCGTCCCGTTTCTGCCTTCCCGAACGATGGCAATCCTGTGGTGTTCGTTCTTTTTTTCTTTCTCTCTCTTTCTCTCTGTCTCGACTTTTTCCTTTTCCAGTAAACGATCTGGTGGAACACAAATCGAAGCACCGAGGCTCGGCGAGTGCGGCCAAGCAGAAGCAGCGGAAGTACGTGCGGAAGAAAACTTTCACCAGCATCAGTGGTCCTGCGTCGTCCAGCAGCTTAACGTCGTCGTCGTCGTCGTCCAGCGATGAATCCGGAGCGGCGGCAGTGTGACCCCATCAGCAGCCATACTCTCCCCTTTTGACCGGAAGGAGGAACAACAACAACAACAAAAAAAACAAGCAGCCAAAGCCACAACCACAACCGCGTACATACACACGTATACACAAATACACTCAACAATTAGTAAAAGTAAGAGCAGTCAGTGTTTAACTGTTAGTTGCGTCCAGTAGAGCGGAGATAAAAAAACGACGTTTCCTGAGGGAGAACTAGGATACTACAGGCCGAGCCAGGGCGATGGTTATGATGATGATGATGATGATGATGAAGAGGTTACTGCTATGGCAAGAGGGGGATTCTTTGGTCTCTTTTCTGCGGAGACTGATTAAAGTTAGTATGATTAAGATGAAGATGATGGTGATTAGAAATCATAAAAATAAAGTGAAGAGGCAAATCCAGCTGCGCTTTCGAGGACAAATTAGTTTGTATTGATTGTAGTTGGTAGATTAGATAAGGGAATTTGTACTGGTTGAGAGATGGGCGGTAAAACTTTGATTGGTTATCCTGAAACTGGTATGTTTAACACTCTGTCAAAATTGATATTTTAATAGAACTTCGAATTATATTTGTAGTTCTTATGACTAAAAAATAGTGATACCAACCTTCTTTACATCATGAGCTGGTCTTGTGTTGTTGGAATATGTAAAAATCTAAACCTTCAATATTCCGATTCAGACATTTAACTTTCAATGATTTGCAGTTTTAAAGGATTTCATAGATCTCCAAGTTTTGAATAATTTGAAGAATAGCATCCTGTATTAAGTTAACAAGTTGCATTACCAACCCTCAAACCCGACACGTCTGTTCTCCTAGCCAGTGTAAATCTCCTACGAGGAAAGACTTACTTAGGGACCAACTAAGGACGAAGCCAGGGAAATGCATTAGCCAGTTGTGTAAAGTTGTATTTTATGGTTTTGTCCGAGTGAATGAATGAACGAATGAATGACCGAAAGCAACGGAAGCTTTGAATGCTGTACGTATCTATGATAGATTAACCTCACATACTGGTAATTCTATATCTTCCAGCTACAACAAATGTACAGAACCACCCTTCCTCTCCCCAAAACACACACACACACACACAAACACAGCAGCTCACGCTCGCTCTCCCATGATGCTGCTAATTAGCTTCCTCAGTAAGTGAGCAGTCGAGCTCAAGAAGCCCCTGAATGGCGAACCACTAATCAAACATAATAACAAAAACAAGCTGAGATCGTTTTATAGCTAGGTACCTAATATGTAATAGGGAACGGACGGACGGGTTCGAACCGAGCGAGAAAGTTTACGCGCGGTAAATGCTAGTATTAAATTAACTTAATTAATCTAGCGCCCCTGTAGGATAGGCTATCGGTAATAATGGCAGCTCCAAGGCGGTGCGTGTATACAGAAAGTTGCGTAAAACACATCGGTGTGAACTATTTTTTTTTCTTTCATCGAATTATGAATGACTGAATCTCCATTATTACGTGCTGAGAATGTACCTCTCCTTCCACCCCTCCGTCGGCTGGTGGAACGGATGATGATGCGTACCCTCCCGGTTTGTGTGAGACAAATACTAAAACAATAACAATAACAATCCCCCGTGTAACAATCAGCCAAAAGTCAAATGTAAACAAACTGTTCAAGTATAGCAACAACAAAAAACAAAAACAAAAACGAAGCCAGTGGAAGAGAAAAAGGAAAATGTATAAAATAAAACTTATAATTTAAAATTAATGCTAACTCGACTAATTTGGTGCAGAAAGAAAGCCCCCTTTGCTCATCCCTTACCCACCGGCAGCAGACCGACTTCAGTCAGCATAACCACACATATCGGTATGAATGGCGAGAAAGCAAAAGTGATGCATAACTGTGTGGTCGGCTTTGATGATACTGTACTGCACACAGATAGAAAGTGAGAAAGGAACGTTCTCACGCATCGGCCATTGTTTTCGAACTTTCAACTCTACAGCATGGGGAAGGAGTGCGAGGTAGGTAGGTGGTATGTAGGTATGTACAATACATATATTTGCAACATCAACACGGCCGACGATGATGCACCCGCGCGCCTGGTGACGAATTGTAACGTAATGCGGGTTTGTTTACCGTTGGGTTACGTCAAGTTGGTAATGAAGGGAAACTTACAGAGGTCATTGTTGAGAAAGTGGTCTGTTGTATCTGATCGAAAATTGTAGATTTTTAGTGATTAAATCGATAGATATACACTTAGAATATATCATAACAATTCAATTCAAAGCATTCCCGAGGATATAGAGCCGAACGCATTGGAGCACCGAACAGTTCCCAATCAGAAGGAAATAACAATATTATTACAGAATGCAATTTTCATAACATATTCTGTTATAAATAAAGTTTCGTTAGCAGTTAAAATAACAGAAAATTATATGAAATAACAACGCCAGATACAGTTTTGAAATATTTTTGTTATGTGTTTCTATCGGGCTATACAAGCGCACAACACGAGCTTTGTCGTGGAGAAAGGCTCTCGATTTTTCACATTTTCTTAACAAATAATTAATTTTTTGTAAGTGGCAACACCTTATTGAAGACTTTTTGGTGGTATACAACCGGAAAAACAGATCGAAATGATGAGTTAAGCGAAAGCAATCATGTGAAAAAAAAATCTTCCAAGAGGCAGAATTCGAACCTGCAACCCTTGGGACTCCGGATCAATGCACAAAGCCTTATGCTATCCATGGGATATGATGACGTCCCAGATAGAACACATGATTATCGCATTTGCGACAGTGGTCGTACCTAAACTGTTACTAAACTGATGCTGTCACCCGACACAATGTGTGATTTCAATTTAGAGGCAAGATCGGCGTAAAGTTCATTGTCCGATTTAATAAAATCTCAAGAATAGCCACCGTTCCACCGTTGCTTAATTCCACAGAATAAAACAAATAGTCGATTGTGGAGGCCTTTATAACTCATCATAAAAGTTTTAGGTGTTTGAAGCAAACATTCCGTCGGAAATGGGACCGATTGTCAGCGGAGGAGCTACGGCCTACAGCCGAAAATGTGGTTAAGGGGGGCGTCTGGTGTAGAGGGAAAAAATAATCGACTGCTTTTTTATCCGCTTGATTGTTAGTATTGAACCTCTAGAAATGTCTCCCGCAATTTCGGTGGCCACGCTGAACTTCTTTCGTTTTAAACAGCCATGCATTCCACGCGCCTATTCACTATAACACACGCAGATTTCAATCTATCGGCAACAATTTTCGAAAAACTCCCTGTTATTCTGAAGAAAAATGTGCACAAGCGATCCTAACATTACACAAAAAATCTATTGTTGACTTGCCTTCAAAATTGTAAAACAAAATAACTTTCGTTTTGAGCACTTTACACCAGACGCTCCCCTTAAGCAATTGAAAGCTATTAGAGCTAAGTGTGTCCAGTATGAAGCTAATTGATTGTTTTGCTGCTTATTTATTATTTTTGCCTTTCTTAATAAAAAGGTATTACAATTGCTCTGAAAACCGACTTTTTAATGGAGGGCTGAGTTACATATACCATTCGATTCAGTTCGTCGAGTTCGGCAAATGTCTGTGCGTGTGTATGTATGTGTGTGTATGTGACCAAAAATGTCACTCATGGCTGAACCGATTGTGACAAACTTAGTCTCAAATGAAAGATACAACGTTCCCATAGGCTGCTATTGAATTTCTGATAGATCCGACTTCCGGTTCCGGAATTACAGGGTGGTGAGCACGATTACGCAGAACATGTCGATTTTAATAAATTCTGCAATGAATGTATAAAGGTGAAAATTTTTCCAAAATATGACCACAACTGCTTCGATTTGTAGTATTAGGTCACTAACATCCATTCAAAGTCTTTTTGGCCACATTGGCCACCATTATCGGTTCTGGAAGCCCCGGCGGAAGTATCCAAATTCAGAATAACAGTCACATCGGTTTCTCGGAGATGGCTAGACCGATTCGACTAAACTTAGCCTCAAATGAAAAGTATTGCGTCCCCGTAAATGGCTATTTAATTTCATCCCGATCCGACTTCCGGTTCCGGAGTTACAGCTTGTGGCGTGCGATCACATAGCAAATTGTGATTCAAACCGATACTCCGATGAAAGCAAAAAAGGTAAAAATTTCGCTAAAATGTCTCTCAAACAACTTAAATTTGCTGTTCTAGGTCACCGACGGCCAACCAAACTTTCGTTGACTACATTGACCACCATAGACGGTTCCGGAAGTGCCCGGGAAAAGCGGCCATCTTTCAAAATCCGGTCCGTCCGGTCACATATGAAATTCCCCTATAAGCCGGAGCTCAAAATTTTTTTCAAAGGGGGGACCCCATGAAATTTCAGAAATCGAATTCGTATTTTTGATGCCAAATATCTTTAAAATGCATGAAACGTAGAGATTTTGTTATCTCAAAAAAAAAAACTTTTTGTGAATAAAATATTGAAGTTCTTTATTCAATGCATTGTTTATGGAAAACTGAATTTCCCTTAACCCTTTGCGATGCAGTGGAACGTATACGTCCCACCTACTTCTCCTAAGTTTTTATTGAATTTCTAGTGAGCCATATAACATATGAATACTTTTTAGCCATATGACATATAAATACTTTTTTTTCTTTTAATCAACTCTTAGGGATTTAAGGAGAACAACTACAAATTATGTGAATTTGTTAATTACTTATTAGTTATAAACAATTAAAACTCGAAAATCTCGTTTTTGCCTTTCTCATATAGAAATGTTATGCAATCACTCTAAAAATCGTCAACCTAATCCGGGCGCGGAGGGCCGAATGTCATATGCCATTCGACTCAGTTCGTCGAGATCGGAAAATGGCTGTGTGTATGTATGTGTGTATGTGAAAAAATGTCACCTCTGTTTCTCAGAGATGGCTGGACCGATTTGCACAAAGTTAGTCTCAAATGAAAGGTACAACCTTCCCATCGGTTATGAGTTACGGGTTGAAGAGTGCGTCCACACAGCAAATTCCCATATAAACTAAAATGAAAAATTCTCAAAGGGGGGAGTAAGGGATAATTTCAAAATCGAATTTGCATTTTTGATACCAAATGACTTTAAAAAGCATGAAACGTTGAGATTTGATGTAATCTCGAAAAAAAAATTGGACTAAAATTGACTTTTTTGGACTTTGGCACCTTTTTGCCTTTCTCATATAGAAAGGTTATGCAATCACTCTAAAAATCGTCAACCTAATGAGAGTGGCCAGACCTACCGATTTATCGGTAGTCCTACCGATTTTGGTTTTCTCTACCGATTCACAGACAACCAAGGCAAAACTACCGATATTTTGTTATTCCTACCGAAATCTACCGATTTTTATTGATTTTGGACACATCCTACTCAACATTTATTTTTTGGGTTGGATTTGGTCTGAGATCTGTGTTGTCAGTATTTTACAATTCTATGTCAATACTACGTTTTTGGGACAACAACCCGGCCTACCGATAACTACCGATAAACTTTTAGTGACCCTGCCGATATTAAGGAATTCTATCTGGCCACCCTGAACCTAATCCCGGCGTGATTTTTTTTTTTACTTTTTTAGGCGTACGTAGGAGTATCCAGTGAGGGGTTGCTACTTTAAAATTGAAACCAGTTTTTTAAATTTCTTATCAAGTTGAAAATTTTCGACAGGGTCCGGACCCCCCGGATCCTCTTCCTTGATCCGCCGGAAGCTCTGGTTTGCTGACGAGAAAGCGAAGATGAACTCTTGTCTTTTGGTTTAAGAACCAAACGCCTGGTAGTATGCAATAAATTCCAAAAAGGGAAAATTGGACTAAACCGCTTTGTGCGTTAAGTGTGCCCTTAACGCACTTAACGCACAAAGCGGTTTAGTCCAATTTTCCCTTTTGGGAATTTATTGCATGTAATATTCATTTCCACCGTTGTATTGAACATAACCAGCCGTGGAATCGAAGTTTGGACAAATGAGAAAGGCACAATTGCACCACTAGGTGGATTAAAACAGGTTTTTACAATAAATTCGGCTGTGTCTGAACTATAAGTCCTATGGATCCAATTTTTTTTTTACATATAGCTCAAACATCAAACTAAATAATATATTTTTTGCCGAATTTTTCGTAGGTCAGTTTTTTCGAAAAAAAATCATCAAAATATGCAAAAATGGAGTTTATTATTATATTGGTCTATAAAAGAGTCTGAGATACAGAGATAGCTTCCCAACTAGCATAAAAATGGATTATGTGTTTTGGAGGTCGCTGATTACGATTCTGATAACAGAATTTGAAAATTCAAAATGGCGGTTACATGGCAACCATTTTTAACGAAATTTGTTAATTTTGTTACAATGAGCATGAAACTCGATTTAAGAGAGTTTGTCGGGTCGCTGATTACAATTCTGATGTCAGAATTCGAAAATTCAAAATGGTGCCTACAAAATGGCAATTATTTTTTACGAAAGTGGCAAGTTTTGTTACAGTCATTATAAAACTTGATTCACGGGGGTGTTTTGGGTCGCACAGTCGCCACATTACATCCGCCATTTTGAATTTTACATTTTCGACGTCAGAATCAGAATCAGCGACCCCGAAAACTTACATTAAGCTAAAACAGTGGCGTAGCCAGAAATTTGGTTTGGAGGGGGTTTTGATGAAAATCGTAAATTTTTCGAAAATTGCTAAAATGTAGTATGAGTTTGATAAATTATTTAAAATTCAGAAACATGTATCTAACAGATGTCATTGCAGCCTAAAAACAAGAAGAATCAGCATGGAACAGTTTCCAAATCTCTATATATTATTTTCTTGTATAATATGTCAACGAAGTCAAAGATTGCGATCTTTTAAAGTGGGATAAATGTTCGAAAAAATTTTCAGCGTTCAAGATCACCTAATTTAATAATACTTGTCTTTGAAGGTTTGACAGCTTCTAGAAGTTTTCCTACATAAAACAGCGCATACTCTGATATATTAATATTAGTGATTAATCCTCAAAGAGGTAATTATGGAAAATTAACTATTCAAAAATAGTAAGAGACTTGCTGCCTTCAATAAAGTTGTTGATAATGTCATTTTAAACAATTTTGTTCAAAATATGAAGGCTTAATGAATGCGGCATATCGAGATATAAATGAATATATTTCTTCTTAGTGAAGTAAAATTTAGGTAAAAACTATTTTTCTGCACTACGGAGAAAATTGTTTAAAACAATCATTGCGAGTTGAGAACACACAACCTATAACTAAATTAGTTATGGAATTTGCATTTCGACTTCATCTCATCAGAATCTGACACTAACTTAGTGACAGAACTAAGCTAGCGCTGAATTTATGCTTGCTCCAAAAAAAACGGAAACACTCTTTGTGTGTCTGGGCAAACCCCTTGTCCGTTTAATATTTGGGATTTTTTAAAATAAATATTTTTTTGTAAGCTTCGGAGACTCATACCTTGAATGCAATGTTATTTATTGTTTATTAACCGCAGAAGAGATTTATCAAATACAGTAATATTAGAATAACTTGCTGTAAAGGTTTTCTACTACTATATTTCGATACTATGAATAGTCGACAAAGTTGCTTTAAATAGAATTTTCGAAAACTTTTGAAACAAATTTGCTTGAAGAGTAATTTCACTATAATTACTTCTAGGAGGATTAACTGTCAAAAATTTTTTATGAGAAGATGAACAGTTTTATGTTTTGAAATTCTCAATGTTACTTAACATCGAAATTTGGCAGTTTCGAATGAATGTGATCGTGACCGTTAAAAATTTATGGAGCATTGATTTTACTTTTATTTATTATTCAAGCTCACAACTTGACAACGAGTCCTAGTACACGAAATTTTAGTACGCCATTCGACTCAGCACTCAAATATACACCATTAATGGCCACTAATTTGACATATACTGAAATATTTATCAATTCCAATCCTGCTTAGAGGCTATTCATACAGTTTTGAATCCATCAAAAAGCAAATGTTCATAAAAACCGATGCTGACCTGCTAGAGACAAATTGTAAAAGTCATTTATCATCAACTTCCAAATAGTTTCCGAAATGTTATTTTTGATATTAACCATATTGAATTTTTGTCTAAACTCCTATTTTTTCAAAGCTTCCGAAAAATTGTTTTTAATTCATATTTTGGAGCATCTTTCCAAAAATGAGCTCATAATAATTCAGACAGTTATTTTAAAGAAAAAATTGAAGTAATTTAAGTAAGTAATATGGGATTTCGGCTAAGAGATAAGTTACAAGATCCCCTTCCCACAATTTTTCAAGTCCTCATGACGCTTTAAACACGGTTCTCAATGTAGTGATCGAAGAATATTTTTCCAAAAATATTTTGTGGAATATTTAATTAAATTCGTCTGCATCAATTAATATTTTCAATCCAATTAATTTTGGTTTGGGGGCGGGGAGTTTACCCCCAAAACCCCCCTGACTACGCCTCTGATCTAAAAATAACATAATTGACAATGAGAAAAAATCGCGTCGCAAAGGGTTAAGACATAACGTTGCTTGAATTTTAAACTAAAAAGAACAATAGCTCAACCTGCTGCTGGGGAGAGTAAGTTCTAATTTAAAATTCTCCGTTTTTTGCTATAGAACTATCAAAATTTTGAATCTAAAAATGAACCATATCAGGCTGTGTCACTCGAAATAATTTTTCACAATCTAATCGAATGCTGAAAACTCTATATATTCAAAACACAGTAAACGTGTTTCAAATGAAGCGACATAGAGAACGGTAGTATATACCAGTTTTAAAGTTCGAAACAAAACTGTTTGAAATAACAAATCAAAATGCTCTGCTGGGGATGTAATTGTTTCCGTTCCATCATTAATTTCTATATTCAATACTACGCTGCTAAATATGCTCTAAGATACTTGATTGCTATAAAATACTAATGATTGAAACCCTGTGATAATAAAAATTAATCAATGATTTCTGTTGTTCAGATGGCATTACTTTTGAATTAACTAGCAACAATTGCAATAGATTACCTTCTCAACATGCTGAAAACAAATCAAAACTGAAACAGTTCTACCAAAACTCAATCTCGTCGCCCACCCAGAACCAATCGCCATTTTCGTGTATGCAGAGTTTCAACTTGCGCAGCGCACGATAAACTTTGCACAGAACAAGAAAGCGATTGCAAGTTTACACGGTTTAACTGTGTGCGGGCTGCAGAAATGCCATTGCGCCTACCGCTTATTGTACTATCCGGACGAAACAGTCATGATGTTGCTCGTTTGGGATGCAAGCATCGATTGACTCAAATTAACACGCGAACTCTTTATTTATAATCTCGTGGTATTTTATTGAGTCGCTAGTCCCTGTTGATGGCTCTTCCCGGAATAGACTGACTCAGCTATGGGAGTTTTCACGTTGACCGATATCTAATCATTTTACGGGTTTTTCAGTAGTGTAATATTGAAATACATAAACTATATAGCAGTAGGACATAATTTCAGTTATTCCCTGATTATTTGGTGTTAAAATTCATCAATAAATATCAGAGATGTTAGCGTTCGAAATAGTGACACAAAAACGTGAAATAGTTTGATTTTAGATTTTACAATGACACCCGGCCCCAGACAGTGCAGTAAGACACATTTTCAAAGTCAAAAATGGGATCGCTTGCTTTGACCGGTCATATCTTAGCGGCTACTTACTCGATTTTAAATCTGTCTTCACCACTGGAAAGGTACGTTTTTTGTCAACACGTCGCATGTAAAAATGGAGAATAGAGTTGCCGACCGTAGGTTATTGTAAAAAGAGTAAAACAAAGTCAGCGAGAAAAATATGGGAACGCTACTTTGACTTGCAATTTCATAGCTGTTTGCTCACCGATTTCACGCGGTGATCAAAGAATCATGAGAAACAAATTTGTATATCCAAAGTAATTGTAAAAACAGTAATTGAAAGTTAGTATAGAAAAAATAAGCTTCTCAGTTCACACAATTGTATCTCGGCCATTTGTCAACCAATTTAATTTTTTCTTACACCAATGAAATCCCCACGGCTTCTAGAGTTGTAATGTGTGCACTAGAAAGTAAACATTAAAAAATTTCAATTTTTTGAGGTTTTAGTTAATCTGATGTGCATAATGCGCGCCAATGTACGGTAGAGTAAAATTCTTTGCGACTTGTTTAGTTTTACGGTTTGAAATGTAACAAGTTTACTCAGTTGTTCTACATATCACATATGGATATGGATACTGATTACATATTACATATGGATAATGTTTGTATAAACTTAGGGAAACACAATATTGTATATAAGTTACAAAATAATAGTGGGTGATAGGAACGATTCAGAAAAAAGAAGAAGTTTAGAATTTTTAAATTATTCTTCAAATAACTTTAAATGTAAAGCATACCTTTTTATACACCAAGCGAGCGTATTTTTTTTTAATATTTTCTCAAAAAGTACACAAAAATACGTAGAAGCACAGAAATTTTTTTATATGCCAAATAACTTCGGATTCAAAGCGCTAACCTACACCTTTTTATACACCAATTGATTGCAGTTGATTTCGGCTACAATTTCTGCGGGAATGAATTTTTATATTTCCTAAAAAAATAGACGAAAATACGTGGAAGTACAGAAATTTTATTTAGTTGGCCAATAACTTTGAATTCATAGCGATGATCTACACTATGTTATACACCAATCGATTGTAATTTATGGTAGCTACAATTTCTGAAAGAATATTTTTTGTTGTCTCAAAATGTACATAAAAATACGTAGAAGTACAGAAATTTCATTTATATGGCAACTAGCTTCGAATCCAAAGCGATGACCTACACCTTTTTATGCACCAATCGATGGTAATTGATGGCGGTTATAATTTTTGTAAAAACATTTTTTATGTTTTCTCAAAAAATAGACAAAAACTACGTAGAAGCAGATAAATTTCTTTTAGTTGCAAATTACTTTGAATTCAAAGCGATGACATACACGTTTTAATTGATGAAGGTTGCAAATTCTGAAAGAACAAATTTTTATATTTTCTCAAAAAGTTCTCAAAAATACGTAGAAGTACAGAAAGTTCATTTACATGGCAAATAAATTTGAATTCAAATATATTACCTACACTTTTTTATATACCATTCGATTGTAGTTAATGGCGGCTACAATTTTTGAGAAAAAATTTCTTTATATTTACTAACAATAGACAAAATAAATAGGTTTTACAACAGCCATTTCATCTGGAAAGGAAGGCTGTGAGAAGGCTGCGAGGACAACTAACGTATTGGCAAGGATAATGCCGAACATTGGAGGAGCAAGATGCAGCACGAGACGTCTCCTGGTGGGTGTTCCATCTTGAATACTGCTGCGCTGAACTCAAACCGAAACCGGACGAAGTTGACAAGCACGTTCGAGTCGCGAGCGAGTACGGAACGATAACGATATCCGGAATGTGTCAGTGTGGGTGTGTAGAAAGCAGGGCGAGGTGAACATCCATTTGATGTAATTTTTGTCCGGGTATGGATGCTTCCGGAAGTACCTGCATCGGTTTGGACATGCTTCGTCACTCCTTTGCCCGGAGTGTGTGAACGTTCAAGCGACACCAAAACAGGAGTATGCCTGGTGTGACAGTTGATAATATCTTCGAAGAGATGTGCCACGATGAGCTCATCTGGGGTGCTGTCAACAAAGTAGTGACGAGTACACTAACCGAGCTGCATAGGAAGTGGCGAAGAGACCAACAAAATAGCGCCATCGGCAAGAAAGCCGCCGTGAAACCACAAATCGGGTTCCGGGAGAAATTCCACCGCCAGAGAACTCTCCGCCGGTGTTGTCTAGGTCACCGCCGGGGACCACTTGAGTAGTACGCAACGTAGCACCGGGTTAGATCGAGGCGACGAAAGCACAAAAGGCCCCCCACGAAGTAATATCTTGATGTAGTTCCGTGGGGAATAAGGGGGGAAAAGAGTAAGGAGTGTTTTTAGTAGTTAGGCATGCCAGGTTTTTTAAGCTTTTTAAACCTTAAAATAAAAAAAAACACACACATACGTATGAATAAGAAGCAACATTCCCGATGGCTGGCTGCCCGGAGTTCAAGTTTCTAGAAAAGTTCCAGTTGACCATAAAATCTTCTACCAAACTTACCCTAGCATACAGTTCAGATTCCCCAACATATGACGAAACCTCGCCAACCGATGTTTGGTATCGCTGATGACGGGCACAAGATAACCAAATGCAAATGATGGTTGCCGAACATCAGCGACTGTTTACAACATCCTCCAACATCATGCCCGTGGATGCAGAATTGCATTGCAACCAGGCCCCGGATGGGCGGCCAACCTATTTTCCCCGCAGTTTTGCACCTCCATCGGCAGAGACGTCTTTGTTTGCAAATTTAATTGACTTGCAATTCTTCGAATGTTTGTGTTTCTCTGTTGCATCTGATCTGCCTGCCGTCATCTATGAGAGAGCAGGAGAAAATGCCGACCAAAAGAAATTGACTCTTTAGGGCCTTCTGCCGAAGGCCGAAGGGTCTGTGTTTTAATCATCATAGTAGTCGTAGTAGTTTTTTGTTTTGTTGGAAGAAAGAAACGCGAAAATTTTCGCTGTAATTATCTGACTAATTTGAATCTATACCCCAGTACGTGCTGCTGACGATTTTTGCGCTGAGTTTTTTTTTATAAACGGATGCTTTTCGGAGGTAGCGAACTCAAATAGGGTCTATGATAGTGGTTCGCCAAAGAAGCAGATACTGAAATCTCAATTACCGCAGTGTTAAAACATTTGCCTTTTTTGGTGTGATTGACAGCACTGAGGTGTTTCTATACAGGTATACCTCATTCCGATCGGTGAGCTGGAGAGTAATTTTTATTGGTATATACAATTAGATCCGGAAACTGAAGAAACCCGTTTAATTGTAATTAGAGAACTGAACTTTAAATGTGTGAAAATTGGATAGCCTTCAAATAAACAGTTGATAATCGCTCACCTGAGGTCTGGAAGTAATGGAATCTGTGGCGGATGGAGTTAACAGGTAAATTATATTAGAAATTGTTTGGCAATTAACCGAAATTGTGCTGGACTAGAAAAGGGGTTGAACTGATTTATTTACATTTGATAGCTCCCTGGTGATGAAACACAATCTCAAACTTTCGTTCGGTATAAAATTAGTCGAACCCATTAGGATTGTGGTGCAATTGAAACCAAAAGCAATTAGATCACAACCTTACGATAAAAAATGAAAAATGCAAGATACATAAAAACAGGGCTGCTCATTAGCGTTTGAATCGTTGTTTCGTTTTGCAAAATAATTTCCAACTCATTAAAACCGACCCAGGTAAGCGAGCCCTCAATCAAATTCTGGAGTGTTCCGGGGTGACAAACGAGGGTTCGACCAAGATAAGGATCTGTTACTGGATTTAGGTTCAGCCTTCATTCATAACCTAACAAACAATCGACCAGGTATAGGGTGTCGAACAGAATGCTCCGTCACTGTCGCAGCGTTAGGCCCAATCGGATCATTAAATGAAGAATAAAATTCTTCTTTTATTACATAGAACTTTTTCAATGTAAACATGTTGGACATAAATATAATAATTTAGAACGACTTTTCATTTTTTCTTCGAAAATGTAAATACATTTGACACAATCTGTCTTACTTGACAATGGTTTTAGTCACGTGGGTTAGTATCTTTGACAGTTCACCCAGTAAAAGGATTAGGGTTAACGTGATTAAAAGGAAGGCGAGGCCCAATAATCATATTTTTATAAAATAATTTACTCCGTATTCCTAAAGCCACCTGAATCAGAAAACAGCAAAACCGGGATATGGCTTAATTTGAAAAGTTTCGAATCGATCGTGAAAACGTCACCTCAATGACGGGGCATTCTGTTTGACCCTTACGGTATGATTATAAACGGAAGGCACCTTTTTCCAGGTAGGTACTTGCCAGGATGCTTACCACACACACATGTTCAAGTGGAGTTTTTTATGTTTCCCACCGGTCGTCACCAGAAAGGAAGCTGCCACCGACTACTATGATTGCCATCAGCAAGGTACCTACCTACACATGTCACCAGCCAGTAATCGTTTTGTTTGCTGGAGTGTGTCTGCGTTGGGAAAAGTTTACTTGGGTAGCGAAAAAAACAGAGATAAATGAGATCCGGACATTCAGTATCCGCCCCGTGACAGCGGGTCCGGAAAATGGGTGACTGGGTCGGGTCGTGGTCGTTGACGGTTCGTAACTGTTATTTGTTGAGCATTCCGTGTTTAGCTATACAGCTAATATCCTTTTCTAATATCCTCATCATCGTTCGCGTAATTAACTATGCGTCAACAGAAGCCAACAGCGAAACATAAACATTATGGGGCAGTAACTTTACGAAGCGCTAGATGTTATTGAGTTTGGTAATGTTTTAAATATCTTGTTTGTTCAGGAAGGAAGGAACATTCATTATAATTTTAAAACAATGCTTCAGAGAGAAATGTCCACTTGAATTTAGTCATGCGCCTCTTGTGATGAACAAACATTTTACCGCACCGTAGAAAAAGGAACACGTGGGTAGCTAGGTACCCACCTCTCAGTGGTCGGGCAAACGAAACGAAAAGCTTTCGAACCGGCGGCGGCGCGCTCGGATGTATTGACTGCTGCATAATTAAAGGAGATTTAATTTTGCGTCGTGGTGAAAGCGAAGCCCGCTGAACGAAACGTGTTCGCTGTACAGTTATAAAAGGTGTAGGGGTGCGTTATTAGGGATGTTTAATTTTCTTTTAAATTAATCCGGTAATCAATAACTAGAATTTTGTTTTAATGCCAATCGACTAGTTCAATTAATCTTCTTCTAGACTCAGATAATTTAAGAAGATAAATTATTATATCTGCTTTATGGTATCGTAAAAACTAAAAGACGTTTCTTAAAGTCGCTTCGCCATGTTATACAGTTCTGCCAGTCAAAAACTTATACTTGAACCGCAGGAGGTATTGGAAAATAACACCCGTGTGCCAGTACTGCAAATCGGTTTGTTTCAGCGACTCGATTGTTGTGTCAATCAGTAATAGGTTTGTTTCAGTACATGCTTCTTGCTCCCAGTTTCTCCGGAGCACACAGGCGTGGAAAAAATGGTACTAGAATTAGAAACAAAGACAGAGAATACAGTAACGATTTTCTTTCTGTTTGTTCCGGAGTACTTTCAGTTTGTCCTGGTCTGGTACTGTAACATACCTAATGATTACCAGGCACAAGATTTTGGAAGATAAGATTTGCAGATAATTTGGAAGCATCTGACGACTAACGAAAAAAAGCATTGCAATCGAGAATCTAGATTCACAGTTTGAAGATGTCCCACTTCCGCTCGTTCCGGTGTTAGTTCAAACAACCATTGCAGTCGAGCATCAGCAGCGGCCACATTCGCCAATGGAGCAACAACTTCAATCACAGTAATACCGTCCAACGAATGAGGTCATTTAATTTTTATGTGCAGAGTAAATTATCTGGATCCACATATTCCGCAAGCGGATGCATTCTTGGAGCAAATACCAGAAACTTTTGTGCGTTCCGCTTCTCAGCCACCAACGCAACCAACAAGAATGAATTTATGTGTCCGATAATTCGATAGAAAATTATCTACCAACAGTTCCTGCTTTCTCTTTTCCACAGCCGTCACTCTGCTTATCTGGAACGATTTCATCGACAAAATAGAAAAAGTTTGTATTGACGTAACACCCATTAGTTGTCAATTAGGTCAGTAAATGAAAAATGAAATTAATCTTTTTTACATAAACCTATTGAGTTCGACTTTCTTTATGTAAAAATATATATGTCCAACCCTTAAAATTTCAGAACGATTTTTAATTAATTTTTCAAAGCAAATTAAAATAGTTTCTTGCTTGCAGGGATGCTAGGTAATCTTTGAGCAGCCTATGTAAAAATCTGTGTTAAAGAAAGTGTACAAATCTTGTCTCAAAAGAAAAAGTGGTGACATTTTTTCGTCATTGCAAAAGGCAAAAAATGAGCGCGAGGTCAAACATTGAGAAATCTGAAGAAACTGTTGAAATCTGTCACGTTTTAGAAATCTGTGCACCATATTGAAAATCTGTGAAACACAGATTAATCTCTTTTTTTCAATTTTTTGTTAACGACCTACTGAGTCAATTTTTAACTTTTTACGGCATTTAATTAATAAGGGGCTGGAAGGTGAAGTATATTTGTAATATTAAAAGCCATAGTACTCAAGGGAGAGAAAGGAGTTGAAGGAAGAAAATTTAGAAAAGCGTGGAATACCGACCGATTCCGACAGCATGAAGTACAAAGTTACTTTACCCTCGACCGGACGTGCCGCAGACTCAGGTGATTCGCATTTCTAATGCCAAAAGATCCTGACTCCTGTGGTAGCAGACAAAGGGTTACGTTGCCGAAAAACTCTAAGCTTGCTCATATGACCCTATTCCATGCTTTTCTAAACTTTCTTCCTCCACCTCCTTGCTCTTCCTTGAGTACTATGGCTCTTAATATTGACAAATATACCTTCCAGTCCCTTGCTAATTAAATGCCGTAACAACACAGATTAATCTGTGTACCTGGCATCCCTGCTTGCTTGACACTATCGGTTTTACTTGACAATGGTTTTAGCCACATGGGTTAGCATCCTTGACAGCAATAGAAGGTGTGATTCTTCCAGTTTTTTAAGAATTTGTGTTTCATTTTGCGTACCAAAAAGCGGAAATCAAATTCGACCACGCATTTTTAACATCAACTGTAATGAAAAAGACAGCATATAACTTAATGACCCACTTAGGTCATTAGGTCATACGCAATTTAGTCTTTTATTCTGCAGGATGTTTCCAAGAATCTAACCGAACAATGTAAATGGCAAACAATAAAACTACTACTTACAAAAAAATTACGACTGTTGTTGTATTTGACTTACCTGAAATTAAGAAAGAAAAACAATGAATTAGAATGACACTCCTTTATTTAAAACAAGATTTTGTAAATTATTTCTAAATCAAAAGATGGGGAGAAAATTGTCAAATTATTTCGTGAGGAAAACAAAACGTTTTACACTGCAAAAATTGTTTGAGTTTAGGTATTTTGTGACGCCAACAAACCAAACTCCTTTGGTTTGACTGTGTACCTGTGGTTGTTAATGAACTGTCAGAGAATTTGCCAGTTGATACATTTTCCAAACGATCGACGAAAGCGGGTGCTTCGAGGTCGACCGATCAATTAACCGACTAAGTTGGGTTTCGTCGATGGAAAATTTCGTCAACATATTAATCGCCAGATTTAATCTGTGTAGATCTGGATTCAGTTCTAAACTGTCTAATCCCGATAAACATATCAGTGTGTAAAAAGTTTACATTTTTTTTGAGTGTATGATTAGGACGTAGAAGCCAACTGTCAAAATTCACTTTGGATGGAAATTCCGGACAAACCGTTACTTGCCAATTACAAACGTTATAGAAAACAAAAGAGAAAAGTATTCTCTTTCATTAATTACTCTAAACTGTGATCGGTCAGTAACGGTTCCTTTCAAAGAGAATTTTTACAGTTTACAGTTTTACGCCGTAATCATATATTTGTCGAGAACTAATATACCGATTTAATTGGATCAAATAGAACGATTTCTTCAGATTGCTTCTCGTTGTCGCATCGGCAGACGTCCATGTTAAACTTCCATAAGAGTCGGTGTAATAATTGACTTACTAATTGGTGGCATAGTCGTCCAATCAGCCTGTGCACGCTGACAAAGTCGACTACCAAGTCGACATAAATTGACTTTTACTGTGAGCCATGTTAACCCAATGTTGTATACACAGGTATAGCGAAGATGGCACTTTGGTATTCGTAAAATGAATTTTACATGAGTGGTGTGAGTGATCACAGAATAAATCGACTTGCTTTCGTCATACCGTTCCGAAACGTGTGAACGCTATAACGTCGACCCGTTGTGCTTCTGTATTGTTTACATATTTTTGGTTGCCAAACACATAAGCAACACTCATATATACCACATTGGTGTTCACCAAAATTGCTTCACAGCTTAATGGCAGTGTTGGTAAACACGGCTCACAATAAATGTCATTTTATGTTGACTTATCAGTCGACTTCATAGGCTGATTGTACCGACGCAAACCGATTTAGTCGGTAGAAGGATTTTCTATCGGATTGTCAGCTAGAAAGCTAGGAGAACATAATGTGCGCATTTAATAATTAGAAAAGGGACCAAAAGAAGCTGTTGAATTAAAATATATGAACATAAATATAGCTTTGCATATTGATCTATAACAGAAAGTTGCTTTAAGATGTTGGTTGCAATAAGCCTCTATAGTGACACATCGAGAAGACCGGGAGGGCTTATTGGGCCTTTTACATGTTGCATGCTTTTCCTACACTTATCTGCACAAGCCAAAGTTTAGCCATTAGTTAAACGCCATAGTACGAGCGAAATCATAAACGCGCTAGTATGCGACAACGCGACAGAAACAATGCGAATTACACCGCATAGACGCTTGAGCTTTTCGCGATAACACGAAGCCGATCGCAAACGCGATCGTTCACGCATACCTTCGCCCACGATTTCGCAATCGTATAAGCGTCCCGGCGATTTTTAAATAACTCTTGAACCATTGGTTTTGGAGATTGGACTTCTTCGAAGAAGTTTCTAGGTATATATAGATGCATCTTTTAATATAATGAATTGAGTTATTAATTCCCCTAAAAGTGAGATATAAAATTATTTCCCCGAATAATTTAGCTACAAGCTCGCGGTGTTCAGCAAAGTTCTAGAAAACATTATTGTGGAGAACTTTGCTAAAGATACTAAAGCTCTACACAGCAACAGTAGCGAGATATGTAGGGTTACTTGCGATATATCCCTTAAAAACGCTTTTAATCCACCTAACAGTGTGATGAGACATTTCTTATAACTCTTATCACTCTCTTCGGATATTATATCGTTTGAGAACATTTAGAACTTGATGCTTCGCGATGTTTTTGATAACTCATACTACATGGGATAGTGGCAGGACTCAAATCAGCATAGGACAACATCAGTGCTAGAAATCTCAAACAAAATCAATGGGAAAGCGAAAAAATGGCCCATAAAATAGACATACCAACGAATTATTGTTAATGCTCTGTTAATAAAATATCTATATTGTGGTGGGAAAACTGAATTTTCCTAAAGGGGTTATATATTGTACTGAGCCAAAAAAAATCGAAATTTTTCTTTGAATCCATTTGAAGTTTATACTTTACTCAAATTTCCAACGCGACTGAGAACTAAGAAATCAACGCTTTTTCTTGAAAAGGGCGATACTAGCAGTGATACCATTCAAAGAAAATCAACAGTGAATATTTCCAGACTTGGTTTTATTTCCTATTTAAGAACTATTGTGTTTTTTTACATCCTAGATTGCATGATTCAGTGATTGAAACCCAAAACTTTATAAAGTATTTGAAATTATTAAATTAAAATTTGTTTTTGCTATTGAAATTGACAAAATGATAGTATCGCCCCTTTGGCGATTGTTTACTTTTTCGGTCCCACCTATCAGCATTGAAGTCTCCCCCTTACGTTTTTTTTACAATGACTACCGTTCTGCACCACCGATTTCGTCCGTATTTTTTCAATAGCGATCATTTTTACATTTCTTACAAAAGAAATGTATAGGATTCGCTCAAACTTTGAAAACTTTTTCCGAGGCCCGGAGGGCCGAGTCTCATATACCAATCGACTCAGCTCGACAAATTGAGACAATGTCTGTATGTGTGTGTGTGTGTGTATGTGTGTATGTATGTATGTACAAAATGTCATGTAATTATCTCAGCAATGGCTGAACCGATCTTAATGAAATTAGTTTCAAATGAAAGGCCTAACGTTGCCATTTGACACTATTATTTTTGATTTTCGATATGTTGTTTACTCTCTGAGATATGGGCGATTTTGTGAAAACACAGCAGGTTTTTGGCGAATAACTTTTGAACAATACAATGTTGTCCAGCACATAAAAAGAAAGCTTGTTAAAATACCTTTCTAACAAGCTATAGATTGTCTAAATCCGTGCACGAGCGGCGGAGATATTAAACATTTTGTATTTCTAGTCCTCGCTTACCAATTTCCACTAGCTAAAAATGAGATTGTTTCATACATAGTATTGCTTTACTGGTGTTTTAGGGGCAAAACTAAACCGATTTTGAATATCGGGGTATAAAAACACATCTACGTGATTCAAGGAATTCGATGTTGAGAACATTTTGTGAATTACCTTTATAATAAATGAACTATTTCTCAAAAATCAATATATATAAGTTCACTTCAAAGACAAAATAATGTGTTGATAAAGAAACAGTGAGTTCTAGTATTTATCCCTTGGATTAGGCATTGCGTTTAATCATGAGGTAAATATTGGATGTTATATCAATACACAGATCAGCAAGTAATTCACCTAGTAGTGAGATAAAAGATTTCTCATATAATTATACTTGTGGCGTCACCGAAAGCAACTGTATGTTTGAGGCCCAAAAATCTAGCGAAAATTTAGCTCTTTTACAAGATTTAGGTTATACTGGTTATGGCACAAAAATTACTACTCACATTAATTATGACAAGAATGAAAGGAATCAATGTATCATAATAATATACCTATAAAAATAATGTCACTGCATTAACCATCATTTGCCATTCCTCACACGCCCCCCCATCTCTCTCTGTCTCTCTTGTATCGCATCTATCTAGCTATTTCTGTATCCATTTCTAAGTTGTGTGATAATCTGCCAATCTGAAATATTTATTAATTGTAATTGCGAAGGTTTGAGAAAACAAAACTATTTCTTGTCTGCTGCTACATCAACTCAATTTTAATTCAATTGTATTCAAAGCCTGTATCTACACTATAATTAAGGAAATTCATGGCTATATCCGAAAAATATTTGGCTTAATTGGGTAATATGAAAGTATGACGATGAAAATTTTCAAAAGAGACATTCCACGTGCGATATTTAAACTATTCGTATCTCTATTGAATTTTGAATGAAATATATGCTCAAAGACTGAAAGCTGAAGCCAGCAGGATTGGACTTGCTATCAACGTTTCGAAGCCAAAATACATGAGAGGAAGAGGTTCTAGAGACGACAATGTGAACCTCCCACCCGAGTTCGGATTGACGGTGACGAAATCGAGATGGTCGACGAATTCATGTATTCGGGCTCACTGGTAACCGACAACAATGATAACAGCAGAGAAATTCAGAGAGGGATCTTGGCGGGAAATCGTGCCTACTTTGGACTCCGGAGGACGCTCCGGTCGAACAAAATTCGCCGCCGCACGAAGTTGATTATCTACAAGACGCTGATTAGATCGGTGGTCCTCTCGGCCACGAGACCTGGACTATGCTCGTGGAGGACCAACGCACCCTTGGAGTTTTCGAACGAAAGGTGTTGCAGATGGAAGACGGAACGTTGCGCAGGCGAATGAACCATGAGTTGTATCAGCTGCACATTCGTTGTATTGGTACGAACTTTCATGAAAAATAACGGATCAAAGACCAAAAATATCCACAAACCAGATCCAGGAAAAGAAGTCTCCCAAAGTGCCCACTCTCGATGGGGGATGCAACTACAATGTGTCCTCTAACTTATCGTCGTCCATATTTGGATATACTGCGTAGTTTGAACCATTTATTTTTCACAGAATTGGTCTGTATAGGACTTATTTATCCATATTTCCTGCACGAGAATTCCGAACGAAACAATATGAAAGCTATAAGGATGAATTGAAAGAGACTGCATTGCAATCAACTGAATGCACGGCTTTTATGCTATCGACATAGCCTAGACATTTCACACTATTTACTTCAATGCAAATAAAAACTTTGAAATATCTACCTGTCTCATTCACGAATCGCATTCTCCCTCTGTCGTTCTCTGTTCAAGGGGCTTGAAAGCACATGTGACCTTGTCTCACTTTACTATATTCAATTGCGCGTTAAAATACTGGACCAGTAAATTTTATTCTGTACATAAATCTTTTTTTCGGGAATATGTGACCAAAAAGTAAACTTCGAATTCCAAAGCAAATTGAGCGTTCCAGGTTCCTGATAAATAAATATGGTCTAATAATAAGGTAGAAACACCAGATAATCTTAAAACGACGCCGTCAAGTAAAGAAGCATGAAAACAAAAAGAATAAAACCAAAAAAAGATGGAAGCCCTAGAAAGTCCATTGCATATTTATTAGCCTTTTCTCAGAAGATGGGATTTTCAAAAACATTTCAAAACTTTTTGATGCAATGGTTCTCAAATTCGTACCGGATTGGTTTATTCATTTTCTTAATTCAAAAATATTTTTAGCTTTAAATATATGACGATTTCATTTTAATTATATCATTCCGCATCTTTTTATTCGTTTTGTTCATCTGTGTTCATTTTACTTATTTTATTCGTTTCATTCTTTGGATTCACTCTGATCAGTTTATTCTTTTTGTGCATTTTACTCATAACTCATTTAACTTATTTTATTCATTGTTTTCATAGTATGCATTTTATTCATTTTTTCCAGTTTATTCATTTTGTTCAGTTTCTTCATTTTAATAATCTGACTACTTTTTCAGTTTCAATCTTTTCTTCCAAATAATTTATTTGATTCAATTTATTTCTTTATATTAATTTATAACCTTTTACCATTGTTAAATTTTTCATTTTAATCAATGCATTCTGTTCATTTTCTTCTTTTTATTCATTTTATCACTTCAGCTCATTTTGTTTATTTGATTCGTTTGTTTTATTTATGCATTTCATTTATTTTTTACTTTATTCATTTTGTTCATCCATTCTTTTTATTAATTTGATCCATTTCATTAATTTGATTCATTGTATTCACTGGATGAATTAAATCAATTTGACTCATTTGATTCATTTGATTCATTTGATTTATTTGATTCATTTGATTCATTTGAATCATTTGATTCATTTGATTCATTTGATTTATTTGATTGATTTGATTCATTTCATTCATTTCATTCATTTCATTCATTTCATTCATTTCATTCATTTCATTCATTTGATTCATTTGATTCATTTGATTCTTTTGATTCATTTGATTCATTTGATTCATTTGATTCATTTGATTCATTTGATTCATTTGATTCATTTGATTCATTTGATTCATTTGATTCATTTGATTCATTTGATTCATTTGATTCATTTGATTCATTTGATTCATTTGATTCATTTGATTCATTTGATTCATTTGATTCATTTGATTCATTTGATTCATTTGATTCATTTGATTCATTTGATTCATTTGATTCATTTGATTCATTTGATTCATTTGATTCATTTGATTCATTTGATTCATTTGATTCATTTGATTCATTTGATTCATTTGATTCATTTGATTCATTTGATTCATTTGATTCATTTGATTCATTTGATTCATTTGATTCATTTGATTTATTTGATTCATTTAATTCATTTGATTCATTTGATTCATTTGATTCATTTGATTCATTTGATTCATTTGATTCATTTGATTCATTTGATTCATTTGATTCATATGATTCATATGATTCATTTAATTCATTTAATTCATTTGATTCATTTGATTCATTTGATTCATTTGATTCATTTGATTCATTTTATTCATTTGATTCATTTGATTTATTTGATTCATTTAATTCATTTGATTCATTTGATTCATTTGATTCACTTGATTCGTGTGATTCATTTGATTCATATGATTCATTTGATTCGTTTGATTCATTTAATTCATTTGATTCATTTGATTCATTTGATTCATTTGATTCATTTGACACATTTGATTCATTTGATTCGTTTGATTCGTTTGATTCATTTGAATCATTTGAATCATTTGATTCATTTGATTCATTTTATTCATATCTTTAATTTTATGCATTTCATGTTCAGTTATTCGTTTTATTTCATTCAATTTGTTAGTATGAGTCAATTTATTCTATTAATCTTAGAACTATATCTAAATATAATCTTAATTTTTATTTAATAACCTAATCTAATTTGATTCGTGTATATTATAATTTTGATTTACATTAATTTTTCTACTCATTTTATGAATTTAAAAACCTATTATTTCATTTTTTGCTTTACTTTTTTATTTCGTTCGTTTTGTTGATTTCTATAATTTATTCAGTTTATTCGAGATTTTTTTCGTGCAAGCCTAGAAACTGTTTTCATCCCACCTCTAGTTGGGTGCATACTTCTTGTGAGTTCTGCAAACTAATCCAATAGTGAAATGTGTAAGAAATGTCTCATCTCACTGCTAGGTGGATTAAATCGGTTTTACTATTTACAGCTGGTATCAGCTTGATAATCCTTAAAAAAAACATACAAAAATAACAGTTTCGCCTCTAAACTGTTAGCAAAAAAGTATCGCCCTGTTTGTTTGCATGGAGCGTGGAGGGCGAAATTTTAAATAAACAAACAAAAATACAGTTTCGCCCGTTGCATTTTTTGCTGTAGTTTAAGAGAGCAAGAGAGCATTTGTAAGTATCGCCCTTTTCACAAAAAAGCGTTGAAATGAAATCGCAGCTCCTGATATCACGCTACCTCTGAAGTGCATGCGTGCATAGTTCCAAATTTTACTTCGACATCGACTTTTTCTAAAGGTGACTTCCCAGTAGTATCCTTGATTTGAATTATTATCGCTAATCCTAATGCCAAAGAACAAATAAAAACCTCTCGAAAACGAACCGTTAGGGAAAATCATCATCATTACTGGAATTTTCATTTTCACGAATCTTTTCGATAACCTTCCGTCACTTGCGTTAATGCACTGGGTGCACAGTGCTCTGAAAATCTAGCGAAATCGTCTTAGGGCACCAGCGGGTCTAATTCAGAGCTATCTACGCGGCGAGTTAAATCTGTAAAGAATACTAAAATTTATTTCTATTGCATAATTTTCAGTTCAGCAATTCGAGAGATCGTGCTCATCGCAAGCCATGAAAAATAGACTACGTTGTGAAGCGATGGTCACTATTTATTAAAAAAATCACGGTTAAATAAAAAATTAAACTATTAAAAAATTTCAAATAGCTTATAATTTTCACAAACTTTTTGGGAAAAATTGTTTAATAAGCTTTCGTAATATTGTGTGGGAAAAAAGCTGAAAATTTCAGCATTTTCTCTATCTGCAACATATAAACCCTTAAGTATACCAATTAATTGGTATACGAATTGGAATAGGTTCGCCAAATTTTGGAAGAAGTCTATAAAATAACCCCTTGAAAGCTACCTAAAAATTGTTGTAGTTCGATGCAATAAAAAAATCCCCAAAAATGAAATGTACCTATTAATGTGAAATACAGTGAATAATACATGCAATAAAGACCCATTTTTATCAATCTCATGGTGTATTTTAGGCTGACAAAATGGGGACATTGACTAAATCGGGCAATTTTTTTTCTTTATAATAAACTGAAGCTGTTAAAATATTCTTCCCGTCCCTTGATGTAGTCTGATAACTATTTCTGATTATGATGAACTTTTTATTTTTGCATATTTCCATCTTCATGATAAGGAAAACATGCTCAAGAAAGGATTTACTTCAATTCAGTCTTGTTCGTCTGCTAGTGCTCTTCAAACATATGTTCATATTTGGCTGATAAAATCGGGGTTTCAATGTATTATAATAGATATTCAGCATTCGAAGAAGTTTCTTGTGAACGAGTGTAGAACGACTTTGCTTGAAGTCAGCGGCGTAGCCAGAAATTCGGTTTGGTGAAAATCGATCATACTGTCCAAACGGCATAATTCCGAAACCGTAATTTTTGAAGTTTTAAAATTATGCAGAATTAATTTTTCAGAAAATAGTAACAGAGTTCGTGTCTTCAGCGAATTTGTTGAGACTTTTTTGTAGTCATGAATATTAACCTGAGAAAATTCACCATAAATGCTTTTTGGACGATATACCGTCAAAATTATTTTATCAAATGATGCGCTGTTTAACGTTTGTAAAACTCATCGAAGATACTAAACCTCCGAAATTGGCGGTTTCAAAATGATGCTATCTTGACCTTAAATTACTGTTTTTAAACATTTGACCTATACATATAATTGGTCATACAACAAAAATCAAATGCTCATCAAAATCGATCAGAACATGCTAGAGTCGAATTGAAATCGTCATTTTTCATAAATTTCTCTCTACATTCGGAAAGTGTTATCCTCGGTATTAACCATATTACGTTTTCGTCTCAACTCGACGCATTCCCAAAAAAACCTGTTTTAATCCACCTAGTGGTGCAATTGTGCTTGTCTCATTTGTATAGACTAAGATTCCATGGCTGGTTATGTTCAATACAATGGTGGAAATGAATATTACATGTTCAGTACGATTTGCACATACATACAATGAATCAACATACTGTGATACTGAAACATCGCTTGAAACCAGCGACGGATCATGGAGAAAGATCCGGGAGGTCCAGGTCCTGCCGAAAATTTTCAAATTGTTAAGAAATTTTAAACTAGTTTTAATTTTAAAGTAGCAACCCCTCACTGTATATTCCCTCCGGGCCGGTATGATTGACGATTTTTAGAGTGATTGCATAACCTTTCTATATGAGAAAGGCAAAAATGTACCAAAGTCCAAAAAAGTCAATTTTTGTCAAACATCTCAATGTTTCATGCATTTTAAAATCATTTGGCCTCAAAAATACAAATTTGATTTTGAAAATTTTTCATTTCAGTTTATATGGGAATTTGCTGTGTGATTGCACTCTTCAACTCGTAACCCCGGAACCGGAAGTCCAATCAATAAAAAATTCAATAGCAGCCAATGGGAAGGTTGTACCTTTCATTTGAGACTAACTTTGTGCAAATCGGTCCAGCCATCTCTGATTAACAGAGGTCACATTTTTTTTTCCACATACACACATACATACACACAGACATTTTCCGATCTCGACGAACTGAGTCGATGGGCATATGACACTCGGCCCTCCGGGTCGGGATTAGATTGACGCATTTTAGAGTGAATGAGAAAGGCAAGAACATTTTTAGCAAATGTTGAAAGTTATGCAATGTTTTGGTGAGCAGTTCTATGTTTCATAGACATTAAATCAATTTTAACTTCGCTCCCTATTAAATAAAGACCCTTATTACAGTACATTTCTACAAAAACGAGCTCAATTTGAAAATAAATCTGAGGATTATGATTGATTACAGAACTCTGGAATTTTCTATTGGAATGTTTTCAGGCAGGAATTTGATATTGATGCTATTAGACAACTGTGAAATCAAGACCAATAGATCAGTTACTTATCAGGGCCCCATTCCGACAATTTATCAAAAGTCCTCATGATGTTTACAACAACAGGTTATCAATCTACGGATCAGATAATTGTTATTGTAATATTGAATTAAATCAGTCAGCATCAATAAATTTTCAACTTCAATCCAATTTTTTTTTTGGGTGTGGTGGGGGAGGGAGGGTTGTATGGTGTACCCCAAAACCTTCTCTTGGCTACGCCGTTGCTTGGAGTTATTTATTTCGCTTTCATTTTCCGATATGTTTCAGATCGATCCGATGGTTATAAGTTAGAAATATTGCAGTCAGAAGGTTCGCACAAATGAACATTTTAGTACTGATAAGTTATCAAGTTCCTTCCAGACAACTTGGAAGTGTTCGGTGATTATTTCTAGCGGTTGTAGATAGTAAAATGAAATACAAAATTCGTTTTATCGAAATAATGTTTAGCTTATTTCAATGGATTATTACTATATTGAACTATAAATAGGCGACAAAGAGTAATCAACAAACAACAAGCCATAACTTTTAAAGTATTCAAAATAGATATTTAAAGTCTTTAGTAAAGTTATTCGCAAAAGTAAGAGCTACAAATTTGCTGAAGATATCATTTCGATATAATCACTTCCAAGAAAATTTGTGAAAATATCTCACTCATAGGGGGATTAATCAGTAAAAGCACAATACCAAAAGAAAGGGCATATTGCCTCCATTAAATTCTCCGAAGATACTATTGACCTAAAATAAGCCGTTTTGGCGTTAATAATAGATTACATGTTTTTGGTCATATTTATGGCAATGGGAAATGATAAAAATCTTTCGTCCGCATTTAATGTTAAATATCTCTTTTGATAATAGTTCGATTTTAACAATCTATAGCTTGTTCGAAAGGTATTCGTTAAAGCTGTCTAAAAACATATAAATTGTTAATCTATGTTGTCAATTTCAGCAGATAATTCAAAAAAACTGCAAAAACGCCATTTTTACGCATTCAAACATTCATATCTTGGAAACTAAACATCAGAATCAAAAACAAATTAATAGCGTTCATACTGTTTTTAGTTCTTTGATTTAAAATTGGTTTGGATAAGATCGGTTCAGCCATTGCTGAGAAACACGAATGAGAATTTGTCCGTTACATACACACACACACACAGACACACACACACACAGACATTGTCCCAAATCGTCGAGCTGAGTCGATTGGTATATAAGACTCGGCCCTCCGGGCCTCGGAAAAAATCTTGAAAGTTTGAGCGAATTCTATACATTTCTTTTATAAGAAATGTAAAACAGTTTTTCAAATATAACTTTTTACGATAATTTTTACATTTAGTCTTCTACAATGTTGTTCAGCGCGATAAAACACACATGTTTGAAGAGGATGAATCTGTAGCTCTTTGAACAAAAAAGTTATACAACTGCTATGCAATTCGTATATATCAAAAGCAAAAAGTAATTTAAACTAGTTAGTGTTATAATTGTTTATTTCTCCCCGTGATAGCACTGTATAACGTTTTAAAAAATTGATAAATGATTCGTAAACTATAAAATTATTTTTATTGCTCCGCGCGTTTATATACGTAACCTACCCAGCAATCTTCGTCGGACAATTTATATTCTATGGATAGTAAATAGTTAGTACTTTTAACTGTAATCAAAGCTATCTGCGAATGTTTGTGATTAAGGAAGTTGCTTAGGTGTAAGTTGACCTAAGAATATTCGAAACTTGACAATAATTCTTTGTCAAGAGCTATAGAGTCATGGTATTCATCAAAAATGTGTACTTCAGCGTCCTAAACAACTTTGTGGATATATTAAAATATGCGTTTATTTATATCTAGAAACTTCTTCGAAGAAGTCCAATCTCCAAAACCAGGAGAGTTATTGAATTTTGATCATGAAAACGGCGTTTTGAAACACTGTTCGTGGTAGCACTTAAGAATTTATGCCCGCTCTCGCGCGATCATGAATCGTAGTCCTTCGGGCGATCTTACTCTAAAATATGGAACTTATATATGTAAGCCTCCGAGCATCATAGTTGGAAATTCAAACAAGTGAATTTATACACACTCTAGCCTACGTGACATAAAAATACTTACACTGCCAAACCCGTTAACATATGCTGTTTTCGGTTTTAAAATCGAGTCACCCTAGGTTCGCCCTAATGTTTACAAAATCCATATAAAAGTAACAGTTCCGAGCGAACCTAGAGCAAGATCAGAATCTTAAAAAAAATCAACAATAGAAATACAAATCTGTTCACGCACACGAGTATACAATCACGATCATTCGTGCCCGTGATCTCGTCAAATAAGGCCCCTATGAATAAGTGAACCTATTAACATCTAGAAATATATAAACGATGTCTCAATACTAATATACGAATACACGTATCCTCGCAAACCTGAATCGGAGGCCCCTACCCGCGGTCCTAGAAGCCTAGCTCCATAACTCAGATAGATTATTCTCAAAAAAATACGCTTATGTACACTAGGTAGCACATTTCGGGGTGACATTCACCGGGAATTAACTCTTTTCTAGCATCTGAACCGGACACTTAAAGCTAAACATAAAACTCAAGATCCCGCTTGAATATGCAAATGGTCACATGATTATACAATCGCAGCTTCATAGAAGCTAGTACAGGCGGCATACTAACGCTCGAATCCTTCGCGATCCTTCACTCACACCTCCCAAGCAACATATGTAACACGTCTAAGAAAATGTTTGTACCTATTTGGTTGAATATCAGTTGTAGAATAGTATAAAAACATTTTTCAGACCATGGTTTGTTGCTAATAGACCACAAACAAGTTTGTTGCTGCTAATCGAACCGCAAAACGTGGCTTTGTTGACTAAAAGAATTATTTTCGAATTACCAACACCGACTCTAAATGATACTTAGTAGGAGGAGCCGATTATGTTTGATAACTGTTAGTTAAAAGTAACTCAATACTATAGCGGATAGCAGCTGTCAGTGTTTGTTTGCAATAAGTAGCACATAAAGAACAAATTACTTGCAAACTTGTGAAATATTTGCCGACACAAATTTGCAACAACGAGAAGGCGTCATCGATGCATCTTCATTCGTTGGTTTTTTATGTCAACGAATCAACCACAACGAGAAGGCGGTCATGATTAATGTTGTATATATAGGTGTGGCGGAACACACGTTTTGCTAGTGTTGGCAACCAAAAATATGTAAACAATCCAGAAGCACAACGGGTCGACGTCATAGCGTTCACGCGATTCAATGAGAGCGAAACGAACGGTATGATGAAAGCAAGTCGATTTATTCTGTGATCACTCACACCACTCATGTAAGATTCATTTTACGAATACCAAAGAGCCATCTTCGCCATACCTGTATATACAACATTGAGTCATGATGCGTTCATAAATTTTTGTGCCATATTCGAATTGCATATTGATAGGTGCAATCGAAAACTGCGTCATTTGCCTGGAGTGCTCTAATTCTTATATTTTCATCCATTTCTGATTTTATTTGAGGGCGCATTGCAAATATAAACGTAAAATTGAACAATTCACAGTAAATCTGGACGTTCCGGTGAAATTTAAGTATTGAAGAGAAAAATATTTGCTAACATTGTATTATTCCAACACCGAAAATTTTTAAAACATAATTGAACTCAATTTGAAACTGGGTGGCAAAATTGGTTTGTAAAGTACCGTGTTTGTTCTAGGTTGTCATGACATGTTACAAATAGACTCCGCCTTGAGGCTTTTTTGATGATGAAACAGTTGAGAATATGTTCACCGCAGCTGGATTATTACCCGTGATTTGGTTTTATGATTAGTTATTGATTTTTGTTAAAAAATATGTTGCTTGGGCTAGGCCCGCGATCTAGCAAACATGAAAATGCCCGGTAAATAAATGAATGTTTTAGAATTTACAAATTTATAAACGCGGTCTTAAGTACGAAAGTATAAACGCTCGTTCCCACGCGATCATGAAATCTCTACGACTCCACATCGGAACCGTACACTCAATATCAAAATCAGAATTATGGCCCGCTGCAATTGGCTTTAAGCAGTGTTTTAGCAATCGTTGGCCCTTCCCCATTGTGATTCTATGAAGCGGCACGTCTATGCCACCACCTACGCAACTTACCGATCAAGAGATTCCAAAGTGCGATTCCCAGGGAAAGCCTTTCGCCGCGAAGACCCGTTTAGGTTGGGCTGTTTGTGGTTCTACAATAGACAGAGCAAAGCGCTGGTCAAATAGTACTTCACTGTGGAAAGTGTATGACAGTTAACCGTGGCCCGGACTCGGAATGGGGACAAACGGGTAATTCTGGAACAAACGACAAAGCGAAAGGAAATAGGTTTCGAAGCCGGACTATTGTTGCGTCATGACTGCGTAGAATTTCCAGATAGCTACGACATGCCAGTTTATAGATTGGAGTGCTTCGAGAGGCGCTTGAAGTCGAATTCGAGTATTGCTGCAAACGTGCGATGTCAAATGGCGGAATACCAACAAAAGGGATGCGTGCACGAGGTGACAGAAAAAGAACTTCGAAAAGCTGATTTGAGGAAGGTGTGGCAGCTACCGGCTGGAGCAGTGTGCAATCTTAAGAAACCAGCCAAAGATCGCCTGGTCTGGGATGTGGCATCCAAAGTGAATGGTGTTTCACTAAACAAAATGCTGCTTAAGGGCTTAAGTTAAGAGGGCAGGTGGGAAAATCTGGAACAGTAACTGGGTTTTTATTACGAACGTCCATCATGTTTTTCATGCTCCGCTCAATTCATAAATAAAATCAACGCTGTGACCATATGTTTGGTTTACTATCATCTGACTTGTCTTACAATTTATTATATTTCCCGTAATTTCTGTACCTTGCTTCGTATTCTTTAAGTTTTCACTTTGCGCCGGACTCATGACCCGTGCATAAAAAAATGCTGCTGAAAAGACCCAGTTGACGGTAAAATAGACGTCGAAAAAGATTCGTCATAAAAGATTCCGTTTTCCCGATAGTAAAAATAATTATGGATTGAGCTCGGTTGGACCATATTAAATCTTCTTTCGAATCGAAGATAATCCTCTAAGTATTCCAATGATTTTGAAAGAACTGACACAGAAACTTAAAGAAAGCTGTGACCAATATTTCGAAAGTTCGCCCAGATAAGCTCTGAATTGTGATATTCTATCAAATGACGTTACTGGCGACAAGCCTGTTATGACGGACTACCGAGTCTACATGCCCGCTCACAAAGTTGAGATCGACGGTGTAGTCGCCGGTTTCAGTTTGGTCATAGCTAAATCAACTGCAGTAGCGGGTTAGCTGTTGTTGCACCACTAAGCGAAGATTTTGAATGGCAATTGCGCTGGACGAGACAAAGCGGACTGTCCCTACAAACTCGTGTCAGGTGACGTTTGGCGGGATTGCTTTGTGTTCAGTTACGTCTTTTTCGACAAGGATCGTCTGCCTGACCGGCTGTTTGTACCGCGCGTTATGCGTTGCACTAAATACGAGCAAATCGGCCATTACCAATAAGGTGTGACATTTGCGCAGCGATTCACATGGATTGTGAATGCTAAAAAATGTGCCTGTTGTGGCGGGAGTCCAAATACAGTGAAAACCCGTTTTCAGTCCCTTGGTGAATTTCAGGCTGATAAAATGGGGACATTGACAAAATCGGGACATATATTTTTCCTTTCATTTTAATAAACCGAAGCTCTTAAAATATTTTTCTTTAGTCCCTAACCCTATCTGATTATGTAGTTAAAATTATTTTTGCAAATTTCGGATCTCTAAGATAAGAATATTACCTCAAGAAAGGATTTATTCGAATTCAACTTGGTTCGTCTGCTAGAGCCCATCAAACTACCAACTATCAATTTTCATATGAGGCTGACAAAATCGGGTCAAAAACCTGATAAAATCGGGGGCAGATAAAATCAAGTCTTTACTGTAATCTATTACCATGCCAGTTTAAAAAGTGCCCGAGGAACCTGATGCATTCCTTTGAACGACACTTGAAGTATTGTTTTGCAGAAATACTACACAGAGCTTCCAGGAATATCAAAAATAAAAGTTGCACAGGGAATCAGTTGATAATTATGCTTGGGAGTAGCTAAACATCTTTCAATGTGCAACTGCTGGTGATCATGAAGCGTTACTTGATCAATACCGATGCCGGCCAGGCCCGGACGTATATCGCTGAAGGAAAGAGAAGGGATGTTAGTACGATATTTGCTTTTGCTAGAGGCCGTATATACTACTGCGTACTTCACAAGTATCACGAGAGGAGGATATTTTTAGTAAGTATAGAAAGGGGTGCATTGTTTCATGTTATAGTTAATTTCCATCAGCCTATTTCTGCTACGAAGCTAAAGACCGACACCAGAGAGGTGATTCCACTATCTGGACCAGAGTTGAAAAATGTTTTTTTCATTTACCAATATCAGGCGAAAATGGCGAGAAAGCGACGCTACTTTCTAAACCACCAGAACAATGCAATAACGAAAATGAGACAATGACCTACGATAAAGCATGCGTGTAAATTCAATTTCAAACTTTCTCCATACACTCGTTTTCGCTTTGAGATTGAGAGCGACATTCGTTCCTTCGATATTGAACATAGTGCTAGCCAAACGAAAATACACTATTAACGATGTTTCTTTGTCATTGTTCGATTTCGTGGAATTATGAGCTAGTGATGATATTGGACGACTGAAGCACTATTGGTGTGCTTATTTCTCGTGTTTGCGGCGTTCCACTTGCAGTTCAATGATACATCGTCGCTGTTGTGCTATCTTATGACAAGCGCCATTTAGCACATTTCGAGAAAAACGATTTTTAAGGTTTGAGATTGAATATCTTGAAACTTATAAATGGTATAAACAATCCAAAGAAGACAATTGATGCTTCTATCTGTTCTGCATTAATCTCTCAAATATTACGAAGATCGCTTGACTATGTTGCGAGTTTTTACTATGAATGTAAATAAAAGTCGCACTCACACGTGTCATAGGCGTGTATTGATGACAAAATTTGTATGACGTGTCATAATCGTGCATAGAAAATTTTCCATAGAAAAAAATCATCAATTTTTAATTTTTATTCATATCATTGGTTTAATTTGGTCTATAAACAATCGGTTAGATGCATTTTAAAGGAAATGAGTCAGGGAATCTAGAAAAAATGGTTATTCTTGATTACAGTGCTGCCAAATATATTTTATTTCCAGTTCAAAACTAAAACTGTGTTTTTCTCACAACTCGTATAATTTTTTTTCGAAAATGTTTATGCCATTGTGTTCCTCAGACATTTTCACACATAAAACCGTCTAAAACTTCAATATAACTTGAGCCAATCCCTAGATATAGTGATTTGAAACAAAAAACTCACAATTTCTTATCATGTTTCTAGCTATATCTACGTAACCAAGTAGAATTTCAAAATTCTGAAAACGCCACTTTGTAGAGATTTTTCAAACAAGTAATGTGGCATATCTAACTCAGTTTACCCCAAAATGGCGTTTGTCATAAGATAGCACAACAGCGACGACATATTGTTATAATTTCATTCACAGAAAATTAAAATGAGAATCAAAATTGCTGATTTAAAATTAAAACGAGATTGAATTTTCGTATTGTCATAGGAAAAAGAAAGTCGCTACTCCAGCTACTCGCTTCCGTAGAATTGAAAGAAGAAGCCGGCTTTGTCGGTTTTGTTTTGCTTTGTGTGTATTTAGTGACGAAAGAGGCAGCGAAAAGACGAAGATAAATCCAGTGGGTTTCATCGTTCATTGAAGCGATATGAGAATTTTGGGCCCTGATCTGGACTAGATATCGACCCATCAACTCATGGACCGGGGACCAACGGCTTTACTTTCCTTCCGAAGGAAGACGTGACCATAGATTTTTTCACCTCCGAAAACTCTCAATGACCTCGGCTGGGATTGAACCCAGACCAACTGGGATGTGGGTGGTGGTCACGTTTACCACTCAACTACAGGTACCGTAGTTTGTGCGTAAGTAATTGATGAGATTGCAGTACTCAAAAACCATTAGTTCAGAACTTTGTGGAATCCAGCACTTATTGAGTCTATGTTAGTAAGTGTAAGTGCTAGAAATCCAGAAATTCATGAGCTTAAAATGCATTAAAAACCTGTGTTTATACTCGTCAGTAACTGACATCAACTTACTGCCAGTTAGACGATTTACCCAAACTAATACCAAAATTAGCGTCAGTTAGATACTACATCCAAATAGTTCACACAACATGTGTGAACGCGCAAAGCAACTGGCTGGTACCGAGTGATGTCTCGGTTAGCCAAACAGGGAAACTCTGGGTCGCTGACGAGTATAGGGAAACGAACTGCCGTTTGGCCGCCTACGAGTATGCGATATTTTTTACTCAAAGGAAAGAATTGGATAAACCAATTCGCGCATTAGGTAACAAGATCTAACTTTGAAAAGGTGGATTTGAATGTTTCATGTTCCACTCTTCAGTAACTGACACCGACTTACTGCTAGTTAGATGATATACCCAAACCAATACCAACGGACGATGTGTGAACTGTTTGGATTTAGTGTTTAACTTGCGCCAATTTTGGTGTTAGTTTAGGTATATCGTCTAACTGGCAGCAAGTTGGTGTCAGTTACTGACGAGTGCATCACGAAACATTCAAATCCATCATTTTCTAAGTTATGTCTTGTTCCCTTATGCGCAAATTGGCTTATCCATTTTTGTTCCTTGGGGAAGTGAATTCCAGAATTCAATGGAGTAAGCATTACGCCCAAGTAACAATTGAAGTTTTATAGCACGCTGCTAGTGCAATATAAGTTTTA
Organism: Topomyia yanbarensis; assembly: GCF_030247195.1. Lineage (NCBI taxonomy): Eukaryota > Metazoa > Arthropoda > Insecta > Diptera > Culicidae > Topomyia > Topomyia yanbarensis. The sequence continues at coordinate 373,132,574 of NC_080672.1, read as the reverse complement.
TCAGTGGCTACAAAACTATCATAAAACCACAATTGTTACTAAGGCGTTGAATGCATAGTATTTGAGGAATTCTGGAGATCGGAAAAATACACACTTCACAAATTAAAAATTCAGTAATCAAAACAGCACTGGTTCCTTAAATACAATAAACCAGATATGAACAAGTCATCCAAACTAGGGATCCACTACTTCAAAACCAAAAATAGATTTATCCAAATGTTCAGATATTTAAAACTTTTTAAATCTATATTTTTTGGAAGGTCGCAAAATAAATAAAGGCTGTCGTTTAATGGCGTTAACTTTTGTTAAAATACTTTGACCAACAAATATATACTTTAACATTTGGTTACAATGGTTTCTGTAGAATAGTACAGATAAGAAAATCAAATCCCAGCACAGCCGCAAATATATGGCAACATTGTCTCTGAACCGCTCCTGTTAGAAGTACACATCCCACAATTCTGAGCTGGTGGCTGATGGTAAAGTGGCGAAAACAAAGCAACAAATTAAACCACTGCACTGTTGTGGGAGAACGTTGTGAAACACTTGCCATGCTGCAGTCCTGATTGTGCTGTGCACCAGGGAGTTCCCAACCGCGTAATAGCTATGCGGTCAATTAGGGTAAATTTCGTTTACTATCTGGCACAACCAGCCAGCAGAAGCACCGGGAGAGCGTGGGTGGGTGCAGAAGTTCAAATCTGGGCAGCTGTAAGCTTTGTAGTTTAGGGGAATTGTGGGAAAAACCGACACTGTGGGTAAAACCGACACCCCACAACTTTTCCTAGAAATCAAATTTTTATTCATTTCATAATGATACAATATTATTGGTACGTTTATTTAGAGCATTTGAAGAAAAATTGGATTTACGTTAGTGCGCCGAATGTCATAAAAATTAACAAAACATTCTACAGCAGCGTTCATACTCGTCTGGATGTAAAATTTCGTTGGTAGATTTTAAGGTTTTAACCGAACGAAAGCTTTTCAAATCACCCCATTTTTCAGTACCTATTATTATTGGCCTGTCCTATGATCAACTAGGTGCATTGAAGACGAGTTTGAAAAATTCAATATTTTTAATAGCTTTTATAAAAAAATGTGCGCTGTTGGGGTAAAACCGACACCCTATGGTTAGGGTAAAACCGACACCCTGTTAAGATGGTTGTGTATAGTTGCGATTCATTTCAAAATACTGGGGATCTTTGTGACACTTCAATTAGCCTATTAGAACACTATAGTATTAGCAGAAATACACAGAAATACTTTTATTGTGTTTATTTCTTGTAAGTCTCTTTAAAAATCAAAAATTGGAATTTTTGCTTATCTGATTCTAACGAAGCTTTTGCTATTTCTGCAAAAAGGTCATCAAACCGAATTTATAGTGTTCTCTTGGTTTGTCATAGACGAATTTTATCACAATGAGACAATGATCTTATGTATACTCCAATAGATCGTTGATGATCAGAGTCCGAAAAATCAAATCTGAAAAAGATAGTTTTACTAAGAAGTGTGTGTGTGTCACTTATAAGTGAATGAATCCAATTAGCAGAACGTAGAACACCTGAAAATCTTCTCTTATGAAATAAAATGACACTGGAGGTTACAATGATGTGCGCAAGGATTATTTGGAAATACTCATATCTATAAATAATCCTATAGCATAAAATACTCTTATTTATAGTACTACGCTTTCGAACTTTCTTCCCCTCACTACATGATGAAGCAATAAAAAGCACATATTTGCATCATACATACTCACACTTTATTAATCACGCATATATCTCATGTTTAATAAAGATAAAGATTTTAATAAAGTGGAGAGAAAATAAATTAAAGGGGGTGTCGATCTTACCCCTATGGGGTGTCGGTTTTACCCGCAGTGCTTACAAAAAGTCACTTTGTTTTCCAAGTTTTACAACCAATATTTTTTAATGAAATTAATTTTTTGAAGCGCTGAAAAAATTAAGTCTTGTTAAGAATTTTCTGATGAAGAATTCTGCTTAAAAATTATAATTTTATTGGTTTTGTGGCAACTTAGAAAAAGTGTTAAGCTTAAGGTGTCGGTTTTAACCATAATTCCCCTATGTCCTTTGTGCTGTGGCTTCCATCGAGCGAATGGGAAACTAACGTGATGTGCAGGGATGTCAAATTCATATATTTTTCTGTTCAAAGATTTCAAAGACCATAAATATGGAAAAATTGATTATTTTCGAAAAAACATTTTTTTAGATAATTTTATCACGGAAATTGATCGCGCTTGAGAAGCTACATTTCAGCGTGGCCACACTGGCGGTTGACACGTTCCTATCCGGATAGGGTTTTGCGATGTTACTACTGTGCGAGAGTAAACACCGCTCAAACCCATCCTAGACAGCAGACCGTGTCACCGAGAGAGTGGACAGATTCAATTTAACTCTCATCACTCAACTACTTTATCGTTGGCAAGGTAATTGGATTTTCTCCTTTGAATAGATAACTGTCGCCGGTGCAACTGCTGGGAAATATTCCTGCTGCTGGTCCTTTTGCTTCGCGATTGCATGCAACTGCTCCGAAGTGAAGGGATGTGATAGCTTCATTTTCCGAGGAATTTTCAATTCCGCCATGGAACACATTTTCATTTATTTTGTATGGTGCCACTTGCTGCTGGTCCTCTGGTATTACATTTTCACAGTCCACCACAGTGGGGGATAGAACCAGTTTATTTGTTTTATTTTTACTGCTCACATTGGTTTATAGTTTTCAATTTGTGATTTGATCAAGGACGAAATAAAAACTGCACAGGAGCAATCTCATACCGCTCTGGGAACCTATACAGGCAGTATTCTGAACGATCCAGCCACTTAAATTGTGATCCATTGTTTTTCTTTTTTTTATCTTAATTGAACCAATCAACTTTTCCATTTCCGCATTCCGGCGGTGGATGATTGGATCAAGTCGAGCAACAAAGTTTCATTCCAGCTGTCGGAAATTCTTTACAACCCGTGTCGGTTGGCTCGAGACCTTACAGACAGAACTCGACTGTATCAAAGTATCAACAATTAATTTAGAGCGCGTGTAAACTGGCAATTAACGCCTGTAGTGCGCGAGCCATAGAATATTTTACGGCCCCTCCACCTCCATAGACAGTCAGTCAGTCAGTCAGGCAGACAGTCCGTCCATCGTTGGCGTAAACAGCAATCATACGCATCGTAACCGTTGCAGTTGTTCTTTGAACAAATAGAAGCAGTTTCAAATATGAGTGGTTGGTACTTTCAGCGGTTTCTCAGGTTTGTAGTAATACACTCAAGTGGCTTTTTACAAGGGTTTTTTTTTCATTGTAGTTTCTTTTCGTTTCGCCTATTTTAACGACAACGAACATTTTTTTCGCGGTCTAGAATCTACGCAATGCGCATCTCTGCGCAAAAAGCGACTTCAGTGTAATTATATGTGTAGGAGTTATTTAATTGAAAAGATTACTTTAATTGATTGAAACGGGTTTTAAAGTGTCTATATCTTACGAAAGATTAAGGCTGTTTAAAAATTAATAAATTATAGATTAGTCCAAAGAAAAATTAGAATATGCCGCCACAGTGGAAAACGTTGATTCAAACGTATTGCATGCGGCTTCCAAGAATCACAAACTTAAACGAAAGAAGACGTTCTTCCATTAGCATGCTATTCGACAGTATGAGAGAGTTTTAATTTGTTCGGAATCTTTAAGGAAAGGAAAATACCTATTTAGCAAATTCCGCCGCGAAGTTTATCATTCTGGGATAATCATATTTTCCCACAGTTCACGTCACGAGAACAACTAGTTCTCGTGGAATTTGCATGCTCGGAATGGAAATACCCCTCCATGGGCGGGGTCGACTGCTTAAGTAATTTGCCACATTTTTAGTGGCAGAAGCACGTGCACCCCTTCAAAATCAACAGATATGTTGTTTTAATGATCTTTGTATTTCTCATAGAATCTCTTTGATTGTAAATAGTTTTAACAAAAGATCACGACCGGGAAGCTATTTTGGAGATTTTGAAGTCGGCTGTCATAGTCTTTGAAAACCAAAAAGGGGCTTCTTACAACCCGTCGTTTGGGCCTTTGTTGATGGCCTCTCTCAAGGGAAATAAAGTTATTGTTATTCCTCAAAAAGTCGCTGTCCGACCGTCCGGTGTCTGATTATGTTGTTCGATACATTAATCTGGACTGAATGCAAAACAAAACGGACATTGCATTGGATCCTTTATTTATTCGTTTATCTATCACATCCATATATGCAAATATGATTCACCCTGTAGATGGAAGGTGATAGCTTCAACGATCCTAGTCGCAATTTTCGTAATTTCTATTCACGTTATCGTGATATTTTAGTCATGAGTAGAGTGATTCATGTTCACGATTTTCATAATTTCTTTTCACGTTTTAGTGATATTTTATTCTACAGCTTACTTTCGAATTTGACACGCGGAGTAATGTGACTCATGTTCATGATATCAGCAGTTCATGGTATTCATAATTTCTCTTCGCCTTAACGCCATCTGTTATTTTTTGGGTACAGTAGGTTTTTTCACGCGGAGTAACTTGACAATATGAATTGGATCATAAAAGTGTGACTAATTCGCGGTATCTTATTCTGTGAATTATATCACGAACACGATTTGGTGTTCAGAGCAGTTTTCGTTTTCTGTTCATACATCACACTGAACCTTATCAAATGAATAACGATACTTGATGACCTAATAGTTTTCTTTTTTCTACTGCTCGTACCTATTACTGGGTACTAGCATCTGGACATTTCATGAAAAAGTGCATGGTACAAAAATGATTCCACGAAAAATATTCCAAATTTTGTGAAATAGTTCACGTGATAATTTCATTACCATGTTGCTTGAAATTAAAAAACGTTTTTAATCCACCTAACAGTGTGATGAGACATTTCTTATAACTCTTATCACTCTCTTCGGATATTATATCGTTTGAGAACATTTAGAACTTGATGCTTCGCGATGTTTTTGATAACACATACTACATGGGATAGTGGCACGACTCAGAGAATCGCTCAAATTAGCATAGGACAACATCAGTGCTAAAAATCTTAAACTAAATCAATGGAAAAGCGTAAAAATGGCCCATAAAATAAACATACAAACGCTAATGCTCTGTTAATAAAATATCTAAATTGTGGTGGGAAAACTGAATTTTCCTAAAGGGGTTATATATTGTACTGAGCCAAAAAATCGATTTTTTTAATCGATTTGAAGTTTATACTTTACTCAAATTTCCAACGCGACTGAGAACTAAGAAATCAACGCTTTTTCTTGAAAAGGGCGATACTAGCAGTGACACCATTCAAAGAAAATCAACAGTGAATATTTCCAGACTTGGTTTTATTTTCTATTTAAGAACTATTGTGTTTTTTACATCCTAGATTGCATGATTCAGTGATCGAAATCCAAAACTTCATAAAGTATTTGAAATTATTAAATTAAAATTTGTTTTTGCTATTGAAATTTACAAAATGGTAGTATCGCCCCTTTGGCGATTGTTTACTTTTTCGGTCCCACCTATCAGCATTAAAGTATCGCCCCTACGGTTTTTTACAATAACTACCGTTTTACACCACCGATTTCGTCCGTGTTTTTTCAATAGCGATCATTGTTACTATTTACAGCTGGTATCAGCTTGATAATCCTAAAAAAATACGAAAATAACAGTTTCGCCTCTAAACTGCTAGCAAAAAAAGTATTGCCCTGTTTGTTTGCATGGAGCGTGGAGGGCGAAACTTTAAATAAACAAACAAAAATACAGTTTTGCCCGTTGTATTTTTTGCTGTAGTTTAAGAAAGCAATATCGTAGAATCCAAATTTTTAGGTTAATTTGTTGCGTTTCAAAGCCCTCATTTGCATGTATGGAAAAAGCCTTATGTTTACATTTGTAAGTATCGCCCTTTTCACAAAAAAGCGTTGAAATTAAATCGCAGCTCCTGATATCACGCTATCTCTGAAGTGCATGCGTGCATAGTTCCAAATTTTACTTCGACATCGACTTTTTCTAAAGGTGACATCCCAGTAGTATACTTGATACTTTTGGGAAAATCATCATCATTACTGGAATTTTCATTTTCACGAATCTTTTCGATAACCTTCCGTCACTTGCGTTAATGCACTGGGTGCACAGTGCTCTGAAAATCTAGCGAAATCGTCTTAGGGTACCAGCAGGTCTAATTCAGAGCTATCTGCGCGGCGAGTTAAATCTGTAAAGAATACTAAAAATTAATTTCTATTCCATAATTTTCAGTTCAATAACTCGAGAGATTGTGCACACCGCAAGCCATGAAAAATAGACTACGTTGTAAAGCGATGGTCACTATTTATTAAAAAATCACAATTAAATAAAAAATAGAACTTTTAAAAAATTTCAAATAGTTTATAATTTCCACAAACTTTTTAGGAAAAATTGTTTAATAAGCTTTCGTAATATTGTGTAGGAAAAAAAGCTGAAAATTTCAGTATTTTCTCTATCTGCAACATATAAACCCTTAAGTATACCAATTAATTGGTATACGAATTGGAATAGGTTCGCCAAATTTTGGAAGAAGTCTATAAAATAACCCCTTGAAAGCTACCTAAAAATTGTTCTAGTTCAATGCAATAAAAAAATCCCCAAAAATGAAATGTAGCTATTAATGTGAAACACAGTGAATAATGCATACAATAAAGACCCATTTTTATGAATCTCATGGTGTATTTTAGGCTGACAAAATGGGGACATTGACTAAATCGGGCAATTTTTTTCTTTATAATAAATTGAAGCTGTTAAAATATTCTTCCCGTCCCTTGATGTAGTTTGATAACTATTTTTGATTATGATGAACTTTTTATTTTTGCATATTTCCATCTTCACGATAAGGAAAACATGCTCAAGAAAGGATTTACTCGAATTCAGTCTTGTTCGTCTGCTAAAGCCCATCAAACATATGTTCATATTTGGCTGATAAAATCAGGGTTTCAATGTGTTATAATAGATATTCAGCATTCGAAGAAGTTTCTTGTGAACGAATGTAGAACGACTTTGTTTCTACCTACTTGAAGTCAGCGGCGTAGCCAGAAATTCGGTTTGGTGGGGGTTTGGTGAAAATCGATCATACTGTTCAAACGGCATAATTCCGAAACCGTAATTTTTGAAGCTTTAAAATCAAGCAGAATTAATTTTTCAGAAAATAGTAACAGAGTTCGTGTCTTTAGCGAATTTGTTGAGACTTTATTGCAGTCATGAATTCTAACCTGAGAAAATTCACCATAAATACTTCTTGGACGATATACCGTCAAAATTATTTTATCAAATGAATTCGCTGTTTAACGTTTGTAAAACTCATCGAAGATACTAAACATCCGAAATTGGCGGTTTCAAAATGATGCTATCTTGACCTTAAATTACTGTTTTTAAACATTTGACCTATACATATAATTGGTCATACAACAAAAATCAAATGCTCATCAAAATCGATCAGGACCTGCTAGAGTCGAATGGAAATCGTCATTTTTCATAAATTTCTCTCTACATTCGGAAAGTGTTATCCTCGTTATAATCATAAAACGTTTTCGTCTCAACTCGACGAATTCCCAAAAAAAACCTGTCTTAATCCACCTAGTGGTGCAATTGTGCTTGTCTCATTTGTCCAGACTACGATTCCATGGCTGGTTATGTTCAATACAATGGTGGAAATGAATATTACATGTTCAGTACGATTTGCACATACATACAATGGATCGACAGCCACGATCTTGAGATACTATGTGATACTGAAACATCGCTTGAAACCAGCGGCGGATCATGGAGAAAGATCCGGGAGGTCCAGGTCCTGCCGAAAATTTTCAACTTGTTGAGAAATTTTAAACTAGTTTAAATTTTAAAGTAGCAACCCCTCACTGCAATTCAATTTTTGTCAAACATCTCAATGTTTCATGCATTTTAAAGTCATTTGGCATCCAAAATACAAATTTGATTTTGAAAAGTTTTCATTTCAGTTTATATGGGAATTTGCTGTGTGATTGCACTCTTCAACTCGTAGCTCCGGAACCGGAAGTCCAATCAATAAAAAATTCAATAGCAACCGATGGGAAGGTTGTACCTTTCATTTGAGACTAACTTTGTGCAAATCGGTCCAGCCATCTCTGAGAAACAGAGGTCACATTTTTTTCCACATACACACATACACACATACATACACACAGACATGTTCCGATCTCGACGAACTCAGTCGACTGGCATATGACACTCGGCTCTCCGGGTCGGGATTAGATTGACGAATTTTAGAGTGAATGAGAAAGGCAAAAACATTTTTAGCAAATGTTGAAAGTTATGCAATGTTTTGGTGAGCAGTTCTATGTTTCATAGACATTAAATCAATTTTAACTTCGCTTCCTATTAAATAAAGACCCTTATTACAGTACATCTCTACAAAAATGAGCTCAATTTGAAAATAAATCTGAGGATTATGATTGATTACAGAACTCTGGAATTTTCTATTGGAATGTTTTCAGGCAGGAATTTGATATTGATGCTATTAGACAACTGTGAAATCAAAACCAATAGATCAGTTACATATCAGGACCCTATTCCGACAATTTATCAAAGTCCTCATGACGTTTACAACAACAGGTTATCAATCTACGGATCAGATAATTGTTATTGTAATATTGAAATAAATCAGTCTGCATCAATAAATTTTCAACTTCAATCCAATATTTTTTTTTTGGGTGTGGTGGGGGGGGGGGGGTTGTATGGTGTTAAGCCCCAAAACCTTCTCTTGGCTACGCCGTTGCATGGAGTTATTTATTTCGCTTTTCATTTTCCGATATGTTTCAGATCGATCCGATGGTTATAAGTTAGCAAAATTGCAGTCAGAAGGTTCGCACAAATGAACATTTTTGTATTGATAAGTTATCAAGTTCCTTCCAGACAACTTGGAAGTGTTCGGTGATTATTTCTAGCGGTTGTAGATCGTAAAATGAAGTACAAAATTCGTTTTATCGAAATAATGTTTAGCTTATTTCAATGGATTATTACTATATTGAACAATAAATAGGCGACAAAGAGTAATCCACAAACAACAAGCCATAACTTTTAAAGTATTAAAAATAGATATTTAAAGTCTTTAGTAAAGTTATTCGCAAAAGTAAGAACTACAAATTTGCTGAAGACATCATTTCGATATAATCACTTCCAAGAAAATTTGTGAAAATATTTCACTCATAGGGGGATTAATCAGCAAAAGCACAATACCAAAAGAAAGGGCATATTACCTCCATTAAATTCTCCGAAGATACTATTGACCTATAATAAGCCGTTTTGGCGTTAATAATAGATTACATGTTTTTGGTCATATTTCTGGCAATGGGAAATGATAAAAATCTTTCGTCCGCATTTAATGTTAAATATCTCTTTTGATAATAGTCCGATTTCAACAATCTATAGCTTGTTCGAAAGGTATTCGTTAAATCTGTCTAAATATATATAAAATGTTAATATATATTGTCAATTTCGGCAGATAATTTAAAAAAAAACTGCAAAAAACGCCATTTTTACGCATTCAAACATTCATATCTTGGAAACTAAACATCAGAATCAAAAACAAATTAATAGCGTTCATACTGTTTTTTAGTTCTTTCATTTAAAATTGGTTTGGATAAGATCGGTTCAGCCATTGCTGAGAAACACGAATGAGAATTTGTCCGTTACATACACACACACAGACACACACACACACACACACACACACACACACACACACACACACACACACACACACACACATTGTCCCAAATCGTCGAGTTGAGTCGATTGGTATATAAGACTCGGCCCTCCGGGCCTCGGAAAAAATCTTGAAAGTTTGAGCGAATTCTATACATTTCTTTTATAAGAAATGTAAAAAAGAATATTAGGGTTATCTTCTAAATATTACCAGTAGGTACGCAAAATAAACCATGTACTGGGAATCATGAACCAGTTCACGAATACATGAATAATATTTCATGATTTTGTGAACTATTTTACGAGCACGTATGTTGGATCGTGTCTAATATATTAAAAATCATGAATTAGCTCACGAGGATTGAATAGATTCATGAACAAAATTTTGAGTTTCGTGAAATAGTTCACCAGAAAATATTCAGAATGTTTTGATTTTGTGAACTAGTGTTCCTAAATCTATGAATAACATGATGAGTCAACCTTTATATTTATGAACAATGTTCATAAAGATGTTCAGGTACAGAAACCGATTTAATAATGACGTGGCGAAAACCGTGACTGAAATGCACAAAACAAAAACAAATTTCTCCACTAATAAAAGCGTTATGCAGGCGTTACTGAAGGAAAATTGAACCTAATTATAAAACATGATTTTTCTTCATGGCCCTGTTTTCGAAACGTAAAAACGTGATTGTTTCAGAATTCATGGCACTTTATTCACGATTTTGGCAACATTTTTTTCCGTGTAGTGGTCACCCCGAGGACTGGCCAATATTCATCATTAGTTTCGAGCAATCGAAGGCTGTTTACGGTTATACGGATGCGGAGAATCTTATCCGCTTATAACGAGCGCTGAACTGGTACGAAGCCGTCAAAACCTTTCGTACATTGTATGGTCGGCCCGAACTACTTATCCGGTCTCTAATGGGAAAGATTCGCCAGTTACCGTTGCGCAGTGGTCGGAAACGCCAAAAACGTGAACTTAATTCATTAGAGGCCAAACCATCGAATAAATTCACAGGGTTTCTTTGGAGGAATTGTTTGTATGAATAATCCCTACAAATCTGATAACAATTGAAATTAAGCATGGATTACTATGATCGAACTAAAAAAATTAACTTTTTATACTGACGAAGTAGAAAGTTGGTGTCTTCGATAAAGTTTTAGAAATGCTCATAGTGAAGAATTTTGTTGAAGAACTTGAGCTTGTAGGACTAAAGGTTATCGATTTATAAGGCGTTTTCTATGGCAACCCCTTTAAATCTAGTTTTTTTAATATAACTTTTTTCATTGTGACTTTTCGTGCAAACTATGTTCAAGACAAATGTGTAGATATCAAAACTACATAATATTGTCGAAGACTGTATGTATTTTTACATTTTTTACACCAACTTCAACTACGTATAAGAACGAAAGGTGCAAACCAAAATGCACGAACAGGCACTTTTTCACTGTCTGAACTATGCACAATAAAGCTAAGAAGGCTTGGTGCGTGGCACTCTAGAACCCTATGAATAGGGCAAGCTTACGTTATCGCAGTGGTTTTCAACCTTTTTCGTTCCATGTACCCCTTTTCGAATATTGATCCCCATGATGTAACCTTTGCTGAAAATTGTTAACCATCATTACCCCGTCAGAAGAACATGATTTTCAATTGGGTGAAAACCATAATTTTACAACAAGAAACCTGTTCCTGAGCACTCTCAGTAAGCATCTCAACTTCTTACACACAAACAATATATGAAGACAAATATCCAAGAGAAAAATTAGTATAACAAGTTAAAATTTGTCCCGTATAATTCACCCCCTACAATAGTCTAATTTACCCCTGGGGGTAAATTCACCCCCGTGTTTTTTTACTTTTTCCATACAAAAATCAGCAAACAAATTTTTTATCGATTTTATCGTTAAATTTAGTAATTAATGATATAACATCCTTTTGTAAGCATTAAATTCATTATGACATGTCTATTTGAGTATATATTAGTTTGGGATCTCCAATGATATTAAAAACTTCACAGACGGCGCCGGTGGTTGAGTGGTAAGCGTGATCGCCACTCATTCCAATTTACCTGGGTTCAATTCCAGCCGAGGTCATTGAGATTTTTCTGAGGTGAAAAAAATCTGTGGTCACGTCTTCCTTTGGAAGGTAAGTAAACCCGTTGGTCCCCGGTGTCCAGATAATGAAGTCACCTCTCTGGCGTCGGTAAAGAAGAAGTGATCCAGCTTCTATAGTCTTACTAACAAAAATATCCTCCTCCTGTAATACTTGTGGAGTGCGCAGTAGTATATACGGCCTCTAGCAAATGCAAGTATCGGACTAACCATTCCTTCCCTTTCCTTCCGCGATCTATGTTCGGGTCTGGCCGGCGCCGGTATTGATCAATACTTTAGGATTACCAGAAGTTGCACATTGAAAGATGTTTCGCTATTCCCAAGCATACTTATCTACTTATTCTCTGTGCAACTTCAGCTAGTCCAGATCGATAACGGAGTAGCAGCCAGGGGAGGGGGGGGGGAGGGGGGGTCGCACAAACTCTAGCTCCAATGATATTAAAAACTTCACATTTTTGCTCCCACGTTTATAACAACTGAAATATTCAGGTATAAGTGAAAATAATACTTGTAATTGAATATCAAATCAAGAATGTCAAAAATTCGGGCAAAAAAACTTTAAATTTTTTTTTTTCTGATCTTTGTATGGAAAAGGTAAAAAAACATATTCATAGGGTTCTAGAGTGCTACGCACCAAACCTTCTTAGCTTTATTGTGCATAGTTTAGACAGTTAATAAGTGCCTGTTCGTGCTTTTTGGTTTGCACCTTTCTTTCTTATACGTAGTTGAAGTTGGTGAAAAAAAAAATGTAAAAATCTTCAATAACTTCGAAATACAGTCTTCGACAATATTATGTAGTTTTGATATCTTGAACATAGTTTGCACGAAAAGTCACAATGAAAAAAGTTATATTAAAAAACTAGATTTAAAGGGGTTGCCATAGAAAACGCCTTATAAATCGATAACCTTTAGTCATACAAGCTCAAGTTCTTCAACAAAATTCTTCACTATGAGCATTTCTAAAACTTTATCGAAGACACCAACTTTCTACCTCGTCAGTATAAAAAGTTAATTTTTTCCGGGACCACTAAGACTTGAGGGGGTTGTATTCAAAGGCCGATTTTCAACGGTTAAGCTGGTGACCTTCGGAAATTGTATGTCCGGGCTTGTCAACCATTGTCCCATTCGAGCTGCCACGTTTCGGAATATCGCTTAGGCTAGATAAGCAGACGCCGAAAGAAGAAGCCTGCGTTCCCACACATTCATCGGAACCAATGCCAATAGGTCCCTGCGTCCCTCTGGACGGGTAAGCACGTGCTGGAAAAGGCCATGTTCGACATGCAAAGTTATCGCAAATCGGAGTGTAGAAAAATAAGCTGCAAAAAAGTCTTTGCAGAACTTGTATGAACAACCACAGAAAATGGCATTGCAAATCGTGGAGAGGATGCCAGATAGATGGCAGCCGCGATAGACATCACACTCTTCTTCATCGGCCGGAGCGAAAGCCAGTGTTCGTTGTTTCGTATAATCCCAGTTGTGCTGTTCGGCAAAGGCGCCATTCAAAAAATTTTCACCTTTATTGATGAAGGTTCATCGGTAGCTGTTAGGAGTTAATGAGGTATCAGAGTCCCTTACCTTGCAATGGACTGGCAATATGACAAGACCGGAGCCTAGATCCCAGCAAGTGAAGTTGCGGGCGTGGGCAGTACTGCACGACTATTTAAGCCCGCAAAGTAAGGCAGCTCGTTCTTCAGAAGTAGACAATCCGGCACCGAAATCTTGCGAAACAATTTCATTTTATTTTTACTTATTGTAAAAAAAATTAAAAGACCCACGGCTCAGTTGTGCTAACGCATTGAGCCGTTTCAAATAAAAAAAAATGCGGGGGCTCCGCTGGAAGAATACGGCAGAGGTTAAACCGAAGCTATTAATTGGATTAGCTAATCTGCGTCTTACTGTTCCAATAAAACTGCGCGAAGAAAGAAGCAATGAACCGATCGCGGACTAGGCAGGAGCATGTACGATTGCTTTAGCAGCCACCCAATATAAAGGGCGCTTGTAAATTTACACGTCGGCGCAATCTCCAATCCTGAACGCTTGCTAAATGTTGTTCGTCGTTTACATGCACCGGAGAGGAAGCTCCATAAAAATCCAGAACTGAAGCAGTAAGCGAACGCATTAATTGTAGAGTACGAGGTGAAAAGTTTGCCCACAGAGTAACCGATGCTGATCTACAGTGTGTAAAAGCTGATCGCGTTTTGTATCGTCCACTAGGAATTGTGCTACATCCAAAGAAATCTGGGGAAGGTTATGCTTATATGGGACGCTGCGACCAAGGTAGATAGGGTTTCATTCAATACTAACATTTTGAAAAGGCCTAATCTGCTTCCGCCACTTTCGACTGCTCTCAGCCGTTTTCGTCAATTCCCGATAGCCGTGTGTGGTGACATAACAGATCCATCAAATTAGGACCTTTGAATCTGATCGTCAGTCGCAACGTTTTCTGTGGCGTGAAAATTCTTTTCTGCATCCTACGACCTTCGTTATGGATGTGGCCAGCTTTGGATGAACCTGCTAAGGGACCTTTCATAAATTACATAACGCAAAAATTGCTTAAAATTGACTCTCCCCTCCCCCCATGTAACAAATTGTCACAAATTTCTTTATCCCCCCCCCCCCTATTACGTAACAAATTCCTTGAAAAACATTTTTTTTCGGTGAAAACATGTTACGTAACGATCTAGCTTACTCCTCCTCCCCCCTATGTCACAATATGTAACAACTTGTCGAACCCCCTCCCCCCTAAAAGCGTTACGTAATTTATGAATGGTCCCTAATTTGCATCGGCCCAATACGTTGAAAATTAGAAGGCAAATTTAAGAGTTTGCAGGCAAATATCCTCGGTTAGCTGAAGTTATTGTGAAGTGCCATTACGTTGATGACCTGCTAGATAGTTTTTGAACGACTCAACAGGCGGTAAACGTGATCAACGAAGTTAAACTTGTGCGGTTGGTTCAAAATTAAGAACTTTCTGTCCAACAGAATAGAGACGAATGTTCTCATGAAGCAATTAAAGACCTCGCTATAGAACGCGAAGGAATTACAGAATCTGTTGTGGGAATGAAGTGGATACCAACTGAAGGCATGTTCAAGTGTCCGGAACGATTTGCAGTCGATTCTCGAAAGTGGCAATGTACCAACGAAACGTTAAGTGCTGAAGGTGGTCATGAGCCTTTTCGATCCACTCAATTTGTTCTTTCTAGTTTACGGTAAAAATCTCATCCAAAACTGTCGGACATCTGGATTAGGATGACCCCATAGGAGACGAACTCTGTGAACGCTGGATACGGTGCACAAAATTCTTTCCACAACTGGAAACCCTCCGTATCGACAATGGTACTTTCAATCTCCATATCCGAAGGACTTCAAGTTCATATGTTTGTGGACACAAGCGAAGCTGGATACAACTATGTGGCATATTTCCGCTTGCCGGTGGCACAGGGATTCCGGGTTCCGTTGATAGCCGCCAAAAAGAAGCTGGCCCCGCTCAAAGCTCTGTCCATTCCAAAACTGGAACTGAAGGTCGCTGTCTTCGGAGTCCGACTACTGGACTCAATACCCAAATCTCACATTCTTCCAATATCAAAACTATTTTTTCTGGACAGACTCGACTACGTTGTTGGCATGGAACCAGTCAGATCATTGCAAATACCAAAAGTTTGTGGCCATTCGTGTTAGCAAGATCCTCACGACGAGCGATCTGAGAGAGTGTAGAAAACGAAATATCGAGGACGACGCTACAAGTTGGAACTCCTGGCCGAATCTGAACTCCAACAGTCCGTGGTTCAGTGGACGAAGCCTTCCTCGGGATGCCGAAGAACAATGGCCCTTTGTACGACGATTCGCGACTGTCCTGGAGGAAAACCATCCAGTACAGGTGCATACTACCCCCATATTATTAGTCGACGTTAAACGTCATTCGATTCATCCGGAACCTTCGTCGAACTCAGGCTGGCGTAGTACCAGAGCGGATAGTTCTCACGCAGGACGAACTCAAGGCTGCCGAGGAAGTACTCTGGAAGATGGCGCAGTCAGAAGCTTTCTCGACTGAATCTGAATCTCTGATACACTGGTCGTTTCGCAAATCGGAGGATTTAAACAAGGTCCATAATACTCATTTTGGGTTTCGCGATTATAAGTCAACGTGTTTGGTATTTTCTAGTTGCTGTACAATAAGTTCTGATTGTGAAATGACCTTACACTCACATGTAGTTTTCCTTTTAAAATTTTCAATGTAAGAATTCCTCCTTGCGATGAATTTCTGTCTGGCTGGAGGGGGCTACAACTTGAAGAATACGTGGTTTGTTATACTGACGGTTCTTTGATTGAGGGTCGAGCCAGTGCTGATGTCTATTGTCGTGAAATGAGATTAAACCAACCCTATTCGCTTGGTAGATACTGTACCGTAATCCAAGCAGAAATCTACGCGATTCTATGTGGCGTACTAGGGTAGACGTGCCCTTATTCATCTCATTAGTCACGATGTCACACTATTTCACTGATAACTCAGCCCTCACTGGTTGAATTGCTCTTAAATAGGCATCAACATCTTTGCTTCGTTCTTAAGAAGCAGATCAGTAAAAAATCTGGCTTGGAAAATGTAAAATACTCGCGTTAGAGCGAAGCGAAAAGTCGAGTACAACGCACCCTTATTCATCCTACCATTTGAGCTAATGCGTTGAATAGAGATAGCAGACACTGCTCTAACTAATGTGTTCAAATGGGTGGGATGAATAGAGGTGCTAAGATGAATTAGGGCACAGTAACCCTATAGGCACTTCAGCATGGAATTTGCGTTAAAAGAATTTATTTTTGAACTGACAGTCAGGCTGCCCTAAGACCACGTAATTTGGCGGATTCGAGATAGAAATTAGTAATCGCATGTCGAACTCAATGCAAAGAAGATAGTATTAAAAACGCTATTTACCTTTCATGGGTACCCGATCATTCTGGCATTACTGGAAATGAATGGGCGGACGAATTGGCTAGAGCTTAACCCCAAGGGCCATTCGTCTTTGTTGGGAAAAATGTACAATTGAAGGAAATAATAAATTACAATTAATAAAAAATAATAGACAAAAAATCAAATATTATTGCTGCCATCTATTGTGAGCGCACTACTTTCCGTTTCTTGTATTAATATTCTTTTTTGATGTTGAGCAATGGTCAGGTTCATCCTTTGCCGCTTGCTGATCATTCCGTCTACCTGCTCCCTCGTTTGTGTTGGCGTCCATGTCGTCGGCGCTAGAGTAGCTTTGATTTTCGCTGTTAGATGTTTGGTGCTTTTTGTGTTTTCGAGTGACTTTGGTATAGTGGTCTTTTTTCTGGTTTTTTCCCTGGGTATGTTAACTATTGGCTTGAGGAATATTGTTTGCCTGGCGTTTATTTTTTGGTTGGCTGTCTGGTGTATCAGCATCAGATGTCAAAAGCTGTTTGGTGGTGTTGGTTGTAGTAGATGAGTTTTTTTAGTTGTTTCGGCGTGTGGCTTACTGTAGTGTGCCGCTTTTACAGATCCTACATATGAGCATTTGCCAAGGGTGTGTGCATAGGGTTCTTTGTATGTAGTTAACACCTTAGGATGATCTTGAGCTTGAGCTTGTGCGACCACCCCTGGCTGCTACTCCGTTATCGATCGGGACTAGCTGAAGTTGCACAGGGAATCAGTAGATAATTATGCTTGGGATTAGCGAAACATCTTTCAATGTGCAACGCCTGGTAATCCTAAAGTGTTTCTGATCAATACCGACGCCGGCCAGGCCCGAACGTAGATCACGGAAGGAAAGGGAAGGAAGTGTTAGTCCGATACCTGCTTTTGCTAGAGGCCGTATATACTACTGCGCACTCCACAAGTATCACGGGAGGAGGATATATTTTTGTTAGTAGAGTATAGAAGTTGGATATACTTCTTCTTTACCGACGCCAGAGAGGTGACTTCACTTTCTGGACTAGATATCGATCCACCAATTTTCATGGACCGGGGACCAACGGCTCTACTTCCCTTCCGAAGGAAGACGTGACCACAGATTTTTTCCCCTCAGAAAAATCTCAACGACCTCGGCTGGAATTGAACCCAGGCCAACTGGAATGAGTGGCGGTTACGCTTACCACTCAACCACCGGATCCGTCTATTAACACCTTAGGATGATCTGTCCTCGAAAGTCAAGTAAGACGGTATTCCACGAATATACGTCCGAAAATATTTAAAATCGTTACCGACCTTCTTAGATTCGTATAAAACTTTACACGTTTCAGCGGCATGGAAGACTAAACATTATTCACAATCAGTAAGATTAATTTGACTCAAGAGCAATTTTTTAAAAGGGCGTAGACATTTATACGTGCCATAATTTAAAAGTTCAATTACTGTATTTTATACAGCAAAACTTTCTGAGAATGAGTTACAGAGAATGAACATTTCTTTACGAAAATATATACGCTGAAAAAAATGTTGTATTTTTTTTTACAAAAGCAAAAATTTGTGCTAAAAATGTAAATTGTAAAAACCCATTTCTCTAATCTATCTATCTATCTTTCTATCTATCTATCTATTTATCTATCCATCTATCTATCTATCTATCTATCTATCTATCTATCTATCTATCTATCTATCTATCTATCTATCTATCTATCTATCTATCTATCTATCTATCTATCTATCTATCTATCTATCTATCTATCTATCTATATATATAAAAGTCAATGTTTGTATGTATATGATTTATAGAATCCCAAACGCCTTGACCGATTCCCGTAAAAATTTGTACATTGTAGGCATTTGTTATGGAGTGTGTTTGTGTGCTATTGGTTGGTGATTATCTGTCCGCCAGATGCCGCTTCGGAACAAATTGTGTTTTCCTCCTATTTCGTTGAAAGTCGCAGCAACGCGCGATAGGTATTAGCTAGTTTTATATATTTTTTCAACAAAATATATAAAGAGAAAAGAATTATTTGAATGTGATTGTATGATGGAAAACTTGTCGGTAAAAAAGTGTTTCTAACAACAACTTTTTACATGTTTTTAAATTTCATACTAATTGACACACAAAACTGTAATTTTATTACAGAATATAATTCTTAGTATCATTTTAAATCCAAATTCTTTCAACAAATATCTCCCAAAAATACGATAGTTTTCGAGATATTTGGAATTTTGCTCCAACAAAGACAATTAACTCGTGTGATTATGTCCTTCTTGAAAGTTATTCGCGTTACCCCATCATACAATGTCAAAAATCTAATGTTTATCATTTTAAAGACGTAAAAGAAACGCTTTCAGTATATTTGGATCATTTGAAAGCTACATAAAAACAACCAAAATATGATCGAACTATTTGGTTTAATCATCAGACCCTCTGGTTGAATAGTATTTTGATTCATTTCGTATAGCTTTCAAATGGTTTGCAATATCGCCTTGATGTCAAAAAGGAAGTTACAGAAATATTATGGGCCTTTTGAAAACCCTAATGTTGTTTATGGAGAAACGCGAATAACTTTTGAAAAGGTCGTAATAAAACAAAAGAATAGCGCTGTTAAAACAAAATTTAAACTGTCTCGAGAACTACTACATTTCAGAAAATCTTAATTATGAGCATTTTGATTTAAAATGGCGCTTAGAATCATATTCAAAAAGAAAATTGTAATTTTGTATGCAAATAGTGTGAATTAAAAAAACATTACAAAAGTTGTTGATAAGAAAACTTTTTTATTGAAAGCTTCTCCATGATCCAAATACACTGAAAAAGTTTTTTTAACATCTTTAATTCGATAAAAATTATGATGGGGTAAAGCGAATAACTTTTAAAAAGGGCATAATCAGTCGAATTGACTGTTTTTGTTGAAACAAAATTCCAAATATAATAACAAATTTTGGAAAATTTGTGTTAAATTTCTTTTTATTTAAAATGATACTAAGAATTATATTCTGTAATAAAATTATAGTTTAGTATGTAAATTAGTATGAAATTTAACAACATATATAAAATTATTGTTAGAAAAACTTTTTTACCGATAGATTCTCCATCATACAATTACAATCAATATGTTTCTTTTCTCATTAGGTTTTTGTTGACAAAATAAAAAATTAGAAAAAATAGGTTTTTTTCAATAAAATTTTTTAACACAAGTTTTTGTTACTGTGAAAAATGACACATTTTTTTCAGTGCATATTTTTTTCGTACATAAATATTCATCTCTTGCAACTCCTTCTCAGAAAGTTTTGCTGTATAAAATACAGTAAAAGAACAAAAAAAAATATTAAAATTAATGCACGTAGAAATGTTTACGACCTTTTGAGAAATTGCTCTTGTATCAAAATATTGCAATTGTCAGAGAATATCATGGAGATTCATAAATCGAACACAACTTCAAAGTTTCACTCGAATCGACGATGGTCATATTTTGTGGTCGGCCGGTTTCTCATGGAATCCCTCTATAGGTTTACTTAGCCTTTAGCCACATTCACATCTCCCGAACACCGTTGAGAATGCCATGGAAAAAGTTTCTCCAAGTGTCGTTTGTGACGGATTCCACTTCTCCACACTTCATACATGAATCTTTTAATATAATGAGGTGCCAAATCGTGTAAGCGAGTTTCCGTCAGATCAAGATCCATATACACGGGCACCTTGGTTTTGACGTTTGCATATTCAACGTCGCTTTGCATGTTGTTCTTTGCTACAAAGCTTTCTGTCTCGACTAAGGAGTTGAACTTTATTAGAAGGGGACGGCGGTGGGGTGTTCTGAACAAAGTTTTGTTTTCGGGCAAAACTACAATAAACATTGATCCATTTTCAATATTTGAACTGGAATTTGTAAAGGACATCTTAATACACCCACAGGCTGAAACAAATTAAAATCATCGTTGTGAACCCTCGCAAAAGTAGGAGAAATATAATATTTTTGCGGTTAATTTTTATTAGGGCTATAGAATTTTAAGATATTTCTAAGCTAATGGTGATATGAAAAAATGATATGATTCGCAATAAACAGATGACAACATGAATCGCGCCAAGCCACCTAAATTCGCAGGTGCGGTACGGGGTGATCAAGAACATAAGTTAATGCAACATTTGCCAATGAGAAAGTGTCGCCATGACAATAGAAACATTTAACAGTAGCTACCACATTTTTATAATTTTTGGTTTATCGGGTATTAACAGTGTTCACAACTCCCCACCGTTACTTACTACTTGTCTCGTATGATGTAGCTGTATGTGTGAAACTTCTGTAAGAGCATGTTCCATTGTCGCCTTGATCAACTGTTTCACCAACATGTCTCAAACCCCAATTTTCACAGCATTTCTAATGCGCGGAATTTTGGAAAGGAATAAATTAAGCCGTACAAAAAGAAAGATGACAGTTAAACCCACAACATGCTGTTAAAACCTTCACAAATACATGCGCATGACGCAAATGTATGTGGATAGCGTGTTTCCTATACAGTCCTTACACCGGAAAAGCTATTTTCAAAGTGGGTTTCAAAAAGAAACAAAAATCTAAATTCGAAATGAATCACTTTATTTGGCAAGCAATTTGCACCTGCAATAACACGTTTCCTAGTTTTTACGTAAGTTATGTTTTTCTTTTTTTCAAGATCGTCCAACAGAAAATATACGAAAATTCAGCTTTTTATTGGATATACTCAGAAAAAATTATATCCGCAAGTAAGTCCCGGATTCTGATGAGACTAAGTCCATATTCATATTAGCAACACGCGCATCTATACAATTTTGGGAACTCTACTTGTCAGACGATGATGTGACGTGATTCCGTTGTCAGAATCTGCCCAACATCATGTCAGACACCGTGGGAACGTAATACGTAGTGTCAGAGTTGAATGACCGCTGAGTTGTGGAGTCTTGTATGACGACAGCCGCTCACATGAAATCCATATACGGTAACAATTTCAAGTGATTTTTCGTGATTTGTTTACCAGACAAGTGACATTTTATCGATCCTGAATGACTCTATACGCAGTGGAATGAGTTATGAGGAACTATGTTCACAAAGGCTAAAGAATAAACTAGATTTATACAGCTATCAGCGAAAATCGAAACGAAGTCTTTACTCGTTCCACTTTATGGTTGGCTTTCCCCATTCCTACATCGCAGAAGAGGGTATCGATAGTAATTGCTCCAATTGAGTGGAGTAAGTGGCGACATTACCCAACAGTTAGTCATTTGTATTGGTGCATTTAGCCCACCAAGAACACCATTAATTCGTGAGAAACTGCTTTCCACACGGGTTATATCCACCGAGAGCCAGTAATAGCTTTTCGAATGACGCTTCTGGGGCCGCGCTTATCATCGATCGACGACTGCGTGTTAATGAGCTAAATACCAAAGCCCGGCGATGGCGATGATGATAATAATGATGAGTGATGACGATGATAATTGATAAGATATCCACAACCGATCAGATAAACCACTTAACATGAATGGCGGAACTATGCAGTAAATGGAATTTCGATGTTCCGTCTACTTCTACCAGTTGGAAAAAAAGGGTCAAAACAGTTGAATAAATAAATAACGACAGCTGGTTGGCGGATCCCGATCGGTTTTATCAATTGGAGCAAGGACGCTTAGCGCTCGCTGTGCGGAATGAATGTGTCCTTCCGGTATGCTTCCTCCGCGTCCGTTTTCCGGAAATTGAGTAGGTACATATTCAAATGAAAACCCCGATCCGGCATTCACAGAAGAGACAACATAACGGAAGAAGAAGCTATAGTTCAATGGGATCGTTAAGGGGGAATGTAAGAGGTAAGCTACTCACGGTTGTATTCCATTTCCCTTCACTCCATTCAGTTCGGCAGCACGACTGGATTGAAATAAGAAAAAAAAACGCTCAGCTAACTACGTCACTACACGGGGATTGTAATCGTGAAGGGTTCTCGTTTAGGGTAGTTCACCTTCGGTTGAATTGATCACTTATTTAATGAACTTGTTCAGGTTAGCACCATTGCAGCAGATTATTTACATCACCAGGATAAAATTAGTCTTACGAGAGCTTTTTCAGAATGTATTACTCGTTGGCTGAACTTTTAGCTATTGTTTCCGTTTTATTCCCTGTAGGAAGCAATTTATCATTGTAACTTGTCATATACGAGAGCAGAAATTAGGTCAGTTATGCGAGCGCTGGTAAATAGGATAAATGGTGCCTTTCGAATGAAAAAAGTGCTTTTCTCTACATAACGCTGATTTTTTAGGTCGCTTGATAATGTAAGTTGGTTGGACTAGTTGCATTTCGCGATAGGTGAATATGTTAAATTGTTTGACAACAGTTGACTTTAAATTAATGGCTTTTAGAACACAACGAAGCCCCACGAGGCGATTGACCGACTGACACGATTAGAATCAATAGTAATAATGAATCAATCAATCAATTTTACTGCATCGATAACGTTCACTGACGACGTGGGAAAAGTCACACATGTTACCAGTTTCACCGGTATTTTCCAACTGCGGCACGACGTAGCTAGCCAAAATGCGTTGATGTTGTCACTTTTTACGAGTTTTATTGAACAAAACTGGCCAATAAAGTGAATTAAAAACTGTGCAAAATATTTCTTCCAAAAGGGGAAAAATTGGAATCGGGTGCTTTGAGGTCGACCGATTAATTAACCGACTAAGTTTGGTTTTGTGGGTGAATTATTTTCGTCTGCATATTAATCGTCAGATTCAATCTGTTTAATTCTGGCTGCAGTTTGAAGCTACAAGAAATAGTTGTCAAAATTCACTCATTAAGCCAATCGTTTTCAAACTTTCAGGGAATAAAATGAAACACGTTGTTAAACCTTTTCCGTGTTTGTTTTATTCAATTTCGTAGACATATCCAAATGCTACGTACTTCCTCTTAACACAGCTCATTTGGTCTTGTACAACGTTTGATTGAATTTGTTTTTGTGTGGGAATCCATTTTTCTCATTTCTTCTTCGAATTTTCCAGCATTTCTCATTTGACCGCAATTCCGGTGCGTTCAGGGGATAAAGATCTTTGGCACGAAATTGGCCTCCTTAGTCTTGTGCCTATCAGGAGGCATTCTTTCAAGTATACACTCCCATATATACCAATACGGTTGTCACGAAGGAGATACTCCGCTTTCAACATGTGCAAATTTCCTGCCAAATAATGTATTTTTGACGAACTTACACATCTCTTACTTTCTAAATTACTCGGGGGCGTCAAATTTATGACGAACAGTGGAGAAAAGGACCCCCGGAAGCTCTGGAACTCTGATTTCACATTAGTTTCGTCATTCATGGCGAGACAAAGCGGTTTCATCAATAACTGAGTGTAGAGCTGTGATTTCCCCACTGCATTCTGCCTTTCACCGCGATTCGGGGGTACCAGAAAAGGTGTTTTTTATGTAAAAACATCTGAAAAATTAATTGTTTGCATTTACAATAACCACACGGTACGATATCATGCTCGTTTGCCCCAATTCCGCTTTTTATTTATATTAAATGCTAAAAAAAGTCCAGAAAATCGATTGATTATAATTATATTTCGAGAAAAACGATTTTTAAAGTTTAAACTGATGCGCCTATCTATTCTGTATTAATCTCTCAAATATTACGAAGATCGGTTAACTGTGTTGCGAGTTTTTACTAAAAATGTAAACAAAAGTCGCACTCACACGTGTCATAGGAGTGAATTGATGACAAAATTTGTATGGCATGTCATAATCGTGCATGGAAAATTTTCCATAAAAAACATCAATTACACTAGTTTACAAAATAAAAATAAAAATCTGAACCAATATTCGAACACCATTTGTAATTTAAAATTGCGTGCTGAATCCGAAAATGAGGTCCAAAAAATTTACAGTAGAACAGTTTTCGAGTTACAGTGAAAAAATGGATTTTACCTTTAAAATTAAAAGTACGTTCAGTAAAAACCAAATATCTTCGGTTGTAGTGCATCGATATGAAGTATTATTATGTTGATCTAAAGGTAACTGAATGTACTTTCGATCGTTAGAACATTTTGTTTTAGTGCGACTACTGGTTCTGACGTTATTTACGAATCTATTGAACTTTTTCTTAATTTTTCGTCGTTTTTTGAACAAAAATGAGCGTGTGGTCAATATTTTCGGCTAGATAAAATAATCTCAAAATTTGTATTTTTATGGGAAATTGAAGCCTGCTAATAACCAATGAAAATAAGCACTTGTTAGTTTAAATCCGATGAAAATTGCGAAAGTTATTCATTTTTTTGTAAAATGCCAACTTTGTGTTTTTCTGGGTCAACTTATTGAACCATCTCGATTCCAATTTTTTCTAGGGCTTGTTTAATAATATATAAGCGACTTTCTGTTAGAATTCTGTTAAACAAGTAAATGGAGGAATTCTGAAAAAAATTATGTGGGGTAATATTCGAACTCGTTTATCCAAATGATTAAGGACTTCTGATAACAATAATTTCAGGCTTAATGAAATTATAAGTCATCGAATGTTTGGTATGCAATACTGCGGGTAATATTTACAAGTGTATTACATAAAATAACGCTCTTATGATACAAAATTCGTTGTAAACTAAACCCATCATAAAACTCGTATTTTGAACGCTAGCTGCTCAACTGTGTTTTGTACAATGTTAATACAAACTACACGAATCCGTCGATATATGTGATAATACGTCAAGTATTATAAAATTAATAATTTGTAAAACTTTTAATTTGTGTTCCAGTTCGTGTTTTGAAACTATGTAGGACATCGAACAAGACTTATTTTAGGTTTAAAATCTCAAAATCTGAACTTAACAATGATTTGAAGAACGTAGAATATTTTGTAATTGCACTTAGATGTTTTGCGAAATATATTGTAGTATGTTGAAGTTTTGTGACCCAGTACAGTAAAATCGGTACATCATAGAAGCCAATATGAATCCAATATAATTTCAAATTATAAACTTCTAGACGTTTAAATAACGTAAAATAGGTTGTTAGTAGAACAAAACGTGACGAAATAGATGTTAAGTCATCATTCGTGAAGTGGATTTTAGTGGATGTTTCACCCATTTTTATCAGGCCGTCGGTGTAGTGCTGACAAAATGGGAACAGTGATAATATCGAGATATATTTTTTCTTTTTTTTTCAATAAGCCCAAGCTGCCAAAATTCTTTGGTCTTTAGACATAGTCTCATAACCCTTTCTGATTTTTTAGTATTCATTTCGAAAATAGTTTTTTTTTGCATTTTTTTGTATCCTTCAAATATGGAAAATATGCTCAACAAAGATATTGATCGATTTCGGCTTAGTTCGTTTGCTAGAGCGCATCGAATATATTGCTTCATGGGGCTGATAAAATCGAACTAAAAAACTGTACATGTTGGAAACGGTTTAGTAATAGTGTCGGTAACCTTAACATTGGTATTTTTTTCGGTTGGGCTTAACAAGTAAATGGAGAAAATTGATGTTTGGAACCCTGACAATATAGTTATTTTTGGAACCGGCTTGACAAGGGATTGACGGAAACCAATCAGTGACGTCATTTTGAAGGCCAAGATCAGTTTCCGGTTGAACAAAATTTTATATAACCATATCATCATTAGACATATGTACGTTATGCATACGGACGTTTGGCATAATGGACGTTAGGCATAAATTATCATATTCAAGTATCACCTAACGGAACTTATTTTTTGGCGGTGTTTGCTTCAAGTAGTGAAAGCGTGAGTGTTTGAACTTTTTTTATGTACTCTGGAGACTGATCAAACTCGATCAACATTTTATTCTGCTGTATTAGGTAGTCAAAAAAGCTTTGAGGATTTTTCTCATACAAAATGAAAATTTCAATGCTCTGGAAAACTTTATTCCACAAAGTATTCACCGTTTTGCTCGATAACTTTTTGCCATTATTTAGGTAATACAAAAGTCACTACTGTACAACTTAGCGGACTTCTGAGTAAAATATAAATTTAAGTGCTGTTTTGCACTTTCGTCTATTGTACAGCATTTTTTCCATTAGGATAGTTTTATGACGAACGATTTCGGTTGCACGTTGAGTATGATGTACTACTCGCAAGTATCATACAATTGGTTCAATTTGCAATTTCAACAGGCTTTGATCAATCACGGGAAACTCACGGGCGGTTAGCTAAGATTAGTTAAGATATTTCTATGATAAACGAAACAAATTGTAATTGGATGGTGCTAGATCCGGGCTATATGGCAGATGCATCAGTACTTCCCAACCAAAATTCTTATTGACGTATGCGGACGAGCGTTGTCGTAATGGAACACTACACCTATTCAGTTTATCAATTCAGGACGTTCCTATTCAACTGTTTGTTTCAATCTCTTCAAAAATGGTTCATTTTCAAATCGTTTTATTAACATATCACAAATGGAAACTCGATCCAACAAATTCTTTAGAAATGAGGCACCCACACCTCAAGTTTTTTCTCGTAGCCATTCTTTCTTAAATGATTCAATATTCTGTGATGAGTCATTTTTAGTACACTTGCAAAGTCGTAACAGATTGCGTGTCGCTTATTCTCTACAATTTGAACTATGTCGTCCACTTTTTCCGTGATAAGACGACGAGAATGTGGTGCTTCCTTGATGTGGATCCTTGATGTGGAAATTCCCAGATCTAAAGCGATGAAACCAATACTTAGCTGTTTTAACAGAGATGGCATCTTCGCAATCTTCCTCTGGGTGGCAGCCGCGGCCTTTCCATTTTCAAAATAAAACAATAAAACTTATAGGATTTTTTTCTATTTTTATAAACTTTTAACTAGCACAAAATAAAGCACCAATCCTAAACAGCGCGCAGATATTCTTCGTTCAGACGATACCAAAAGATTTCATGAAATAAAAGCGCTCTGTCGAAACTGAGTTTAATGCACGCTACCGAAAAAAAATCCTCAAAACTTTTTTCGACTACCTAATACTTCAATAAATCTTTGTTCAAATAAAAGAAGAGTCAAAATTTCCCAAGCCACCCAAATCAGGTGATATCGCAATTTCAATGAAAGATCTAATTTTTTGGTAGTAAAATAAAAAAAGTATAATAAGTAAGCATTGCAAAACCAAATCCAAATGGGTTTTGCGAAAAAAAATTTGTTTAACCATAATATTGACATTTGAAGAGTTTTTAGCCTGCTTATTTTAAAAAAAATACTACGGGCGACCTAATTAACCGATTTAAATGAACTAACCAGCTATGAAATTATCGTGTAACACAGATTATTCATGATTTTTTCTGATTAGAAAAATTGGTATTTTGAATATTTTTTAAACAAAATGAAAAACAAAAGAGTTCTGCGCCTCTTTTTTGTACGAAAAAAAAATGCCACATATACTACTTTTATAGCGGTAAGCTTGAATCTAGTTGGTACCGCCACACGGTACTATCTTTGATTTTAGGCCTGAGTTTAGTCCGGCCTAAGACGTTAGTACCTGTCATTGCAGAAATGGCTGCATCCTGAAGCCAAATGAAAACAGTGTAAAAGGCCGCCATGTTCCTCTTGCATACATCTCAATAATTTGAATCAACTTTTCGAACTTTATGTGCAATATTATGGCCCATGTTGCACACAAACCATATGAGGGCAAGTAAGCAAGTTTTATCCCGTACGAAAAACAGGTGTAATCGAATTTTAAATGCATTTTTTTCAATATTCTTTATCGTCCTATATCTAGAAGGTGCTACACGCTCATTTCAAAACGCCACATCGAAGAGTTATATTGCAGGTTAGCAGAAGTCGAATCAAACTGACGGACGAAATTTTATAATTGGATTCAGAGATGAAAATTGTTTTCGTTCGTTAGTTTACCTATGGCTATCAAAATGAGTGAAGTTTAATTTGCTCGCAATTTTTTAGTTATTTTTACATTAGGAAAAAAATATATAATAACAATTTGTTCTCTTTTCTAGTTGTATCTTCTCACAAAGAACACCATAAGAAAGTGGAAGTTTATTTATATTTTTACTGCTTTTGAAAGAGTTCAAAACTAAGATTGAATAAAAAATTGTAAATGAAGCCATGCCATATAGCCTAAGTAACACTTTTAAATATGACGGCAAACAAACTGTTACAAATATTCTCATTTTGATCGTTATTTAAATGTTATCGGAGCTTGCTTGTATTGTTTCGTAATTTATAATTTTCTAGCATATCTTGTACTATTTGCATTTCCGCTGTAGTACAAATTTTAGTTTAATTCTTTATGATAGAACAGATACGCACAGGGTATGAAAGAGCTGTGAAAGCTGAGACTAGACAGATGACTTGGCAAAATGACGCAAAAAGTTGAATACGGAAAAATCGCTTGAATCGTGTCGGAACTTAAGGGGGTGCAAAGATTCTTTGTCTTTTCAGTCATGCGCCACATCGAAATCTTGTTTTGCGGTATATACCATAACTCAAAATCTACTGGACAAACGTTGAGACATTTGCACAGTTGTTTTCACAGCATTTCACAAGTAATTAAGGGAGCTTTTATTTTTTGGTCGAGTTTCGATTTTTTCGTAGTACTTTGAAACCAAAATCCGATTATTGCTAAAACAACGATTAACATGTTATTGTAAAATAATAATATTTAGCAGTTTGCAAAAAGCTCTTGTAGTTGCCTGGGCAATGATGTGAAGAAGAAAAAGAATTGTGCATAATTCAGAACGATTGGTCCAAGAAATTTTGTCTGCATCCAGTACCAGGTTCAATTTGTAAATTTATAATTATCAATTCATTATCAGACAGATGGCAGACTATAGGAAGTAACTAATTATAATTTTTATTAATTAAAATTACTGGACTTTTGGTATTTCAGGCATGATTGGATAATCGTGCTGATAATTTGAATTACTTCATTTTCAGCAAAGTAGGTCTGCCAAATTCTATATGCATGGTTATTAGACTAGTTGGGTAGGATGGTATAATAAGCCCCACCAGCCTAAAATTTCAGATTTCTATTCCATGGACGACATAATTATCTGAAGCAAATAAATAATTTTTATGGCATTTTTCATGTGTTGCAGAACAGCAACTGATACAAACTTTTCAAAAGATGTAAGCTTCCACTCTTTTTCTATAAGCATTTGATTTAATTTGGAACAGTCAGATTTGGCTGAACTGACAAACTACTAAGTGTAATGTTAGAGAAGCTCTTCAAGCCCTTGGAGAGGCTAGCGCCTAACAATACAACTCTATAACGTTCTCGATAGTATACACCATTATTAGCAAAATAACGTTTTAGTCAATTATGGATCTTAAATAATAAATTGTTTAAGCGGTTACTCCACTGTAGAATTTTAAAACCATTGATTTTTTATTTATTAGTCTAAAATGTGCTTTAGGATGTAAAAAATGATATCCCAAAACATGGAGAACGAAAACAATTCAAAAATATAATTTTCAATTTTGCCGCAACGCCTCTTATGTATAACCCATGTGTACTGCAAACTTTAACCGCGTTTTTCTCGAAACCACTGGCAGGAAATGTAACTCGAGCAAATGATTTTTGGTCGCTTTGAAATTTTCACAGTATATTCAAAATTGATTTTTCTCGTCAGGTACGCAGGATTAAATTGTTTATTGCTTACCTTTTTATTGAATAACGATTTTGTATAGATTTTTATGACATTCTCTATGTTTTTTCACTCAAAACTGCGCCATTTCGCTTAAAACCAAAATATCGAAAAAATCCTACGTACATCGCTATTGACATAAGCAATCAGAAAAACTTTAGTTTTTGGCGCCAGGTCAAAAATCACGGGAGATAGATTTTCGACCGTGGACCCCTTCCAAAAAAACGCGCATGACGTGAAAATGCTGCAGAGCCGCCATCTTGTGATGAAATTGCTCGAAGAAATTATTTTATTTGATACAATACTTATGTTATAAATCCCATTCAACAAGATGTCGATTTTATTGAGCAATAAAAAAATTCTCGAAATAATCAGACTATTAAATGGCATAAACAGTGAATTTTAAATTAACTTTATTGTACAGTTTTTTAACATAGCCGTGTATTGCTGATCAGAACGCAGCATCATGTTACCGGAAGAAGACAAAAATTGTCATGCTTCTCTTGCATACATTTCGTTATTTTCAATCCTCTCCTTGGCTTTCTTCTGGTTAAATATGGCTTTCTTTGCTCGCAATAAAGATGACAATAAATAAGCCAATTTATCAGGTAGGAAAGACAAGCACTGTCGAACTACACTAATAAAATAAAATACCAATTAATGCGTAGAAAACTACGCATTTTCAATAAAAGTGGAATAACCCATTTAGTGGGTAAAGAGTTCGTATCCATAAATGAATACAGCTTTTGTACGTCAACCTGGGTATGTTTTACCCTTTATTTTTCGCAGACCTGTTACAACAAATCGCGTGAAAAATATCCTTTCATGAAAATCGTGCCAGAATGAAAAATTCTTTCAATAGAATTATTTCTGAATTAAAAAAAAACATAAAATAACATTCATTTCACATTATTGTCTCCTTAACTACTTAACAAAATAAAACCGCCAACTGGATATATTTTTAATGGCTGGATCCTTTGGCTGCTCTAAAAATGCCAAACGCATATTTGCAACATCCTCAGTAGTTTAAACATGCAGGCCGGTAATTTGCAGCTTCCGCTACGAACCTTAGTTTGCAGGTTAACTCGCTTAAAATAATTCTTAATGACTTTTAACTCATTATTAAGATCAGTATATCCATTGACATTATCTCATCGAGTAGTTGTGAAATGAATAAAAAGCACCAATGGTTATAAGCAATAAAATACCCATTTTTTGACAGCTCATAAAATGTGTAAAGTTTTTTTACCGTGTTTATCTACCCGCATTTTTTTTTATTTCCTCGTTCTTTCCTTCTCTCTACACGTTTGATTCCAATTGCACATCAAAGGGTTACAGTAGAGCACGTTTAGATAAATTGAGATCTATTCAATCAATTCAGATTAAAGTTGTTTTTGTGAATTAGAAACAGAACTACAATAAGAATTGTTTTGATTCTTTTCTTTTTGCTTATCTAGCGGGAATAAGCGGGACCATTTAATTCGTTAATATAAATCGATAACATATTTTCACGAATGATTGCCCATCTATCTATTGTATCACTCATCAAAGAAAGTAAATAACGAAAGAAAATTATTGTTTTTAGGGGATAGATCCAAACAAATGACAATTGGATATAGATCGTAAAATGCAATATTTTATGAATTTACTTACACTGGTCGTTAGCAAATTGAATCAGAATGTTAACAGCTTAGAAATTAGCTCCACAAATACCCTAAGCTAAGAGTAAATAATAGATTTTAAATATGTGCAATGTTCCAATAAGAATAAAATCACATAAAACTTCTGAATACAAAATGTTTTGAAATTTACTGTGAACACAACGGTGATCAATATATTTATTTCGATTTTTGGCATAAATCGTTCCAATTTGCATTGATGCATTATAGAAATATATCTATATTCTGTCTGCCACAGTGCAAAAAAAAAACGCTCAAGAATATAAATGATCATTCTGTCAAAGTTTAATTTTCTGTTTGATCTTTGTTTTCTTTTTATTTAAACCTCGCTGAAAAACGTGTATAATTTTAATTCGCAGACCTTCATTGATAATTGATATTTATTCCAAACTTGTGAAAATTCACTTGAAACGAAAATAAATGTTCTCCCCCACGTCGATAGGTATCATGTTCAATTAGAATGACACTCACAGTTCATTTTAAATTCAAATTGAAATATTTTAACCAATTATTTAATCAAAGTATGAAATCCCGACAAACATATAATTCCAGCTTAAAAGCCAACTGTCAAAATTCTCTTTGAAAGGGAATTCCGGACAAACCGTTACTCACCAATCACAGATGTTGGCTGTAAACAAAAGAGAAAAAAAATTCTCTTCCATTAACTGCTATGAACTTTGTTTAACCAGCGACGGTTTGTCCGGAATTTCCCTTCAAAGAGAATTTTGACAGTTGGGTTTTAACCAGTAATCATATTTTTGTCGAGAAATAACTATCATGGCACCAATTACAACCGATGGTTTAACCTACAGACACTTTATATAACAGACTAGCGGAGAGAAAAACAGTAAAACTAGCAACCAAAACCCTCATGCTCCTTTGGTTGCGCTTTTTGACAGTCCGTTTGGCTGCAATTTTTGACACTTCGCTAGTCTGTGTATAAAGTGTCTGTAGTTTAGCCACCTCTAACTCGACGAGCGCCTATTCAAACTGAATAAAAACATCCATATGTATATCAATTTATTTTCTTTTGTGCATATTATGTCACTACAAAGTACTGCACTTCATCGGCCAACTTTCAACTATCCAACACGTTAAAGTTCTATGTTCAGAAACATATCGGCAACAAGTTGACAAAATTGTTCTCAAACCCTATGGAACGAGATATTTGACGAAGAAAAGCTATTTTACTGCAAGAAAATATCGGAATGAATTTACTTATTTTCTTTAACTTGAATTTGTTGTTTTTTAACATTGACGTGTAACGCAGATCAGAACGCAGCCATATATGATTAAAGCTTACCAAATATTTTAGGCCGGTTTAAAAGTTAGTCCGGTTTAAAAACAGTTAGTACGGCTTTGTGCTTACGGCTATTAGTGCCTAACAACACGCCTTCGAGAAAAAAATGGCCCGCCATTTATAACTAAGTTTTTCCACGCCGAACGCGACTCTGCATGGACCAACATGCCTGTTGTAGGTTTTGTCGTATTATCAAAGGATAATAAATGTAAAAGCGACAAGCAAGAGTGGTAAACCTTTATTCAGTCTATAATTTTGAATTCAAAGCGATGACATACATATTTATACACCAATCGATTGCAATTAATGCGGGCTACAATGGATTTTTCGAAACTGATTAGAAATATTTCATTGCGTTAAATTAAAAGATATGGGCTGAATGAGTAAAAATTCTTAATTTCTTAGTATTTCCATAATCTTTTTGCATATTTTCTATGAATTTCAAAAAACTTTTTTCCCTGAATTGTAGCCTGCATTAATTGCAATCGATTGATGTATAAATATGTATATGTCATCGCTTTGAATTCAAAGTTATAGACTGACTCTTGCTTGTCGCTTTTACAATTATTATTCTTTGATAATACGACAAAACCTGCAACAGGCATGTTGGTCCATGCAGAGTCGCGTTCGGCGTGGAATTTTTCATATAAGAAATACTACTATTAAACAACCTTTTTAAATACGGCTTAATTTCAATCTTGAATTATGAGAAGAATAAGGGTTTAACGGGATATCGCATTTCGTACGGACAGTCTGACTATTTGCAATTGGTTCACAGGACCTTTTTGCTTAAGCAAAATTTTCACATTCTTTCCGAAATATATTGCCATGTTGAATTTCCCTGTTGAGTTTTGGGAAAAAATGGGATAAGCGAGTTTACACGTTTCGTGCTGTCATTCTATCTTCAATCGATTCCTTGGACTTTTTGCCTAAGAAACACTAAATATGGTAGTTCGCATTCAGCTTTCTTCCACGTTGTATAGACAGTAGTAAAAATAAATACAACAAATAGTGGAAGTGGAGGGAAATGAGCATGATAGCGTGCTTTACGCTTAGTTTAAATATCTGCGTTCGATTCCCCAGATATTTT
Organism: Topomyia yanbarensis; assembly: GCF_030247195.1. Lineage (NCBI taxonomy): Eukaryota > Metazoa > Arthropoda > Insecta > Diptera > Culicidae > Topomyia > Topomyia yanbarensis. The sequence continues at coordinate 373,098,137 of NC_080672.1, read as the reverse complement.
TATATAAGGAGTATGCATTTTTCAATAACAAACTTAACCTTCTATCAAGCTATTGAGTAAAATCGCGTTTTTGATACTTTGTTCTACTGTGCGACGGGTCAAGTCTCAACGGCTCCAATCGCTTCAGTATCTTCTATCAAAACTTCATCTCGTCTCTTTCAAATTCAATGATACTGCTTCAGTTTATGTCGCAGAGCTCGCTGCTATTCAGTATACCGTTGGGATTATTGATACATTGCCAAGCGATCATTATTGTATCGTATCGGACAGTTAGTCATCATTCTAAAACCAACTTACGATCACAACTCGTATCGGCCGATTGATTGTCTTATGTTACTTTCGACATAACTTCAAATGCCCTATGCTAGCGAACTTTAGTGTTCTTGGATGCTGGGGGCGCTTCTTACATTAAATCAGATCAAAAATGTCAGAATAAAACCTGCCTTTTCTATACAAACAGGGAGGAGACGATTGTCATCTTAATCATTTTAGATTTAACTGCGGTAATGTTTAGACAAAAAGCGTCCATAATTAAATTTAAATCTTGCATAAATGAGTTTGAAACGATTTGATATGTGACCAGTTTCAAATTCCAGGATTAGTTCACCTGCAGGAATTTTGGTTGATGATTGATTTTGCTATGATTTAAGATGTGCTCCCGCAATTTTAAAAAAGATGCTTAAAACAACTGATTCTCCCATTATTGATATAGGAAACACTTGAAAAATAATCATTACAATATTTAACCCTTTCATGCCCATGTTGTTTGTGGACAACAACGTTTTTAAACAGCTATAACTTTTGATTGAGGCAAGATTTGCTCACAAAAACAAGTAAGGCTAATAAATGTGACTATTGGCTTTCATTTGAGTATTAACAGTTACAAGGATCAGCTCTAGAACTGAAGTTATTACAATTAGTATGATTGAACTCCGATGAAGCAGTGCTGCCAGGGACAGTTTACGTTGACGACGGAAAATGAATTTTTCATATAACTTCGTTATGTTGCAATATTAGTGAAAACTGATAAAACTTATCAATTTAAACTATTTTCGGCTACGTTTTCCAAGGAGTTGGACTATTGTAAATATTCTAGGAGAATTATAGTGAGCATTGGAAGGTAAAAATTGAGCAGCTTCCAGCACTGCAAGGTAAGCACCTACCTTTATGAAAAAAGATTTTTCGAGTTTCTCGATACCATCGTTTTCAAGAAAAAACACTTTTGAAACCCTACACGCACTAGAAAAAAGTTGGGCATGAAAGGGTTAAGTATTTTAATAGGCAACTGTTCACTTTTTTAATCTTTTTTTTTTGCTTTATGGGGTGCACCAAGATAATAAATCCGAAACCTTTTACAAAACTGTTAGCAAAAATATAACTTTCTTGGTAAAAGCATAAAACTTTGAAAACTTAACAAAAATTATATTCATAACTTTTAGTATTTTTCAGTATCAGATACAACCTTTAGGTCTAGAAACAATTCAGGGTAATTCAACTTTGAAGAAAATCACCTGCTGCCTATGCGTGCAGTACCCAGCACCCCCCTAATAGAACCGATTTTAAATATTATAACGAAAAGCCTTCAATTCGAAAACAAGGCCATCCAGATCAGGTTTGCCACCTCGCTGATCACAATTATCAGATAAGTTCTCTAACGAAATAAAGCGCAACGATAACTACCCCTCCGATAATCTTATTCAAGTGCAAGAAAACCTTGTTTACATGGCACCGCAAGTTGTTCAGCAAAACGATTATTATCACTCCAAAGGCACCACATATTCTCCCTCTCGCTCTCTCTCTCTAACTCTCACTAGCCGCCTAAAACAAAAACGTGCTAATTTCTACACCTCTCACTCGCGATCGATTCACCCGCTGCCGCTGCTGCTCGTCGGGTGTGTTTGGTTCGTCTTGCACACTGCACTCGATTCCTCCGCACGCACACCCTGCCGCGTAAAGTCAACTACTTCGTCGTCGTCATAATAATTTGTATGATTACTATTATGTAATAACACGCACATAGGTATGTCCGAATGAAACCGATTCGACGAGGTAATGCACTGCACCCGGAGTGGGTGGTCTAAAGAACGCCAATCACTGCACTTTGACTCGTTGGCCTGGCGGGTTCTGACACTACCCGCTGAGACCACGAACGATATATTGAGTCTATTAATATGAAGCCGGAGTATCACGCCGTAACCCGATTTCCAACTAATCGTGTGGACGGCCACACGCTTCACCCGAAGGACTTTGATCGGTAAAGATCACTTCAATAAATCACTACGCTGCTTGTAGCTTTAGTCAATTACAGCGAACCTTGTGACTCTAGATGTACGGATAAAGCGGAACATTCTCCGCTATTTACTAGTGAAGGCGGATCCCCTTGCACGGTGACCCTGCGAATCCGAACAAATGGTCCCAAATGGTTGAACTGAATTAGAATTGGAACTGTAACTGGAGCAAGAAAATCCGCCGAATTTAACTGTTTAGATAGAATCACGGGGGGAACAGACAGCACCCGTCAGTAGCGGGAATAGAACTGCATAAGTTGTCAGCTGAGCTGTGGTGAGTTTGTACCGCCGAGCAGCGCACACTGCCTCTATCAGTTAGTTCTGCTGGTAAAGCGTTGTTGATTTGCTATATGAAAGAGAGAGAGCGAGAGGGAACGATTGCTATCAGTCAGTTCAGTACCCGACCGAACTGCTTCGCGTTGATGGTTTATTGTGATGCGACGCTATGATGGCAACTGCTGTCGGCGACGTCACGAGGGTTTGTATTTTGCCGCAGGCCAGGGATGCATTCGTTGTTGGAGGATAAGTTAAATAGCGAAAACCAAGGCTAAAACCGACTATTTCTTCGATAATTATATCGAGAAAATAATTGTTATCGATAGTAAAATAATTAGGTTTGTCAGACGAGCTTTAAAATTTGCTTAACTAATATAGGGGAACTCGGGGCTTTTCGGACCTACTTAAGCAAATAACCCTTTTAGGTGGATAGATGTGAAAAAGTTACCGGTTAAAAGTCCTAATTGTTAGTTTGAAACCTTAGCTACATTTTGGTGCCATAGAAGGTTCATTTATACCACTCAATGACAGCACTAGGGACGATTTGCAAACCCCTACGTTTTTCCATCCTTTTACAATGTAGGGATAATTCGGACCTCCCTGCGGGGCAATACAGACCGTCGTTTTTCTTTAGTTTTTTTACAATGGAATTATGCTTACCTATGAAATATTTATAAGAGACAATCGTTAAGAAGCAAAAAATAAATAAATTGCCTTACAAAAACCTAATCTGGTATATCATAGCTGTCGATTGGCGGCCCATATATTTTCTTTGCTGTAGTGTGTGCAATGGTGTGCGCAGCCGCAAGCCACTGTACGGTGGTTGATGGAATAGGGGGTCCGAATAGCCCCGTACGATGATATCGCACAAAAGTGGCGAGCGTCTCAAAAATATCTGTTTTTCACCCAAACAAAAATCATTCCATAAAATAGGACCCTCAAGCTTTCCAAAACACTTACCTTTTAGTTTTTCACTTTTATTTGTTGCTTTAATCACGGTTTTTTCCATTATAACGATTTTTGTTTTGAGAATGGCAAAACAACGAAACACGTTGTATCTCTTTTATACAAAGAACAAAGAATCAACTTCAGCTCTCAAAATGAATTTTTCAGAATAGCGGTTCCACGAATATGTGCGATAGTCAGAAAATCTTCCTATTTTCTGAGAAATCGAGGGGGTCCGAATTACCCCCACTGTCTTAATAGCCCCGGGTTCCCGTATCTAGAGATGGGCGAGTGAAACGCAAATCGATCAAAAGAATCGACTCGATGCTTTTTAAAAAAAACCTGTTTTAATCCACCTAATGGTGTAATTGTGCCTTTCTCATTTATCCAAAAGCAAGTTATATTCCATATATTTGTGAAAATGCCTATTATATTCTTATTACACTTTGCACATATTTACAAGGGCACGAGTGCCACGAACCTGATGAGCAACATGTTGACGATGACGTCCTTGGAACAAAAAATATAATATTTAAGTGGATAAATCAGCATGAATTCGTATAACATATTTTGGAATGCAGTGGGAGGGGAAAGGGATTATATCTGTTAAAGAGGATGTGAGAGAGGCCTAGTTGGTGAAAATAAATTCAGTCATCACCGAATCCGATGTGACTTTAATTCTGGAATATGCCCAGTACCTTAGTTCGGTTTAAATTCCTATGTAACCGTAGTAACTCCGGAATCAAAAGTGAGATCTGAATGAAATTCAATAGAAGTCAATGGGTGTATTGAATTTATCATTTGAAATCAAGTTTGTAAAAATCAGTTAAGAATTTGCTGAGAAATAGGTGTGATATTATCATTCAAACTTTGATAGTTACCCGAGAGTATCAAGAACCGTCATAGGCGGCCAATTTTTTTTTTGTTTTGATTATAAATGTTTTAACCTTAAGGTCATTCGCCTCTTTGTCGGGTTGGAGAAATCTCTTTAGAGAAATCTCTAACACTATGTGCGGGGTTGGGAATTGAACCCATATGAGCTGGGTACAAGGCAATTGATTTACCAACTACGCTATCTCCACCCTCCTAAGTGGTGGCCAATATGGCCAAAACTACTTTGATTGGTCTTTAGGGATCTAGGCCCACTAATCCAAGTAATGTTAAATCCGCTTCAATATGTATTGCATCGTTTGGACATCTTCATGTTGCTAGTTTATATTAGGAATTTGCTATGTGGCTGCAGTCTTCAGCCCATAATTCCGGAATCGAAAGTAGGATCAACAAAAAAATACAATAGTACCTTGTGGGAGCGTTAGAACCGTTCATTTAAAACTAAGTTTGCGCAAATCGGTTCAGCTATCTCTAAGAAAATTGAGCGGCTTTATTTGATACACACATGCACCCATAGACATTTTGCGGTCACGACGATTTGAATCGAATAGTATGTGACACTTGGCCCTCTGGGACTCAAACGGCAGGTCGATTTTTGAAGTGATTTCCTACTATGTATATAAGAAAGCCAAAAATCATTTATATTTCCAAACCAAACTAATTTAATATCTGTATTGCAGATTAGATTTGTTTCGTAATGACGTATTTGATTGGTCAAATGATTTGAGGTATCAACTAATGAAAGTAGTACTGTTCGTGAAATCTTTGTTCAGGTTGTAGCTTCGCCAAACGGTTTTAGTTTATCTGTGTAACTATCTTTTCAAGAACATGGTAAGCATGTTTGGTTATATTCAAGATGATGCTGTTCGAATAGTACTTCTAACATTGATAGTATTAGTTCAGCAAAAATTATTAGCTGACAATTAACTAACATATATATTTTCGAAATCTGAACGGATCTGATTTTTTTCAGATTTTGACGAATCTGAAAGCTGACAAGTCCACACAAGTAATAAATAATGTTATAACTAGTGTATTAGGAAACGATTGAAGAGTTAAAATAACTCAATTGCTCCTTTTATAAACTGGCTGTCTAGAAATGGACGAAAGCAAACAGAACAAAATCGAATAGGATTTTTAATTATTCGAGTTGTTTCAAACACCCAACGAACATCAATTTGAAAGAACAATGTGAACAATGGACTAGTACGCTATGGACGTGTGTGGCAAAGATCTATTTTGCGGAGAGTACAGTCGCAATGAGACGAGAAGGTATGTATGGAACATTGTTGTCATGTTGTTGTACGTGTACCATTACATTGTACGATTGATAGATTATAGTGAAGACCCGCTTTTATCAGCCCACGATTTTGTCAGCCTCATATGAAAATTGATAGTTGGTAGTTTGATGAGCTCTAGCAGACGAACCAAGTCGAATTCGAGTAAATTTTTTCTTGAGCATATTTTTCTTATCTTAGAGATCCTTAATATGAAAAAATCCAAATTTTAATGCTATTTTAAATTTTGCGCTGTCTGACCCTGTTAAGCGAAATTTATACTAAATAATCGGAAAGGGTTATGAAGCTATATCTAGGGACTAAAGAAAAATATTTAAGGAGCTTCGGTTTGTTAAAAAGAAAGAAAAATATATGTCCCGATTTTGTCAAATTCCCCGTTTTAACAGCCTAAAACTCACCAAAGGGCTGTTAAAAACGGATCTTCACTGTATTAGAATTGTCTAAGGTGATACAAGTTATTATGAAAATTCTGCTAGTTAACTTGAGTGTTTATGCTACAGAATTTGCGAAGTTAAAGGCTGATGAAGTACTATCTCTGATAGTCGACACTCAGTTAACAAGGCATCAATACTTAATTTGCGCATAAGTATTAGAAAGGCGTCTGGAGTACTATGTCTCTAAATTTTCATAACTTTCCCTACTCAGTAATCTCTAGCTAATTAAGTGTCGTTAAAACGTAAAAAAGTGTTATACCTAAATCGAAAATACAGCTAAGAAATCAACCGAATTGAGGCTAGCCTAAACAAACAATTAATAAAATTGTCGATTAAAACCAACAAACGATACCGAGTTGATAGCTGAAAGTCATAGTGTGAATAGTAAGAACGTCGATAGATTATCTCATCTAATATTCTAATTTGTAGTAGAAAAAAGTTACAGTTCACTAAAGTACGGTGAAATCTAATCCACAAGAACCGAATTGACGATAATGAAATCGGATAGTTTATTTATGTTCTCATTCGTATTCATTACCAACTATTGGCAAAACTTATATCATAAAATGTGTGACAAAATCAATTTATCACTATAAGATGAATTGATCTGATCTTTTCGATATCAAATTTGAGCCGAGCGACTCCAAATTCACTTATAATATATGGCTATGGGACGAAATTCTTTAAAAATGTATATGGCGGATGAAGAGAATGTAGGTCAAAGGGGAGGGAGGGGGGTTGATGTAGAAAGAGATGGTGTGAGGGGAAGCTGAGAGGGGGCTGATGGAGTATGCAACACCCAACCGCATATTATACCCACCATTTGAGATTTGGTTTATGAAAATCGGTTCAGTAATCACCGAGTAATCTGGAATACGTCCAGAACCCGAAAATTCCGGAACTGTCAATAGTGGACATTATATTCAAAGCATCTTTGATTGGCCATCAATTATCTAGTCTTATAAATAAAAATGATGTTATCTAGACTGGCAAATAGAAATGGATTTTTAACCTTTGAAGTATTACGATTGTACCGGTTTATATGGGAAATTCCTATGTGGTCGCAATAAACAACCTGTAACTCCAGAACCAAATGTCAGATACGAATGAAACTCAATAACAGTCCATGGGAGTATTGTATCCTTTCATTTGAAACCAAGTATATAAAAATCGGTCAAGAGTTCCCTGAGAAAAAGGTGTGAGGTTAACTTACGAACTTGGAAAGTACCTGGTGGCATCAAGAACCGTCATAGGTGGACAATGTGGTCAAAGCTGCTTAGAATGATCATTAGTGATCTAGACCCGCAAATCCGAGTTATTTTGCATCCTTTTTGATATGTATTACACCATTTGGACATCATGGTGTTACCATTTTATATGGGAATTTGCCGGGTGACCGCACTCTTCAACCCGTAACTCCGGAACCGGAAGTCCGATCGAGAAAAAATTCAATAGCAGCTTATGGGAGCGTTATACCTTTCATTTGAAATCAAGTTTGAGCGATCGGTTCAGCCATCTCTGAGAAAAGTGAGTGAGATTTGAAAACACACACACACATACAGACATTTGTCAATTTAGACGAACTGAGTCGAATGGTATATGAGACTCGGCCCTCGGTTAATAAGTCGGTTTTCAGAGTGATTGCGTATCCTTTCTTTATGAGAAAGCCAAAACAATGTCGTCTGATGGAAGTGGGAGCGCGGGTTGAAATTCTGGGGGATGATTTTCGGGGCAATAGCACACATTCGTTGTTTATATACTGTTGCTATTCTTTCAAGAACATTAAAAAAAAATTCAAAATCGGTTGAAAAATGACTGCGTCGAAAAAATTTTAGTGCTGAAAGTCCTGAAAAATAGTTTTTTTTTACTAAAAACCAAGATTTTGAGGGTACTCAACAATTTTTATACATTATTTTGTGCTGTATTTGATGAGATTTACAACCACTGAGAACTGATATACAGGTAAAGTTTTCAATGTGTGTAAGAAATAAAACTGCCGTTTTGAAATACCACAGGCAAGTAGCAATTTGTCACTAGCCGGCGCTACGCTATATGGGCGTATATAGGGGGACCCGGGGCTATTAAGCCAGTGGGGGTGATTCGGACCCCCTCGTTTGCTCAGAGAACCGCAAAATTTTCTGATTGTCGTACGTATTCGTGGAACCGCTATTCTAAAACATTAATTTTGAGAGCTGAATTTAATTCTTTGATTTTTGTGGAAAGGAGATATAACGTGTTTCATTTTTTTACCTTCTTCAAAACAAAACTTATTAATATAGTAAAACCGTGATTAAAGCAACAAATAAAAGTGTAACAAATAATTCGTAAGTGTTTTGGAAAGCTTGAGGCTCCTATTATTTGGAATGATTTTTGTTTGTTTTCAAGACGCCACCATTTTTGTGCGAAATGAGCGTACGGGGCTAATCGGACCCCCTATTTCATCAACCATTTCATGCACACAATTGAACACACCATAGCAAAGAAAATACATCGACAGCTGTGAATAACTAGATTAAGTATTTTTAACGCAATTTATTTGTAAGGAGTTTCTTTTATAAATATTTTATAGATAAACATAATTCCATTGGAAAAAAACCTGTTTTAATCCACCTAGTGGTGCAATTCTATTTTTAATTTTTCCTATAGTTTATATGAGAAGTGGCCGCACTCTTAAACCCGTAATTCCGGAACCAGAATTCCGATCGATCCAAAATTCAATAGCAGCCGATGGGAAGGTTGCACCTTTCATTTGAGACTAAGTTTGGGCAAATCGGTCCAGCCATCTCTGAGAAAAATGAGTGACATTATTTGACACCTACGCACATACATACACACACAGACACACACACACATACAGACTTTTTCCGATCTCGACGAACTGAGTCGAATGGGATATGACACTCGGCCCTCCGGGCCGGGATTATGTTGGCGTTTTTCAGAGTGATTGCATAACCTTTCTATATGAGAAAGGCAAAAATTAAAGACAAATGACGGTCTGAATTGCCCCGTCGGGGGTCCGAATTATCCCTACATTGCAATGGATGAAAAAACGTAGAGGTTTGCAAATCGTCGTCTAGCGCTGCCATGCAGTGGTGCAAATGAACCTTTTGTGGCACCAAAATGTAGCTGAGGTTTCAAATTAACAATTAGGACCTTTGACCGGTAAATTTTTTCACATCTATCCACCTAAAAGGGCGATTTGCTTAGGTAGGTCCGAATAGCCCCGGGTTCCCCAACGTTTTTCACGAAAGTTTGTTCTAGCTTATATGTCTGTTCTCTGTGCTACAACGTAAACTAGGACACTTGAAAAGTACAAAATCACTCCTGCACCGTGTATTTAGATACAAAATGTCTGCAAAATATATTATACGCGTTGCTCGCTGCGCAAATCTTAAACCTTAAAGCGAAAACCCTATTTTAATCCACCTAGCGGTGCAATTGTGCCTCTCTCAATCATGAATCACGAGAATGTGTGCGTTGTTTATATTCATTAAAAGCTTTTAAATGCATATATTACATTTTATTATTGTACATCACATGACAACTATATACAGGAAAATAAATCATTATCCGAGTTCTAAAATTTTGAAGAAGAAAAAACAGCCACGGTAATATTGAACTGAAAAACCTGTTTTAATCCACCTAGCGGTGCAATTGTGCCTTTCTCATTTCTCTAAACTATGGCACGGAGGCTTTTTATGTTCAACATAATTGTGGAAATGTCCATTACATTCTTAGTACACTTTGCACTTATACACAATGGCATGCCAGCCACGAACTTGATGAGCTACGTGTCGACGGTGAAACACTTGAAACAAAAAAATATCATCTCCATTAGCCTAATCATCATTAGATCAATGTTATCTGCTTGCTAACTCATTTTGTCATGCGGGGCTGGGTATGTGAAGAGGGCGAAAGTCCCATGAACGAACGACTCCCCAGCTTAAATTGGTATGCTTTGTGATACAGTGGTGGTTTAAAGATGATGGGGTTGAAAGGGAGGGGTATGAGGGCTGGATGGGGTGGTGGTCTGAGGGGTGATTTAAGGAGATTTTTAAAGGAGGGGCGCGAACAGTAAAGGGGGTGGGTGTAACCCCTCTCCGTAAACCATCAACTATGCCCCTGTTAAAATCCAGAAACCCTAAACGAGTCGAAAAAAAAATTTGGCCGGGATTAGGTTGACGTTTTTCAGAGTGATTGCATAACCTTTCTATATGAGAAAGGCAAAAATGTGCCAAAATCCAAAAAAGTGAATCGTAGTCAAAAAATTTTTTCGAGTTTGCATCAAATCTCGACGTTTCATGCACCTTGAACACATTTAGCATCAAAAATAAAAATTCTATTTTTAATTTTTCCTATAGTTTATATGAGAAATTTCTGTATGGCCGCACTCTGAAACCCGTAATTCCGGAACCAGAATTCCGATCGATCCAAAATTCAATAGCAGCCGATGGGAAGGTTGCACCTTTCATTTGAGACTAAGTTTGGGCAAATCGGTCCAGCCATCTCTGAGAAAAATGAGTGACATTATTTGATACATACGCACATACATACACACACACATACACACACACACATACACACACACATACATACATACACACACACATACAGACTTTTTCCGATCTCGACGAACTGAGTCGAATGGGATATGACACTCGGCCCTCCGGGCCGGGATTAGGTTGACGTTTTTCAGAGTGATTGCATAACCTTTCTATATGAGAAAGGCAAAAAGGTGCGAAATCGGCAGTCCCCAAAAAGTCGATTTTTACAAAAAAAAATTTTCGAGATAACATAAAATCTCGACGTTTCATGCATTTTAAAGATGTTTGGCATCAAAAATACGAATTCGATTTCTGAAATTTCATGGGGTCCCCCCTTTGAAAAAAAAATTGAGTTCCGGCTTATATGGGAATTTCATATGTGACCGGACGATTTAGTCTATATTTCCGGCCCCATATAAGCGATCCGTACGAAATTTTATAAACATCTGTGGGGATATTATAGCTATCATTTGGGACTAAGTTTGTGAAAATCGGCCCAACCATTTCCGGGAAACTGATGTGAGTTCGTAAATTTTGAAAGATGGCCGCTTTTCCCGGGCACTTTCGGAACCGTCTATGGTGGTCAATGTAGTCAACGAAAGTTTGGTTGGCCGTCGGTGACCTAGAACAGCAAATTTAAGTTGTTTGAGAGACATTTTAGCGAAATTTTTACCTTTTTTGTTTTCTTCGGAGTATCGGTTTGAATCACAATTTGCTATGTGATCGAACGCCACAACCTGTAACTCCGGAACCGGAAGTCGGATCGGGATGAAATTAAATAGCCATTTACGGGGACGCAATACCTTTCATGTGAGGCCAAGTTTAGTCGAATCGGTCTAGCCATCTCCGAGAAACCGATGTGACTGTTATTCTGAATTTAGATACTTCCGCCGGGGCTTCCGGAACCGAGGATGGTGGCCAATGTGGCCAAATAGACTTTGAATGGATGTTAGTGACCTAATACTACAAATCGAAGCAGTTGTGGTCATATTTTGGAAAAATTTTCACCTTTATACATTCATTGCAGAATTTATTAAAATCGACATTTTCTGCGTGTTCGTACTCATCACCCTGTAATTCCGGAACCGGAAGTCGGATCCATTAGAAATTCAATAGCAGCCTATGGGAACGTTGCACCTTTCATTTGAGACTAAGTTTGTCAAAATCGGTTCAGCCATCTCTGAGAAAAATGAGTGACATTTTTGGTCACATACACACACATATACACACATACACACACATACACACATACATACATACATACATACATACACACATACATACACACACAGATATTTGCCGAACTCGACGAACTGAATCGAATGGTATATGTTACTCGGCCCTCCGGGCCTCCGTTAAAAAGTCGGTTTTCAGAGCAATTGCAATACCTTTCTATTGAGAAAGGCAAAAAGGTTAAATCAAAATCTAGGTTTCTTACACTTAACCTGAATACACCCCTGCAAGTGCTCTACAATTTAAGCCCGACTTTGAAACTCATCATCACCAGCCCGGAGTCATCGTTACTGCCTGCTGTTATCATCTACCCGGTGAGTGACTTAGCATCGCGTATGTACCTACCTACATATACGCAACCGATCGGTCCCACAGTGTCTAAGTTGCTGTGCAATAAGCTGTGGTGTGAACACCAACACCGTCGAAACCGCATACCGCCACCACCACCACCACCGACGACGACGACGCTAAATCAATTTTCACAGTTCCACCATCTGCTAGCTTCATAAGTATAATCAGGTTGCGAAGCTAGTCGCCCAGGAAAACGTCATAGCTTTGCGGAATCAGTTCGCTGCACATTCCTGCATTTAATTGTAAAATGTGCATGAAACTGTGAAAAGGCACGTTTTAATGCGATAAACCGGTGTGCCGCTGACGTTTTCCTTTTCTTGATTAGGTTACGGGTGGAACTTTGATTGTTCTACCGACAGCTGCTGTAGCGGCTTTTTTTTCTCTACGTTATTAGAGAAAATCCAGATTTTCCAATTCACAACGAAATTACGAATGCGAACCGGTTTCATCCACCGGGAGTTTAAATTTAGACATAAACAATATTACGCACGTGGGTGGCATTTTCGGCGTGAATGAGTCAAATAGAGTGAGAGTGAGTTGAGTCGCAAGAGGAAAGATCGATAAACAAGTGTTATCATTCCGGTTGGAGATAGGGGAACATATTTTTGCTGGTTTGTAATTGAAATGGGTTCGATAGGTAGGGACAGTTATTTATTAACCTGGCGAGAGCTGTTCGGCGGGGAATCTGCGCACCTGTGTTTTCGGAGGAAATTTTGTGGAATATACAGTAATATCGTTCAGCGGACGGAAATAAATTTTAGTGATTTTTTTATTTTTTACATATCGTAAAGACACAAAAATCTTCCGGCTCCGTCAAGCTATCGCAGTAAGTGGCGTGAAAAAGAAAATAAAAATTTAAAAAAATATAGCAGCATATGATTACTTCGGGTTCCAATGACATATCTAGCAGATGACGCGCTGTATCGATCAATCACTGTTGATTACAAAAAAAACTTGTGATGTCTTCTTGCATTTGAACATGATTTCCCAAAATTATAACTCACTGAATACTGAATATAAACAAAAAAAATCTTTTTTTTTGGTTTGACGTAAGTGCCAATACCTTATTTAAGACTTTTTCTGGTATCCAACGGAGAGAACAGATCGAAATGGTGAGTTAAGCGAAAGCAATTATGTTAAAAAAACCTCCATTGAGGCAGGATTCAAACCTGCAACCCTTGGGACTACGGCCCAATACACAAACCCTTATCATAAGTGTTTGTGCATTGGGCCGGAGTCCCAAGGGTTGCAGGTTCGAATTCTGTAGCTGGAGGATTTTTACACATAATTGCTTTCGCTTAACTCACATTTCGATCTGTTTTCTTTGTTGGATATCACCAAAAAGTAACTGAATATTGCTGAATTTTTTGCAGGGAAGCGTTTCCATGATTTTTCATTTTCGGAGTTCACAAAAAAAAGTTGAAATTATTATTATACTGAATTAGGCTAGAAAATAAAAAAAAACACACATTCATCTTTTGTACATCAGACAAGTTATTTCATCCGGCAGGGAAAGTAAACATTTCTATTATTCTTGATAGCGAAACATTACGGCAGCTAAAACAACACAGAACGGAACTGAAAAGGGTATCACGTTTAACCTAGTTGAGAGTTGATAAAACTCTACACCAGAACAGTTTACTTAGAAAAAAAAAACAGGTAATACTAACCAGATGGGTCTAGCAGCATATCCTCGCCGGCAGTATCACTGTCTCCATTCTGATTCTCGGTAGAAACATCCATAGTAAGCTCTTCCGCTTCGTCACCTCTGGCGCCGGATGTGCTACTATTAAGCTGCTCCTGTGTTACAATAATCATTCTGCTTGACTGCCGACCTGGTGTAGGGTTTTTAGCACCTCCGGCTGTGGGCGTGCGTGAGTGTGTGTGGGTTTGAGCACGTTAGCACCGATCTGAAAACTTTTGCTTCGGGGTTTAGATAAACTTTATCATGTCACCGCTACCGGAAACCACCCTATTGCTTCACAATATAAACATTAACAAACTTCAACACTTTTCCCTTCGTCACACACTTGCACTTCTGAATTGAGCACCTGCTGCGGATGAGTATCCAGGAACGGCTTCAATTACCAAATTACCCCCGGGCCCAAACAACTATTTTTTACGGTACCACTGTTATGGTTGTATGTAGCTATCGAACCGAATCACAAGTCGAACAATTATGATAATTGTGCTGCTATTTTTTCCCATCCTTCCGTCAAAACACTTTTGCGTATTACTTTCCTCCTATGTGTAACAGGTTTTTTTACCCGCTCGATATCACCGCACTTGCACTATCACCAAAAATCAATACCAATAAATGAAAGGTTTCTTCCCGTGACCGGTGTGCCGTGCCTGTGCGCCCCGATCGCTCTAACAAGTTGCACTATTTTCAATCGGAGCGTTTGTTGCCGGTTTTTTTTCGCGTCAATACGAGTTTCCAGGTTACTAGCGGTGAGTGCTATCCGCTGTGTTCAGGATGAAAAGAACTTTTTAGTGGGCACTGCGTCCGTGTCTATTGAAAGCGTTACCGGATGTTGTGTTATGACTGAACTTTGAGTACTTTGATGTTATTGCATTGCACCACTTGAAGCGGACGCTTGGTGGATAGTGAACGGTACAAACTATTGCGCGTTGGCATTTTTTCAGGGTACAAGAGTTTTTTGGGTAAACTTAATTCACTTACCATATCGCATAAATTAAACATAAAAAGTTATCATAATTGGTGGAGAAAATACCAGATCCGATGCGTAATTTTTGTGTCAATCTTCCTTCTTCCTTGTGTTAGAAACGATTGAATTTGCTAGCAATATAATTCGAAAGGGTCCGATCTTAGAGTGCTATGTGCTGTCCTGATAAATACTAGTTTCCTTGAACAATTTATGGCAAGTGTTTCCGGTAAAGTTTTCCTGCCTCAACTGGAGTTACTGGAAGAGATTTTTCTCCATGAAGCATCAAACTGTGTTACGTGGGAGTGGTCGAGCAACTATTGCAGACAGCTCCAAGGAGTCGAAGACGGCCATGAATGATAAGGGAGTATTTCCATTTTTTCTTATTGACCATTGTTATTAGTCGTAGGGTAACTTCGGAAGAGATGCCGGGTAGGGGTAAGATTCCGCACACTCTGTATCTCGTATGTGGGGTCACTTTTGTGCGGTAATGGGATATTGTGAGTTTGTCTTTCGTTATGTAAAAGTTTGTACTGGATATGTAAAATAATCTTTAATATTGGTTCACGAAGGTTTTATTATTTATGCGACCAGTTGCTGATGTTCTAGAGCGAATCAGTCATGACAATGGCACTAAACTTAAATATAAACTTGCTTTCAGGAGTCTAAGGTTACATCCGAGAGTTTCATTTTAAGCTCATAACATCTATACCGTATAATCATCTTTTTGTTTCACTTGTTTCCTTTCTGTCAGTCATCAACTGAACGAAAATAACCATTCTGCCACGCTCCAATCTATTTATACTAAAACTAGGAAATAATCACATATATTTTTTTCTCGATATAATCTCCCAATGACAATGAAAGTTTATAGCATAGGTGTATGCTAATGCTGATTTTATTTTTGAATCGCGGTCGCTCTAGGTTCGCTCTGAACTGTCATTTTAATATGGCTTTTGTAAATATTAGAGCGAACCTAGAGCGACTCGGATCTAAAACCGAAGTCAGCATTATTTTGGAGGAGAGCGAGTAAAGGCGCTTTAACCTAGGCTTAATGAGCCAGGGCAAGGTGTAAATACCTCTGTCCCATCCCAAAGGACCAAAAGAGTGACATTAACCTTCTTAACAAAGTCACTCCCAACGTTTTATCATAACCCCTTATAAACTGAAACGGTCGGTACGGTTGTCCTCGTTTCTTCCTCATTCAAGTTTCAAAACGATTCGTTGGTTGAATTGTTCATTAAATGAATAATTCAATTGCCGTATAATATTGAAATATCTTCAAACCCAACTCTGCACAGTAGGCCTGGCCGTTTTAATATTTGCGAATTATTGTAATATGCTTCAAATATGATTGTTGACAAGAAAAACACTAAAGAATATCTGCAGTGTTTTCCAGGATGCTTTTCAATACAGGTTGTGAAGTATTTTTTAACTCTATGGTTGAATAAGATCATATTATTCTAGTAGTTTTCGCATCTAGTATTACAAAAGTATTATTAGTTTCGCTTCTAGTGTTGCGAGAAATATGTTGTCAAAGTTGTTGGTAGACAAATTAGAGTGTGAATCGATAATGAGTGTGAGATTTTCAAACTTGTATGACTTTTTTCATACTTAACCGTAATTAACCAAATTCTGTCCAGTTTCTCTTAAGAGTATATTGTTAACGTCCACAAAGTTGTGCAATTGCCTGTGAGATTCTGGTCAAGATGGGAAAAAATCAGCAGTGAAACAATGCGCAAAGAAATCGAAAGAGCGCTGGAAACTCTACACGACGCTACTACCGAAATACCGATGCTGCGACATTGATAATAAAACCTACATCAAAACTGATTTCGAAGAGTAATCAGTGATGCTGCGTTATCAGACCGAATGACATTTGGCGGAATGGACATTAGGTCGAATGGACAGTAGGTCGAATCTGTAACTGTGAGCGGGAGAAAAAGACGAAGTTTATCCTGCCGAGCTTTCGAAGATTCTCGGAGAATATTTGCTTTTCTTGCTTCTCAGTTATTTGCTTATATCCTTCTTTTTATCATGAGCTGTTCTTTCGAATTATTTATAATCTTAAACATTCTATCCAGCTAGCCCTATTAGATAATTAACAGCTTTATTATTTTGGGATGTAACGAAGTTTTTAAAGCGACAACTTATTGAATATATGTACTACATACTTTAAAATATTTACATCACGCAAAATGTACATAAAAGGAGCGTCACAATTCACTTGAAATTACATTGAAGTGCATGTAAATATGTGCTTCGTTCGCAATTGTTCACCTTTCTCTACTGAGTTTTGCATCAAAAGAGACACAATATTTTATTTCACATGTTAAAACATGTAAAATTCTATTAGTAGACAGCAAAATACATCGCCATGATGTTTACATCCAATGTAATTTTAATTTTTTCTAAGTGTGTAGGGTTACCAACCGTACTTATTTTAAAGGACAATTTCGACGATTTTGGAAAGCGTCATTTATTTTTCCTCAAATGTCCTTAATTGCAGTCTTTAACTTAGAAGTATTTCAAAAAATTTCAGATCAAGTTTATTCCGGGATAAAGAATCTTCAATTAATAAATTTTATACTGTGTTGCGTTTCGGCTTCGCCTCATCAGAAACCAACACTAACTTATTGTCGGAATAGATTAGCGCCGGCTTGACGCAAATCCCTTAAAACTAAAACACACTTTGTGTTTCAATCGAACGACTGATCAAACGTGATGTCCCGTTCGAGCAGAAGTTCTGTTTATGCGGATGAGACACAGTGAAACCGAAACTTGTCTTGGCTTAGCAGGCCTATGCGAAAGCATAGGACATAATAAATTTTAATTTTAGTCGGTTAATGCAACCAAGAGCAGTTATACTTAAAAATAAATCAAATTGGCTTCATTTAGAATTCGCATACATTATTCTGTAGCAGCGCATCGAGTGGCCGTTTCTTGAGGATGAAAAGCTTGGTTTAGGGTTCGCAGCTGCAAATCTTTTGCCAGATCATTAGTTTTTGGGCAAATTTATCGATGAAAATAAACTATATTTTCATTGGGACTTTGTGCTGTAGCCTGATAAAACTTTTGTCCGAGAGCTTGCAGAAACGGGTTTTCGGCGGCACACAGTTTAACTGATCGTATCAAGCTAGGACAGGATCTGCCAGCTCTGTCCTCGCTTTCGAACCAATCTCGAATCAGCTCGTGATTGGATGAAATTGACATCAACAGGCATTCGGTTTGGCAATTAAAGATGCTAAAGGATTGCTTCAAAGTCTTGGCAGAATTGTTAGGTATCGTGATTTGGTTTACAACAACGATTGTTTAGCGTATTGATTTTTGTTAGTTTCGTAAAGATTTTACTTTCTTTGCATAACGTTAATCTGTTTTTATATTCGTAGCACGGCTTGTTTCACCTTTTCGTTTAGGAGGGATATTAACAACGACTTCAACGTTATTCTGTGACTATTATGCTTTCTATCCGGATCGCATATCTGGCGATGATAAGGTCGTCAAACGGTGGGATAACAAAATTCTCACAAGTTTCCTATCTCATGCCTCCACGTGAGTCCAAGTCTATTGATATCATTTGGTCCTTAGACCGGAGACGACTGGGTGCTATCAGCCTTCTGCCGTTAGTAGCAGAATGAGAGAGTGCCAACAGATCTAGTCAAGAAAACATTGCCGTAAAAATGAACAGTTGATCGTAAATTAGCCCCAATAAGACTTTAATCTGACTAGTATCGATGATCACGGGTCAATACGTATTGATAATTCGCCGCGAATGGGTCATTCTGGCCGAATGGGTCATTCTGGCCGAATGGGTCATTCTGGCCGAATGGGTCATTCTGGCCGAATGGGTCATTCTGGCCGAATGGGTCATTCTGGCAGTATGGGTCATTCTGGCCGAATGGGTCATTCTGGCCGAATGGGTCATTCTGGCCGAATGGGCCATTCTGGCCGAATGGGTCATTCTGGCCGAATGGGTCATTCTGGCCGAATGGGTCATTCTGGCCGAATGGGTCATTCTGGCCGAATGGGTCATTCTGGCCGAATGGGTAATTCTGGCCGAATGGGTCATTCTGGCCGAATGGGTCATTCTGGCCGAATGGGTCATTCTGGCCGAATGGGTCATTCTGGCCGAATGGGTCATTCTGGCCGAATGGGTCATTCTGGCCGAATGGGTCATTCTGGCCGAATGGGTCATTCTGGCCGAATGGGTCATTCTGGCCGAATGGGTCATTCTGGCCGAATGGGTCATTCTGGCCGAATGGGTCATTCTGGCCGAATGGGTCATTCTGGCCGAATGGGTCATTCTGGCCGAATGGGTCATTCTGGCCGAATGGGTCATTCTGGCCGAATGGGTCATTCTGGCCGAATGGGTCATTCTGGCCGAATGGGTCATTCTGGCCGAATGGGTCATTCTGGCCGAATGGGTCATTCTGGCCGAATGGGTCATTCTGGCCGAATGGGTCATTCTGGCAGTATGGGTCATTCTGGCAGTATGGGTCATTCTGGCCGAATGGGTCATTCTGGCCGAATGGGTCATTCTGGCCGAATGGGTCATTCTGGCAGTATGGGTCATTCTGGCTGAATGGGCCATTCTGGCCGAATGGGCCATTCTGGCCGAATGGGTCATTCTGGCCGAATGGGTCATTCTGGCCGAATGGGTCATTCTGGCCGAATGGGTCATTCTGGCCGAATGGGTCATTCTGGCCGAATGGGTCATTCTGGCCGAATGGGTCATTCTGGCCGAATGGGTCATTCTGGCCGAATGGGTCATTCTGGCCGAATGGGTCATTCTGGCCGAATGGGTCATTCTGGCCGAATGGGTCATTCTGGCCGAATGGGTCATTCTGGCCGAATGGGCCATTCTGGCCGAATGGGCCATTCTGGCCGAATGGGCCATTCTGGCCGAATGGGTCATTCTGGCCGAATGGGTCATTCTGGCCGAATGGGTCATTCTGGCCGAATGGGTCATTCTGGCCGAATGGGTCATTCTGGCCGAATGGGTCATTCTGGCCGAATGGGTCATTCTGGCCGAATGGGTCATTCTGGCCGAATGGGTCATTCTGGCCGAATGGGTCATTCTGGCCGAATGGGTCATTCTGGCCGAATGGGTCATTCTGGCCGAATGGGTCATTCTGGCCGAATGGGTCATTCTGGCCGAATGGGTCATTCTGGCCGAATGGGTCATTCTGGCCGAATGGGTCATTCTGGCCGAATGGGTCATTCTGGCCGAATGGGTCATTCTGGCCGAATGGGTCATTCTGGCCGAATGGGTCATTCTGGCCGAATGGGTCATTCTGGCCGAATGGGTCATTCTGGCCGAATGGGTCATTCTGGCCGAATGGGTCATTCTGGCCGAATGGGTCATTCTGGCCGAATGGGTCATTCTGGCCGAATGGGTCATTCTGGCCGAATGGGTCATTCTGGCCGAATGGGTCATTCTGGCCGAATGGGTCATTCTGGCCGAATGGGTCATTCTGGCCGAATGGGTCATTCTGGCAGTATGGGTCATTCTGGCCGAATGGGTCATTCTGGCAGTATGGGTCATTCTGGCCGAATGGGCCATTCTGGCCGAATGGGTCATTCTGGCCGAATGGGTCATTCTGGCCGAATGGGTCATTCTGGCCGAATGGGTCATTCTGGCCGAATGGGTCATTCTGGCCGAATGGGTCATTCTGGCCGAATGGGTCATTCTGGCCGAATGGGTCATTCTGACCGAATGGGTCATTCTGGCCGAATGGGTCATTCTGGCCGAATGGGTCATTCTGGCCGAATGGGTCATTCTGGCCGAATGGGTCATTCTGGCCGAATGGGTCATTCTGGCCGAATGGGTCATTCTGGCCGAATGGGTCATTCTGGCCGAATGGGTCATTCTGGCCGAATGGGTCATTCTGGCCGAATGGGTCATTCTGGCCGAATGGGTCATTCTGGCCGAATGGGTCATTCTGGCCGAATGGGTCATTCTGGCCGAATGGGTCATTCTGGCCGAATGGGTCATTCTGGCCGAATGGGTCATTCTGGCCGAATGGGTCATTCTGGCCGAATGGGTCATTCTGGCAGTATGGGTCATTCTGGCCGAATGGGTCATTCTGGCAGTATGGGCCATTCTGGCCGAATGGGCCATTCTGGCCGAATGGGCCATTCTGGCCGAATGGGTCATTCTGGCCGAATGGGTCATTCTGGCCGAATGGGTCATTCTGGCTGAATGGGTCATTCTGGCCGAATGGGTCATTCTGGCCGAATGGGTCATTCTGGACGAATGGGTCATTCTGGCCGAATGGGTCATTCTGGCCGAATGGGTCATTCTGGCCGAATGGGTCATTCTGGCCGAATGGGTCATTCTGGCCGAATGGGTCATTCTGGCCGAATGGGTCATTCTGGCCGAATGGGTCATTCTGGCCGAATGGGTCATTCTGGCCGAATGGGTCATTCTGGCCGAATGGGTCATTCTGGCCGAATGGGTCATTCTGGCCGAATGGGTCATTCTGGCCGAATGGGTCATTCTGGCCGAATGGGTCATTCTGGCCGAATGGGTCATTCTGGCCGAATGGGTCATTCTGGCCGAATGGGTCATTCTGGCCGAATGGGTCATTCTGGCCGAATGGGTCATTCTGGCCGAATGGGTCATTCTGGCCGAATGGGTCATTCTGGCCGAATGGGTCATTCTGGCCGAATGGGTCATTCTGGCCGAATGGGTCATTCTGGCCGAATGGATCATTCTGGCCGAATGGGTCATTCTGACCGAATGGGTCATTCTGGCCGAATGGGTCATTCTGGCCGAATGGGTCATTCTGGCCGAATGGGTCATTCTGGCAGTATGGGTCATTCTGGCCGAATGGGTCATTCTGGCCGAATGGGTCATTCTGGCCGAATGGGTCATTCTGGCCGAATGGGTCATTCTGACCGAATGGGTCATTCTGGCCGAATGGGTCATTCTGGCCGAATGGGTCATTCTGGCCGAATGGGTCATTCTGGCCGAATGGGTCATTCTGGCCGAATGGGTCATTCTGGCCGAATGGGTCATTCTGGCCGAATGGGTCATTCTGGCCGAATGGGTCATTCTGGCCGAATGGGTCATTCTGGCCGAATGGGTCATTCTGGCCGAATGGGTCATTCTGGCCGAATGGGTCATTCTGGCCGAATGGGTCATTCTGGCCGAATGGGTCATTCTGGCCGAATGGGTCATTCTGGCCGAATGGGTCATTCTGGCCGAATGGGTCATTCTGGCCGAATGGGTCATTCTGGCCGAATGGGTCATTCTGGCCGAATGGGTCATTCTGGCCGAATGGGTCATTCTGGCCGAATGGGTCATTCTGGCCGAATGGGTCATTCTGGCCGAATGGGTCATTCTGGCCGAATGGGTCATTCTGGCCGAATGGGTCATTCTGGCCGAATGGGTCATTCTGGCCGAATGGGTCATTCTGGCCGAATGGGTCATTCTGGCCGAATGGGTCATTCTGGCCGAATGGGTCATTCTGGCCGAATGGGTCATTCTGGCCGAATGGGTCATTCTGGCCGAATGGGTCATTCTGGCCGAATGGGTCATTCTAGCCGAATGGGTCATTCTGGCCGAATGGGTCATTCTGGCCGAATGGGTCATTCTGGCCGAATGGGTCATTCTGGCCGAATGGGTCATTCTGGCCGAATGGGTCATTCTGGCCGAATGGGTCATTCTGGCCGAATGGGTCATTCTGGCCGAATGGGTCATTCTGGCCGAATGGGTCATTCTGCCCGAATGGGTCATTCTGGCCGAATGGGTCATTCTGGCCGAATGGGTCATTCTGGCCGAATGGGTCATTCTTTCCGAATGGGTAATTCTGGCCGAATGAATGGGTCATTCTGGCCGAATGGTTCATTCTTTCCGAATGGGTCATTCTGGCCGAATGAATGGGTCATTCTGGCCGAATGGGTCATTCTGGCCGAATGGGTCATTCTGGCCGAATGGGTCATTCTGGCCGAATGGGTCATTCTGGCCGAATGGGTCATTCTGGCCGAATGGGTCATTCTGGCCGAATGGGTCATTCTGGCCGAATGGATCATTCTGGCCGAATGGGTCATTCTGGCCGAATGGGTCATTCTGGCCGAATGGGTCATTCTGGCCGAATGGGTCATTCTGGCCGAATGGGTCATTCTGGCCGAATGGGTCATTCTGGCCGAATGGGTCATTCTGGCCGAATGGGTCATTCTGGCCGAATGGGTCATTCTGGCCGAATGGGTCATTCTGGCCGAATGGGTCATTCTGGCCGAATGGGTCATTCTGGCCGAATGGGTCATTCTGGCCGAATGGGTCATTCTGGCCGAATGGGTCATTCTGGCCGAATGAGTCATTCTGGCCGATTGAGTCATTCTGGCCGAATGGGTCATTCTGGCCGAATGGGTCATTCTGGCCGAATGGGTCATTCTGGCCGAATGGGTCATTCTGGCCGAATGGGTCATTCTGGCCGAATGGGTCATTCTGGCCGAATGGGTCATTCTGGCCGAATGGGTCATTCTGGCCGAATGGGTCATTCTGGCCGAATGGGTCATTCTGGCCGAATACCGTCTGGTCATATGTAGATTGGTCGAGTGCCTTTTGGCCGAATGACTCATTTTGCGGAAGATTATTGGGCCTTCTAGTTTTGATCCATGATTTAAGGAAGAAAATCCACAACAAAATTTTTGAGTCACCCTAATGAGAAAAAACGGATTTTAGCCTTTCTCATATAGAAAGGTTACGTAATCATTCTGAAAAACTTCAACCCAATCCTGGCTCGGAGAGCCGAGTGTCATATCCCATTCGGCTCAGTTCGTCGAGATCGGAAAGTCTGTATGTGTGTGTGCGTATGAGTCAAAAATGTCACTCATTTCTTTCACAGCTGGCTCGACCGATTTTTTCAAACTCAAATGAAAGATACAACCTTCCCATCGGCTGCTATTGAATTTTGTGTCGATCTGAATTCCGGCTCCAGAGTTACGGTTTTAGGAATGTGACCACACAGAAATTTCCTATATAAACTTCTACCACTATGATATCAAAATGATGCAAAACTGCAAAATAAAATTATTGATATTTGATGTAATCTCAAAGAAATTGACAATAATTAACTTTTTTTTATTTTTGTGTTATAGAAAGGTTATCACTCTGAAAAACGTCAACCTAATTTTCGACTGACATAGGGTTTTTGTAGTTCAACAGGGGCATACGGGGTGTACGGAGAGTGGTTCCTCCTTTCTCTGATAACCTCCACCAATTTAAACCCCTCTTAGATCACCCCTTATTACACCCCCCTCAGACCACCACTATATCACAAGGTATGCCAAATTAAGCTGGCGAGTGGTTCGTTCCTGAGTTTTTCACCCTCCTTACATACCCACCCTCGCATGTCAAAATTAGTTAGCAAGAAGACAACATTGAGCTAATGCTGATTAGGCTAACTAAGTATGGTTTTTTTTGTTTTTAACGAAGTGATGTCTGAGTCAGTTTTGCGTAGGGCCAAACCGCGAAGGTAGGTTGATTTCCACCAACTTTGTTATCAAGCGAAATAACGGTTAGGATTAGAGATATTTGGAAGAATTTTGATAAATAATATGAGACATCTTTTGGCTAGAAAATTTTAGTTCCATATTTCACCGCTTAGAAGGCGCCGCCACTAAATTTTTAACTGAGTAAGATAGAAATGAGAAGTCTTCTACAAAGTTTTATAATAGAGATTTCTCAGTAATTTATCTGAACATGCCAATATTCCATCTCGCTTCTTTAAAAAGTTAATGGTGGCGTCCTCTATCTAATGATATATGCTAGCTTTAGCTTTTTTAGCTTGTGCGACCACCCCTGGCTGCTACTCCGTTATCGATCGGGACTAGCTGAAGTTGCACAAGGAATCAGTAGATAATTATGCTTTGGATTAGCGAAACATCTTTCAATGTGCAACTCCTGGTAATCCTAAAGTGTTTCTGATCAATACCGCCGCCAGCCAGGCCCGAACGTAGATCGCGGAAGGAAAGGGAAGGAATTGTTAGTCCGATACTTGCTTTTGCTAGAGCCCTTATATACTACTGCACACTCCACAAGTATCATGGGAGGAGGATATGTTTGTTAGTAGAGTATAGAAGTTGGATATACTTCTTCTTTACCGACGCCAGAGAGGTGATTCCACTACCTGGACTAGATATCGATCTACCAATTTCATGGACCGGGGACCAACGGCTTTACTTCCCTTCCGAAGGAAGACGTGACCACAGATTTTTTCACCTCAGAAAAATCTCAACGACCTCGGCTGGAATTGAACCCAGGCCAACTGGAATGAGTGGCGGTCACGCTTACCACCGGCGCTGGTGAATATAGTTGATATATGGAACTAAAAAGTTTCTACCCAAAAGATGACTCATATTATGTACTAAAATTCCTCTGAACATACTGTTTGATCAAAACAGATTTTTCGTTTTTCTTGACCCTAACAGTCTAAGGGAAAAATAAATTTGGCACCCTATGTGCGCTAGAATAAAGATGGGTGGGTAATGTCAAAGACATAACTGCATTGAAGTAGAATACACTTAAGATTTTACCTTCTAACATAGGCCGTAAATTGTCATCGGAATCTCCAAGTAAGTCATTTGGGATTTTTTTTTAATTCGGGAAAAAATATCGCGTTTCTGGAATATGCAAGCACCGTAAAACTATGAACATTTTGACCAGAATGATATTTTCAAGGACTTTACCTACTTTAATAGTACTATAATTTACCTACAACAAATAAAGCATAAAGCGAAAGTTCAACCTACTTTATTTTTTTCGTGAATATCAGAAATTTAGTGGTAACATACCCTGATACCACTTATGTGATTAAACCGAAATTATTTCAATCAAATAAAAGACAATGCTTTGTAAGGTTCATCACACTTTCTTAATTCTTTTGGATTTCTGCAATATTAAAAATGGTTGAATCGTAATCTCGTTGTGAAATCGCAGAAAATTTGGATTGACAATTTGTAAAAAGTTGAAGGGTTGTGTGCAGGACACGACCACGTTGACATTCAAATTGTAGGTTTTTTCGGAGCGTGCAATATAATTCGCGAGTGAATTTTAATCCATCAAAACTATCGACTCATTTCAAGGCTGGAGAAATATATAGGCTACAGTAAAAACATGCTACGTCACGTTAGCTTGCACTCCTTCATATATGAATGTTACAATTAGCTATAAACAAAATTCTCAACCCAAGTGCCCAGCTTTTTATGTGCCATAATAGGGATCAAAATCGTCCTGTTCGTAATATGTTATCATCCCCTATTTTGACAGTAGTCGTTTACGTCATCCGCCCAGTAAGAGGAAGTCATACTACGTGAGTCCAATGCGTTGTACGTTTGTTCAACAAGCAGCCTTGTCTGATAAAATACTAATGTTTGCAAACCTATGATAACAATAAAAACCAATTAGTGCTTTCTCTTGGTCAGATGGAATTACTTTTGGGTTAATTGCCAAGAATCGCTATAGATTAGCTTCGCATTTTTTGAAAACAAATTTCGAACTGAAATTGCTCTAATATAACTCAATCTCCTCGCACACCAAAATCGCCAAATAGCAACTGCCTTTCAGTAGGTGCAAACCCAGTTCAGTTCGCCCGTGCTTTAGAAATACCAACAATTATGGGAAGCATTTGTGATAAAAATCGCATCATATATATCCGAAATATGAAACGTATTTGTCAATAGGCTCATTACACTATGAACTGTGTGCGGTTTAATAGCACCACTATCAAAAATTCATAGCGTCTACCGATGATTGTGCCGTCCGAACAATACAGCCAACTTGTTGCTCGTTTGGCATGTGAGCATCGACTGATATCCCAGCTAGTATTTCTAGTTTTATAGCACACTAAAACTACGTTCTCAGTTTTAAGAAGGGCTTCAAGAGTGCCATAAAATCTCAATTGTTACTAGGGATAAAACGAACTCGCGGAACCTTTATGAATAACCTTCCCGTATGTGATGAAGCGCTTAGGTGCTCCCTTTTGAAAGCTCTACCTAAAATAGGCTTGCAACATTTCCTATTCTCCTAGTGTTTTCAAAAGATTTTCTGAAATTCTGTACTTGTACTATTTATAGTAGTTGAACATTTTGCGAAATTGAATACTTAACACGTATTTCCGATCAAATAGTGCAAAAATATTGCGATTTGATTCTGTACAACGAAAGTTATTCAAATTTAAAGACTGGGAAAATACTTCAACAAATAATTTTGAAACTGGACTTCAGTATTGAAACATTAGAATGATTCTAATTCAAAAGTTGGTCATGCAAAGGGTATTAAAATTCATTTATGGTAGAAAAAATTATTTTTTTCGGTTCCGACAGCATAAGTCATTGAATTGACTTTACGCTTGTCCGGACATGCCGCAGACTCAGGTGATTCGCATTTAATGCCAGAAGATCCTGACTCCTGCGTTGCAGAAGACAAAGAGTTAAGTAGCCGGGAAACTCTAAGCTTGTTCATCGACCCTACTCCACGCTTTTCTAAACTTTCTTACTTCAAATCCTTGCTCTTCCTTGAGTACTGTGGCTCTTAATATTTGAAAAAATACTTCACCTTCCAGTCCCTTGCTAATTATATGTCGTTACAATATAATAAAAAAAAGAAAAAAATAATTCTAAACTAAATTTACTAATGAAAACACAAAAAAATATTAAAAGAGAATAATCATCCACGTGAATTTTAACATAACCGATTGATGGTACAGATTTTATTGGAGAACGGCGAGATGCATTTTGAACAGGAAATTACAGAACGTCGCACCTATAATCATCTAGTAAAAAAAGTGAAATATCAAAAAACTTCAAACCTTTAACTGATTGTTACTACGTTTTAATTGCGGACAGGTTCTACTGTACCGAATTCGTCGGTTATTTTCGGCAAATTGGTTACTGAAAAAAAGATATGACCACTGAGAGATGAATTCTCGACAAACATATGATTACGGTTTAAAAGCCAACTGTCAAAATTCACTTCGAATTAAAATTCCGGACAAACGGTCACTCGCCAATCACAGATGTTGGTAGTAAACAAAAGAGAAATGTTTTCTCTAGCATTTAGTACTGTGAACTGTGTTTGGGCAGTAACGGTTTGTCCGGAATTTCCCTTTAAACAGAATTTTGACAGTTGGCTTTTAAGCCGTACTGATATGTTTGTAGAGAATTGGTATTTTAAAGCGAATCTACGTGGACGGCCACAGCGTAGTTGGTAAATCGATTGCCTTGTACGCTGCTCATCTGGGTTTGATTCCCAACCCCGCATATAGAGTTAGAGATTTTTCCAAAATAGATTTCACTAACCGGCGAATGACCCTAAAGTTAAAACCTCTAAAATTAAAATAAAAAAAGAAAGCGAATCAGTTGTAAACATTGAAAAGAAAAACCAGAGCTAGGCAGGATCATATGGACACGGTCGACGTCGGCGGCAAAACATGACAATTAGTTAAGCTCTCACCGACCATGCGACTGGACTCTGGTGGAATGCACGACTCATAGCGAAGCAAAAGATTCGTCCTAATTCCTTCCAATCATGCCTATATGAGCCGGCCTAGCTTTTGTTTCCCGTTCAGTTTATAACTGATTCCCTTTACAATATCTATCCGTCTTTCAGTAAGAATGACATTACCATATTACCGGGTCACATAGCTTTTTACTCTTTATCATTTAGCTTGAATATTGATACCATAATTACTTCAACATTTTTCCTTCTTTTGAGCATGAGCAGTTCTTTAAAAATGGTTATGTTCATCTCATATACCCAAAATGTTCGTCGTATACATTTAAAATGTTTGCTACAGCCATGATGCACTGGGCCATCACTAGATCTAGAAAATATTGATGGGGTGATGTAGTAGAAGAATCAAGTTTCAAAACAGGCCTTACTGTTCTAAATCGTGATTCAGTTGCTTACTTTACCACTCATTCATTTGATTCAGAGCAGTCATTTGCTTATTTTTTCATCCAATTTCCATTTCATTTGCAAAATATATGCCTTTCCAAACTGGCTCTTAGTTGTATTTTTTGAGATTGGAACTGTAGATTACGTCGTTCACTTTTGAACATAAATGTAAAAGAGAAGCCTCAATCGGTCTACATACAACTAACGAATGCTCTGGCCACTAAAAATAGTTCCGATAACCTATTCTGAGTTAGAAGACTCTTATTCACCAATACAGGTACAATCACACTTTACTGAGAAACAAAGCAACATCCGGACCAGCCCAAACCATCTAGCATCAAGCAGAAAATGATGTCCTACTATCAGCGATCGGGGCCACTGGCAAATCACATACATCACAGTACAGGCAGTTACTTAATGCGCTCAATACCCCACCCCCCCTACCTCACACCGTCACTTTGTCTACGAATCCTGGTCGTAATCTGTAACCAAAACAAACTCATGTCACTGTCTTCACCAGTTCACCGATTCACGTGTTCCCCCGTTCGGTTGCGATTTGCGCGGCTAGCCACAAAGAAGACTACCCGCTGGTGGGTGCAACTACTTGCGAACCACGAAACACGGATGGGGGTCTTTATCGCCTTGTTACCGTGGCCGCAAACATTGTCGACAAACACGATGATCCGCCGAAGCTGGGGACAAATCTCTTTTGTCACTTTTTGCGTGATTTTTTCCTATCTAACCGATACGGCGACCGCCAAACCACCTGTGCCGACTAGTCGCACCCGACCATGACAGACCACAACAACAACAAAAAACTCGAAAACTAATCCATATTAGTGCATGATCCAGTACCATACTGCGAACGATAAGCCTTTCGTCGACAAGCGATTTGCGCCTTCTCACGGCACGGTCCAATACCAAAAAAGCATTGGAAATCCTTCAGCAAACAACCATAACCGAAACACGCGTTTTTTTTCGCTTTCGCTGCTAGCTGTCAACGCGAGCGATTGATCCCACGGCGAATTCCACAGTTCACATGCAGTGACAACGGCGGCAGCAAGCCTAAACCGACTCCGAATTAGGGTCGACACTCCTAATCTAATCGCGTCACATACGATGCTAGATGCGATAAATTGCAACCGCGAAATGGCACCAAACAACTCACAAACGGCACACACGAAAAAAAAGAACACTAAATAAACTCCGCACGTCGCGATTATGACGACGATGACGATGGCGACGGCGACGCACGACTACTAACTGGCGACGACGACGACGACGAAGACACGACGATCCAATCCACCATACGGCCAACGTCGAACTAGTTATTATTATGATTGTTTCGTTCAAGAACGAAAAAATCGCGTTTAAAATATGACCTCCCCAAGACCGACCACCCTTCGACTATCAGCCTACCGTCAGTCAGACAGTCAGTCGGACCAGTCAGCCAGTCAGTTTGGGTTCGGCTATGGGTGCAAGCCTATACCACTGCCAGCCACCACCTGACTCCTACCAAGCCTACCCAACAAGGCACAGTTCGGAATTGCTCTAGTATGGACACTTGTTACTACCACTTTGGCCTACTGCTGCTGCTGCTGCTGCTACTTCAATCCAACACACCGATTGCTGCTCTACGTACCCTACCACTACCGAGACTAGTGTATTTAGTGCTGATTGGACAGCACTACCAACAACAAGAATAATAATAATAACAACAACGTAAGCAGCTGGTATTATTATTCGTTCGGATTGTGGTTCATACGTTGCCGTTAGTGGCATCGGGCCGATCGGCAGTAGTCAGCAGTCAGCAGTACCCGACCCGCTTATCATCACATGTCGCATTCGCACGATCACTCGTGCGTTTGGTGTTTACCGAGCCGGCATAGAAAAAAAAACTAGCGGCAAACGCTGCGTCGGACACTGTTTCAAAAGAATAGAAAGTAAATCGTTCATTGCATGCAGAGAATCAGTCAGTGTGCTCTAGAATTATTTTCAAACGATGCGTGAGCGGGGCCGTTTTAAGAGCACTCGGGGCAGTTGAGAGCTATTAAATTGAGTGCCTTCTATAATTCAATATCAATTCTAAAGAGATTATTATTATTATTGTAAGCAAATTTATTTAGCTACGGAATGGAATTTCATGAACAATACATGTTGATCCACATCTTGACCCAACGTAATGGCAATCGCACAAGCTTTTTGCGTTGAATTTATAACAAAATGAGAGGAATGGGCGAAAACAAATCTATTCACTTTGATTGAATTGAAAAGTTATAAGCAGCTATATGGGTAAATTAGGTATGGAATTTGCGTTCCGACTTCGTCTCATCAGAATCCGACACTAACTTAGCGGGTGTTCAATAAAAAATGAGAATGATTACAATACCTTTCTGTAATTAAAGTAAAGAGCTTAATTTTTTTTTCTCTCCAAGAGAATTGCTCTCTTGGCTCCCTAGAAATGGGTGGTATGTTTTTTTTCCCAAAGACAAAGATTTTTTGAATTTTGAAAGCTTTTTCTTCTACTTCCTGCATTACTTCCTTGGGCGAGTTTTGTCTACCAAATACAAGCTTTAGTATAAACAGTGGCATCCTTAGTGTGGGTCCCAACATTGCGGAGCCCCTGTCCCTGACCCAGTGCGCCCATGCGGAAAGATGATAGTGTTGGCCTGTTCGACTTAGTGTTAAATGTTGCTCTTCGCAATTATGTTTTCTGCTTGAGCTGAACTTCTTAACGTTACCAATACATGATTACGGACGTGATGTAGCTGTTTGTATCGGGTATACCCCATTAAACATACATACACACCTTGGGGACAGGGCCGCCGAGAGGGGGGGGGGGTGTTTCCTCCCGGGCCCGGAGTTTTGAAGGGGGCCCGGATTTTTAACAGAAACTAAAATTTTGACAAATACTTTTTCGACAAAAATTTATTTGAGAAGACAATTAAAAATTCAATATCTTGTGTATGAGGTAACTAGAATAGCGAAAGTTCTGAACTACTGCATATTTGATATCAACTATGTTTATACCTGGGAGGGAGAAACAGACACTACGCACGAAGTGTAAATAATAGCACTTGTCAAGAAGCAAGAAAATTTTCGACAGCCAAAATCAATCAAGGTGGGCGACGCATAAATGAGCAAATTTCTTTTTGCGTGTCATTGATGCAAGCGTGTTACCGGCACATGACTTCAATCGTGTGATGGAAAGGAGCTTGGGACAGTATAAAATCAGTGAATGTTTTTTTTTCCGGGTGCTTTACATTGATTTGAAGATAAAGTCAGATGACAGTTTGCTTCCAGTACTCGAGTGAAAAGAGACATATTTCGGAACGATGTGTCTAATCTTCTATTTTTAAAATAGGATTTTTGTGCCGATCTTCTCCTCCATTCTACCACGGTTTCCTAAAAAAATTCTTACACTGATTATAAAAACCGATACAATATTAAATTCAATCTGAAAAATAGAATTTAATTTTATAAAAATTTAACTAACAGAATCCTTGAATAAGGAAACTCGCCGGTAGAGGCATGTTTATCTGATTTGTGAAATGTTGACCAATGCATAGGTATTTGATAGGTAGATAGGTACGGCTGCAGCCTTGGAACGTAAATATCCACATAATGAAATAACCGAAAAAACGTTTGATATAACATGTTTTCGTTTTTATATTTCCCCATTATTTACTACTGAAAAATATTGCCAACCTAAATAAAGTATAGAAAACTGTTTCCGCCTTTCTTTTTACATCATCCAACAATTTTAACCGTCGAACTGTCAAATTTAGCCAAGGTTATTTTGCAAATAACTTTCGAAGTGTATGATTTTAACTAATAGATAGAAATGGAATTTTTTCATGATTCTGATCATCAGATTAAGCTGCATGAGCACCCGAACATTAAAAATATTATGTCGATGTCAAACTTCACGTCGAAGTAACTTGCCAATTTTTTTTCGAAACTTTGTTTATATTTATTAGCATGCATCTAAGCCTACGTTGATGATTTTCACTTTCTCAGTATACTCTCAAAAGAAACTTTAAACTGGAGAACCGTCAAATCTGACTAGCAAGGCGTCACTCATTCTAAAATTGTCAAATAAGTCACAAATTTTTAAAACTTTCTTCGCACGATTTACACCATTATTAATGGTCTTTACTATAGATATGAAAATAGCTTTTATCACATGTTTTAAATAGAAAGATGATATAAATTATTTTAAACCAAAAAGTATTTTTGAATTACCAAAAAACGTGCACGTCACAGCATATTTTTTGATTCTATATTCCCATTTCTTGGAGTAGAGAACATTTACAGCTAGGGTTGCCACCTCTGGAGAGGCTTTGACCCGGAGATTTTCACTGATCTGGGGGGTGGTGGATTTTGAGTGGAACGAGACAGAAATTGGAATCAAAGCGATTGCTAGGCATTTTAGAGCACTTTAATCGCTTTTTATTACTACGTTAAAGTAAAGCTGTAAATTTTTGACGTTTGAGAACGGTTTTATCGGTTTAATGTGATGTAGTATTTCACTTCCCCGACTAAGTGCCAAGAATACAAAAGCACCAGCTACTCTCACTGTGGAGGTCGAGCGAGCATTGCTCTCCTCCACAACTAACAGGAGAAGGAAAGCAAAGGAGGCTGAGCTGCGACATCACACTATGTGGTGTCGGTTATTCGTCACCAACAAATTTTAATTTCGCAACAAAGGGGCAAAACTCACCTCCCTAGCCCAGTTAAGGATCGCTGCTGGAGTAGCAACAACACCGCAAGAACTCGTTTGATGTTGACCTAGTCAGTTGGATTAGAAAAAATCTGCCAGACCTTAGTGCAGCTGGTGATAAGCACCACTAAGAGTGAAATGATTTGGTAAGATTGCAGTAAAATAACTTTGTTACACCATTTTGAGCGACTTAGTGGAATGCAACATTTCTATTCTAGCACATAGCGAAATATTACTTTCCTTAACCCTCCGGAAGTCGCGCATATGGCTTACCGAACGAGCAGCCGCTGGTCCCCTAAGACGATTTCGCTAGATTTTCAGAGCAGCGTGCACTCAGTGCACTACTGCGACTTCCGAAAGGTTAATTTGTAGTAAATTTTGTTTTTCATTTTTATTGCTTTGTGAAAGAAATTAGCAATATTTGGTGAACTCTTCGCCACCTTGAAACGAAGGGTTAGTCGGGAAAAATAAATCTGAACCAGAGTAAAAGTTAATTTAGACTTTTTAAATATTTTGTAAAGAATCAACTAATTCCAAAAAAATTGAACCTATGCTTTTTCCCACCAAACCCGGAGAAATTGATGAAAAACCCGGAGACCCGGAGATCGCTCCCGAAAACCGAAGTCTCCGGGTCAGACCCGGAGGAGTGGCAACCCTTTTTACAGCGTCGTCACATTTCCATAACTGGTTTCATAACAAGCATAAAATATATTTTAGGCGTAGTTCATTGAGCTTAAAATGTAAATATTATTTGAAATTTTCATATAAAATTAGCGTTTATTTTACATTATAGCAAGATCGCAATATTGTCTTAAAACGATGCTCGAAACTTTTAAACGCATCTAAATTCTTATTCATCATTGAATACATAGAAATACAATTTATTTGATAGTGGCAGCACGGATTACCGAAAAATTTATCTGGCTAATTTTAAAATGGCATTAAAATCACAGAAAAACTTTAATAATACTTACTACTACACCCAATCTAGACAAAAAATCAAGGAAACTCATCGTTCGGAAACATTTTCAAGCAAGCATATGATAACAATACTCTCATTTCCTCGATGAACACTTTTTTGTGGCTCGGAGTGACAGTTTCGTTCTGGCTGGCTATGACATTCACATTTATTGAGTCTGTTTCTCCCTCCCAGGTTTATACCAACCTAATTTTCGCATCGAAACAAGATCAGATTCGAGCGGGCATAGCGGAATTTGTACATTGGATGTCATGTACGCAGCTCACCTGGGTTCGAATCCCAACCCCGCACACAGGAATAGAGATTTATTATAGGAAAATTTCTAACCTGAATGAAGAAGCGAATGACCTTAAGGTTACAATGTCTATAATCGAAATAAAAAATATGATCAGACTTGTAAGAGTTAAACAATTAAATGGTTTGATTTGAAGTCATGAGGTTGTCTTCAAATTTCGCCAATTTGAAATCATTTTTTTTTATTTCCAATCTTTGAAAGCGCTGGATTAGTATCAAAAGTAATTTTTGAAAGAAAAAAAACCTGTTTAAATCCACCTAGTGGTGCAATTACGCCTTTCTCATTTATCCAAACTATGATTCATTAGCTGGTTTTGTCCAATAGAATTGTGGAAATGTCTATTACATGCTCATTTCACCTAGCACGTATCCCACGACTACCACAAAAGTAGACGTAGACTCACTTTAAACAAAAAATGTAGGGGAGACCGGGGCTAGTTTGCGGTGTTTTCAGTTTCCATTTTTTACCGCTTTGATGAAGATAGATCTTGCAAAATAGAACATGTGGCTGTTACCAATATCCCTGAATTTTATCAAAGTGTTTGTTGCATTGTCTTTGTTTTTATAGACAAAAAATGTGGTACGCGGAAAAAACTGCCAATTTACCCCAGCCCCGGGATAAGTTGGCGGTATGTATGAATACACCAAAAAATGGAGATTCAATTACATCAAAGGTTCGTGCTGAAATCCTTTTCAATAAAATTGTATATTAACCGACAATTGCCAATATATTTCAGTCTCAATACCCCGGCATTTTACTTTGACGCGTATTTCATACTCAAAAGCATATTTTAGAAATTCTTCAGGCGATTGGCCGAAGTAAATATCCCCGCATTGACGAGGTACACAAAGTTTTACTTTGGAGTGAATTCCAAAAATAAAAATATTTAATAACTATATTTGCGCTGTAAATAGTAGCGCCAACTTGCCCCACGTGCGTCACCGCCAACTTACTTCAACCGCATATTTTACAAAAAAAACTATTTAAAAAATAACTTTAATTCATAGATAGATTTAATATCTATACGGATACTTAAAAATACCCAAAAAGTTGCTCGCAGCAGGAATCTAATTTTCTTCCACCCTAATACCCCACCCTAACTTGTTCCATATTTCATAGTCGTCATCACTCTACTAACATACATTCTGTGAATTGTGTAGACAAAGAAGCGAACCTGCTCTGATTTTAATCCCCCCATTCCCTGAACTATCTTTTCTTTTGCTAATAAATTTAAGATCACAGCTTGCAATCTAAGAAGTTTGAACATACACATACCCTTTTATGAATTTTACGGCACACAGTGGGACGGATTCAAAAAAAACCCGACATTGATATTTGCGACGAAACTATTGGTTATGGCACTTTGATGTCTTCGGAAAGGTTTCTTTATTTTTTAAGTAGTTTAATATAATGTTAGAAAATTTTGATTTAAGGGGGTATATACGCAAATAAAAAAAAAATTTTGCAAGTTGTTGCAAAAATTGATAGTCATGTATGGAAAGTTTGTAGACAAAATGATTTTATGAAACTTTGTTGAACTACCGAAATGGCTATCTGTTAAGCGAAAAAAAGTTATTGGGTGAAATTGAAGTACATGTCGGAATACCTCCTTAAAGAGTGTTTTTTCATTGTAACTTTTTTATTTGATTTTTTACAGTTTTTCGATGTTCTAGAAACCTGTAGATGCTTTTAAAATACACCTTTTTGCAGAATAGACCAACTCGCTATCTCTTCGTTTTTAGGATGTATGCCTGTTTTTCTGTTTTTTGGCTAACTTTAAGGGGCTATGGTTTGTAGAGTAGCAGGTAGTAGCAGCTAAATTTATTTTTTTGTTGTTCAGCAAGAAATATCCTATTGATACATATATAAATTATAGGGGGATCTAATGGGATCCTTGGAATAATGTGGGGTAAAATTGACTAGCGTTTCAATAAATTATTGTTATCTTGTTCATGTATTTTTTGTAATCAGGAAATGAGATGACTAGAGCAGTTGAGGTGAATTGGGGTGCGTCTATCCTAGTAAAGCCAATCAGTTTATCGCAAAGCAGGACGAGGCTAGAGGCTAGTTGAATGGGAAGAATAACACGTCGTCAACTCCAATATGGTATTCTTGACATTTTTGTAGCCTCAATATTTCTCATTTTAACATTGCACAATATTGACTTGAAACTTATGGCGCCGTTATCCCAAAATTGTGTATCGAAAACGGCTCAGCGGTGACAACGATTTCTCGGAAACAACTAAACCGACCGATTTGAAACTTTCACCCTATCTTTTCTTTTTTTAACGGCTTCTTCGTGAACGAAGGAGTCTTTATTTTAATAGCTTTTTCATTGAAGAAAAACCTGTTTTAATCCACCTAGAGGTGCAATTGTGCCTTTCTCATTTCTCCAAACTATGATTTAATAGCTGGTTCGTACAATATAACTTTATGGAAATGTCTTTCATTCTTATTACACTTGGTAAGTATATATAAGAGCACCTTTTTGCATTCATCGCGGTATCGGTTTGAATCGGAGTTTTCTATGTGATCGACCTCCACAACCCGTAACTCCGGTGCTGGAAGTCGGATGGAGATGGAATTTAATATCAGTTTCTGGGGACGCAACACCTTTCATTTGAGACTAAGTTGAGCAAATCTAGCCATTTTCGAGAAACCAATATAACCGTTATTCTGACTTTGGATGCTTCCGGATCCGTCGATGGTGGCCAGTGTGGCCAAAGAGACTTTGAATGACTGTTGGGGACCTAGATCTACAAATTCAACAGTTGTGTTTACATTTCGGAAAAAAAATCACCTTTTTACATTCATCGCAGAATTCGTTAGAATCGGGATTTGCTGCGTGATCGTACGTATCACCCTGTAATTCAGGAACCAGAACTCGGATCCACACAAAATTCAACAGCAGCTGATGGACCTTTCATTTAAAATTAAGTTTGTCAAAATCGGTTCAGAAAATTCCGAGAAACCGATTTGGAAAAATCAACAAATTTTGTTTTGTAACCATACTCTTCAACTCGTAATTCGGAACAAGATGTCGGTTGAAAATGAAATTCAATAGCAACCTATGGGAATATTATACCTTTCATTTGAATCTTAGTTTGTAAAAATCGGTTTAGCCATCTCCGAGTAACCGATGTGGACATTTTGTTAACAAATCCGCACATACACACACATACATACACACATACACATACACACATACATACATACACACATACATACACACAGATATTTTGCGATCTCGGCGAACTGAGTCGAATGTTATATGAGACTCGGCCCTCCGGTCCTCGGTTAGGAAGTCGGTTTTTGGAGCAATTGCATAACCTTTCTATATAAGAAAGGCAAAAGAATAATATTTAATTAGCTTAATAAGCATGAGTTCAATGTTATCTTCATGTGATTATAATTTGCAAAGGTTGGTGGAATGCGTTTGAACGTGTAGGGAATGGGGGTTTAGTAGAGTGGGTGTGGAGGATGCGTCAGAAATCCTTCATCTTATTTCGGTATACGGGGTGGATGAAGGAAATCTGGGCGTGAGGGTGATCCAAGAAGAGGGGAGTGATGAAGGAGGGAGGTGTAAGGGCAAGGTGGGGAGGGGGGGGAAGGGGCGGCTATGCAATACTCAACTGCATATTTTGCCTTCCATTTGAGATTGGTTTGAGAAAATCGGTTCAGTCATCACCGATGAACCGATGTGACTTTAATTGTGGAATATGCCCGGAATTCCGGACTTCCGGAATCGTCGATAGTGGACAATATATTCAAAGAATGTTTGATTGGCAATCAGTGATCTAGATCTACGATTAGAAGTAATTTGGTGACCATTTCAATAGTTTTTAGCCTCTGAGGTATTACGATTGTACCGATTTATATGGGAATTTCCAGTGTATCCTTACTAACACCCCTGTAACTCCGGAAGCAAGAGTCAGAACCGAATGAAATTCAGCAGCAGTCAATGGCATTACTGTATCTTTCATTTGAAATCAAGTTTGTAAAAATCGGTAGAGAATTCATTGGGGAATGGGTGTGATATTAGCTTAGGAACTTGGCGGGTTCCCCGGGGGCGTCATGAACCGTCATAGGTGGCCAATGTGGTCAAAGCTGCTTTGATTGATCATTAGTGATCCAGACCCGCAAACTAGAGTAATGTTACATCAATTTTAATATGTTTTACATCATTTGAACATTATGGTGGTACCAGTTTATATGGGAATTTGCTGTGTGACCGCACTCTTCAACCCGTAACTCCGGAACCGGAAGTCGGATCAACTAAAAATTCAATAGCAGCTTATGGGAGCGTTATACCTTTCAGATGAAACTATCAGCCATCTCTGAGAAAATTGTGTGAGTTTAAATGACACACACACACATACATACACACACAGACATTTGCCGATCTCGACGAACTGAATCGAATGGTGTATGATACTCGGCCCTCCGGGCCTCGGTTAAAAAGTCGATTTTTACAGTGATTGCATAGCCTTTCTTTATATGAGAAAGGCAAAAACCCTGCTTAGGGTTGCCACATCGGTTTTTGGAGGCGAATTTCGTGTCTTCGTTCAGGTAAATCTGAATTCGCCCGGAAAGTTTGCAATTTTGCGTTGCCCTTTTCTTTACCAGGAATCGTCCAGCACTCAGTCCTCATCATCCTCGGGTTGCAGGCACTAATTGTTAAGGAGGGCCTCTCTTGCAATTGATAAATATTATTTTAAAAATGCCATTTGGGTTTACTTTACCCCATTGAACCTTCGCTTAAATGGATTAATGTTCCTCACAAAGATGCTCGAAAGAAACTGAAGTGTGATTTCACACTTCAGGGCGGCTCAAAAAATTTTTTTTTTGCTTCTAACACTTGGATACCACCAAAAAAGTCTTGAATTTGTAGAATGCGAGTCATTCCACGTCAGATTTACAACTACAATTTTTGTTCCCTCCCAGTTTTTTGCATTCTTTAGCTAAAAGTTATAGACACGAATTCTAGGCTTTGGTTGAATTTGATATGTTTTTCAAGTTATGAGTTTCGGAACTTTATAAAATATTTAATTAAATTTCATAAATTTAATAAAATTGAACATTTTTCAATCCTTGATAACTTAGAAACTATTAGATTAGTGGAAAAAAGCATTAAATACTAAAAGCTGCGTTTTCGCATAATCTCACCGGAATTTTTTTTAATATTTGTTTTTATGTAATTTAAAAAAAATTTTTTTGGGCCGCGCCGAAGAAAAAACATTTTTTGTCTTTCCAAATAATTTATAATTATATCGAGAAGATTGTGTGAAAATTTAAGAATGGAACTCGAAGTATTTTACGAGATATTTCAATTATAACAGGCCTATCACTTGGCGTTTAGTGTAAAATTACCTTGCTTTAAGTTTACAATTTCAATATCTCGCAAAGTATTTTGATATCCACTCCCAAATTTTTATACAATCTTTTTAACATGATTCTTAATATTGGTTAATAAGGGCACAGAGAAGAAGAGACTAAGTCGAAACGCAAACGCAAGTAATAAGAAAGGAGTTGTGCCCTTCAAGTG
The DNA here is from genome assembly GCF_030247195.1 of Topomyia yanbarensis. Taxonomy (NCBI): domain Eukaryota; kingdom Metazoa; phylum Arthropoda; class Insecta; order Diptera; family Culicidae; genus Topomyia; species Topomyia yanbarensis. The sequence goes on along the minus strand of NC_080672.1, from coordinate 373,057,766 downwards.
CAAAGACTGGTTTATACCAAAAATTTTCGTCCTGGTGAGAAATTTTGGTGTTTACCCAATTTTTCTCCTTAGGGTGAAATATAGCATAATGAATAATTCATGTTTTTAAAGGATTATGAATGTTTTCGAAACTTGATCCATGTTTCTCATTTTTTTCCATTTTTTTATTCCCACATCGGTTTTTTTATTTTGTTAAAATTTTATTGATCTATTTTTTCAAGTTGTATATTGTATTTGTATTTCTGCAATTGTACGATTCTGCCTTTTTATCTAAATGGATACTTTTATTTTATCCATCTTTTTACGTTCCTTACTTTTGCTTTTTTCTATTGCTATCACTATCACTTACTTTAATTTATAGTTTTTTCTCTGTTATTTAATTTTATTCGAAATTTTTCGAAAAAAATCTGCTTTCTTTATTTTATTTTTCTTATTGTTTCATATTTTAATACTTTGCTTTTTTATTTGTTTCTTATGTCATTCCATCTAATTTTTAGCATTTGTCTATTTACTACATTTATTCTTGTCATAGTCTTTCTATTTCCTTTTTTCATATATTTGCATTTCCAAAGGCAATTTTACTTATTCAAATTCATTCAAATTTGTCTTATTGTTTAATTTTTTACCTTTCTCCTGTTTTCTTCCTCATTTTTTAGTTTTTAGCTTTCCGTTTTTCCTAGTTTTATTTATTGCCATTGTTCATTTAATATAATTTTATTTATATTTTATACTTTTTTCTTAAGATTTATTTTCGTTATTGTTATTTCTTCATGTTTTCCAATTAACCTACTTTGAAAGTAGTTTTTCTGTTGACCATCTTCTTATACGTTGAGTTTTTATTTCCCTAAAAATATTTGATTTATCTTTTCTTTACACTATGCGCACTTTTTCTTAACTTTACATTCAGTTCGTTTTTTGATTTTTTTTTCAAATTTCGTTTCTTGTGCTATTTGTATTCTTTAAATAATATCCATTTTATTAAATTTTTTTAGTGTTAATTTCTCCATTTTTGTTGGATTTTTCTAGTATTTTTTGTTTTCCATTTTGTTTGTTTGTTCTGTTTTTGTTCAATACTTCCAATTTTCTTTACTTTTTCGTCTTTTCACCATTTCAATTTTCCAGTTTTTCGAAATTTTCTGGTTCGTTAATTTTTTTTATTTCTATATGGTTATTTTATTCTTGTCTTTTATATATACTCCTCTAGTTTTATGTATTCTTAACGTTAAATTTATTTTTTTTTCTATCGCTTTCAATATGTCTTGTTTTTAATGTTAAATAAATTTTATTATTCTTGATTTATCGAGTTTTTCAGTTTTATGAATTTTTTATATTAATGTTTGTATTGTTTTTAGTAGTTTTTTCATTTTCGTTGATTTTTAAAAATTTTCCTATTTTCTTATCGATTTTTCATTATTTTCACCATTTGTTCAATAATGTTCGACTTTTTTAATTTTCGCAATATGTTTTTCTAGTTTTCTGTTTTCCTTTATCAATTTTGTATAGGTTTTGCTTTGGTTTTTCTCGATTAAACATTTTTTGACAATTGGAATTAATTTGTTTATTTGGTTGATTTTGTTGTTTTTAGCACTTTTGTACATTCTTTTAATATTTAGTTTGCCTATTGTTTTTTATCTTTTGCCGTTGATCGCCGTTTAGATATTTTTAATTTTTGTAATTACTACATTTTTAATCTTGCCATTTCCTTACTTTTATAAATACTGACAAAAATGACGCTTTTCAAAGTCACCAAAACTGTTGAAGAGGTAAAAACTCCCAAAGTATAAAAAAAACTCTACGTTTTTTCTTCATTGGCACTACAAACAACTGGAGCAAAAAACTGGTACATAAACATAAAATTTCAGTGTACTATACATAATATCAGTGAACTCCAATGGATTTCAAACATTGACTTTTTTGTACTCAGGCAATAGATAGTGGTGGGGGCCCGTACGTTGGACACCCCGTGCCGGTATTTTCTCTCTGCGGCCCTGGACTTAATCCATCATGTTGATGTATAACTAATAGAAACTCATTTTTCGAAGCTGATGGCGTCGGATTGTAAAAGCGTGAATGTTTGCACTTTTTTGATAATATAGAAATACCCCGAAAGCTGGCCATACTCGATCGACATTTTATCCTGCTGTGTGAGCTGGAAATTTTGTTTGCTCTAATAGATAGTCTCCTGCTTCCGTTATCAATGGTGTTCAATAGCTCTCTGTCGTCAGGAAGATTCCCTGACTTATGGAAAAAATCATACATTTTCCCAGTGTTCAAAAAAGGGAACAAAAGCGTTATTTCGAACTATCGAGGAATAGCTTCATTATGTGTAGTATCTAAGCTATTCGAACTGATTGTGCCTGATTTTATCACTCATAATTGCTCAAGCTACATATCCGAGACCCAACATGGCTTTATGCCTAAACGGTCAACTACTACAAACTTAGTATCTTACACATCCTTCATCAGTCAGTGTTTACAAGCAAGACTACAGGTAGATGCCATTTACACCGACTTCTCCGCAGCGTTTGACAAAATTAATCACCAGATAACTGTTTCCAAATTAAGCAGACTTGGATTTAATGGCTCCTTTCTGGATTGGCTTTACTCGCACCTAACCGTACGTGAAATGGCAGTAAAAATTGAAGACTGTACGACATCACCATTTACTGCCAGCTCAGGAGTTCCTCAGGGCAGTCATCTCGGACCTTTTATATTTTTGCTCTATTTAAACGACCTAAACCATCTGCTGAAGTGTATGAAACTTTCGTTTGCTGACGACTTCAAACTATTTCAGCTTATCAGGAATACCAAAGACTCAGAATTCTTGCAGTCCCAGTTGGATGTGTTCACCAATTGGTTCTATGCCAATAGGATGATGTTAAACGCCTCCAAGTGTTCGGTTATATCTTTTACTCGCAAACATTCGAAAGTTAATTTCGACTACAATATCTCACAAATCATTCTCAAACGGGAATCATCTGTTAAAGATTTAGGAGTCTACTTAGATCCCAAACTAAACTTCAAGCACCACATTGAGTACACTATTTCTAAGGCCTCTAACCTGTTGGGATTCATTTTCAGAGTCACTAAAAACTTTACCAACATACATTGTTTAAAAGCACTCTATTGCGCTTTGGTTCGCTCTACACTCGAATACGGCAATGTAGTCTGGGCACCTTACTACCAAAATGATATCCAACGAATTGAAGCTAATCAGCGTAAATTTGTTCGTTTCGCACTTCGTTGACTCCCATGGAGGGACCCACTGAATCTACCGAGCTACATAGATCGCTGTAAGCTTATTGACCTCGATCTTCTGTCTGTACGCAGGGATGTTTCGAAGGCCGTTTTCATTGCTATAGTTTTTTTTGTATTTCGTTTATTTGACAAGGCTCATTGTGGTAACTTAACGGAGCCGTGGGTCTATTAAATTATTACAATATGTAAAAATACAAATGAAGAAATGAATGAAATAAAAAATATGTAGTATCCTTCGGGTCTCGTCCACGCAACATTCTATTGCGCGGGGAAATCTTCTTTCGTGGTAAGGTACCATTTGTCTGCTCGCCTAGTGCATCTTGTGGGCTGATTATTTTTTTTGTTTCCGTCGATATCATCGTCGTGTATGGTGTCTACATGTTCACGATTAGATGTTCCTCCTTTCTTATTGCCCTTACGGGTTACGAGAGTAAAGCTGCTGTCATTGGTATTGGCTTCCTCGTCGATGCACTATGGGAAGGTTCCATACAAATAGGTGGCCAAAAATTTTTTGTCTCATATTCTTTCGCGAAAAGCTTATTTGAGTTGTTAATAATGAACGAAACTCATAATGGACGTATCCAGGTTTAAAAATCTTAAGGGGGAGGAGGAGGGGGAGAGGGGGGGGGGTTGGTGTAAAGTTTTCAAGGTAATTTTTTTTCAAGCAAATAAAAAAGAGGCACAGAGAGTTTTAGTCAATTCAATCACTTTCCATATAATGATGCAGTATTTGAACAATATTTTCTTAAATTTTTATTGGTCAAGTGACAGTGAATTTCCGAAGGCATCTTCGAAAAAATGCGGTGTGCATCATAACTCAAAATCTACTGGGCCAATCGTTTCGAAATTTTTCACAGTTCTTCTTCACATCATTCTCCAGGTAACTACAAGACCTTTCGATAAAATTATTATTACAACTATTTTTACAAAAAATGTTAGTAGTTTTTTTTTAGCGAAAATGGAACTTTAGCTTCAAAGTGTTCAAAATCAGAAAGCAAAAAAAATGAAAAACTCAGATAACATGTGCTTTCTAACCCTCAAACCAATAGTAACGGAGAGAAAATCATTCGTTATCGAGCACTCAGTCGAGATAGAAGTCTTTTGTCATCGGTCCGTACACTCTATAGCGACAAATAGTGTTAATCCGCGTTCAAGGTTATTGGCACACTCTACGCCTAGTTGAGGTTTCATTATTTTTCCCTTCTTTTGTGTTTCTGTTTCTGAGTACCGTTAGCCGGTCAGTGAAGTGAAGCAGTGTTCTTTTAGTAAGCCGTCTGGATACCGTTACATACACAAGCTAAGTATTAGTTTTCGTTTCCCCTTCTTGGTTGTCTTAATAACGTGCACTGGGCAATAGGCCCGTGCAAAAATGACTTCCCCTGACGGCGGTTCATCTCAAGGTGAGATGGACGTCGAAATAAAATCGGCTCCCCGGCTCAAGGTATATCCGAGCTCGGCCACCGGGCCATTTGTGATCTTCTTCCGGACCAAAGAAAAAAAGTGTTTGAATCTGTTGCAGATTTCTCGAGTTCTGACGGATCGGTATTCGGCCGTGACAGAAATATCGAAAATTCGCCCTGATAAGCTTCGGGTGGTGGTTAACAGTTCTACTCAGGCAAACGATATTGCTGGCTACGAGCCCTTTACGAAGGAGTACCGGGTTTATATTCCAGCTAGCAGGGTTGAAGTCAGTGGGGTCGTTTCCGATTCGAGTCTGAATTGCGAGGACCTGCTAAAATATGGGACTGGCTGTTTCAAATACCCCATGCTTAAGCCAGTGAAGATACTGGAATGCAAACGTTTGCATTCAGCATCAGTCGCAGCTGACGGCAAGAAAATATACGTCAACTCAGACTCTTATCGGGTGACCTTCGCCGGCTCTGCCCTGCCCAATTACCTCCTCTTTGACAAGGTTCGTCTACCTGTTCGCCTCTTTGTGCCGCGGGTCATGAACTGTACTAATTGCAAACAATTGGGACACACAGCCTCCCATTGTAGCAATAAAGCCCGCTGTGGGAAATGCGGTGGGAATCATGCGGATGATTCCTGTGGTAGAGATGTCGAAAAGTGTCTCTACTGTGGGGGAAACCCACATGATCTCCCTTCATGTCCCGCGTACAAACAGCGCGAGGAAAATCTTAAGCGTTCCCTTCAGGGACGCTCTAAGCGATCTTTTGCAGAAATGCTTAAGATAGCTACGCCACCTGTCTCTACGAACATCTTTACCAACTTGTCTACTGACGAAGGCGACTGTGATGAACCCCAGGAGGGAACATCTTCTGCTGTGCCTAGAAGTAGTAGAAAAAGGAAGAACATTTCTTCTTCCAAGCTTCGTCGTAAAGGCCAGAAGGTGTCTCTTCATGGTCCCCCTAAAATAACTACTCAAGGAAGTACTGGTGCAAAACCGAAGCAAGTCGCTCCCGGTCTCAGTAACCTGAGCTCAGAAAAGGAGTTCCCAGCACTTCCAGGAACATCAAAAACCCCAAGTGTTCCCATATCTCAGCCAGAGAAAGAAAACAGTGCTGGCTTAATAAATTTCTCTGACATTGTGGACCGTATTCTTACAGCGTTAAACATTTCTGACCCCCTTAAAAGTGTCTTGATAAGCTTTCTCCCCGCAGTAAAAACATTTTTGATGCAGTTCACTGCGAAATGGCCCCTTCTTTCAGCGATTGTATCCTTCGATGGCTAATTCATCGAACGAGGTCAAGGATTTAATCACTGTTCTACAGTGGAATTGCAGAAGCATTATCCCGAAAATCGATTCGTTTAAAATCTTGCTAAATAATTTGAAATGCGATGCATTTGCCCTATGCGAGACATGGCTTACTTCAGAAATAACCCTACACTTCCACGATTTTAATATTATTCGCTTGGATCGAGAAGACTCTTACGGAGGAGTACTTTTGGGGATCAAAAAGTGCTATTCTTTCAATCGGATCGACCTCCCCTCGACACCAGGCATTGAAGTTGTCGCTTGCCAAACCAGAATTAAAGGCAAAGACCTTTGCATTGCTTCCACCTACATCCCCCCTAGAGCCTCAGTTAGCCACCGACGGCTTTGCGATATTGCGGAACTCCTCCCCGCACCGAGGCTAGTTTTAGGTGACTTCAACTCCCACGGCACGGCATGGGGTTGCCTTCATGACGATAATCGATCTACCCTACTCCATGAGCTTTGCGACAACTTCAATATGACTATTTTGAATACGGGTGAAATGACACGGATTCCTGCCCCTCCAGCGCGTCCGAGCGCCTTAGACCTGTCCCTCTGCTCGACATCGCTGCGGTTAGATTGCATGTGGAAGGTAGTCTCTGATCCCCACGGCAGCGACCATCTGCCAATCGTAATTAATATTGCTAACGGTTCAGGGCCACCGAATACAATCAATGTTTCGTATGACCTCACACGAAATATTGATTGGAAGAGCTACGCGTCCGCGATATCCGACAAAATCGAGTGCACTCAAGAGCTTCCTCAGGAGGAAGAGTACGGGTTCCTGGCTGGCTTGATTCTCGATACCGCGATTCAAGCTCAGACTAAACGCGTACCAGACGCGAATTCACGCGGGCGTCCTCCCAATCCATGGTGGGACAAAGAGTGCTCAGACGTGTACGCGGAGAAGGCCGCTGCGTATAAGACCTTCCGGGACGACGGGCTGCCAGCTAGCTACCGACAGTACGCGATGGCGGAAACGCGCATGAAGAGTTTGATAAAAGCCAAAAAACGTAGCTACTGGCGCCGGTTCGTCGACGGACTAACGAGAGAAACATCGATGAGCACTCTTTGGAGTACGGCCCGACGCTTACGAAACCGAAACAGTACTAATGAGAACGTGGAATATTCAAACCGTTGGATATTCGATTTTGCCAAGAAGGTTTGTCCGGATTCCGCCCCGGCACAGAAGATCTACCGCGCCGCGTCCCCTCACAATAACGCGAACGAAACACCGTTTTCGATGGTGGAGTTCTCACTTGCTCTCTTATCATGTAACAATAAAGCCCCAGGGCCAGACAGAATCAAATTTAACTTGTTAAAGAATCTGCCAGACTCTGCCAAGAGACGCTTGTTGAATTTATTTAATAAGTTTCTTGAGGGTAATATTGTCCCTCATGACTGGAGGCAAGTGAAGGTCATCGCCATTCAAAAACCAGGAAAACCAGCCTCCGACCACAACTCGTATCGACCGATTGCGATGCTGTCCTGTATCCGAAAGTTGTTCGAGAAAATGATCTTGTTTCGCCTCGATAATTGGGTTGAAGCAAATGGCTTACTGTCAGATACACAATTTGGCTTCCGCAAAGGCAAAGGGACGAACGATTGTCTTGCGTTGCTCTCAACAGAAATTCAAATGGCTTATGCTAGCAAAGAGCAGATGGCATCAGTTTTCCTAGATATAAAGGGGGCTTTTGATTCAGTTTCTATCAAAATTCTTTCTGAGAAGCTGCACCAGCATGGTCTTTCACCGACTCTAAACAACTTTTTGCTAAACTTGCTGTCTGAAAAACATATGCATTTTTCGCATGGTGATTTATCGACATCACGAATTAGCTACATGGGTCTTCCCCAGGGCTCATGTCTAAGCCCCCTTCTCTATAACTTTTACGTGAATGACATTGACGAATGTCTTGTCAATTCCTGCACGCTAAGGCAGCTTGCAGATGACGGTGTGGTCTCTATTACAGGTCCCAAAGCCGTCGATCTGCAAGGACCATTGCAAGATACCTTGGACAATTTGTCTGCTTGGGCCCTTCAGCTAGGTATCGAGTTCTCCACGGAGAAAACTGAGCTAGTCGTATTTTCAAGGAAGCGTGAACCAGCGCAACTACAGCTTCAATTAATGGGTCAAACTATTGCTCAGGTTTCAACTTTCAAATATCTCGGGGTCTGGTTCGACTCTAAAGGAACCTGGGGATGTCACATTAGGTATCTGAAACAGAAGTGCCAGCAAAGGATCAACTTTCTCCGTACAATAACCGGAACATGGTGGGGTGCCCACCCAGGAGACCTGATCAGGCTGTACCAAACAACAATATTGTCGGTGATGGAGTACGGGAGTTTCTGTTTCCGCTCCGCTGCGAACATACATTTCATCAAACTAGAGCGAATCCAATATTGTTGTTTGCGTATTGCTTTGGGTTGCATGCACTCGACCCATACGATGAGTCTCGAAGTGCTGGCGGGCGTCTTTCCGCTGAAAAATCGATTTTGGGAACTCTCATATCGATTGCTCATCCGATGCGATATCTTGAACCCGTTAGTAATTGCAAATTTCGAAAGGCTTGTCGAGCTCAATTCTCAAACCCGATTTATGTCCTTGTACTTCGATAACATGGCACAAAATATCAATCCTTCTTCATACTATCCCAACCGTGTCAATCTCTTTCATGCTTCTGATTCAACTGTATTCTTCGACACATCCATGAAAGACGAGATTCGTGGAATCCCGGATCACATACGTCCGCAAGTGATCCCAAGCATCTTTCATAGTAAATTTCGAGAAGTCGACTGCAACAAGATGTTTTACACCGACGGGTCAAGCCTCGACGGCTCCACTGGCTTCGGTATATTCAATCAAAACCTCACCGCCTCATTCAAACTCAATGATCCTGCTTCAGTTTACGTCGCAGAACTTGCTGCTATTCAGTATACCCTTGGGATCATTGATACTTTGCCCACCGATCATTACTTTATTGTCTCGGATAGCCTCAGCTCAATCGAGGCTCTCCGTTCAATGAAACCTAGAAAGCACATTCCATATTTTCTGGGGAAAATCTGGGAGCGCCTGCGTGCTTTGTCTGTAAGATCGTACAAGATTACCTTAGTTTGGGTTCCCTCGCATTGCTCCATTCCAGGTAATGAAGAAGCGGACTCTTTAGCTAAGGCGGGCGCTTTACAAGGTGACATATATGAAAGACCAATTAGCTTCAGCGAATTTTTCAGTATCACTCATCAGAGAACCCTCGAAAGTTGGCAAACTTCATGGAGCAATGGTGAACTGGGAAGGTGGCTACATTCGATAATCCCTAAGGTATCGACGAAACCTTGGTTCAGAGGGATGGATGTGGGTCGGGATTTCATTCGCGTGATGTCTCGGCTCATGTCCAATCACTACACGCTGGACGCACATCTCCGGCGTATTGGGCTCGTGGATAGCGGTATCTGCGCTTGTGGCAACGGTTATCACGAAATCGAACATGTTGTCTGGGCGTGCGCCGAGTACTGTTCTGCCAGATCTCAACTATTCGATTCCCTTCGGGCCCGAGGAAGATCACCCAATGTCCCGGTTCGAGATGTACTAGCAAGCCGCGATATTCTCTACATGTCCCTTATATACACGTTCCTCAAAACCATCAATATCCAAATTTAAATGCCCCTATCTTTTCTCTTATTATTCCCAGAAGTGCCCTCTTCCGCCTACCGTACCCCAACGATGGTTTGATACGACTCCAAGACGAGACAAAACATCTGTCGAATGAACCAACAACACGAGATCTACAGTACAACATCACACACGCAGCGCGGTGTGTTCCCGATCCGTATCTGAGCCGTACTACGAAATCGTCTGGAGGAACCCCTGCCGGCTCGAGGAAAACCGCCCGGCGTCCCAATACTTGATACATCCGTTCGAATCTGTAATCCTGGTCGTTGATTCCTGATGCCGGAAACTGAAAGTTTATATCCCCCCCCCCCCTGTTCAGCCTTGTCCACCCTCTCTCCCATGTCTCTGATACACAGATGTATGACTTCACCCCTTCTCCCCTTGAATATCTTCCCAAAACTTATGTGCCCCCCTATCTTCTAGTGTTAGTTGATCAATCCGTTCGAATCTGTAATCCTGGCCGTTAATTCCTGATGCCGGAAACTGAAAGTTTATATCTCACCCCTCCCCCCTTCAGCCTTGTCCGCTCTCCCTCCCATGTCTCTGATACACAGATGTATGACTTCATCCCCTTCTCCCCTTGAATATATTCCCAAAACTTAAGTGCTTAGTTTTAGTTGATCAATATTTAATCTCGTTAAGAAATGCCCAACAGTACCACTACTTTAAAATAGCCCTAATTAATTCCCCTTAATCTTGAACCACTCTTTCTAGTTATTTCTAGTTAATAAGCTTGTAAAATGTTCCGCTTAGTTAATAATTAATTTCTCCTACAATCTCCCTTCTAAAAATCATAAAGTGAATTACCATACAAAGAACACACAAAATGACCCGTCCCCCAAATCTTACGAATATTATATTATACCCTCTTTTATATGTATAAGTTAGCTGTAAAGTTTTTTTTTTTAGTTTCATTATATAAAACAAAATAATATTGAAATGTGTAACCCCCTAGTTTTAAGAAATTCAAAATGTAAAACAATGAAAAAATGGCACCTTTAAGCTAACGCATACGTGCCTTATCAAATAAACAAATTGAAAAAAAAAAAAAAACGGAGAGCAAATGTATGTCGCAAAAGAAACATAAATATTTCAATTTATTTATTAAATTGAAGTAAATAGAAAGTAGTTTGAAGTGCATTGGCTATTTAGTGATTATTTCAATGTTGAAATGACCAATGAGCTTTAAAAGAAATGTTGGTCTTTCAGTTGATTGCTATGCCAGTATATCTTCTTCGTATTTATAGTTTGCGATTAATTGTTGTTTCATTTGGAACTCTTGTTCCGGAGATATAGTATAATGAATACTATATAAACCAATATCACGAAAACGAAATAGTTAAAACTATCAGAATAGGTATTGAAATACTTTTAAAATACATAAAAAAAACTTCTTGGTCACAAAACCTGCTTTTGACGATTCCGGGGCTCATTATTATAAGCAAGAACATTGTTGAATTTACAAATCATGATATTTAAAAATTTCAAATATGTGGTTACATTGATCGTGTTAACGGTGGAAATTCCAGTACAACTCAGTACCATTTATTGCTACACAGTAATGTTGAATAGCAAAAATGTAGTCAGATGAATTATCTTTTCAATAAAAATTGTTGCCCACGCTCATCTCGTTGTGGAATATGAAGCACTCAACCGAAACATGTACTAAAGTATCCTTTTCTGGTCGACTAGTTGAGACTGCCTTTAAAACTTCAAGTGATGCGTTCTCAGTTTAGGGCAAATTCGGGCAACTAAATTCTTCGCTATAAGTTAGAAGATGCAGTATCCTTGCATCCCCCATCGAGAATTCCGGGGGACATTGGGGACTTTTTCTCCCGGATCCAACTTGTGGATATTTTAGGACTTTGAATCGTTATTTTTCATATAACTCCATACCAATGCAATATATATGCATTTTCAATAATATAATCACAAAACTGGCATTCTTAAAATGGCATATTTGAACATATGCTTCATTCAAAATTCAGCAAAGATACGAACAGTTGAAAAAACGCAAGTGATATTTCTATTTTTCAAAATTTTTATCTTTAGACACCCATCTACACAGTTAAGTCAAATATATTTCCGAGATACTCTGGGAATTTCTTAGCTAGAGTATATATAAACATTCAGTATAGAATTGGTTTGAATTGGAGTTGATGCAATTTTCGATTTTTGGCCACATGCCTCCCCATAGCGCGATGGTGCTAGCAGTTGATTCTGAAGCATTAGATGCTGCTTTTATAGTTGTTATTGTTCAGGCCAAAATTGCGACAAAATTGGTAACCGTTTGTGGTTCCTGTGATGGTATTGAAGTCTGTGTTTCGGATTGGTTCTCCTCAGCATCCTCCGCACAAGGTGTTCCATGATGTGCTATCTGGTTGCAGTATTTGCACGTAGGTGTCCGCCCTTCGTGGGTGCAAAGCGTGGGCTGGTTAATGTTAGTACCATTATAATTGAATTGTATAGTCAAGTGGGAGGGAATAGGTCTTTCCACTCGCATCCTCACCACAAGAACACCGTTAGGAGTACCCAGGAAGAAGTTTCTCCAAGTATCAGGTGTAACGGATTCCACTTCTCCGAATTGCGACATGTATTTTGTAATTGATTCACGGGGAGTACGCGGTGATAAATCATGTAGTCTCACATCTATAAAATCATTTTCTATGCACACTGGAATCTTCATTTTAACACTGTCAATTGTTCTTCATAGCCGAACAAGCGTAAAGCTGAAGTCTCTAAAATGAATAAAATTTTTGTTGCTCATTATTGTGCCTAACATTTGTTTTATAATTTTGAACGGAAACCCAATAGGCTTGAAATGTGTTTAACCAAACTGTTTAGATCCCTTCAGCCCTAGTTTTGCAATAACATGGAAAAAGGGAAAAGTCTACGCCTATTAGTGTTCAACAACTTCCGTAGTATTGTTTATTTTGCAATGCGAGAGAATATTACAGCAAAGCATAAATTTTTCTAACCCGAAAAACGAGCCTTGGGGTTAAAAATTCTCTAAAAATCTATGCGATTTTTTGTAAATTATACCTAACGAACATTATGCCAAACGTACTTACACTATGCCCAACATCGCGCACCCGTATGTATCCTTCACTTAAACTCCATTTTCATTCTTAGGGCCGATTTCTTCACATTCGCTTAGCGCTTAAGACAGGTTTAAACATACTAGTGAACATGGTTTAAAAGTTAAGCGAGGGTGAAGATATCGGCCCTTAGTCTCGTGGACTACAGGTCTAATACGAGCTATTTTTTCCTGTAGTACCGGCACAGTTATTTTCTTTGACTAAATACACAGCCGGAGGAAACGATACTATAGTGTTTGTGCAGTGAACAAGCAACAAAGTGGTTGGTAGAATTGCTCACATACTTTACCGATATATTTTGCTTTTATTATCTGCAAGATGGAAAAGTAGACTGACTTTCACAGTTATTTGCTGGCTTTGGATATCATTCTCGAAGGTAGGGGTACTGCACAAATGGTAATTTGTAGCATATTAGTTAGAGATGTCGATATTCATAACAATAGACAGTGACCATGGTTTTCATGAATATTGAGTGACATAGGAGTTTTCTTCTCATTGACATTTTATGGCAGTCTGGGACCCGGCAACATTGCCATGATGTAAAGCCGTGAAACTTGTGTTGCATTCAAATTAATTTTATTTCTAGTGGTTTTCTTGTACTTCTTGTTTCGTGTGCATAAGTTTCTGTACACATTGAGGCTGTGTTGGTGTCCTGGACGTCAAATAAGTACCGTACACGAGTGGTACATACGCCGGCGAGGAATATTTGTCTTTGCATGAGATGATGGGTGGAGGGAGGGCAGTGGAAACTGATGCCGCAGACCTGGGTGTCGTGTAAGAGCTTGACTGCAAAGTAGTTAATTTTACATGAGTGTGGTAGTGATACATCTTGCTCTATCGCTTGATTTTTGTAACTTTAATACATATTTCGAATTCGATTTCGATTTCTATACGTAGGGATCTTCCATAAATGACGTAGCATTATATGGGGGAGGGGGGACATCGTTTTTCATTTTTTTTAAATTTTGCCGTGACAAGGGGGGGGGGGGAGAATTTCCGCCAAGCTACGTAATTACCAGGGGGTATTTAGAGGTTTGTGACGAAATGCTACGATGGGGGAGTGTTAAAAATCACTCAAAAAATGCTACGTCATTTATGGATCGTCCCGTATATTGTCTTCGATGTGACCTTCACTCCAAGTGTCTTTTAGATATGTCACATCGGCTGAACTGTAAGGGCGGGCATGTACACGTATTTTTACGTGTGCGAACAGTTTAGGTTTGCACACGGACGCTGAGCAGGAGAAACTTGGTGTTCGGTGTTCAATTGGGAAGACTCATATTATTGCATGTTTATTTCGTTCTACCACAGTTTAATACACATACGTAGATACAATAGAGCAACACTATATCGCATGAAAAGCAGGGGTAATGGTAGCTTACAGTTAATTCATTGTTAATTTTTTTTTCAGTGCTCTCAAATGAACACCACATACAGTTGGGCTCATCGGTGTATGCGCGGCAGCGTGGCATCGGAATTTTCTCTTTCTTTCTCCCTCTCTCTGCCATGACATCGCTAGCGTGGACACATTTTGCTTTGTGTGTGTTTTCCATCGATGTTTGAGGCGAATTTCTGCGAATGTGCGCGTTTTGCTATCCCGGAGTCATGGATGGCGTTCCTGAACGGTCCGTCCACTTATTGGATGTATACTGTAAGCTACTCTTACGCGTTCTTGCTTAGTAATGACTGTAATAACGCCTCGTGCAAGGACACCTATTGTGATTATTTTCAGTCATTTTTATCATATACCCTGTATTCAGTATATTCATTCCATTTCATTCCTTATATTCAGGATATTCATAAGATTATTTTTACACATTCCGTGGTTTTAACTACATTCGTAATGTAGATTTCACCGGTAATTATGAATATGATGTGAAAAATTGATAATTCTAAATAGCGGTCAGCTCCTTCTCCAATTACAGCTCCTTGGAGATCTCCAATGGAACGACATACACAAGTCCAACAGACTGTGATATCAGACTCAGAGAAACGACAGCGCTGAGGAAGACACGGTGTCAATCGATTCTTTCTTTTTTTTCTTTTCTTTTTCAATAAACAGGAATGGCAGAAAATATGGGTACAGGTTGAATGCGACATAAATATGAAATAGGAAAGAAGGTAAAACTGAAAAACTGGTAAGTTTTCTAGTATACATATGGGAAATTATTTATATTTACAAAAAAAGCAATACGCGTCGATTTTTTCCTGCCTGTTATGAATTGAAAGTTTTACTGTAATGTTAAAATCCAATTAATACAAACATCACATTAAGGCAGGGCTGGTTGATGGAACGATGACCTCGGAACATGTCTAGCGCTGTACACGAAATGGGTCAATTGGGCTAACATCTACCATGAACCAAGTTATTTGCCTGAATATGTTTAAATACATGCAAACATCTTTCTTCTGTAAATCACTACCGACTAGTGGGAGATAGGATGGTTGACACACACACATAGAACTTTTTTCTCATGTTTTCTGACTCAATTTTAAAATTATTTTTCTCGAGCTCGCGAAGGTCAAATATATTGAATTTTTTGGTTTTTGGTACCATTTGCTAAACACACTGTAGTCTTGAAAAACAATGTTTATTGGTATGTCAAAACCCCATTTTCGCTTCCTTTTGACTGTCAGAAGTTGTCAATGCGAACATCGGAAATAAAAAAAATTAAATAGAGTCTTAAAGTATATATAACTAGCCAATACCCATCACGCGTTGCTGCGACTTTCAACGAAATAGGTGGAAAACACAATTTGTTCCAAAGTCCCCTCTGGCGGGCAGATAATCCCCAACCACTTGCACACAAACACGCTCCATAACAAATGTCTATTATGTATACATTTTTACGGCAATCGGTTGAGCCATTGTTTGTTCTAGTCCCATCTTCTTTTAGAAATTCGCATTCTAAACGAAATGGTAGGCTTTTTCAGACAAATATCAATTTTTGGATCAAAATTTTTTTTATTAATAGCATAAAAAATGTTGAATATTCATTTCGCAAAAATATGCGTCCTAGACTGAATAATTCAATGCGCTATAATGCAAAAAAAATGTAGAGGATAGCTTGAGCAGTTCGTAAGGGTGGGCGTCTAGTGTAAAGTGTTCAAACCGAAAGTTATTTTGTTTTAAGATTTTGAAGGCTTTTGTGTAATGTTAAAATTTATTTATGCATTTATTGTGCACAAAAAAAAACTATTTTCAGTCACGCTGAGCCACACTACGATCGTTCCAAGAGTATACGTCCAACCATTTCCACGTCGAGGAACGCTGCGGTGAACACGATAACTCTTGATACAATTGTCTGTCACAGGAAATTCAATGAGATTTGTAAAGCTTAGACTTGCAGTTCCTCGATGAACAAAAAAAAATATAGAAAAAAGTTCGAGTATCGCGGTGTGGTCTGTGGTAGGTGGGATGGGATTGTGGTATGAGAGGATTGTGATGAGGTGAGATCTGAGTGGGTAAAATAAATTATGCTTAGGCTGACGATTTTCAAAATGAAGGCATAACATGCCTGTATGACAATAGGCAAAAGCCAGTTTTCGTCAAATTTTGTTTTCGAGATTACATAAAAGCTTGACGTTTCGTGCATTTTAAAACATTTGGCATCAACATTACAAATTTGACTTTCAAATTTTCCTTCACTCCCCCTTTGCACAATTTCAATTCCTGCTTATATGCAATAAAGAACCGTGGCCAATGTGGTTAAAGCGTCTTTGGTTATTGGCCATGGCTGGCAAATCCATTTGCACCCATTTTAATACGCATCATTTTGATATCATGGTGGTACCAGTTTATATGAAAAATTGCTCTCTGACCGCATTCTTCAACTCGTAACTCCGGAACCGGAAGTCTGATCGACAAAAAAAATCTGTGGCAGCCGATGAAAAAGTTGTACCTTTCATTTGACACAAAGTTTCTGTAAATCTTTGAGAAGCAGAGGAGACATTTGTGCTATTCACACAAAGACATTTTCCGAACTGGTCGAACTGTGCCTAATCGTATAGGAAACTCGGTCATCCGGGCCGGGATTAAGTTAATGATTTTCAAAGTGATGGCATTACCTTTTTATATGAGAAAGGCAAAAAACTATACAATAAAATATGAAATCTTTTCTGAATTCTGAATATATATTGAAATTTTTTAAAAAGATTAAAAATGATATGTTTGTTACGTTTTCGGCCAGCTTAAAAAAATGGGTCCCCAGAAAAACGTAGGACAAATGCGGTGGCAATTGACTTCCTATCATTTAGTATACGACCGAGTATTCGCAAAGTGAAACCCTTATGAAGGAACTTTGGTTTATGGATGTCATCTTTATCCAGTTCCATCATGTCAGGCATACAATATTGAAAACGTCCATCAAATTGATCCAACCAAAAGCAGCCTTGTTCTTTGCTCACACAATGAGCCACAAAGAGCGAAATACACCGATTAAAAATAGAGCAGCAAAAAAACACTGCGATGTGCAGAACGACCAAACAAAGAGAAACTTGAAAACGAAAAAGAGTAAGATCTGTGCACCAAGAGCTGCACAATTTCGTTCACAGAGTCACCTTGAAGAGCCACTTTTTGTGCCTACCCTCACTGGAAAGCAGGTAGGAAGGCGAATCAAAGTACAATTCAGATAAAGTTTGATCGAAAGAACGTTTTAAAAATGTTTTTTGGTTGCCTTCTCTACTTACGTGCGCGTGGAACCAAGATACACACTAAAGAGCCTCTTTATTTCTACTCTTTGTGGCGTGCAGCCATGGAGTAGAATTCACGTGTGGGAGCAACACGCATTGGAGTGAAGAGGCTTTTTGTGAAAGAGAAGAGCGGTGGTTCGCATGAAAAGTGCAAAGAGCGTTTGTTATTCTTCTCTTTATTTGCTCTGAGGTGCATAACATCCCTGGCCAAAAGCATTCATTTTAAGACATCAACATAAAACACGTGGTTGTGCATCATAGCATAAAAATCAAGACATCTGTTTAAACGGATAACAACAAAGCGAATATATGGCTCCACGATCTGGCATCGCGTACTTGCTGTGTGGCTATAAAATTTTCATGTTGCAGTTCGGAAAAGTGGAATCTATTACGGAGGATACTTGGAGAAACTTCTTACTAGTTATTACTAATAATGTTTTCGTCGTGACTATGCGGTTGGACTTATCCATTCAGCGACTATTATCAGCGATTAATACGCTGAGAAAAATTGTTCTTCGACGCAACCCAACTTAGTCGGTCGACTCCGAAGCATCCGATTTCGTCGGTCGACTGGGAAATTTAGAAACTGGAGTGTAATATGGAGTAATTATGACAAAAATAATTATTTTCATTTTTTCTGGTACTAATCGCGACAATAATCGACATAAATTAATCGATTACTTCGATAATTTAACAGTAAATGTTAACTTAAAAAATATTCGATAGCCATAACTGTTAATTGATTAATCGAATCGTAATCGGTCATCCCTAGAGATGTTTTGCCGCAGAATTGGACATCTGAACATTTAGATGTTTTTGTCGCTTTACATTTATTGGTATTGGTAAAAGGAATCGATTTATATAATTGCTACTGTGGTGTAACTCCTTCAGAGTTTTTTCTTCGATTTAATCAACCTAGCTAGGTCTCTGCTCTTTTGCTTCTTCAGTTTCAAAACCAACTACTCGAGCCTTGGTAGCCCAATCCTAATTAATAGTGTTCGTGACCGATCACAGAAATTGCAATCGTCATCATTAAAAAGAGAACGATTGGCAGACGATCGATGATAAACAAGTTCGATTCTGTACTGGATTGGTACAGTTAAATGTTGTGTTTTGTGGTGCATTTTTACACATTAATTGCTTCAAAGCTGCTATGGAGTATGGAACAGAGCTGTGTTCAAATCCTACAATTCGCAAATCAATTCCGTCCGGAGACTTATAATAAATCACCGGCTGATTCCATTACAGATCCTTTTCCACATGCACCACTCCTTGAATCAATCGATCGCCAACACCAACGGTCGACTGTATCCTGTAGATATGCTAATCAGTCGCTTACACCATACAATAATCGAATGCTGTCACATCTGTACTCCGGGTGGGTGACCTTTGACAGCAAGCAGTCTCACTAATTGCGACTTTTAGCATGGTCAATTTATGTTCCGGCAGACCTCCGCTGTTGTGAAAAGTCGTAATGGAGGCGAAAAGTTAATTAGGCACTCTCCGTTTGTTCGTTCGCTCGACACGGTGGCCGCACCCGAACCATGCGTGCTGACCTTTGCACGGTATGAGCGACAACGCCGATGACGCCGACATCGCAGGTCAGATCGTGTGGCAATGCATTGTTACTCGATGCGACTGCGACCCCGTTCGGACCCGACCGAGACACTGATGGTGGTGGTGGTGTATGGGTCCTTCGGAGAGGATCGTAAATTTATGCCGATATTAAACCGATTATCGCAAATTAGCACCGAGAACCGGGGTGGAATGGTAATGCGCGGGCTCGTCCCAGTCTGACGCCACCGTGATCCGATCGATGCGGGGAGCACGACAGGCGGCAACAGAAGAAGGTATTACCTCTAGAGCTGAGCTGCCTCTCCTTGGCCGTAATGATTTTCAATCAAAATATCAATTTACAGAGTCCGAGGCGCCCAAGGAGCTACTGGAAATGCATCGAGAATTGACAATTAACTGTCATAATAAATCCAGCGGCTTTATGACCAACTGCTAAGTGGACAACACTCATTCTATGATATGCTGTGCTGGGTGAGTGTCACAATTTTATTTCATTTAATTTTTATCGTATTGTGAACCAAACATTGTAGCTCATATCATAAGTTAGAGAGGATCAAAAGTGACGGGTGGAGGATACCCTGTTCAAGGTAATTTAATTGCTTATTGGGAATGCGTGTAACGCATGCATGCTAACGATGCCAGTGACTTACCTACAACAGTGCAACGTGATTTGCATGCAATGATATGAATCGCTACGACGGATAATTTGAGCTGCGGATCATGTTCACCGGTAAGCTATGGAATGAAGGGGCTCCGAATTTTTCTCTAAGAGATTTTGCAATTGCCCTACATCGGATTCAGAAAGCGATGGAGTTGCTGTACTTTATGATATTTATTTATTTATTTATTTCATTTCAAAACATCGGTAATTACTGCACAGACGTATTGTAAATTAGTAATCCATAGCATAGTTGAGTTATGAAGAGAAAGGGACAACTCAAGGCTAGACAGAAAAAATGAGCTGTCGACGTCTACAGTGTACTATTTTAGCCTAGCACCAAAAAAGCTTTGGCGGTTGTCGCAATGACATGGTTGGAAAAACTCAACTTACAATAAATGAGTACTCCAAAGTCACGGATAAAGTCGACTCTTGGTTATAGACGATACTCACTACTACTCCTAGTACTAACTGTTTTTGAACCGGACTAAAATATTTGGTAAGCTTTAACTAAACGATGCTGTCACTTATATGGCTGCGTTCTGATCTGCGATACACGACAATGTTAAAAAACAACAAATTCAAGATAAAGAAAATGAGTTAATTAGACAACATGGAGAATTGTTTTTCATTCCGATATTTTCTTGCAGTAAAATAGCTTTTCTTCGCATATGTATCGTTCCATAGCGTGTGAGAACAATTTTGTCAACTTGTAGCCGATATTTTTCTGAACTTAAAACTTTAACGTGTTGTATAGATGATAGTTGGCCGATGATGTGCAGCATTTTGTAGTGACATATAAATCAATACACAAAAGAAAATAAATCGGTATACATATGCATGTTTTCAATCAGTTTGAATACATGCTCGTCCAGTTTGGGGTGGTTGAACCATCGCACAGTGGGAAAAATGGACCCAAAACGCGACTTTTTTTGAAAAGGCTGGATGTCGTTTACCAGGAAAGGTTTTTCTTATCTAAAAAGGTCTGAAAAATTGATAGCTCAAAATTTTACAAAACCGCACGGTACGCTATCATGCCCGTTTTGCCCCAATTCCCTCTTTCGTTTGAGTTTACGTTCAAAACTGAGTATATAACTCGGAAGAAAGTTGAAAATGGCTGACAAAAATTAGTATTTCTTATGTAAAAAAGTCCAGAGAATCGATTAAAGATAATTAGAATAATCTCACGAAACGTATACACCCATTTTACACCAATTCTCCGCTAAACTAAAGTTTGAAGTGATTCCTGGCTTAATATTTCGATAAAAGACTATATGCTGATGATTCTTACGTATAAAAATCCAGGTTATCGTTTGAATATAGTTAGATTGGTCGCCCGAAGCGTATGTACCCGTTTTACCCCAATTCCTCCCATAACTCAAGTATAATGTTAAACTTGGATCTACATTTCAGAAAGAGGCTGAATGCGGTTGATCAAAAGTAGTATTTCTTATGCAAAAAATTCTGGGGAATCGATTGAAGATAGAATGGCCGCAAAAAACATGTGTACCCGTTTTACCCCAAATCTTCCCATATCTCAAGTGAAAAGTTAAACCTGGCTGTGCTTCTCGAAAAGAGGCTGAGGGTCGTTGATGAAAAATAGTAATTCTTATGTAGAAAAATCTGGGGAATCGGTTGGAGATAGTTGGAATGACTGCACGAAACTTTTGTATCCGTTTTACCCCAATTATTCACATAACACAAGTGTGGTGATACATCTTACTCAATATTTCAGAAAGAAGCAGAAAGCGGTTGATCAAAAGTAATTTTTTATGCCAAATAATCTAGGAAATCGATTGAAGATAGTTCGAATGACCGGACAAAACATGTGAATCCGTTTTACCCCAAATTCTTCCCATAACTCAAGTGTGATGTTAAACCTGGCTGTACTTCTCGGAAAGAGGTTGAATGCGGCTGATGAAAAATAGTAATTCCAAACTTTAGTTTTGCGGAGTATTGGGGCAAAATGGGTGTATACGTTTCGTGAGATTATTCTAATTATCTTCAATCGATTCTCTGCACTTTTTTACTTAAGAAATATTAATTTTTGTCAGCAGTTTTCAACTTTCTTCTGAGTTATATATTTAGTTTTGAACATAAACTCAAACGAAAGGAGGAATTGGGGTAAAACGGGCATGATAGCGTACCTTACGGCCATTTTAAATACCTGCAATAGATTCCCCAGACATTTTCACTTAAGAAGTATGCATTTTTAATAACATCACTTAGCCTTCTATCGAGCTATTGAGTAAAGTTGCGTTTTTGATACTTTTTTTTTCCAACTGTGCATCGTTTGTAACTGGTGCCATATAGTTATGTAAAACTTTAAAAAATTGGTTTAAATATTTCAACTTGAATTCAAAATGTGGATGTCGTTCTAATTGAACACGATACCTGTCGACGTGGGGGAGAATATTTATATGCCTTTCAAGCAAATTTTCGCAAGTTTGGAATAAATATCAATTATAAATAAAGGTTAGATCACACTCTGCGAATTAAAATTGTACACGCTTAACCCTCCGGAAGTCGCGCTTATGGCCCACTGAACGAGCAGCCGCTGGTACTCTAAGACGATTTCGCTAGATTTTCAGAGCAGCGTGCACTCAGTGCACTAGCGCGACTGCCGGAAGGTTAAATAAAATATAAACAAAGGTCAAACAAAAAATTAAACTTTGACAGAATGATCATTCTAAATTCGCAAGTGTTATATTTCATATTTTTGGTTGCACTGTGGCAGACAGAGAATATAGATATAGTTCTGTAATGCATCAATGCTGATTGGAAAGATTTTACTTGCTAACCAAATTTCTACGATTTTATGAATAAAATAATAAGTACATTAAAACAGACATGAAAGTTTTAAGCATCCTAGCAATATATTTTACGAACACCCTGCAACTATTTGTGTCATTTATACGTAATACAAGCGTAACATTTCCATCTTGAACCAGCAGAGCGTTGGAGCTCGATCCTTGTGTACCAGTTGAGCCTGCGCTTGGATATTCACATTTTGCGTGAAATGGGAACATTATTCATCCAGAGAACCAGTGCGCGATGATGGAGTAGTGAACGACGGAATGCCTCTTTACCTCGATATGATACAGTTTTTACAGGACTATGCTAGAGTTATTCAGTCCATTGCACCTCAACCCTCGGCCTTAGTTTGCTCTCGACCGCCAGAATTGAAACCGAAACCAAACACCTCGGCTTATCTCGCGGTAGAACCCGCCGGTCGCACATGCCCAAACTGTGGTCAAGGTCACTTCCTCAGCAATTTTGGGCAGTTTAGAAAAATGTCACCGCAAGAAGGTCTTGATTGTGCAAAAACCCATCGCTTGTGCTTGAATTGTTTGAAGAAAGCGTCACACAGTAATAGGAGCTGCCCGTCGACCAATTGTCGGAAATGCGATCGGAAGCATGGTACACTCCTCCATTTACCACCACTCGATAGCTCTTCGGCACAACAACAATCACAAAATGCTCTTGCTTCAAATCAACAACAAGTACAGTCGTCACGGTCTCGTCCATCGTTCGTTCCTAGCCAGGCCTCGACTGCTCCATACTTGTCGGCACAACAATTGTCAACAGCCCGATCGTAGCTATCCAACGAAATAGTGCTTCTCTGGACAGCTATTGTCCATTTCGAGAATTGCAACGGTACAGCGAGTCAGGATCGCATTCTTCTCGATTGCAGTTCACAGTGTTATTTCATGACGGAAGCCTTATACCATAAGCTTGTGCCTGTCGTATGCCCCACTGAGGTGGCTGAGATTGGTTCTAGTTTCACTCGAGTCGAGCGTTCTGTTGCAGCTTTCGTATCGTTTCGATGTTCGCCGTACCGTAAGCAAATGTCTTTCCTCGTTCTACCATCTATAACCAGGATGCTACCGTCTCCTACAGTAAATATCACCAGCTGGGAGCTCCCGCGACACGTGCGGCTTGCGGATCTAATTTTCAACAATCCAGGTGTCGTTGATGCGATCGTTGGTAATAATAGTTTCGCTGGTATACTGCGGTTCGGAAAAATAGATTATGGCGAGAAACTACCCGTGCTACAAAAAACAGCCTTCGGATGGATAGTCTCTGGAAGATGCCATGATATAAACAAGGAAGCATCTCTTGTTCCATATTACCTCAGTCGCCTTGATAATCTTGAAGCTTTGGTAGGAAGGTTTTGGGAGCTTGAATCGTGCTCGTCAGGAAACAACTGGTCTCCATCGAAACGCGACTGCAAACAACACTTCAGGAAAAACGTATCACGCGACTCCCAAGGCAGATACGTCGTGAAGTTACCAAAGAAGGATGAATTATTGCCTTAGCTGCATGACAACCGCTTCAACGCTCAACATCGTTTCTTCTCACTGGAGCACAAACTCGATTCAAATGATGAGCTCAAACACCTTTATCATGAGTCATTCATGAATATATTTCACTAGGATACATGCTGGAGGTCCTGTAGCCCCTCGACTTGCTCAGTGGGTGTAGGTAGGGGAGATATGCCCTGTGCCGTGGGTATTAATCACTTGCTTCACTTGTACTCACCAGGTCACTCATTCGACAACGGGAACAAATGGAAACGGGATTATCGATTAACGTTCGCACTCGAGAGAGGGAATGCCAATTCACCGATCCTAACATAAAAGATAAATGCTCAAAAGCAGCTATGAACAACCAGTTTCCAGGTCATCATCCAATGATGAGGCCTGAAACTCCTTTACGAGTACGGAAATACACGAAGCGGACAAATAAGTGCATAAGTGTTAAATTGGGCTCACTGTTTTCCAAAGAGACTACCAAATCACCGATTTCATAAATATTACAAATGGTCAGCTGGGGGTCCCAACGAATTAGTCACGCCATAATTTTGCCTCATATAGACAAGCTCTTGAGCAGGTTAACCAAATTACCTTTCAGCGTGAATTTATCAAAAAAACCTTTTATTAACACTTTTCCTACTATGCTTACTCTTTTTTATTACAAATACTGTCTACTTTACACTTTCTACTTCTACTTGAACTATTCTAATAATCAATCTTCGCCTATCACATGAACCTACAATGAAACACACATTTAACATTTATACACTCTATTCTAACGACACTAATTTACAATATTTCAACAAGACAACACTTCGCTGGATGGTTGAGAATGGAAAGAGGTCAAACAAATAATTTACTGAGCCAAGGCTAACTACGATCAAATATGATCGGGTATTTGACATGACCGATGGCCTAAAGGCTGTCATTGGCAACACTGCTACTGGCTGCAACGTAAATTGATGGTTTGTTGCGCGACATTATTCGCTCAAACCGATGTGACCCCTAAGACAAGACGTGACAATCGACTTTTTATTTTTCCTTCGACATTCTTTTGTTTTGCACATTTTCACCCTGCCGAAATCTTCCGAACAGTGTTGCTATTTTTATAAATGAAAATGGAGTCTTATTAATTTATTTTATGCCGGTAATATTTTGTATCTTGAATCCACTATACTGAAGAAGGGCACCGTTTTTCCACGTCATGGGTGTTTAGTAAGGTTTGATGAAGCCATTTTCTGAAAAAAATTAGATGATGGCGTGGTTTCTGTCTTATTTTTGTTAATGTTAATCAAAAACGTATACGGAAAATGCATAATAAATACATGTTTCACTTTGCCGCAAATTTTTTTTTCAATTCAATAATTTTTACTTTTTTAAAGATAATAATTTTATTTGTAAAAATGCAGTAACATTGCATACGGTGCAAAAAGTCAGAATCAACCAATCAGGAGCTGGACCATTCTGACGTAAAATTGATACAAAAACCGTCCCCCCTATTGTCACGTCTTGTCTTAGGGTATCCCTAGCATGTATTCGTGAGCGTTCTTGCGTGAGTGACCCCTCCGTCCCAGACAAAACGTCAGACTTGGCGGGATATCACTCACACAGCTTGATATAATACCCAGGGTAGGAATTAGTATGGGTGGACCTCACTAAGCATATCACGTATAATATTTCATTATGGCGAAGCCGACAATAAACGGTGTAATCCGCGGTTACAGTCCCTCAGGCGGAAATTGGACAATCGCCGCAGTTCTTTTTACCGCACCATGACCGGATAGCTCTACGACCAAGTTGCGAATCGTGTTCGACGCCTCACGCAAATCTCAATCCGGAATTTCTCTCAGCGTTGTATTTTTGTGCGGGACCGACGATTCAAGGTTCACTGATATCGATCGTTATGCGATTCCGGATGTATGCCTATGTCGTTCGCACAGATATCGCGAAAATGTACCGTCCAATTTGGGTATACCCGGACGATCAAGCCCTGCAAATAATATACTGGCGAGACAGCAAGGATTTGCCACTGAAGATGTTCCAGCTCTGAACGGTGACCTACGGGACGAATCGTTACTCGCCACCCGTGTTCTGCAGCAACTTGAAGAAGACGAAGAAGTGAATTTCCCACTTGCTGCTCCAGTAGTCCGCAAGGATTTTCATATGGACGATTTACTCACTGGGTCGAGCGACCTCATTACTCTGAAGAACGTTTGCGTTCAAGTTATCACTATGCTCGACACTGCTGGGTTTCCTCTTCGTAAGTTCTCGTCATATTCTAAGAAAATTTTTGATCTCGTTCCCGAAGCACTCCAAAAACAAAAATCTTACTCGAGTTCGACAACCATTCGTCAATAAAGGCACTCGGACTGATTTGGGAACAGTCGACTGACTTTCTCAGCTATAAAATTCTCGATAGGTCGTCAGTAGGGACGTACACAAAACGTACCGTTCTTTCCCTCATGTCGAGTCTATTCGATCCGCTTGGCTTACTTATGGGGTTATTATATTATAAGAGCGAAACTATATATTTTATATTGTACACCGTGGAAGTAATTCTAACATATTGCCAAGGCTTAATTCATGAGAATCCAGAACTTTTAGTATAACTTTCGCAGTTTAATTTTAGATGATTTTCAGAATTTTCGAAAACATTTTCTTCCAACCCATCAAAACCCTAGCCTCCATTATTAAAACATTATACGTACTTAACTTATGATATCGAAAATAGATTTTTTGAAATCAATTTCATCAAATTAAACAAAAATCTCTTGATCGCCAGTTTTGGCTTAATTATACCTTGGATTTTCAACGAGAATAGTTAGATATGTGTGAATATGAAACAAATTATTCGCCCTTAAACACTCTTAAAGTTGTCTGAAAACTACTTCAGTTTTAAATCAATGCCGCAAAAGTTATACTAATAAAACGGTATTTCTAAGAAACACCCTAAACCGTGATTTTAAATTTCTAGTAAAATGAAAAGTTTGACGGATAGAGCTTACATGTCTTAACCTTCCGGAAGCCGCACTAGTGCACTGAGTGCACGCTGCTCTGAAAATCTAGCGAAATCATCTTAGCGCACCACCCGAGCAGAGTCTGATAACAAATGGAAAACTGAACTTGATGTTGTGATGTTCGGCAAATGATTACTCAGGTTGTTGCCGTTTTGGTCGTTTTAACGGTTAAAAGATCAAAATGGAGAGCAGCAAAATTATCCTATGACATCAAACAGAAAACTTATTCTGCTATCAGTGAGAGTAAATTGAAAGCTCATTGAGATGTTGAATTTTTTTTTGATAACAGAATATGTATTCACTTTGATGTTTCACCAAAGAAATATAAACATAGAAAATTCTTCTAAGAAACAAGGATAGCAAAATGAGATCAAAATTTGATGTTATATTTAAAAAATCTAAAACTGATTGCAAAATAAGATTTCAATTTGATGCTGTTATCAAAATATGATTTCTACTTGTTGTAATTTTGATGTTCGACTTTGCTCGGGCAGCGGCTGCTCATTCAGTGGATAATTTACGCGACTTCCGTTACGTTAAACGCGTTAAACTAATTTAAAAAAAACTGAAACTTCACTAAAATAGTGTGGCTCTATCTAGAACGTTAAAAAAAGTTTATTTTTTGTCTTGGTAAAATTATAATTACCCTAACTATTGTTTTAACAAAAAAGAAGGAACTTGCAAACTACGAAAACTTTCCCTAAACTGTTTAGTTTTAGCTGAAACCCAAAATTTCTGCTAAATTTGCATTCTGGACCACTATGCATTGTAGGTCGCTGCTTATAGGTTCCAAAACTTGTTTCCGAAACAAAACCTTACTACAATTGAAACTAGCAACTTGTATCCTCTTTGTCGAATAAATCATAGGAGACTCCCAAATGAGTAGCACTTTCAGTGCGGACGCACAAAACTCAATGCACACAAAATGCAATGCACTCTGCTGGAAGTACCTGATCTACGATCCGCTTTAATTGATTAATATGCTTACAAAGTGAACATTGTTCACGGAATTGTTACAATTGATTTCGACAAGCTTTCCTTCATCTTACCCCCGCAAGCGTGTGTGTGTGTGCCATCCCGATCATCTACGTAGCCCTACCCACGCGAGCAGAGGATCTGGCTGGCTGGCTGGACCTGAGATGTAATTTGTTTGTAATTGAATGCACCTCATTATAAACCTCGTCGAGCGCTCACGTTCATCAAAGTTGAAAAGTGGAAAGCCGGTCCAGTGGGCACTACCTACTGCTACGAGCACAAGGAGAACATCACAGTCTATAATTTGTGCCGTGTATTCATTTAGCCAATTTGTGATTTTGCATTGGCTTCCAGCACCTCATCATCGATCGTTGGCGACACCGTTCACGGCATGCCGGCTGCTGATCTTGGTGTAATAATACAAGACATTAAACTTGGTAGTAACTTGTCGTTTGCATGGCGCGTGGGCGTTCGTTCGGCGCTTTTAGAATGATCACCCAACGCGATCGGCCGGTACACCAAGTCGTAAGCGTGCAAATGAATTACTGCACACCTTCGTATACCGCGGCTTCGGAATCTTCACTCCGAATTGCAAACAACTTCGAACGCCTCCGCTAATTGCAATTTAATCCACCCTACATTGGTCGGCACGTTCCCGACCGGGGAAGTGATTGGATCAGAACCGTCGGCAGCTTGATCGGACGATCGCACGCATTCCCCTAACCTAGCTCCATTTAGGGATACAACCGCGATCGTGATCGTGGGTAGTTACGGCGGTATCCATCGCCACTGCCACCGCCGCCGCCGCTCGCTAACACTGTGTGATTTGATTGACTGAATTTTAATTAGTCGCTAATAACAATAATAGTAGCGATTAGTGATGCTATTGT
The DNA here is from genome assembly GCF_030247195.1 of Topomyia yanbarensis. Lineage (NCBI taxonomy): Eukaryota > Metazoa > Arthropoda > Insecta > Diptera > Culicidae > Topomyia > Topomyia yanbarensis. The sequence goes on along the minus strand of NC_080672.1, from coordinate 373,028,904 downwards.
TTCGGATCCAACGTCAGTCATTAACAGCTGACCTACGTAAGTTGCACTTTTATGGCGAGCGGGGAAGTGGAACGGCACGTGATTTGCGCTCAGTTGTTCAGAAGCTAGTGACGTTTTTTTCGACGCAAATGAAGATCGAAAAATAATATGTTTTGGAATTTGATGATTTTGAGTGATATGCTTTTAGGATTTTGATATCACTTCGAGTTAAAGTATTTTGTGCTTCCACACACCATGACTCATTTGAGTTGTATATGTTGGCATGGGGAAATTTTAAAAGACAATGTCCGGAATGGTTATGAAAAAGAAGAAGTTCCTTTATATAAAATCATTCGTTTCATTTCATCAAAGTGGTCTAATTTTGTCCAATTTTTTTTAAATGAGAGCATCTACTCAGCAACAAACAATAACGGTCTAATGTTGATCAATCTCGACACAAGCAGAGACATGGATATCGGTTGCATAGACTTTGTACGAAGAATTATTATTTGGAAGCAACCATGGAGACACCCGACCGGCGAATGTTTCATATATGCATATAATCAATTATGTTTAGCTAGACGGTCGGCATTTCTCCGATGCCACTATTGTCAGGACCTTCGAAAGAACGAACGTCAACTCTGAACAGTATCTGGTCATGTATATGGTCCGTTGCAAGACTACCTAGCAAAACCGGTTCCAGGTGTGACATGACCATGCGTCTAAACATACAGCGACTGTCGGCTGAGAGTGTTGTCGAGAAATTTGCTCCCGTGTTCTGTTTATCAAACTCCGCACGTTGGAGTAGTTATTTGTCGACGAACACCATAACGGGTTTTAGGAAATTACTGGCTGCTCCAGGCAGGAGTACGGGAGTACGTGTCTCCTATTCAAACGAGTGGTGCTTTAGTAGAACTGTTTGTATTTCATTAGAATATAAATGTTTTTCAGTTTCTTGATAAGTAAACTGGAGTCTTCTTAGCATCATAATACGCTCTATCAGCAGAAGAGTAGCACTAGAATCGGGCCATTGGTCATTTTTAAAGAGTTTTTCATATAACTTTCTAGAAATCAAATAGTTGTAATTGTTTGTATTTTTAAACAAGTAATTACGGTTTACTGAACAGTTCAGTTAAAGTGGCCAAATTAATGGCATGAGCCGTAGGATTATATATTTTCTATTTGTAAAAATGATGAAAAGAAACGAAAATTAAATTATGTTCGTTGGATCTAATGTACGAGGTTTTCCATTTTGCGTGGTGTTCCATTTTATCAACGGAGAGTCATTTGCTGCATTGGTAATCAAAACTTGAGGTAACTTTTTCTTCTTTATCGGATGTTCCTGTTCTTGTTTAGAGCTGTGGATTATAATTGTGTATTCGTTTTCTTAGTCGTATTATTTTTTACTGATAGTGTTGGCTGCAGGCTTAGAGGTACTAGGCGCAATCTTGATTAGAATAGAGGTTGGGATATTGGGGTGTTTCAGTTCTAAAATTTTGGTAGTTTGTAAGAAATAACTGTTGTATCTTCGAATTCAATAAAATCAATTTTAAATTAAGGGGTTACACCACCAAATGTGACTTTAGTGACCTGAAAATGATATACCAAAAAGTCGAAGGCGACATTAATTGTTAAATGTCCAAATTTCCAATTCTGCCGCATATTTCTGAGCTGACCGAAAGCATAACTCGAACAAATGATTTTTGATCTTTTTTGAAATTTTTACAGCATATTTAAAATTGATTGCTTCAGCGGCGTGCGAAGGTTTTTATTTTTTCATTGGTTAATTATTTTAATCAACAATTTTATGTCGATTTTTTTTACATTTTCAGCGTTTTTTCACTAAAAGGAGCGTCATTTCGCGAAAAAACAAGATATCGAGAAAATCCTACGTACGTCGCTTGCTATTGTTATAAGTAATCGAAAAAACTTTAGTATTGAGCTCTAGGTTAAAAATTGCAGGAGGTAGGTTTTCGACTGTAGACCCTTTCCAAAAAAGGCGTCTACAGGAAAAGGCTACACGGCCGCCATCTTGTGACAAAATTACTTGAAAAAAATATTTTTGTACTTCACAACTAGTATTATAAATCTCATTTGACAAGATCTCGATTCATCACTTTATAGCGCATATAAAAATTCCTGAAATATGCCTATTTTTTCATGTTCTACAGTGGCGTAACCCCTTAAACAAATAATTTTTTTGGTTTTTGACGCAAGTACAAATACATTATCAAAAACTTTTTTTGTGGTATCCAGCGAAATGGTGATTTAAACGAAAGCAATTATGTGAAATAAATCACCCCAGAGGCAGGATTCGAACCTGCAACCCTTGGGACTCCGGCCCAATGCACAAAAACTTATGATAACGTGATGACGTCCGAGGAAGAATACATGATTATCGCAGTGGCGCAGCTGCGACCCAACACACGTAATCTATTGAAATTCCCCGCTAGATGAACTATTTGTTTAATTCGAACGGCGGGTTCGCTCCCGTCATACCTCTTTTAACTGGGCAAGGGATCAGAAATCGATTTTTTCCGTTAGGTCTATCACCCACCGAAGTCTGATGGGTAAGGGGCCAAAATGAGATACTAGACGATAGTAAAACCCGAGCCTTGATAGCTAGCAGGGAAATTCAATAGATTAAATGTGTTGAGCGGCAGAAGCGGTTGTGTGTGATCTCGCCTCAGAGGCAGGGTACGATCACTGTCGCCAATGCGATAATCATGTGTTCTTCCTGGGACGTCATCATAGCCCAGAGATAGCATAAGTGTTTGTGCATTGGGCCGGAGCCCCAATGGTTGCAGGTTCGAATCTTGCCTCTGGGGTGATTTTGTTCACATATTATTTTCGTTTAGCTCACTATCTCGATTTGATTTCCCCGGTAAATACCACCGAAAAAGTCTTAATTTCAAATTACTCTTTTCCTTTTTTGCACAGATTCAATGCTCGAAAATCTGTTGAAGCATTCTGATTTGAACCGTTTCAAAAAGTAAGTCCAAAGCCGAATAATTGGAAAATATAGAAAGGGTTACAAGACGGGCTAAGAAGAGGAAAATTAAACAATTTTTATTGAATTTTCCTAGATCCAATATAGTCTAGCGTCTGGTGCCAGATCGGGTAGTCATGCCTCGATTATGTTATCGTGCACGTATCCAGAACTCTTGATGCTAAAACCATCACAATCAACAACATTTTTAGGATACACGAAGGCCACACTTTTAAACTTCTTTACTTCTCAATACTAAATGATTGATTTAAATAAAAGTGATCAAAATCATAAGTTCATGTCAGCTTGTGTTCCACCTTCCGAACTAATAAGTAAACATGACAATTATTAAAGATAACCGCCACGCAGGGATGTAATGCACCTCAGAGCAAAAAAAGAGAAGAACAAAAACCGCTCTTTGCACTTTTCATGCGAACCACCGCTCTTCTCTTTCACATTAAACCTCTTCACTCCGATGTGTGTTGCTCCCATACGTGCATTCCACTCCTTGGCTGCACTTCTCAAAGAGTAGGAATAAAGAGGCTCTTTAGTATGACTCTTGGTCCCCCGCGCACGGAGGTAGAAAAGGCAACCAAAAAACGTTTTAAAAACGTTCTTCCTGTCAAACTTTATCTGAATTGTAGTTTGATTCGCCTTCCTACCTACTTGCCAGTTAGGGTAGGCACAAAAAAGTGGCTCTTCAAGGTAACTCTTTAAACGAAATTGTGCAGCTCTTGGTGCACAGATCTTTCTCTTTTTCGTTTTCAAGTTTCTCTTTGTGCGGTCGTTCTGCACATCGCAGTGTTTTTGTGTGGCTCTATTTTTCATCGGTGTATTTCGCTCTTTGTGGCACATTGTGTGAGGAAAAAACAAGCTTGTCGCCACGATGTTGCTTAGAAGTAGAACCATGTTTGAACCTTGCTTATTTTATGCATAGGATTTTCACAGTAGGAATAGTATTAACAGATCTTTTTCTACGCACAATATAGAAGCAATCAAAACTAAAACCATTTACAATTTTTGGCTCTGTGCAATTATATAACAAAAGATCGAGCTAGTGAAGACTATACCAACAATTTTGAATATTGAAGTATTTGTTATATTATAAGATTCTAAGCAGTGAGACAACTACCAGTTTTTTGTTCTCATTAAGTGGACAACTTTATTTGAAAATACGATAATATAAACTCAACCCTGATACAATATGAAAATAATAAAGTGCGTGAAAATAAATTTAAAATTAGCAAATATTTTTTCAGTGTTATTTTAAACTTTCAGCTATATTTTTCGATGATCATTCATTTAGAAAAAGAAAATGCTAATATTGATTATATTATCTTAAATCACATGAAGCAGAGGTCGTTGATTAATAAACCAAAGATCAGCTGTCCTAACATACTTCCTAGAGTGAACCATATAGATTATTCGAATATGATTGTGTATGGTACTATACCAATGAGGACCGTTGTTTGTGAATAATATTATGAGCATATCGGATTATTTATGGTTCTTAACCGAATTGCGTGAGATCTTTGAGAGCTTAGAATGGAAATGTCTATGCAAAAATTCTAACCTTTGCTTCGAAATTGAACTTGATGTATCAGCTCAAATATTCTTAATTTCAGGTACAACTACATTGCGTGGAACGAGAATTATGCGTCTAATACAGTGAAATTTTGTGCATACCGATTTAAGACGGCTTTCAACCAACCAAATACATTATATTTTGATTTTTTACCTCTCCGAATGATCAGTTTTAGTTGGAATTAGCACCACATGCTCAAGCGTATTTGAAATGCTAATCGGTGTCTCTCAAGGAAGTCAACTAGGACAATTGTCTTTGTCTTGTTCACCAACGATACAGGCTTCCGTATCAAGACTGGAAAACTACTCTAAGCTGGTGATCTGAAACTGTTTCGTTAAATTGCCGCAGAACGCGACTTAACCGTGCTTCACCATGATATAGTCAATATTGAGGAGTGTAAGAGTCGTTAAATATAAGGTGATAAGTTTAAACTATATAGAACTGTGTCATCGAGAGGATCAATGCTAGCCGGGACTTGGGAGCAATATTCCACGAGAAACTTTCACCACATCACTGTAACAATAGCGAAGACTTTAGCAACATTGGGCTTTCTGAAACGGAATACTGATCATTTTACGGATCTCTATGCACTGAAAACAGCATATTACACACTGATCCGGAGTATATACAACGCTGTTCAAAGAAACCGGTTGGATCGCGTTCGAAGAAGCTTTGTACAGTGCCGTCTTAAGACCTCTTGGGGCCTTTGAGTGCTATTGAATGAAGGATGAACAGTTTAAGAGAATTCGATGAATATGATTAACCCTCACATCACAGCGATGAAATCAGCATATCGTATTTTACTTCAAGGTCTTCAAAATGGGTCATTGTGTAAAGGCAATCGAAGAGATAAGAAACCAATTGAAGGCTAGAATAATGCGTTGCGGTTCTCTTAATAGTTAACAGTATACTGACAGCATTAACAATAATGATTTGGTTTCCTTAGTTATATTGCGTTGTTTGAGGATGAAGAGTTTCTTGGCAAATAGGGAGGAATTATGGAGTAGGGCAGATTTACCGTAAATTCCCCATTGGAACTCCCAGCAAAAATTCTTCGCACTGTACGATGTGTTCAAGACTGTTTTCGTGAACAGTGCGCTCGGCTATGTAAAACTACTTTAATAGTAGGTACAACATCTTATATAACATATGCTATTATATGCCAATCTTCATTGATAGATGGGCGAACATTACAACTTTGGAAGTCTATAGCTGAAATATAACACTTTTCGGTCCATTAAATGTTGACAAAATACGGGAGTTTCTCGCACGCAAAATCGCATGACAAATCCTTCTTCGAACGATGCAGGCTAACCAAATTTTGTTGAAATACAGTTTAAGGTGTAATGTTCATACTATGTAAATTAGGTGAGATGTATATAAATATAAATGTTTCTTTAATTCATTAAATCCCGCAGGGGCGGAACTAGAAAAAAAATTCAGGAGGGGTCTGAATTTAATGAAAATTGATGTATGCATTTAATTTTAATGAAAGTGAATTTGGTTTGAAAATGAAGAATTTAAAATAGAAAAAATGTGTTGTGTTGCAGTTTAACAAAACGATATCCATTTTAAATTTCTCTGCACGTTGAATAATTTGCAGGAGGTCTGGACCCCCAGGACCTCTCCACTGAATCAGTCCCTGAAATTCGGCCAAGCAAATGTAAAAAAATTCAGCTCGCACATCGCAAGAATTCGAAATTATCCCATCGCAAACTTAGAAACGATTCGAGTCAGTGAACATCACGGTTTAGAGAGTGCTTGATATAGGTAAATTTGATATCGCTGAAAAATACAAACAAAAATTAGTTCGAGATTGGCCATGATTTTACTGATCTGGTAAACCATCTGCAGTTGCGACAAATGTAGTCAGATTTATAAACCAGGGCAGACAAAGAGTGCCTTCAAAAACACTGCCCCTTTAACCTTCCGACACTCGCGCGAATGGCTCCCCGAATGAGCAGCCGCTGATGCTGGGAGATGATTTCGCCAAAGTTTCGGAAAGTGTTGCACAAAATACAACGGCGCGAGTGCCGGAGGGTTAAGACAAACTTGTGGTTCTTCAGTGTTTCGGCTTGATTTGACATCGCACAGTGGCTGGAGGCTGGCCAAAACCTCAAAAATTTACTTTTAAAATATTGATATTTTATATTTTTCCTAAATTTCTCATGTATTGAATGATGTATGTTAAAAATTTTATGATCATTGGATAAGATTTTTAACATGCGTTTAAACGTAGCAAAGTCCGGACTTTTGAATGATTTTCATTTCCGAAACCACCATTGCTCTGTTCACTTCAAATGCATGTTGCTCTTTTGATTTTGGTCCGATTTTAACACAACTAGTTTCATTGTGTAGAGGAACAAAAAAACTTGATTAGCGAATAAAATACATTCGGTAAATTTGTTTGGAACTATGACTTCTTCGTTTAAATATGTTTGAGGTAGTCAGATCCAAAATACTTGTTTCACTCATGTTTTCTGTATAAATTTCGGAATCATTTCGGAACGGTCACATATTATACATTCTATGGGAAATACCCTCTACTTTTCGAATATCATGGTCTCGTTCTGCGCCTAGATGCGCAAAAAGTTTTAAGAAGATTTTGAAGCTTTATTGCTGATATGGAGGCGCATGGTGTTTTGTGTAAAATTGTTAGACAATCTACAGTAAACCAACACGTTATATAATGGATTTAAAGCAGTGTTCTTCATTTTTATGATATTGCTGACATTGGTGAACAGTAACGGAAAATCTATCATGAAAACGGGATCATAGTTATAAGAAAGGTTCAATAACACTGTATGGAAAAATGCACTTAATATTTTACGACTTTTGACATCAAAAATGAGCTCAGCACCTCACAATTAGCTTAAATTGTGATTTACAGCCAAATTAGGTAACATTTGAGGTTTTGTCCGACTTTTGTTTGAAGATCCGCCACTGTGCATCGTACCGTTATGCAAAATCGGTTCTGGAATTGTATAGAGTCTTCAAGATAAATATTGCGCTCAAAGACTGCAATATGCCAAACGCCTTGAAATAAATCCTGGATTATTTTTGGGAATTCAACTAGTGAATGCAGCATATGATTGTGGACAGCGTCGTACGATTCAGCGAAACGAAACGAACTAGTGTAAGCGCTCGCCCAAACATAAAAAAACAGCCCATTGAATACTCATTGATTTTTCAACAGAGTTCATGTAAAACAAGCGAAAAAAGATCTCGAAACGTAACTCGAAAAACACGACAAAACCGCTTGTTGTAACCCTTTGCCTAATTGATCGACAGAAAGCCAACCGCCACGACATGAATAAAATCACCTCTCGCGAGCTAGTCCCCGCACTGCAAAACCCTACCATATACCCCACACGTTTGGAGTACTCGTTTCTGTTTCGCCTCCCTTTGACTTGCAATTACATAATAATTATTGACAAGCCGTATCCAAGTCTTGGCCGCTCCTTTTTTCTCTCTCTCCGACGCTGCCTAACCCGGATAGGTAGGCCCTTAAAGAAATGCACACACACACACACCTACCGATTCAATTTAAACCCGAAAATGGCAAATTGCGTCAAGCCGTGCGCGATGCACTCGCAACGGGTTCTCACACCTTCTGCTTTTGGCTAGTCAGTGGCCACCCTGGCGGACGGACTGATTGCTTGATGTGCCGAGTTGACCGGTTGACTGACTGACTGACCGCCTGACTGCGGCTCAGTGGTGGTTCATCTGATTGTCGCATCGGTGACGCGGTGGTTGCTGTCTGTTTGCGGGAAAAAAGTCTGCTAAAAACAGCCGTTCAAGTTCAACCGGTTTTCACTCAATTTGCCGGCCACGTGGGGAATTGTTGCTTGCGTGCAGGTCACGAAAGTGGCGCCGAGCAAGTTGCTTTTTGTTTGAAGCAATTGTCGTTAGGTTATCTATGGCGACTAAGACAAGTTGCTGAAATATCCAAATATATATTTGAAAATGACGTGTAGATTATGTTTGATCATCTTAATAAGGGGTGAGCTTAGCGTAGTTGGAAAGTCCATTGTATACAGCTCACCTGAGTTTGATTCTTAACTTTCGCACATAGAATTAGTAAATTACTATACACTGAAAAAGGAGGCGAATGACCCTGAAATTAAAACTTAAAAAAATCATTTTAACTCTATATCATGAACTGATGTGATTTTCTTACGGGGAAACCCTAATGGAAACGGAAAACATAGAAGTCAAAAATGCACATTCCAAAGCAAAAAAGTAAAGCTTTGGTACCTATATTCCGCTAGTGAACTCGACCTTCCTTTTCGACAGACTTTGCAGCCGATTCTTAGTGCACAGGACAGTTGCAGCAATATTGCTACTATTGATAAACGAAACATTCGTTGAGTGAGAGAACCGATTACTGGTATCACCCCCTCTTGTTGTTAAGTATTATTTTTGTCGTTTGTTGTATTGCTCTACTCGATTTCAGTCGGATAGTTTCGAGTCTGTTATTCTGACTTAGAGCTGGATGATCCAATGAACTCATCCATTTCAGAATCAACTGAACCTCATATAAAAACAATTGAAAATTATTCAAAAAGCTAGTGACCTGATAAACCGGTATTCTGCCGTAACTGAAATAACGAAAGTGAGACAAAACAAGGTTTGTGTTTTATTTGCCTAACCTGAAGCAAGCAAACGCACTTGTTTAAGAAGAGCTCTATGCGCTAGAGTACCGTGTTTATGTTCCTTCACGAGATGTGGAGATTCACGGTGTTGTCACAGATTCGAGACTGTCCGTAGATGAGTTGCTGAGGCACGGAATTGGTTGTTTCAAGGTTTCCGCGCTTCAACCGGTAAAAATAATCGAATGCGAGTGATTATGGTCGGTATCATTCGAAGAGATTAAGAAGGTATATCCACCATCAGACTTCTACCGGGTGACTTTTGCCGGAACTGCAGGTGCTGAAAAGTGTCTCTATTATGGTCATATTCCGCATGATCCCCAATTTCAATGCAAACGATCATTTGCTAATCACTCTTTCAATTAATTGTACGAGCCGCATGAATACGATTAATGTTTCGTACGACCTCACGTTTAGAAATTCTCATAATGAAGAGTTTTGTTGAACGACTTGAACTTGTAGGACTTAAGGTTATCGGTTTTTAAAGCGTTTTTTAAGGTAACCCCCTTAAATTTAGTTTTTGCCTTTCTCAATAGAAAGGTATTGCAATTGCTCTGAAACCCGACTTTTTAACGGAGGCTCGGAGGGCCGAGTGACATATACCATTCGATTCAGTTCGTCGAGTTCGGCAAATGTCTGTGTGTGTATGTATGTGTGTGTGTATGTGCGTCTGTGTGTGTGTACGCGAACACAATCTCACTCACTTTTCTCAGAGATGGATGAACCGATTTTTACAAACTTAGTCCCAAATGAAAGGTGCAACGTTCCCATAGGCTGCTATTGAATTTCTAATGGATCCGACTTCCGGTTCCGGAATTACAGGGTGATGAGTACGAACACGCAGAAAATGTCGATTTTAATAAATTCTGCAATGAATGTATAAAAGTGAAATTTTTTCCAAAATATGACCAAAACTGCTTCGATTTGTAGTATTAGGTCACTGACATCCATTCAAAGTCTATTTGGCCACATTGGCCACCATCATCGGTTCCGGAAGTCCCGGCGGAAGCATCTAAATTCAGAATAACAGTCATATCGGTTTCTCAGAGATGGCTAGACCGATTCAACTAAACTTGTTCTCAAATGAAAGGTATTGCGTCCCCGTAAACGGCTATTAAATTTTATCCCGAATAGACTTCCGGTTCCGGAGTTACGGGTTGTGGCGTGCGATCACATAGCAAATTGTGATTCAAACCGATACTTCGATGAAAGCAAAAAAGGTAAAAATTTCGCTAAAATGTCTCTTAAACAACTTTAGTTTGCAGTTCTAGGTCATCGACGGCCAAAAAAACTTTAGTTGATTACATTGATCACCATAGACGGTTCCGGAAGTACCCGGGAAAAGCGGCCATCTTTCAAAACTAGCAAACTCATATCAGTTTCTCGGAAATGGTTAGGCCGATTTTCACAAACTTAGTCCCAAATGATAGCTATCCCCACAGATGTCTATAAAATTTCGCACGGATCGCTTATATGGTTCCGGAAATATAGACTGAACCGTCCGGTCACTTATGAAATTCCCATATTTATGGGGGACCCCATGAAATTTCAGAAATCGAATTCGTATTTTTGATGCCAAACATCTTCAAAATGCATGAAACGTTGTGATTTTATGTTATTACGAAAATTTTTTTTACTGAAATCGACTTTTTGGGACTTTGCCGATTTTGCACCTTTGGCTTTCTCATGTAAGAAAGGCTATACAATCACTCCAAAAATCGATTTTCCAACCGAGGCGCGGGGGCCCGAGTGTCATATACCATTCGATTCAGTTCGTTGAGATCACAAAATGTCTGTGTGTGTGCGTATGTATGTGTGTATGTATGTGTGTATGTAGGTGTGTGTGTCAAATAATGTCACTCAATTTTATCAGAGATGGCTGGACCGATTTGAACAAATTTACTTTCAAATGAACGGTGTAGCTCCCATAAGACGTTATTGAATTATTAGTTGATCCGACTTCCGGTTCCGGAGTTACGGGTTGAAGAGTTCGGTCACACAGCAAATTCCCATGTAAACTGGTAACCCTATCATGTCCGAATGATGTAATACATATTCAAATACGTTGAAAATTACTTGCATTAGCGGGGCTAGATCACTATTGACCAATCAAAGTAGCTTTGACCACATTGGCCCCCTATGACGGATCTTGATGCCCCCGGGGACCTCGCCAAGTTCCCTAGCCAATGTTACACATATTTCCCAGCAAACTCTTAACCGATTTAAAAAAAAATGATATGAAACGATAGATATAATACTCCCATTGACCGCTACTAAATTTTATTCAGTTCAGACTTTTGGTTCCGGAGTTATAGGTTAGTTATTGCGGCCACATAGAAATTTCTCATATAAACCGGCACAATCGTAATACCTCATAGGTTAAAAATCTATTGAAATGAACTTTAAATTATTTCGATTCTCAGGCCTAGAACACTGATGGCAATTCCAGAACTAAAGCCACTTCGGTAATGACTGAACCAATTTTCACTAATCTAGTCTCAAATGGAAGGTATAATATGCAATTCGGTGTTGGACACCCATTTACTACACCTCCTCTCAACCCCCCCCCCCCCACGCACTCTCTCACCCCCTCCATCTCAAACCAACCTCACATTTGCATTCTCTTCATCCACCCGGATACCAAAATAAGTTAGGTGGTTCCCGACGCATCGTCCCCCTCCCACTAATTATAAACCTTCCCTTCCCCCCGTCCCGCATTTCAATTTATGACATTGAACTCACGCTGATTAAGCTAATTAAATATTATATTTTTGTTTGTATCAAGTGTGGCAGTGTCGACATGTTGCTTATTAGGTTCGTGACAGTCGAGAACTCATGTATGCTTTAGAGTAATAAGAATGTTAAAGACATTTCCACAATGTTATATTGAATGTGGTAGGTATTAAATCATAGTTTGGAGAAATGAGAAAGGCACAATTGCACCACTAGGTGGATTAAAACGGGTTCTATACTGCAGATGACTGTGAAATTGTAGAAACACGATCCATAGTTGCAAAACGGATAAAGTATACTTATATTTGTATCAAGGAAATCGCCCCAAACCCTGAAGTTACAAGCAGCCCTCAGAAAAAGAAATCCACTGGTGAATAATAATGCAAAACTTCACAAAATCAAAAAATACCATGCGTCTCCATGAAAAAACTAATTTTACATATTACCCTATTTTAACCTTCGGCGCAAAACGGCGCAAGATTACACTATGATTTTGGAAAACTTGACAAACTTTTTCGTAAGTTGAACTAGATGAGATCCTTCAACACGCTTTTACCGATAACGAAATGACACTCTTAATGTAAATAAGTCTGCATTAAACAACATAGTTATATTCATTTCATTGGTAACTTTTTAAATACTCATTATTTCTTAAATCGAAATACACCATTGAATTCCTGAGATGATTTTCCATTAGAAACACATATATGTGTTGTTAAATTATCATTGTAGTGCATATTAAAGCGAGATGAATTAGAATGAGCAAAACCTTTTTGTCATTCAAACTCTTGCAGATTTCCAAGACCTTGCACGGTTCAAAAAATCTAGCACTTATATTTTCCAATCGATTGACTCAAAAAATTTGGCGAATAGGTAGGTTTTAGGTATGGTGCATTTAGGAAAAAATATAAGAAAATCGACAATAAATTTTGTGGGTTTTGTCCGGCTCGGCCCCACTGTGCTCTGGACTCTAGGTTTTGGACTCTTGGGTCTACCATCTGAGCTCTGAACTCTGGGCTCTGAACTCTATGCTCTGCACTCTGCACTAAATTTCACTAATTTTGTGAAAATCATTCCAACATTTTTTTGCGTGAATGGTCATTTTTAGACTATAGCCATTTGAAAAAAAAAAAAAATTGGTAAAAAAAGTTTGACCCTTTCCAAAAGACAGTCTAGATCATTTTTGGACAAAGTATGCAAAGTGGCTTTTTGTGACATAGTCTTCATGTACAGAAAGTTTCATTAAAATCTGAGAAGGTGCTGCCAACTCTGAATACGATTTAGCGCGAAATTCGTCATATGTCTCACCAAACTCTGTGTTTTCGATTTTTCAAAACCTTCAATGGACACGCTAACTTCGACTGATTCCTTCATTATTTGTTGTTTCATTGTTTTTCTTTGAGTTCATTGTTATTATTATTAGACACTTTTTGTGACTATTTGACTGTTAGTAATAAGTTTAGAATTAAGACACCATTGGGGCTTTGAAATACCTGTTGGTGTAAATAAGACATTCAAATATATATTGGCAAAGTACCTACCAATTATGCGACTTTGGATGAAATAGTTTGAAATGTTTTGCTTAAACTTGTCACTAGATATAACAACTCATAGACATCTTCCGTCTCGTATCCCAGCCATGTCCACTTCAGAACCAACACCGTTCGGCTGACCTCGTTCGCTGCCAGTTTCCAAATACTTTGTGTTGTCAAAGTTCATAGTTTTTCCTTTTCCTTCCACTGCTCTGATGTCATCTTTTCACTGTCATCTCGTCTTTGATGCTAAAAAGAATGCGAGTTCTGATGATAATAGTTATAATTTTATTATCTATAGAGATAATGCTTAAGGTGCTATGCCTACCCCCAGTTACGACCGGAACTGTAGCACTCGAGTTACAGTAAGTTATAGCGTGATAGCCAAAGGGCGAACACGAAATTATTGCGACACCGAAAATGTCATGCCAATTTTCTCATAATGTTTAAAATCAAGCCAAAATTTTAGAGTAGTTTTATACATATATTTACTTCAAAAATCAAAAGAAAAGTTAATCGATGAAGCCTTGAGTGTAGAATTGAACGCATTTTCGCTTGATGCCCTCCATCAAAGTCTTTACAGTGTCATCCGGTACCAGTTTCTCAGTTTTTTCCATTTTCTTAACATGTCCTTCTCGTCTTTGACTGTCTTCTCACTCTTCCGAAGTTCCCGCTTCATCATTGCCCAGTACTGCTCCACCGGGCGCAGCTCCGGAGGCACTCAGATTTGTAGATCTCGCCATTTACTGTGCCCTTTGTCACGAAAGGCTCACTTCTCAGTCCGCAAGAGCAGATGGCCTGCCAAATGAGATATTTGCAGGCGAACTTCGACATTTTCTTCTTCTTAAATTTGTCGTCCACATAGAACTTGCTGTTGCCGGTGAAAAACTCCAACCCCGGAATTTGCTTAAAATCGGCTTTTATATACGTTTCGTCGTCCATCACACAGCAGCCATATTTTGTCAGCATCTTCTTGTAGAGCTTTCGTGCCCGAGTTTTAGCCGTCGATTGTTGCCGCTCATCGCGGTTTGGGAAGTTCTGTACCTTATATGTATGTAGTCCAGCTCTCTTCTTTGCATTCTGGACGTAGCTTTGCGACATGCCGATCTTCTTAGCCAAATCACGGCTTACTACGTTGGGATTTGCTTTAATCATCCGCTTCACCTTTCCCTCCGTCTTTATGTTCTCCGGTCCCGGTTTTCTTCCAGCTCCTTTGCCGTGGTCCAACGTCAACCACTCCTGGAACCGCTTCAATACTCTGTGGACGGTTGAATGGTGAATGTTCAACATTTTCCCCAACTGCCGGTGCGACAGGTCAGGAAATTCCAGGTGCTTGGAAAGAATTTGTTCTCTCGACTCGCGTTGGTTCACCTCCATTTTCGTTGAATCGAAAAACACGACTTCGAGTTTGACAGCATATAAACAATACACATCAATGAGAAAGTGTGTAAAATTTGGTTGATTTTTACCCTTTTACCATTAAGTTATACCCTGTTGAATGTGTCGCAATAATTTCGTGTTCGCCCTTTATTAAACACTCGAGGGCGAAACGCGACCTGCGATGTGTTAATCATGTATGTATAAAATTTTGAATATGAAAATTTACTCAAAGTCAAACTTAGCTTACCTATGCTACCAACCATCTGATCTGTGCTTTTCATCGTACATACGATTTCGAATCAGTTAGTTGATGCTGAGTGTTATCCGATGCTCAACTATTCTTGATTAATTGATTCATTCATTGATGAGCTTTCCTAAAGTTCCATCACACGAAACGACTATCCTCAAGCTTCCGTGACGAACACAAAAAAAGCAGTTCTCTACGAACACTATAGCCGTATATCATATTTAATTGATCGCCCAATTAATGAGGGGTATGGTTATCAATTATAGTCAATTAAATCTTGTTTACCATCACCAACCGATCGAACGGCCTACGTACCTACCGAACCTAGCCAAAACAGCAAACAAACCGCCGCGCCACCGGCTGCTGCAGCAAGGAACCTAAGGCGTCGCATCGCAGCGAACGTGTCGAAGAAGTGAGTGGGTTGATTAAACGTCAGAAAAAAGCGATAAAAATGCGCGTAATTCTCATACCTCACACCGCGCCTCTGCTGTTGTCGAACCGCTTCTCCCCAGCCAAGGTCAAGGTGTGTGACAAATCAATTAAGAATGTAAGCTGACCAGGCAACCACCAGCCAGTTGGCGGTTGGCGGTTCGAGTCGCGATTGCAAGAACCGAAGACGATGGTCCAGCAAAGCTACTAGCTGTCTGTATGCCGCTCGCACTGTCCCTACGTCCGTAGGCGTAGATAGGGTGTTGATGGTGTGTCGTATCTCTGACGCCAACCGAAACACCATTCCGCGGACGACATCGACGAATTTTCGAATATTTGCTTGCGTGTGCTGATTTGTCATCTTCTTAATGAATGTTCATGGCATTGGCTGGACTATGAATCGGTCGGCGCATATAAATAATATTCGAACGTGTGAGACATTGAACTTTGATGCTATCAATTTGAATGTAGCGAAACGAGAGTTGACAGCTGTGCTACTGAATGACCGTTGCGAAGCGAGCACGCGTGCGCGCGTGTGTGTGTCTGAATAATTATGACCATTCGAAGTGGCGTTTGTCGTTTTTATGACATTTCCCCACTAAACAGTTCGATTCGTCTGGCGAGGAACTAAAATTTATTGCAGATTTTATGTTCAGGGTTATTGTAAATATTATAAAGAATCTAGAATAAATATCAGTTAGTTGGGAACTGGTTATAGCAACTCAATCGCGGCACGTACCATAAATTCTTTTCCATTTGCAATCTCGTGAAAAATATTTTTTATTCTCGTCCACCTTGAATCGATTGCAGGCAGGTTGTATATATCCAATCAGTCAACCTTCGAACGGATATTCCCAAAGGATATTTCCGTCCTGAATCAATAACCAGGTTGTTGACAATGCACCAGATGGCAACTGGAATCAGCATGGGACAAAGGAGCGAGAGCGAGAGAGAGAGAGAGAGAGAGAGAGAGAGAAAGAAAGAAAGAAAGTAAGCTCCCAATCGAAGAAGGTTGGCTATATTTAAAAAAGTATGATACGTATTGATGATGTTCAATAGTGATGTCCAATCGATACGGCAGCAGCTTCTGAGCCACCGGTCAAGGTTGACTTGAAGAAGCTGACATTGGATATAATGAGGAAGGTTTTCAAGGACATTATACGAAAGGGGCGAGAAGGATTTCATCGGATGGATAGGATGGATAATCTCTTCAATCACATACGATGTAGGCTGGCAGAAGATTAAAAAGAAACATCTGTTGTTAGTTTTGCAGGATTTATTTTATTTTATTACATATCCTTAAATTTCAGCTCTCTGTACATAGGTTCATCTATGTATGGAGAACTAAAAATCCGGATGCGCAATTATATTAATACAGGGCAATTGCATATTAAATGATATGGTGTTCCGTAATCGGATTCACAAAGATCACATGAATAATACTCAGCGCGCTGAATAGTAGCCATGTGATAATTGAGCTTGCAATGTCCAGTCAGTGCCCTGACCAGAATACTGCAGTTGTGCTTGGAAAAATGCAACAAATTTCTTGACATTTCCGGATTCACATCCGGCAGAAAAGCCTTTGTTTGAACGCAAGCTTGCAAGCTACGCCAATGGTTGGTATGTTCGAATGCAGCCCAAGAGCGAATCTTGTGCTTTATCCAACTTATTGACAGTGGTAGAACTGGTTCTGGACCAACGAAATCAGTCGCAGTGCCAGCTCTAGCCAATTCATCCGCCCATTCATTTCCAGTAATACCGGAATGACCGGGTACCCATAGAAGGTAGATAGCATTTGAAATGCTAAGTTCTTCGATTTGAGTTCGACATGCGATTACTAATTTCGATCTCGAATCTGCCGAACTAAGTGCTTTCAGGGCAGCCTGACTGTCAGAGCAAAAATATATTCATTTACTGCAAATTCCCTGTTGAAGTGCGGATTGCACGCCACACAGAATCGCAAAGATTTCTGCTTGGAATACGGTACAGTATCTACCAAGCGAATGAGATTGGTTTAATCTCATCTCATGACAATAGACACCAGCACCGGATTGGCCCTCCAACAAAGAACCGTCCGTATAACAAACTACGTATTCTTCAAGTTGTCGCTCCATCCAGCCAGACAGCCATTCCTCACGAAGAGGAATTCTCACATTGAAAGTTTTAGAAGGAAAACTACATGTGAGTGTAAGGTCACTTGGAGCAAGTGTATATTCATCCCAAGTAACCATTTGGGGCCAAAGTCTTGTGTGGCTAGTTACACGATCTATTGGGTTACTGTTACAGAGCCCAGTAACCTTAAGACGGTATGCACAAGAAAGTGCTTCTTGTTTCAGAAACACATGTAGTGGTTTTATGTTCAAGAGTGCCTCGAGAGCAGCAGTAGGTGTTGTCGAGAACGCACCAGTCATCGTTGCATTGCATGCAGCGGGTGCTCGCCCAAGCTACCATACCGAATGTAGTGGTCGATTAAACGTTCCACTGATTTGAGAAGGAAGGAGGTCAGACTGATCAGTCTAAAGCTCTTTGCCTCCTCATAAGTGACGCGGCCACCTTTGGGAATGAATTTGACAGTTATTTCCCGCCACGCTAATGGAATGTATCCTGTTGCAAGACTGCAAGTAAGAACCTTTTTCAAAATATACTTGAAGTGTTCATAACCTTTTTGTAGTAGAACTGGAATAATTCCGTCCTTTCCCGGAGACTTATACGGAGCAAAACTTTCAATCGCCCATTTGATCGATTCGTTTGTCACAATTCTACGAGCAAATGCCCAAGAATCAGAACTGCCTGAAAAGAACTCAGGGTCTGTCGTCAGTGATGGCTCCGTACAACCTGGAAAGTGTGTGTCAAAAAGACAGTTGAGTACTACATCTTCGTCAGACGAGTATTCACCATTAGCAGTTCTAATGGAACTGACATGAAAGTCTTTCGATTTCGAAAGTAACTTATTTAATCTACTAGTCTCGTTGAGACTTGAGACATTTGTGCAGAGGCTTTTCCAACCACTTCGCTCAGAGGATCGAAGGGCATTTCTGTATGCTTTGCGAGCCACACTTAAATGTCTCCGACCCGTCCCTGCGTCTGCGATTCCAAGCTCTCCTACATAACTTTTTGAGTCGAACAAGTTCGGTATTCCACCAAGGTGTTCCTCTAGAAGCACGCATAACTCGAAGCGGACAAGCCTCTTGGTATGCTGCTACTATGAGTGAGCTTATTTTATCCACGACCTCATCCAAATCACTTGGAGATTCAATCGTCGGAAGATACCCATGAAACCTAGTCGCCAAGCCCTCTTCGTAGAGGTCCCAGTTCATAGATTTGGGATTACGATAGGTTACGATATCTAACGAGACGTTTAAATGATCAAAGACGATGTACTTATGATCAGATAACGACGGTTCGAGCTCGTTTGGTACGAGCCAATTTGTCAACTCATGCGTAATACTGTCAGAGCAGAGAGTTACATCTAACACCTCTTCTCTGCCAGCTCGTGCAAAAGTTGGGCGGTTTCCTGCATTAAGAATGTGCAGATTTGTACTACTTAAGTATTCCATCAATTCGGTGCCTCTCAAATTGATATCAGAGCTGCACCAAATTATGTGGTGGGAATTTGCATCACTGCCGATTATGAGAGGAAACCCATTTCTGCCACAGTATGCTACAATCCTTTTGAAATCATCAGAAGGTGATGGTTCATTATGCGGCAAATATGCCGAACAATAGACGTATTTCTTGTTTATGTTGTCAACAGTCATATTTACCATGACAGTACAAATATCACGAGTTGTGAGGTCCGATATAAGAAAAGCGTCAATTGCACTATTCGCAAGTATGCATGCACGAGGCATTTCTTGTGGATTTGTCATGCCATTTTTGTTGAAAGCTACGAAGACGGGGTTAAGTAGCTTTCCAACATAGAAGTTTCCTTTATGGAAATACGGTTCTTGAACCAAAGCTATGCAAGCTTTCCCTTCCTGCACAAGGCGAGATAGATTCATAGTTGCTGTACGTTTATGCTGAAGATTAATTTGTTCTGCTCTAACCATATTCGATTACACCACTACACATTTCATCATCAGCACTTGTTGTACAGCAACTAGAAGATACCAAACACGTTGGCTTATAATCGCATATAGCGAACCCCGAAATGGGTATTAGGGACATGAACATCATTTGAATCCCACGATTTCCGAAGAAACGAACGTTCACTGTGTCAGAGATTCGCATAACACAGCAAGGGTAAGACCCACGACACTCCGTACACGACTGGCATATTTTAGTCCTGCCAGCCATTCAATCCTCGGCACGGAGTAACACCTTGACTTGAGGACTCCTGTTTTCAATCGCCTTCTACGACATGGGAACAGGAACCCAGTGGATCAATTCTTGGTTGACATACTTCAACCCGCCGGATGCCACACGGCCTCTGGGCTGGTTTTGTCCGGAGAAAGATAATAGAGTTATCAACCTCCTAGTGGACCACAGCCAGTTACTGGGGAGTTCGCCCGGCTCTTCCCAGGCTCCGTTCGCCATTGAGAATATTTTAAACCCCCTCAACAATTTTACCCATAGCACGGGTCGCATGACACTATGGAATTGGGGTTCCCTGTTTGGTGTTACCACCGGAACAGGTAGTCCGTAGTGTAATTCTTAGCCGGTTGAAACAACCACTACCGACACTACACGGCTTATCTAGGCTGTTCGGAGAAAGAAGCTGACATTGATGGACAGCTCCCATAGATGGCCGAACAGCCGTCTATCTATCGTTGCTCGACCATTTTTGGAAGCTGACTTTCAATATCAGTTGTTTTTTTACATTTCTTACAAAAGAAATGTATAGGATTCGCTCAAACTTTGAAAACTTTTTCCGAGGCCCGGAGGGTCGAGTCTCATATACCAATCGACTCAGCTCGACAAATTGAGACAATGTCTGTATGTGTGTGTGTGTGTGTGTATGTGTGCATGTATGTATGTACAAAATGTCATGTAATTATCTCAGCAATGGCTGAACCGATCTTTATGAAATTAGTTTCAAATGAAAGGCCTAACGTTGCCATTTGACACTATTATTTTTGATTTTCGATATGTTGTTTACTCTCTGAGATATGGGCGATTTTGTCAAAACACAGCAGGTTTTTGGCGAATAACTTTTGAACAATACAATACTGTCCAACAAACTGCACATAAAAAGAAAGTTTGTTAAAATACCTTTCTAACAAGCTATAGATTGTCTAAATCCGTGCACGAGCGGCGAAGATATTTAACATTTTGTATTTCTAGTCCTCGCTTACCAATTTCCACTAGCTAAAAATGAGATTGTTTCATACATAGTATTGCTTTACTGGTGTTTTAGGGGCAAAACTAAACCGATTTTGAATATCGGGGTATGAAAACACATCTACGTGATTCAAGGAATTCGATGTTGAGAACATTTTGTGAATTACCTTTATAATAAATGAACTATTTCTCAAAAATCAATATATAAGTTCACTTCAAAGACAAAATAATGTGTTGATAAAGAAACAGTGAGTTCTAGTATTTATCCCTTGGATTAGGCATTGCGTTCAATCATGAGGTAAATATTGGATGTTATATCAATACACAGATCAACAAGTAATTCACCTAGTAGTGAGATAAAAGATTTCTCATATAATTATACTTGTGGCGTCACCGAAAGCAACTGTATGTTTGAAGCCCAAAAATCTAGCGAAAATTTAGCTCTTTTATAGGGTTACCAACCGTCCTTATATTAAAGGACATGTCCTTAATTTCGATGATTTGGGAAAGCGTCCTTAATTTTACTTCAAATGTCCTTAGTTTTAATCTCAATCCATGTTATATTTGAAATCAATTAGATTAAATTCACTCAAGCGAATGAAACATTTTACTCGCCATTTTAGTTGTTCACTTCCTTAGAGTCTTTTGATTTGTTATGTTCATATTAATGATTCAAAAAGTTTAGTTCAGCCAAAAATTTTATTGCCTGAAGAAAAGTTACAAACTAATACTTTTCATGTTTCTCATCTTGTTGAGAAAAAAAAAGATTTGTCCTCTAATTCGAACCATCGAATTTTAAACAGCTATCACTTTTTAGCACAGTCGGCAAATTTCTTAGTAACTTCATGGACTTTAATCAATAAGTTCTCTTAAGAAAAAACTTTGATTTTTGGAAACGAAGATGAAAAATATAGGATTTCTCGCAATAATATCCATACAAATTTCAAATATAACACGGTATGCCACGACCTAATACTCTGCATAGTTTCTTAGGACTTAACTTAACTTTTCTTAACACCACTCAAACAAACACATTTAGTCAAAGATTAGTAAAATTTGTTAGTCTCGGTCAAAATTCAAAATGTCCTTATTTCGCTTTCAGCCCATTTGGTAACCCTATCTTTTACAAGATTTAGGTTATACTGGTTATGGCACAAATTCCATATTTGGATATACTGAGTAGTTTGAACCATTTATTTTTCACAGAATTGGTCTGTATAGGACTTATTTATCCATATTTCCTGCACGAGAATTCCGAACGAAACAATATGAAAGCTATAAAGATGAATTGAAAGAGACTGCATTGCAATCAACTGAATGCACGGCTTTTATGCTATCGACATAGCCTAGACATTTCACACTATTTACTTCAATGCAAATAAAAATTTTGAAATATCTACCTGTCTCATTCACGAATCGCATTCTCCCTGTCGTTCTTTGTTCAAGGGGCTTGAAAGCACATGTGACCTTGTCTCACTATACTATATTCAATTGTGCGTTGAAATACTGGACCAGTAAATTCTATTCTGTACATAAATCTTTTTTTCGGGAATATGTGACCAAAAAGTAAACTTCGAATTCCAAAGCAAATTGAGCGTTCCAGGTTCCTGATAAATAAATATGGTCCAACAATAAGGTAGAAACGCCGTCAAGTAAAGAAGCATGAAAACGCAAAGAATAAAACCAAAAAAAGATGGAAGCCCTAGAAAGTCCATTGCATATTTATTAGCCTTTTCTCAGAAGATGGGATTTTAAAAAAACATTTCAAAACTTTTTGATGCAATGGTTCTTAAATTCGTACAATCCGGTTTATTCATTTTCTCAATTCAAAAATATTTTTAGCTTTAAATATATGACCATTTCATTTTATTTAATTATTTCATTCCGAATCTTTTTATTCGTTTTGTTCATCTGCTTTCATTTTACTTATTTTATTCGTTTCATTCTTTGGATTCACTCTGATCAGTTTATTCTTTTTGTGCATTTTACTCATAACTCATTTAACTTATTTTATTCATTGTTTTCATTGTATGCATTTTATTCATTTTTTCCAGTTTATTCATTTTGTTCAGTTTCTTCATTTTAATAATCTGACTACCTTTTCAGTTTCAATCTTTTCTTCCAAATAGTTTATTTGATTCAATTTATTTCTTTATATTAATTTATAACCTTTTACCATTGTTCAATTTTTCATTTTAATCAATGCATTCTGTTCATTTTTTTCTTTTTATTCAATTTATCACTTCAGCTCATTTTGTTTATTTGATTCGTTTGTTTTATTTATGCATTTCATTTATTTTTTACTTTATTCATTTTGTTCATCGATTCTTTTTATTCATTTGATCCATTTCATTAATTTGATTCATTGTATTCACTGGATGAATTAAATCAATTTGACTCATTTGATTAATTTGATTCGTTTGATTCATAGGATTCATTTGATTAATTTGATTCATTTGATTCATTTGATTCATTTGATTCATAGGATTCATTTGATTCATTTGATTCATTTGATTCATTGATGATTCATTTGATTCATTTGATTCATTTCATTCATTTGATTCATTTGATTCATTTGATTCATTTGATTCATTTGATTCATTTGATTCATTTGATTCGTTTTATTCATTTTATTCATATCTTTAAATTTATGCATTTCATGTTCAGTTATTCGTTTTATTTCATTCAATTTGTTAGTATGAGTCAATTTATTCTATTAATCTTAGAACTATATCTAAATATAATCTTAATTTTTATTTAATAACCTAATCTAATTTGATTCGTGTATATTATAATTTTGATTTACATTAATTTTTCTACTCATTTTATGAATTTAAAAACCTATTATTTCATTTTTTGCTTTACTTTTTTATTTCGCTCGTTTTGTTGATTTCTATAATTTATTCAGTTTATTCGAGATTTTATTCGTGCAAGACTAGAAACTGTTTTCATCCCACCTCTAGTTGGGTGCATACTTCTCGTGAGTTCTGCAAACTAATCCAATAGTGAAATGTGTAAGAAATGTCTCATCTCACTGCTAGATGGATTAAATCGGTTTTTCAATATAAACCGTGTAGTGCCGGTAACAATTGTTGCAGTCGGATAAGAATTACACTAAGGATCGGCTGTTCCGTTAGTATAAACCCGCCAAGCAGGTAAGATCAATTCCATAGTGTCATGTGACCCGTACTGATTGTTAACGTGATTTTAAAAAATCCCATCGCCAATGGAGCGAACTACTCCGTATGTAACACTTCCTGCATTACAACAAAGCAATAATACAGTACACTGAAGTTTTTTTTATGCGGGGGATACGCACCGCATAAAAAATAATCCGCATAAAAAACCGCATAACTTTGAAAATCCGCATAAAAACTGCATAATTTTGAAAATCCGCAAAAAAAACACATAAGGTGTTATTTTTCAATATTAAGAGTCATAGTACTCAAGGAAGAGCAAGGATTTGAAGTAAGAAAGTTTAGAGAAAAGCGTGGAGTAGGGTCATATGAGCAAGCTTAGAGTTACTTAACTCTTTTTCTTCAGCAAAGCAGGAGTCAGGATCTTTTGGCATTAAATGCGAATCACCTGAGTCTGCGGCATGTCCAGACAAGCGTAAAGTCACTTAATGACTTATGCTGTCGGAACCGTGACTCCCCGGAATCGCAAGACTGACCTCGGCACCTAACTGACCAGCATCGAGATAACGATTTCGAGAGAAATTTCAACGTCGGGAAATTTCTCCGTCGGAGTAGACTAGGCCCACCTTCGGGGACTAGTTCGAGTAGATCGGGAAGTAGCTCCGGCAGATGCTCGTCGGGCGCCTGTCAACTGGAAGTCAACCTCCACCCAGAATCGCAGGACCGACCTCGGCATCTGCCCGGGTAGTATCGGTTTCGGAAAATCTTTCACTGCCGGGGAACTCTTCGTCGGAGTAGGAAAAATCCACAGTCGGGGACTATTCCGAGTAGTCCGTAGCGAATCGCCGGCTTGAATTATCGGGGTGCCAGTGAACCGGACGCAATTCTCCACCGGGAATTGCTGGACTGACCTCGGCATTCTGCCGGACTGCATCTAAGGAAGAATAACGTGTCCGTCAACGGTTGCAGGAGACATTCACCGTCGGGAACTACGCCGAGTAGCACCAAATGCGACAGACCCTGGTCGCTTGGACACCAGTGAACCGGAAGCCACCCTCCAACCGGAATCGCCAGATCGACCACGGCATCCAACTAGTCAACGTAGAGAGGAAGGCATGTAGAATATCATGCCGTGCAGGACTGATATTGCGGTTACGGGACAAACGAAATCTAGCAAGACCAGCTAGACCTGGAATCAAGTGAAGTGCATTAGCACGCCTCCCCCCAAAGTAGTCATTTCAAATAGAATCCGGAGGATCAGGCAAATGTCGGACTTCTTGGTAGAGTTTAGAGGAGTAGGGTTCAGAGTTATCTTCTCTGTTCAGAGTCCCTCACTCTGGCACACGATGGACGAAATCGGTAGTATGGTCTAACTACTGAACAGGTCGGCGTAAAATTTTTATCACCAAGTAAAAAAAAAATACACTCTCAGAGACTTTTTTCCGATCTCGCCGAACTGAGTCGAATGGTATAAGAGATTTGGCTCTTCGGACCTCGGTTAAAGAGTCGAAATTCCGACCGATTGCATAAGTTTTATTATGAGAAAGGTAAAAAGGCATTCAGTCATTTTCTCTTTTTATTTTCACTGCATCAAGAATGCTTCTCATATCCTTAACCCAAAGACTAGTACTAGTAATGAACATTTTATGTCTTTTGTTAAGGCATGTGCATTCACGAGGATCAATCTTTCGATAAAAGTCGCTTCAGGTGATGCCCTAGAAATTAAAAGGAAGCTGCATAAAAAGAATCGCATAACTTTGAAAATCCGCATTAAAAAAAAACCGCATAAAAAAGACTTCAGTGTAAATCGTGCGCTAAATATAAGGTTCTTTTTTCGCCGACAGTTTCGACAGAGTTTCGCCGGGTTTCCGTCGACTGAGAGTTTCGGCGGACCGGTGTTCTGGAGGCTCAGCCGGCGGTATGAAATTGTTCAATTCGACGGCTTCTCTTTGCTGGGGATTCGGCGATTTAGTTCTCGAGTTGGTGGCGCCATTGCCGAACTTACAGTACTGGTACTTGCACCGTCGGCTCGATTGCCGAATATTAGGAATATAGGATTTGATGATTAAACTATATAGTTGAATTATACTTTGGTTGTTTTCATGTAGCTTTCAAATGGTTTACAATATCGCCTTGTTGTCAATGGGAAAGTTACAGGAAATGTTATAGGCCTTACGAAAAACTAATTGCTGTTGATGGAGAAATGCGAATAACTTCTAAAAAGGTCGTAATAAAACAAGATAATTGGGTTGTTAAAACAAAATTTAAAATATCTCGAGAACTACTACATTTCAGAATTTTTTTGTTATAAGAATTTCGATTTAAAATGGCGTTTAGAATCATATTGAAAAATAAAATTCTACTTTTGACTGCAAATAGTATGAATTATGAAAATTTGTCAAAAGTTGTTGTTAGGAAAACTTTTTTATTTAAAGCTTCTCCATGATCCAAATACACTGAAAAAGCTTCTTTTATGTCTGTAACACGATAAACATTAGACTTTTGACAATTTATGATGGGGTAGCGCATATAACTTTTAAAAAGGACTTAATTACATGAATTAATTGTTCTTGTTGGAGCAAAATTCCAAATATCTCGAAAACTATCGCATTTTGCAAGATATTTGTTAAATGCATTTTAATTTAAAATGAAATTTAGAATTATTTTGTGTAATAAAATTACAGTTTTGTATGTCAATCAGTATGAAATTTAAAAACATGTATAAAGTTATTTTTGGAAATTTTTTTGGTGATAATGTATCCATCATGAAATCACATTCGAAATATTTCTTTTCTCTTTAGGTTTTTGTTGACAAAATATAAAAAATTAGAAAAAATGGGTTTTTTGTAATTTGAATTTTTATCATAAATTTTTGTTTTTGTGAAAAATGACATTTTTTTCAGTGTATATTTTTTTCGTGCAGAAGTGTTCATTCCTTGTAACTCGTTCTCAGATAGTTTTACTGTATAAAAGAGTGTAATCGAACAAAAAAAATTTGAAATTATTGCACGTCTACGCCCTTTTGAAAAATTGCGCTTGTATTAGAATACTGCAATTACCAGAGAAAATCATGGAGATTCATAAACCGAACACAAATGTAAGGTTTCGTTCAAATCGACGATGGCCATATTTTGTGATCTGCCGGTTTCTCATGGAATCCCTCAGAAGGAGCACCAATTTTTTCGTACCGATAAATACTGATTGTTTTGTATAAAATAAGGAATCCTTATATTGCATGTTGATCATAAGCTGTTAAAAGAGTATCTTTTGAAAAGTGCCCTCACCTAAATCTAAATCAAACCGTTCAAAAATTGAATCCGAATTCTGTCCGACTTTACTGCTAATAACTTGCACGTTATGGCTGGTTTGCATACAAATTCTGCATATTGATAAATACCTTTTTTAAGTTATACCGATATCATGTGAAACATTTGACAACACTGGAGCCAATTGTCTTGGTTCCATTCGTAAACAAACGTATTCATACGTTAGTGATATAATCACAGAATAAACTTGTTTTATATTTTGTTTGAAATGAAAGGTGAGTATTTACTTTTTTGTAGTCGTTTATCTTCTCTATTATTATAGTGTCTACAGAGCAAAGCTCATCTCCTTAGCTAAAAGACAAGGACCGCTGCCGGAGCAGCCAACGACGAAAGGAGAACGCGGCCGTTGTAGTCCCGGTCGATCGGAAGAAACTGTCCGCCTTCCCGCCATCGTCAGCAGCAGCGGATCCGAGAAACGAGTGGAGAGTGGTGGAAGAATAAACGGTAAATTTATATTTGTTTGTTAACCTTTTTGTTTGCATACGAAAATCCGAAATTCTTGTAAAGGCACCTAGGCCGCACTGATAAGAAGGTTTCGCCGGGCAATCAGAACCCGAGTAGTGGGCCAACCGTTAGTTACACCATTAAGAGATTAACGGGGAGACTGGCTAGCACTTTACAACTTTGTGCTATTACTATAATCTATTTTGCTTATCACCCCAGTAGGTTTCCGAGTTCAAGGCCAGGCGAGGTCGTTGGGATTCTCGAAGGAAGAGAAACTCTTTGGTCAAATAGTTATTCAAATGAAAAGCAAATCGTTGATGTGTTGAAAACGAAAAAATAATTCGTAAATCAATCAAGAACAGAATCTGGTAAAATAATAAATCAGCATTTTTTTGAGAACAATTGTGACGGTGTGCCAATTAATATTCCCGCACCGATAAGCACATGTAAAAGGTAAACAGCTGGCCCAGAAACACAGTTTGGCATTTACTAGCTTTACCGCACGTACAATGAAAATGGAACCGAAGATGACACGATAAATGAATTACCGTCATTAACATCGATCCAAAACAACCGCAAATGACGCGAAAGCCAAAATTGGGGCCTTCCCATCATCCAATACAGACCGACACAGGTTACTAGAAGGGCCCCCGTGTGTGTGGAAGTTGGCGGAGGCGGGTAGAACACAGTTTTGAGGAATGTGTGAATGGGGCAATTTGTACAGTTGCATTACCTTTCTAGGCGGTTTAATGCAATATGCAGCTCCCCTTGTTGTTGCTGTGCTGGGGTGTGGGGGTACAAATCGGACTGGCGTGAAATTGGCGTAAATGTTATTTCGGTTACGCCTCATTAGCTCCATCGAGAGAGTGTCACTTTTAATTAGTGCACAGATGTGTGCCTTCATTGAAAATGGTAAAATAAAACGTGTTCGACGGCATTCCGATGCGAACGGAAAATTCGCCGTTCTTTGTATTAGGTACGACTAATGCTGTTCTGTGGACAGAACTGTGTAGAAAAAAATATGTGAAACCAGTTCCATTTTACCGATTAATTAGTGGCAAGTAATTTCGTGCCTCAGTTGCGTGGCAAAAGTGCAATTTTCCACATAAACAATTTTTTTTAGTATTTGGAAAAAACAAAACATTTGCTAAGTAACCAAATTACCAAATTAAACATTAAAATAGACAGGTTTTTATTTTATAAGAAAAGTAAAGACACTATACTGAGTGCTACTAGTTGCAGGATGATTAAATTAGAAAATAGTACCTTTACCCTATTGTGGCACTATTTTGTGCAAACGAGTTCCTCGGTGATACGGTTGCTAAGCACCAGCCATCGCACCCCTTTCTCTATATGCACGTAGCACGTACGTACTGACAAGCAGAATCAACCGCTTCGACATGTAGCAAGTGGTATCTAACTGTAGGCGTATAAAATGCGTCGTGGGAAAATGTTTATAGTTTCAAGCTGTTTCGAGCGTCGCGTGGAGAAAGCTCCACTGTGTTGCTTCTCTTTTGCCTTGCTGTAACCATATAGAGTACAAAAAGTTTTCTACTTACTTGTGATGGTGGGTCTGCGCAGCACATTGGAGATCACGGAAACGTGGCTTAAGCCAGAAATTGACACAATCGAATCCTTTTTCCTACATTCCTGGAACGAGAGCAAAATCACAATTAATATTCCATATTGCAAATTAGGTTTATTATATTATTTGAAGTAATTGACTTTTCTTTTTAACAATCTGTGGTTTCTTCTCTATCTCCTAATGAGATAAATTTCAAACAAGTTACGCTCCTTGCAAAAAAAAACTCATTTCGCGCACGAATCGTTTAATTATAATATTATGTCATGGGAGATTGCAAACAGCAACAAACCGGAATCGTTCCCGTCCTCTCTAAGATCGCAAAGTTTAAAAACAACAAGCCCATCACAAATTATGTACCTTCTCTCCTGTTCCACCAACGCCACCGCTGCTGCCACCGGGATCCTTCCTCACAAACGCCAGTCCCGAGCCAAGCGTATGAGCCTGGTTCAGTGCTAGCGTGCCTCGTTTATTATTATTGGCCCCATTGCTCTCACTGTTAGCCGCAGTGGGTACATTCGCGGTTTCGTAAAGACGTCCGCTGCTGTCCTTGCGCTGCTGATGATTACTACCGCCGTCCCCACCGCCCGCACCCCCACTACCACTGTTGCTGGACAGAATGCTAGGAGTGCAACCCATAACGACATGGGAGCACCGGATGGTAGTCGGTCCACGCTGCTGTACCGAACTTTCGGAGCCCAACTTGGCCACGGCCGGCTCCGGGCCACTGTCGTCCGGCAGACCGGTTCCGTTTAATTGCTCCTGTTCCACGCCGCCGTATGCCGGTGGTTCACAGTACGGATTCTTCTTCAGCACGTCTCCGACTCCGCAGAGACCACCGCAGCACAAACCATTGAGCCACATTCAAGTAGCGGCTCCCTCGATTCGACTACGATTTTCAATCCCCGCCCGAGCTGCTCACAGATTCACTTCTCCATATCGTGAACAAACACTTCCATTCTATGATATATTTCTGGCTGTTGAATGCTTTTCCGATGAATCACTGCGGGAAACATTGAAACGGATATGAATGTGGGTGGGTGGGTCTTTGTAAAGCACGTGACAGATCACTTTCACTGGAGTTGGAAATCGATTTGAGCCGTTCCATTTTGACGCCTCGTAAATCGTGCTCAATAAACTTCAGATTTCACGGTTGGCTTCCCCGTGGTGTCGTTAATCACTTCGGAAATTGAAACGATATGATTTTGGTACGTAAACAGATTTTTGGTCGTTATAATTTATAGAAAAAAATTGCAATTGCTTCGTACTTCAACTCGACGGATGGCCAAGTCTAATATATCTTTCGACTCAGGTCGTCAAGATTGAAAAATGTCCATTCGGATATGTTTATGTGTTTTGTGTGTACGCGACCGAAAAGATAAAAAACACCACTTTTTCAGAATCAATTTGAACAAATTTAAACTAAAAAAAACTGTTTAAATCCACCTAGTGGTGCAATTGTGCCTTTCTCATTTCTTCAAACTATGATTCCATTCGTTTCAATTGTGGAAATATCTAGTACAATCTTAGTACACTTTGCACCTACACACAATGGCTCGCCAGCCACGAGCCTGATGAGCTACGTGTCGACGATGAAACACTTGAAACAAAAAAATATCATACTTAATTAGCCTAATCAGCATTAGTTCAATGTTGTCTTCCTGCTAACTAATTTTGTCGTGCAAGGGTGGGTGTGTGAGGATAGTGAAAAACCCACGAACGTACTACTCTGTAGCTTAGTTTGGGATGCCTTGTGATATAGCGGTGGTATAAATATGATGGGGTTGAGAGGAGGAGGGGTATGAATGACGGACGTAGTAGTGGTCTGAGGGGGGTGCAATGAGGGGTGATCTAAATAGGTGGTGACCAATGTTAAAATCCAGAAACCTTATATCAGTCGAAAAAAATGGTTCATTTGAAACTAAGTTTAAGCAATTTGGTTCAGTCTTCTCTGAGAAAAGTGACAGAGATTAGAAAATACATACTCACACACACATACACAGATCAAGATCAGGTAGCGACACCACCCAGAATGACCCACATCAAGGAAGTCGTACTTGACCGAGATGAGGAAAAAGGTCGACGAGCTCTAGGAGCTCGTAAAGGACAAGCACAATGTGCACACCAAGGTGGAGCACCTAGTGATGAGTATAAAATCGCCACCGGCAGGTGCTGAAACCGCTCTTGGTGAGAACTGAATCGCCTAAAAAAGCTTTGATAGAAGCCCGAGAACGTGCAACGGCAGAGACTGAGGTGACACCGAAGAGTCACCACAATACTTGCTCGGTGAAAAAAGTTGGCGAGACGCCTGTGGAGCAAGAGGACCCGAAAAAGCAGAAGACCGAGCTGGAGGGCTCCAGCGACCAGAAGAACGTAGGGAAAGACCGTGGTTGGTGCATCGTGGGCCAGCAGACGAAGCGGATGGAACGGAAACAAAAGGAAGAAATGAAGAAGGAACAACAGAAGAAAGAGAAACGTAAACTTCCTCGAGAGAGGTTCGAGGGCCATGCACAGATCATCGAAACAAACGATAAGATGTGCTACGCCGCTCTTCTCAAGAAAGTTAAAGAAGACCCAGAATTGAAGGAACTGGGAGAGAACGTCGTTAAAACGAGACGCACTCAGAAAAGCGAGATTATCTGAAGAAGGATCCATCCGTCAAGAGCTCGACCTATCGCGAGCTCGTTACTGAATCCTTGGACAGCAAAGCAAACGTGAGAGCTCTGTCGCAGGAAGCCGTAGTCGAATGCAAGGGTCTAGACGAGATAACGACCGTAGATCCGAAGGGTGGACGACGGCGATTCGACTGCCAGTGGCGGAAACCGGCAAGATAAAGTGGGATGGTTGGCATGCTCGTTGACAGTCGCTCTGCGAGTTACCAAACAGATGGAGTGATGTTTCTGGTGCTTTGATCTCGGACATTAGGCGAGGAACTGCAAGGACCCGAACAGGTCTGCACTGTTTAGAAAATGCGGTAGAAAGGGGCATCTGCTAGAGACTGCACGAAGCAACATGATCTGCAAACCGGAGGACGGAATCGACCACATGACGGGCGGCTCCAAATGCCCTGCGTACAAAAAGGCGAAGGCAAGTCAATGCCAATGGAAGTATCCCAGCTTAATCTCAATCATTGCGACATTGCACAACAACTGAACACACGAAGGCTACGTGATTGCCAGCTGTTATGCACCCCCACGATGGACACCAGAGCAGTACAATCGGATGCTGGGCGCACTAACCGATTCGTTAGTCGGACGAGCGCCGGTTGTTATAGGAGCAAACATTAACGTTTGGGCCGTGAAATGGGGTAGCAGGCTGACCAACGCAAGAGGTTACAGCTTGTTGGAAGCCCTGGTGAAGATGAAGGTAAAAGTGTGTTCCGCTAGCACATTCCGTAAAGACGGACGGGAATCCATCATCGACATAACATTCTGCAGTCTTTCGCTAATGGATAACATGAATTGGCGAGTTGAAGAGCGGTACATAAATAGTGACCACCAAGCGACCCACTACACCATTAGTCGGCGGAATTGTATTGTAGCGCGGAGAATGAGGACTAGCGAAGGGAAGTGGAAAATAAAAGACATCCACAAGGACCTTTTCGTGAAAGCACTTCGTGCTGATAGCTTCACTCCAAATCCGAATGCCGATGAGATGTCGGAAACAGTAACGAAAACATATGATGTAACAATGCCGAGAAAAATGGAGCCGAGGAACTACCGAGGATCGGCGTACGAACGAAAGGCACAGCATCCTCAGAGCTACCTGCCGTTAAGCCAGAAGACGCGTCCAGAGAGCAAGATCTGAGACAGTCAGAGAAGAGTGTAAGGTTACATTCCGGGCGGCCAGTGCCGCTTTTAAACGCGAGATAGTGCTAAGAAAGTTCGCCTGCTACAAGGAGAAACACGTGGTCTTCGATTGACCTAGGTTCGAAGAAGTTTCTAGGGGAGCTGTTTGGTGTGCCAGTTGACAATATCGTCGAAGAGATGTGTCACGACAAGCATATTTGGAACGCTGTTAAAAGAATGGTTACGAGCATACTAACGAATGTTAAATAAAAAATAAGAATAATTTCAACACCTTTCTGTAATTATAAAGAGCGTAAATGTTTTTCTCTCCAAGCGAATTTCTCTCTGGACTCTCTAGAAATGGATGGCATATTTCTTTTCGCTCGGGTGCTGTCAGTTCAATCAAAGAAGGCGTCGAAACAGCAAGCACTCCGCGAGCGTGTTGTACAGTTTTACGAAACGCATGGTCATCGTGGAAAAAAGTTTACGGTAGACTAGAGATGGTCGGGTTTCATTTTTTTTCGAATCCGAACCCGACTCGAACCCGAGAGCTTGAAAAATTACAAACCTGAACCCCACCCGAGCCCTAAATTTCAAAATTTGAAAAACCCGACCCGAGTATGAACATTTTAAAATTGCAAAACCCGAACCCGACCCGAACCCGAGAATGAAAATTTTGTAAAACCCGAGCCCGACCCGAACCCGACAATTTCAAAATTTAAAAACCCGAACTCGACCCGAACCAGAAAATTTATATTTTGAGAAACCCGATCTGAACTGGAGAATCAAACAAAGATCGCGAAGATTTTTAATTTTAGGCACCCGAGGGTCCAAGGTTCATCCAAAAGAATTGTAGAATCACTCGAACCTGAAGTAGCACCGTCCAGTTATATCTGCCTATGACAAAAAGAATTACTGGCGAGAGGAATTGGCATTTATGTTTACTATTATTGAACGTCGAATTTGTAATGTTCTGAGAGACTTATAAATCGTCGATATCTAAACCGGAAAGTAGGAAAAATCGGCGGCTAACTCATAGGGAAACAAAAGGCATATTGATGACAGATTCAAACAATCTAGCCCGTCGTACTTAACCAAAATTTCTATTTTTTATCAAAAATCATTCCTGCAAGAGTAGTTTCATATAATTTATTACATGTATAAAATTAAGCTATGTCAATAGGCAATTCGTATTCGACAGTTTACACGACGTCACCCGTGTTACTGGTTGGTTTGGTAAAACTTGTGTCGAAGGGTGTTAATCAAGTTTCTCTGACGCTGTCCTTGATGTCACATCATTAGCTAATACTGTATGCGTGCCAGGAGAGATGCTTCGACATCTTCAATGGAGTTCTCGTAATGACTCCAAACTTCTACAAATCCGCTCATGGCTTGAACAGAACACACCATATTTTTACGATCAATTGCATAAAATCGAGGAAATGTATGTATTTTCATGAAGGAATCCGGATGATGCTTGATACGGTTCAGTCCGGGGACAATCTGACAGAAAGTGCTTGTTTCAGTGCCATCGTTGATAGATTGTCTATACTTCCCGTAGATTTAAACTTACTTGAACCAATATTTTCCGACAGATTTACTTTGACTTTTATTGACAATTATCATAAAAAAATAATGGCATGGAAATTTTAGACGCGAAACACTTAGTGTTGAATGCTCTTTCATGAGTACTCGTTTAAAAACATGAAATAATTCGGGTAGTTTGCGAATCAGAAGAGAAGAAATTTTATACATGAATAAAATATAAAATATTTGAGCATCAGAAAATATGACGAATTCTAGCGATCAAAGGTGGTACAATTGAGTACGGTTATATGTGTCATCCATTCATATCACGAAGTAAAGTTAAATGTTAAAAAATACTGGCTGTTGTGTATAGACGTTAATAGCGTCATAATCTGTTCAAAACCCGAACCCAACCCGAATCCGAAAATTCCAAATTCGAAACACCCGAACCCGGAAGTATAAAATTTCAATAACCCGTACCCTGCCCGAACACCAGAAATTCAAATTTGGAAACCCGGAGCCCGACCCGAACCCGAGAAGTTTAAATTTACAGAATCCGAACCCGACCCGAAACCCGTCGGGTTCGGATCGGGTCCGGTTTTCGGGTCCAAAATCTCTAAGGTGGACCACTTTCTAGACGAAAACGTGCCCGTGAGTACTGTTTACCGGATCCTGGCATCCC
Source organism: Topomyia yanbarensis (assembly GCF_030247195.1). Taxonomy (NCBI): domain Eukaryota; kingdom Metazoa; phylum Arthropoda; class Insecta; order Diptera; family Culicidae; genus Topomyia; species Topomyia yanbarensis. Next base: position 372,993,612 of record NC_080672.1, on the reverse strand, counting down.
TGAGAGTGGAGCGAAAGGCCGTTAGTGGCCGTCCGGCGAAGATAATGACGAAGAAGAAGAAAGCGTTGAAAAAGCTTTTCGACAACAAGGACGGAACGAGTTTGCGTGACGCCCGCCGAAAATATTACTGCTCCCATACTTTGATTCACCGAACCTAGATGTTGGGCATTATCTGTCGGAAGAAGACTCGGTCCCCCGAGTACACGGACGAGCAGATAGCGATCGTGAAATCACAGTGCTGGTGGAAGACAAAGAACTATTGCGGGACGTCGGTCGTACTGGACGACGAAAGTTACTTTCCGTTCTCGAAGGCCCATATTCCAGTAAATGACAGCTACTATTCCAGCGACATCCCCCGAAGCAAAATTTAAGTTTAAGGATACATTTGAAAAAAAGTAATGTTGTACATCTCAATATCGGACTGAGGGATTTCAAAGTCGTGGTTTAAGCCGAGCGGCCTGGACATCAATCAACAAGTGTACCAGGAGGAGTGCCTTGAGAAAATTCTTCTGCCGTTCTTAAAGGAGCATCATGCGGATGGGAAGGATACGAAGCAGTTGACCTCCGGAATTGTATCCGAAAGATGGACGTAAGTGCTGTCCAGCGCTCTTGTGAAAGCATCGCGACCAAGTTGCGTCGTACGACTGATCAGGGCCTTCTTCAATATTCATTGACTTTTTTTTTGAAGAATAAATATTATGTTTTTAATTAAAAGTACTGAGTTCGTTTATTTTTTTGTTCTTTAACCACATGCCAGAAAAAAATCTTATTTTTTTTGTTGAACATCCGTTAACCAGAGTGCAGAGGAAGTGGCGTAGGGACCAACAAAGTAGCGCCATTGGATAGAAAGCCGCCGTGAAACCACAAACCAGTGAACCATACTTGGTCTGAGACTCCATTTTTTACCAATTGTTCTACTGCACACCCAAAGAGCACTAATTGCCTTGCTTATAACCTGCTCAATGTGCGCATTCCAGTTTAGTTTTTTTTTATCGAATATCAATCCCAGATACTTCACTTCAGAGGACATTTCAACTAATGTTCCGTTGAGCAAAAGTGTTGATATGGAATATTTCCTTCTTTGAGTAAATGGGACTATGATTGTTTTGGAGGAATTTATGTTCAGGCCCTTCTTTTTACACCACTTCGAAGTGAAGTTCAGTGCAGATTGCATTCTATTTGAGATAACATAATCACATATTCCCCTCACGAGGATTACACCATCATCTGCAAATCCAATCGCTTCGTATCCCATTTCAGGTTATGATTTCAATAGCTCGTCTACAACTAATGACCACAATAAGGGTGATAGAACTCGGCCTTGAGGACATCCCTTATTTGTTTTCATAGTCAGTGACGTGTTACCAAGCGTGCTAGTTATTTAACGATTTGTAAACATTGAGTTGATCTAATTTATTGTGTCATGTTTTCTCATAGCATTCCCCATTGAACTATGAGATGCATTGCCGAAAGCTTCTATGTCTGAAAACCTGTTTTAATCCACCTAGTGGTGCAATTGTGCCTTTCTCATTTGTCCAAACTACGATTCCATGGCTCATTATGTTCAATACAACGGTGGAAATGTATATTACATATTCAGTACGATTTGCACATAGTACATACAATGGATCGACAGCCACGATTTTGAGATACTATGTGTCGACACTGAAACATCGCTTGAAACCAGCGGCGAATGAAGGAGGAAGATCCGTTAAGAAATTTTAAACTACACAGAAAAAAATATTTTGTAATTTCTAATTTATTTTCATGCACATATTTGGAGCCTGAATATAAATGTAAAATTAAGTTCCATCACAAATACATATTGTCGTGCTTTTATCAGCGATATTTATTACAATTTTACACTTTGATTGGAAATTACAGTTTCCTTAAACGGCAAACCAATGCTCTTGAATGTATTTTTAATCCCATATTGCTGTAAAATAAATGACCTGTAATGTTACACAAACGAAAGTGTAAAATCACATGCTTTCGGGTGCTCTCATTGAGTGCATCGAATTCAACTTAATTTTCAATCAAGTTTTTGATTCAAGCCTTGTATGTTTACATTCGTATTGATTTACATGTCGTTTAATTTTCATTATTTTTTGGTGTGTAGTTATATTTTTAAAGTAGCAACCCCTTACTGCATACTCCTACCTAAGCCTTTACAAGCCAAAAAATTTTTGCCCGGGATTAGGTTGACGATTTTTAGAGCGATTGCATAACCTTTCTAGGGTACAGTGCCTATTTTCACCACACTAAGCAGGGTGCCTTACTAATTCAATAATTTCTCTGCCTACAATCAATGGAATGCGAAAAAAAATTACATCAACAGGTTTGCTTCGTTATTAAGAATCAATATAATAACACAAATGCGCTGAAAACAGTGAAATACTCGTGTTTGAGCGCAACGAAAAGATGGCAAACACTGCTCTAACCAACGGCTTCAAATGGGTAGGGTGATAATAGAAACATGGCGAAAATGGACTCATCACCCTATATGAGAAAGGAAAAATTTGCCTAAGTCAAAAAAGTTAATTTTCGTCAAAAAAATCTTTTTTTGAGATTACATCAAATCTTAACGTTTCATGCATTTTAAAGTCATTTGGCTACCAAAATACAAATTCGATTTTGAAATTTTCCCTTACTCCCCCCTTTGAGAATTTTTCATTTCAGTTTATATGGGAATTTGCTGTGTGGTCGCACTCTTCAACCCGTAACTCTGGAACCAGAAGTCCAATCAACAAAAAAATCAATAGCAGCCGGGAACATTGTACCTTTCATTTGAAACTAAGTTTGTGCAAATCGGTCCAGCCATCTCTGAGAAACAGAGGTGACATTTTTTCCACATACACACATACACACGCATACATACAACCGCAAGTCGGCACAACATGCAGTTATCCATGTGGGGGAAGTCGTAATCACCTCACAGCATCCAAGTCAGTCTCACACGGTATGTTAAGGGAGAGCACAAAAGTCAGCCTCACATGGTATGGGTGAGGCGAGCACAAAAGTAAGCCTAGTAAGGAATGAGTAAGGTGAGCATACAAGTCAGCCTCGCAAGGAACGAAAAAGGTGAGCACAAAAATCAGCCTCATGTGGAGTGTTTGAGAGTTAATCAAGGTGCGATAGAAAGAGCTCCCAAGTAGGCCTCATACAGGACGTATGAACGCGTGAGTGAGAGTGAATGAGTACATTAAGTACAGCCATCCCCCCAGAAGTAATACCGAGAGGTAGTTCCTGGGGGGGGACGATGGCGGAGCCCAATGGAGTTTAGTCGGTATTAATGGAAGCGTCACCATTCGAGCCCAATACGCCCCCAATACACCCCGTGCGGTAGCTTGGCATCTACTAATAGCACGTGTACTAGCCTAGTACGTAAATGTATTCTCCATTGTAAAAAAACACCGAGGTTTTGTGATCGCGACGAACTGAGTCGAATGCTATATGACATTTGGCCATATGAAAAAGGCAAAAGGGTTTGGACTTATGTGAGAAATTTACGTGTAGCTCATTTCATCGTAGCTCAAGATTTAGTACTTCGATCCAAATTTAATACGGGAGTAATCGACAAGGATGCTATACCTTTCGTTTGAGGCAATGTTTGTAAATTGGGGCAACCATCTTAGAGAAACTGGTGTGAATTTATTTCGAAACATGGCAACTTCCTCGCATCTTTTGAAATCCTCTACGGTGCACAGTGGTGAAAAATTGGGTTTTTAACTAATTTTGGGTCACTGAATCCATGTCAGCTATCAGTTTTGAAATTCCATAATTCTTCTTTTCGACTATTTTTATGTGAACCCATTTGCAGGGGTTGGTCGTTAAAGGGTTAATAGACATGTCATTAACAGTAGCCAAACACATCTGATAGCAGAAATGGTTGCCGAAACTAATAAAAATTACTAATTTTTCAACAATATGAAATTGCTTAGGGCACCTCCAACGCTGATCTAAATCTGGTATAAATCTAAATATTTAGAACAAATTTAGATCTTGTCAACCCCACCGTGCAGATCTAAATTCTATTTTTTTTATACGTTTTAACGACATTCAATTAGCTAGAGATTACTGGGTAGGGAAAGTTATGAAACTTAGAGCCATAGTACTCAAGTGAGAGCAAGGATGTGAAGTAAACAGATCGGAAAACTAGAAGTGGCAGGGTCATTAGAACAGGCTTAATATCGTGCGGGCTTAATTTTTGCCTTCTGATAATGAGGGTCGAGCATAGGCAGAATAACTACGAATCACTCGAGTTCACTATCATGTGTCCTTGATAAAGGTAGACGTATCTATCTTTACCGTGACAACCGGGTTTTGCTTGTTCCAAAATTTGCACAGTTGGATCAGAAGATAAATCTGATTCAAATTCATGTTGACAGTATTTTATTTTGTTTATTTATGATTTTACGACAAATGTTTGGGCGTAAATTGAAGGTTAAATGCTTTGAGGAACTATATTACAGCTATATCGGATATGTAAATTGAATAATTGCTGACGGCATATTTTTTTTTATTTTTGTAGGGTTCAGTTTGATTCTAGGGAATAGATATGTTGAATGAACAAATATCCTTGATAGATGAGCCATCATTTGTTGGCGATTCAAAGTACTCAAGTCAACTACTTATTTGCCTGACCATTTATTGGAAGCTTCATTGAGAATCCTACAGAAATCTAACAGAGGATCGTAAAGTTTCTGCGCAGTAAAGTAGTGGAAATTGCGAAACTAGATGGAATGAATAGGAAACGGAAGAATAACGACTGGATACAACTAGATAAGATGATTGAATGTGATGAATATAAAACCAATTGAGATTAGAATAAGCTACAAGCGCAGCGTGAAATGGAGCAGCGGCAACTAGAGCACGAACAGAAAATGCTTGACTGCCAACGAACGTTTATTCTCAACGAAGCGGGATGCAATTCGGAAACAGCTGAACGACAGCATTAATAATGTCAACGCGTTGAAGGGCCAATATGGAGCTATAGGCGGACTGGATGTTGGGTTATCGCGGAGCCTATCCAAAGCAAGGATATCGGCATATATGCATTATATGCAATTTTGTTTTGATCTTCTCTTGATGTGTTTAAATCATTTATCTATGCTGTTTGGCCACTTCGCAAGGGTTTTGGGGGATAAATTGAGGCTTCTTTTGTACATAATAAGAGAAAGTTAAAAATTTTGTATATTATTCAGTGATGCTATGAAAAGTGAAATTTTCATCAATCTTCAGGGCATTAATCGGTTTTTGCTTAATAACTTTTTCCACAAACATCAGATCGTTACGTGGTCTTCTAGACTTTGTTTCCTTGACAAATTTCCTATAAAAATCAGTCATCTATTTATTTTTAGGAGATAACGGCCGACTCTTGGAATAATTATTTTGCAAAAGTAGATTTCCCCATACGTAAACTTCAAACCATGGACGCAAAAATATAGTTTCACCGACCGAACTAAACATTTGCAGAGTTGTTCTGGGAGCTAAATGGGACCCAAAAAGTTACTCGGAGCGAAATTTTATTTTTTTTTTTTCATATAACCATGTCCCACTCTACTGAGCAGGTCAGATGTATCGCGAGGGTTGGACAGTAAGTAAGGAAAAGTAGCTATGCATAAAAACATGATGATTAACACAAAACAAAATAAGTAAGACACAAAACAGTACTTAACGGTTGCTTTACCTGGGCAAGCGGAAGTTCGATACTACTGCGTTTTTCGACGAAGGGTCGTCGGCTACGTTGGTAGATGATCTGGTGGCCAGGCGGCTGAAAGCAGAAGGTACTCTAGAGCCGTTGATAGTGACGTGAGCGCGCAATATCAACAGCTTTGAGAACGATTCGAGGAAGGTCAAATTGATATCAGCGAAGGGTTCGAAGAAGAAGTTTCCGCAGATCAACACTCGAACGTTATCACAGTTGGTGGTGTCGAAGCAGAACGTACGATTCGCAGCCACATTTGCCACAAACCGCTGCGTTGTGTCTACCGCTCAATGTCGTAGTGAATCCGAAGAAGCCGGGTAAGGTGTGCCTGGTTTGGGATGCTGCAGCATCAGTGAACGGATTCTCTCTTAACTAAGAGTTACTCAAAGGTCCGGATATGCTAGTTCCGCTTCCCAGAATAATCTGCAATTTTCGGGGACAGTCAGTAGCATTTGCTGGTGACATTCAAGAAATGTATCATCAGGTTCGGATCAGACCTGAGGATAAGCAAGTGCAACGGTTTTTGTTCCGAATAGTGAAGATGTTCCGCAAGTGTATGTTATGAACGTTGCCACCTTTGGTTCCACGTGCTGAGTTCAATTCGTGAAGAATTTAAATGCATCAACTTCTTGGAGAAGTACACTGAAGCAGTAGAAGCCATCGTGAAGCGTCATTACGTGGATGACTACTACGACAGCGTGGATACTATCGAAAAAGCGATATAGCGAGCCAGCAAGGTGAAGTACACCCATTCGTGTAGAGGATTTCGGATCGGAAACTAGGTGTCGAACTCTGCTAGATTTCTCGAACAGATGGAGAGAAAGGAGTGTCGATTCCGCGGTGCATTTCAACCGGGACAAGAACACCGAATACGAACGTGTGGTATGCGTCATTTGAGACCCGGTTGAAGACGAGTTCCGTTTTGCTACCGAATGGAACGCAGAGTACATCAAGGTTTTCCAAGAGGAAGAACGCCCGATGAAAAGAATTGTTCTGGGCATTGCCCTAAATACAAGGAAATGGGCCATTATAGAATTAAGGCTCGGTGTGACAATTGCGCAGAGAATCATGAGTATGATCATTGCATTAATAATGTTCAAAAGTATGCTTATTGTAGGAAAAGTCCCTATGATCTATTGCCAAGCCCCGCGTACAAACCACGTAAAAGACGCTCTAAGCACTCATTTGCGGAAATACTAATAATAGCCATGTCACTTTTCACGGCAAATCATGAAGCTTTCTTGGCTGTGACTCTGATGGCCATAATGTGGGGACATCTTTTCTTGCCCCTAAAAACTATAGACAGAAGAGCTTCCTTATAAAGTTTTAAAATTTTCTCATGGGAGGCCGCGAAATATGACAGCTGGAGGAAGCTCTGACACAAAGCCGCAACATCTTCGAAATTTTACATCAATCATGTAGTTTCCAGCTCTTCCAGAAACACCGAAAATCTAATATGACATGCGACAGAGATTCAACTTAGTGCAATACAGGTGGCAGCTAGGCTGTGTACCGGAAACATTGTGGTATTGCAGAACGCCTGCTGGCACCGAAGCGGCTTCAATTCTCATTGTATGGCATAGAATTGCATCCTCGATTCTATCAAGCTGTGAAAATGAGTTCGCAATAATTAGGTTGAAGTTTTTGCAGATAGTACTGTCGAGTCGTGCAATTTAAACACCTTCGTTATTTGTTCTTCTATCCACTTTACATTTGACAACAACACCATTTCTTGTGGATAAATTGGAATGGGACTGCTGGGGCCGCAGCGTGATCTTCTGACACCTTTTATGGGATCTCAGTTTGATGTTTACAATGGATTTCTTTTTCAGAGCAACTTTCGTACAATCATTTTGTATACCTGGAAGAAGCACTCCTAGCCTGATTTATTTTATGACTTACATGACTTAATTTTACAAAGCAGATCAAGATTTCAGCAACACTCTAAAGTTGGCGTCCTTGATGAAAGCCAATCTATCCAACCCACACACGTCAGGTCTACAATGCTGTATCTTCGTGCAGAAGCAACACGGTCATTCTCCTCTGATACAGAAGTCCTATCCTTTAGCTCCCTACAATACCAGATGGGATACGAGCAACCTTTGTGGAGATCCGTTAACAAACCCTCTTTGGTCGTATGCTGACAGGAAACAATAAACAATAAACCTGACGAGCGTCTGTTCTTCGTGTTATCGACTTGTCTGATCAAGAACGGACGCTGGAAGGAGAAATGAGGTCTCTCGGCTGATTTAATCTATATGGCAACCCAATCAGGAGGCTAGGTATCACAGTTCTGGTAAATTAGTATACCGATTCTTGAATCAACAATTCCGAAAAATGTAAATTAATGTGGATCGAGCGTAAAGGATGATAAGCCGGGGTAAAAGGCTAGAATGTGAAAAGAAAGTTAGTAATCCGGCATATGGCAACAAATACTCATAGTATGAGGAAGATTAGTGCCTATCATCAAAGGCTGCTAATTAATATGGTGCCAGCATTACCGGTGTGCTAAACGGCGATGGGATACTATTCTTATATACTACTGAAAGGCACACACATCTGCCAAGGTCAATTAATCCAGCAAATCACAGGAGTTTGGAACGACCACCTCTTGTAATTAACCTATCTGGTCATTCACTTCAGGTACGGCTTTGCTAACACTCCATCGGTGAAGTGGTGGACCCGATAGTTCTGAAGCAGTTCCAGTTTGATTAACTCTTCAGTTGAATGAAAATGATGATAGCGATTGGGAACCGTCATGTCCTCTTGGCTCTTCAGAAGGGAAACAATGTTGTCATTAAACACAAAAAATCAAAATGTTCATAATACCAAATCATGTTTCCTAGTATGATACAGTAGGAACTCGAGTGGATGTCCCGATAATCTTGATAATCACTGACTTTTGCAGCATACAGATCGTATAATAGATTTACGTCTTTCATAGGTGTTTAAGTTAGAACTAACTGTTAATTCAATGTTCCACTCGTTGCGAAGATTCAGTTTTTGTTGTTTACCATCACTCAACTTTGCATCATTCCAAATCATTACTTTTTCAGCTATGGAAACTGAATTGCACTTTGAATGGCTTGCTAGATCTGTTAACTTTTAGATCTAGTCGTTTGGATCTAGCGGTGCATAAATCCAACTTTTGATCTATTTTTTCAGATCTATATTTTTAGATCTGGTATAACATAGAACAGGGATTTAGATCTAGCGGTGGAGATGCCCTTAGGTAACTAATTTGTAAGAAGATTTGTGGGGTACAGGGCGTCTCCTTATGAGTAACTGATGGAATCACAGCAACCTTTGACGATGGTGGTCAACTTTTTTCGCTCCCGTCAACTTTTTTCCTAAATTATCAAGCGTTAATTTTGAAGAGTAGTGAAATTACGACACGGAAAACTGATCGACAGGTTTAAAACCGTTTCCGGAGTTTGAAGAAACGCTTCGTCGTCCGGATCTGAAAACACTTGCTGGGTGAAGAAATTACAGATGCTACCTTTGCGGGCGGACTTGTTGGGGAAGAGATGAGAATTCAAACCATTTTCACACTGGTGAAGATTCCGGGAAACATGGATTAGCTTTAAGAAGAAGCATTCCTTAGTGCACAAACTACAAAGCGAAGATTTGCTTGCTACAGTTATGTTCGAGATGTGGTTCTGTCTTCAAATGCTCCATGAGTGTTGCAACCATTAGTTGTAGATCATCAAACACACATCATGTCATGTGTTGTCTTAGGTGACCGAGGATCTTGAATATCCTGCAACTGTCATCAGTCAGAAGCGGCATCAAGAACCTGTAAGCAAGCAGGATGTTGGACATAATTTGCGTTCTGGACACCGGTGAGATCGTTTCTAATATTCTTTTTTAAATATTGCTGTATACGCTTTATGTTTGGAACAATATTGGATTTCCGGTCATATCTGGAAGTATCCATCTGATAGGCCGACTAAGCTGCTTCCCTTTTTTGGTTTATTGCAAGAATATCTATAATTAAGTCCTTGCTTATTGATTAGTTTTTTTGTTAATAGTTTTTATTTTATTAATTGGGACACTGTTACTATGCATGAATGCATACATGGAAACATTTCTTTTCTGTAATACGCTGCCAATTGGTGGGAGCTCGATGTTAGGATTCCTACCTTTAGTGCTTTCGACTCGACCTTTACGAAATAAGTTGGTTTCCCTTAGAGGAAATGTTTTTATTTTCTTTTAACAATATTTATACAGGAGGGCTGTGTTTGTAAGTATTAGTAGTTAGTACTAGTAATTCTGATTTATATAACTTCCAATTATTACATTATGTATATCTTTCTTTTGTAATCTCCGTCATCTATGGAAACTGTTTCGGTTACGAGCGTTCTCATTAAGTAGACGATAGGGCAATTATGAAATTAAAACGCTTGTAAGGACGTGGCCAGGTGTGGGGAAATGAGCAGGTCTACGTCATTGCGGTTTGTGGCGAAAACTAATATGACAATGGATATGCTCATTTCTGCAACTCCATCTACGATTTGTGCAGGTGTTCGTGCTATGCTATGCTATGCTATGCTACAGGGCGTCTCCATATGAGTATTTTAAAAAACATATGTAAAAAACTTTGGGGCAAAAATGCGCAAGATAAGTCACAACCTTAGAACTACAATAAATTATGAGTCAGATTCATATTATGATAAATGGCATATCAGGCGTATTATGATAAATGACTGATATCACATTCATCTTCTGAATTGCGTCTTCTTGATCCAGAACAAAAAAAAAATTTTGTGCATGACAAGCTAAAAGTTATAATTTAATACAATCATTGTTCTTTCCAAAGAACTCAATACTACTCCAATCAGCCATGTAATTCTTGAGATATCGTCATTTGAAGTTCAAAGGTATGAGAAATTCATATAAATTGAATTCAACAGAAATACTCGACTTCACTTGTTTCGACGACATGTTAATCCGATTATCATAAAATTTTGAGATATTTTTTTTTTCAAATGTAGAGAAAAATAAAATAAATGGTTGCAAAAGACATGACATTTGTCACACGTCGTGCCACTGTGAAACGGTTTAAAAAATATTCTCCAATACATAAATTGCGCTCGAAATAAAAAAAATACTGTTTCAAAGCCGTTATTATGCTGCTGGCTTTATTTATTAACGATTAGAAAAAAACTGAAAATAAATAAATGTTGACTTCGCTTGAAACTCGACATTATCTCAAGTTAAAATATTTCAGGAAACTTTTATGAATTGAAAAAAATTTCAAGAGACTTTAATTCGCACAAAGTATTGTGGGGTTCCTTCTTCAATGATAATCGATCCCCTTTGGTACACAATATTTGCGATTTGCAAAATTTAATATCACAGTCTAAAATACAGGAAATAGGACACGGACCCTACACGCCCATCCAAGCGCTTTAGATGATGTAACAGTAAATAGACGGCTTCTCAAGGTGGGACAGATATGCTCTGATGCATATAAAGTTAAATAAATCGATTGTAAAATTACCTCTAAAACAAAGAAGAAGCACAAATGAGAATTTTTAAAATTTTCAAATTTTTCGGAACATTCTCACGCGGCAATCATGAGATTTTCATTTCGCAACCCAGTCATGCAGTCATGCAAATGTCACATGTTTTTCAGTAGCTGTGTCTAGCTTTGTACTTGCGAATGGCTTCTTCGGTGTCCTCGTCGTCGCCAGAGTGTGGAATTGAAGTTGTGCATTTCAGCTCACGTGTTTGCGTAGCTGCGCAACGACCACGTTTGCGCTTCAGAGCATTTTTTGGACTCCTTTTCTTTCTCTTTTTCGATCATGTCATTTCAATTACACGGTGCTACATTGATTTTGTACTTTTCAAGAGACCTAATATAGGTTGTAGATCTCATCAAATACAACACAAAATAATGCATGAAAAATATTGTATACCCTCAAAATCTTCATTTATAGCAAAGTGTTTTGGAAAGAAGAGGAGATTTCCTTTCCAACGGTATGCTATGTTATGTTCCTTTGTTAAAAGTACTATGCGGTTTTGGGACAACAATATGAAAGTTACCATTATTTTGCTATTTTTTGATTAAAAATATAGAAATTGCTCAGCATTTTTAATTGGAAAAAGTTTTTGTTTTAATGAAAAATTAAGGAGAATATTGAATTCCGCATCCAATGATCTATTTTTGATCAAAATCGGTTGAAAAATGGCTGAGTTATTATTTTTTTCCAAATTAGAAACCTGCTCGCATGGGGTTAGTGAGGTATTGTCTCGCACTATAAGATGCTATAATTATATCTTCCGTTATTTTATCCAATTTCATGTTCAAAGTTCACTCACATAAGTTTGAATGTATACTTAATGGAGGAAAAAAATCGTTTTTTTTGTAAATTTTATATGAGACCGTCCCCTTAAAAGTTCATGCGACCAAGCTTCAAATTTGGAAAAAAATTAATAACTTTTCCATTTTTCAACCGACTTTGATCATAAATAGGAAGTTGAATACGGAATTAAATTTTCTCCTTAAGTTAAAATATTTCAGGAAGCTTTTAACTTTAATTCGCACGAAGTACTGTGGGGTTCCTTCTTCAATGATAATCGATCCCCTTTGGTACACAATATTTGCGATTTGCAAAATTTAATATCACAGTCTAAAATACAGGAAATAGGACACGGATTGACACCTCCACCCAAGCGCATTAGATGATGTGAAAGTAAATAGACGGCTTCTCATCCCAAGGTGGGACAGATAATGCTCTGATGCATATGAAGTTAAATAAATCGATTGTAAAATTACCTCTAAAACAAAGAGGAAGCACAAATGGGAATTTTTAAAATTTTCAAATTTTTCGGAACATTCTCACGTGGCAATGATGAGATTTTCATTCGTAACCCAGTTGTGCAACAATAATACGGCGGGTCCAAACAGATTTAAATTATCGAAGAAGAATTTACAGAATATTACGAAAGTTTTGTTGAATTCGAGCAACAGATTTCTTGAGCAGAATATCGTCAGGGCACTTTGTTTTTCATCTACAGGTGGATTAATCACCAAACTGTCACCTCCAGAAAATGGAAAATATTTTATATACCTACTTTGTTAATGGCATTATAGCTCAATAAACAACTTTTCCAGATCAAAACAATTTCCATCATTAATTTTTTGTTTTGAAACACTGCCAAATTATCCGCTGAAATATACCTCCCTTCAAAGTAATATGTACCTACAAGTAATTAAAAAAGAACAAAATTCATTCCGAGAAGCCAACCGTGAAATAATCCGCCTTGTCTTCGCAAGCTGTTGTCGACGAGTCAACGTCGGCGCACTTTTCGAAGCTAATATTTTTTTCTTGTTTCATCGTATTATCACAATCATTTTCTCTTATTTTAAGATACTTTAAGCCCTCTAAATCACGCACATCTATTGACGATTGCACACATCCTCAGAACATCCAAAAGCTGAATTATCTTTCATCTTTTGCTCATTACCACTACACCTCAATGTTCAGAATGAAACCATAAAACCGCTTTTTCTCCTCTTCCTTCACGGAGAGATCCGCGAACATCTAGATTTCATGCTTCGCCAAGCTACCACATTAACACAATAAACAATTTCCGATAAAAGCAACGAAACACTTTTCCTACTTCTTGAAACCACAAAACTATTTATCTCCGCCCGATCACGACGGTTTTTCAGCGCAACTTTTCCGGCTTCTTCTTCTTGCTCCGGTGGATACAGCGCGGGTAACTGGCGGCCAATGCCTGTTTACGACCACTTATTCCCGCTTTCCTGTTGATGTTAAATTTCCGGTCTCGTTTCCACCGGAATTTCGCTCACACAAAACAGCCCCTCGCCCCCTCACTTACGACACGACGCGACGACGGAGATGATTAAAATGTGAAAATACCTCCTCGCTCGCTATCGTCGGCGAATCGTGTTCGAACCGAAAAAGGCGCACACTAGTGTTGATGATGCCAGAGCCAGAGCGGTTGTATCGGTTGCCGGGAGGTTATTCCGTTGCCCTCGTCCCAGTCGAAAGCTCGCAACAATCCGTGCGTCTATTGTCGAAACACTGTTCTGAAAGTGGAAAAAGAACAGAAGAAAAGGCGTAAGCGATTAGCGGTTGAATGCTGCGGTAAGAAAGCTCTGCATCACGGATCAGTGGGCTTCTTTGGATGGGGTTGGTAGTATGTACTGGGAATTTGGGAAGCCCAAAATTAGCACGGTTCGGCAGGAAAAATCGTTCATGCGTCATCGACAAGCACCGACGAGCGCGTTCATTATATTATGGTGGAAGAGAATGGGGCTTTCGTTCCTTTTCACTCACACTGTTGAACTTGGCTCCGGGATTATACGTGGGAAGGCTGTTCGTTAGCTGGCATGGCTTTTAAAAATTGAAAATGTGCCTTCTAATGAGGTTGTGATGCATAATGTATATCATTTTAGGGTATTTTTGTGTCAACTGCGGAACAGGTGAAAATGGGATAGGGAATGATAAGCCCGGACAGAAATCACCGAAAGAAAAAGTGACCGTCGAGGGATATGAAATATGCATGGCTTCAAGATTTGTTTTTTAAATAAAAAATATTACTTTTACGAATGATTTGAAGTGTGTTTTAATTTTGAGCAGACTGAACCGTTTGATAAATCCTTTGTCGGAGAATATCAAAACGGATTTCGAGAAACACGACCAATGGCGAACTGGATGTCTACTCAACGACAAATATTAGATATAGTAGAGTTGGGTGAAGTAGGTCAGTTTTTTTGGTGACCTCAAGCGATAGTATTTTTGCACTGACTTTGGCAAACAAGCATTCGTTGGAACTGCCAAAGTTTTGGCAATAATGATTTTATACCTGGTTATATATTTTTCAAGCTAAATACCAAATGGCGAAGGTACTTTTTTCGATGTTTTCAAAATGTGGGGGAACTATACTAAAAGAATATACACGCCTAGAAAATCAGCGGCTCAACTTTTATTTGAATAGTATGAATACTGCAGATTATTTAAAAATTTATAACGCAAATAATAAACGAAATCCATTGACGTCATTCAGGCAAATTATGTGAAAAATCATGAAACTGCGGAAAAATGTGTTGGGAAAACATGTTTTTTCAGTAGCTATGTCTGGCTTTGTACTAGCTAATGACATCTTCGATGTCCTCGTCGTCGCCAGAGTGTGGAATTGAAGTTGTGCATTCCGGCTCACGTGTTTGCTTAGATGTAAAAAATAAAATGAAGATCATACACATGCGGAGTAGGCGAGGCGAACCCGTTCACGTGAAGTGGTTTGGTGGGGTCACCATCACCAGCGAGCAGTAGTCCGAGTAAACTATCTAGGAAGACAAAAATGTTTGTAGCTAAACCTTATATTTTAGAGCTACGATGACTTCAGGACAAATACTCAGTATCGGATAGACCATGTTTAGATGTAGATGTATTAGAGTGGCTCTTATTATTACGGTGTTCCAAAAATTATTTTCTGAATGTGAGGAGGTAGAATATTACTGTCTTTAGCAACATTGTAGCTAAACTTATACCAAGAAACTTTGACGGTGACTGCAGCGGTAGCTGAACTTTTCATCAAAGCAGCAGGAACCACTAGAGCAGAGCGGGATGAGCAATACACCACAGCAATCCAAAGTAGTGCCAGCAAAATGCTTGGTGGAAGAACTTCACAACTGCGTGGACACAATGTCCATAAAGACATTAAGGTGATGGTACTCAAAGTCCGAAAGGTGCTAATGTCTGCTGTGAAGGAGTATGACGCAGCAACGCTGAGGGTTGGTGTAGCTGAGCGTGCTTTGGAGTCACCGTTTTAGCGTTTTCTTGGCTAGAAGCAGGGGAAGGAGAAGCTGGTTGGAGTAGAGAACATTCCAGTTTCCGTGACTCCAAAGTATGCAAGTACCTCGCCAGGAGACGGAAAATCAGGCAGCACTACGCGCGAGGACGCTCTCACTGCTGAACAGAAGGACGCCACTCAACAGGGAGAAAGCTGGAGAGTCGTTGTAGGTTAGAAGGAGAAACAAAGGAAACAGCAAAAGCGGAAGGAGCAGAAGAGAAGGCACCAGACGTACCAAAAAAGGTTAAATACTCATCGAGTTGAAGGATGAACAACTCGACTGAGCAGAAGATTATGACCAAATCGCTGAGCGAAGAGGTAGAAGTGAAAGACTTAAGCCCTGGGACGGTGGATAAGATCACGAAAGTAGACAAGATGAGAGGTGCACTGAAGACACAGTGTAACCTGGACGAGGTGCACATGACGATCCGATTAAAGAAGAGGTACGGAGTAACAGAGGCAGCGATGATTCAGTCCAAACTGGTTAGGGAGTGTATCACATCTTTTCAATAACTGGCAACTCGGAATAAAGTAATGATATTCTGGGTACCTGGCCACCAACGAAGTAGCCGACGAATTACCCAGGCATGGTTCAACAAACATGTTTGTTGGACCCGAACTATTTCTAGGTATATCTACCTGTGCAATCAAACTAGAACTTTCGGTTTGGGCAAGAGACCAACTACTAAGCGACTGACTTAACGTAGAAAGCATTCGACAAGCTAAGAAATTCATGTACATCTAGATACAACGGGCGCCAAAAAACTAATGGATCTAAAACGAAAAGATTTACATATCAGCTGAAAAAATTGGCAAAAGTCAAAATGTCATTTGTCGATTCTGTAACTACGAACCCGAGAGCTCGGAACATATTTTCTGCCATTGTGCTGTATTATTCCTTGTGCTGTATTATTTCCTTATTCACGAGGTATGGCATACCTGTCCCAAACGGATCCTTAGCTACATTAATAATGTACTACCCGGTTGGGACGACACATGTGGACAAACAAACAACCTGCTTCCAACTACATTGGAGTCGAGCAATTTGTAACATGTAGAGAGAGGCAGCCACTAAACATAACCTGAATAGTGGTCGCAGTGGCAAAGTTTCCCCTAACAAAAAAGCGCCACTGATCGTCGGATTTGGAATTTTTTGACAGCGATTTCTTTGGAACATACACGTGTTTCGGTGGTGAGAGTTACGTCACGATTGTAAAATTAAAAAGTAGTGCCAGATGAAAAACAAGTAAATAAAATAGATCCTGAACACCCACGTCGAAATCCCGACGTGGTCAATTCGAAATATTACAAATTGAAAGCTGCCACCTCTGCATGTGCCCGGGAGAAAGTTTTGTCTGGCCCTACAAGAGGGAGACATCTCCGGCAAATTTAAGATTTTATTCGCCAATAATTTCTTCCAAAAACTGAAGATCTAACAAGCAATTCGCGGCTACGGGCGTTGTTCATCTGTAATGGATTCACATTGCTCCACTGAATTTCTGGCCAGATTTTGATACCGAGACGAAAGTTTTACCTGGATAGATCCGGGATATGTTCAAAACCCGGGAAGACAGGTCACGCATAGGCCGATGTGCTTGCTTTGCACTCCAGCCCATGTTTTGATCGGTACAATTTTCATGATGTTCGTAGTTCTTGTTTCTTTCTTGCTCTTGCGGCTCGCTGTTGTAAATATGGCTTTATCGGCATTTATTGTACCGGTTGTTGGTTTGGAGATACTAGACCAATCGTTGTTCTTTCATTGTTGGGACAGGAAGTTAGTTTCAATATACAAAGTGCATCAATTATTGGTAGAGGCAATTGATTATGTCTTACCAACTGTTGAAAGCTGTTTTTGGTGTTGACTGTAGTAGGTAATTTTTCTTGGCGACTTCGAAGCATTGTTTCCGTTATCCGTTATCTGACCAGGTTAGGTGAACAGCGCTGCTTGTTAAACGTATTTTAACAACATGAACGCTGTTGTAAATGTTACTGAAAGTTTTTCATCAAGTACCGTTTGTAACGGATTCCACTTCTCCGTATAAATCATTTATTGTACTCTGGTCTAATACCCAGCGCTAGGTCCTGTAGACGTACTTCAACTTCATCGTTACCCATATATTCAGGACCTTGTTTTTAACGTAGTCATGTACGATGCCGTGTTCCATGTTGTTCTTCACAATTTAGTTTTTTGATTGGACTAAACTTTTAAATGTTATCTATACACACAATTTCTCACGTGGTGAAACTGTATGTACGTTACTTCCTTGACATTAAATTCCGTTTTCACTTTTAATAACAGTTTAACGTCATGTACTGTAGCTCAAATATTGTATTTAAAGTCAATCAAAAGTACATTTGTCCGTTTTACAGGCACTCAGCCGGAGGTGACGATGTAACAATGTTTATGAAGATCGATTTTATTTGTTATCAATACTATTTTCTGTTTGTTGCGAAAAATCTTTGAAAGGCCAATATTCAACTGGAAACGATATTAAATTTCGCGGACTCCCAGAAACCTTTACATATCCTTCTAGGGGTCCGCGGACCCCAGGTTGAGAACCACTGGTTTACGCTATTCTACATTGATACGTGGTGTTTGGTGTAAATTGGTTTCCCCTGATGGTTTCAATCTGAAATTGCTTTTGAAACGTTAGTTCGATATATTGAATTTTTCTAACCGAAAGTCGAAAGAAATAAAACATTTTTAGTTTCCTAAATTATGAACACGATTTTTTTCGTTAGAATGACGTTCCCCCCTCGTTTTGAAACAAAAAATTGATCAACAGACGAATTTTTGGTGTGAACCTTTTATGTAGAAAGTATCCAACACTTAAAAGTACTTAGTGTAGTTCTGCATACAAATCAATATAGTCTTGAAAAAAGGAAAAAACATGATTCACGTCAAAACAAGGAATATAAAATATGTAAATTCCATCAACGCCTGGATTTGCCGTTACCTTCTGCCGATAGGCTTTGAGGGCAGGCTTCAATATGCTTCTTCATAGCTCCGTTCATCGCCAAAGTCTGGCGGTGTCTGAGCTAGCTAATGGGACGCAAACAGTGATAATAATATCTCAAGTCTGGACGCGATCTACTGGAGCTAAAAATAGATAACGAGTGAGATCTGCCTGAGAGGGGGCGGTGACGTTTTGCTTATACGAGGCATTGGCGGTCAAAGGATCCGTTAGTAGGTATTGGGGCTGTGGCGGTGATCGCGATACTGTTGGGAATCTGCGATTACATCATCATAGTTTCTCGATGGAGGAGTGGTTAACGTAACCGACTAGAGACTGGGAGATTGCAGGTTCGATTCCTGCTTGAGGAATTGATTGAATATACACATATCTTTTCTTAGTGTGTCCAATCAAAGGTGAATTGTCACCGTTCCAGTCATTCTTTCTCTTTCTATTTTCCATTGAATATAATCTTTTCAATAGCGCTAAACGATTTTGCAAACAAATTCTCATTTCGCTGATTACTCCTAATTTGCTAATGCTATAACATTGGTATGATTGTTACTACGAAGGGTTAGGATGATGATTAAGGTGTATTTTTCATGAACTTACACACTGCACAGTGGTTTTTTTTTGCCAAAAAGACGCGAATAATTATTTACACAAAAACGGTCAAGTTTAGATCAATAATGTCTTCTGAAAGTTGTATCAGTATTTCTTCTGGTTTAGTACATTGAGTGATTAATCTCCCTAAAAGTGAGATATTTTTCTTATTTTTTTAAAATGTATGGATAATGAGATCATATGTTCTGCAATATTGTAGAGCTACTTTTTACGAACAACTTTGCTTAAGAGTCCAAAATTATATATTCAATACTTGTGAAGTTATAGTGCCTTGTTTGTGGATGACCCCTTAAAATCATTTTTTTAATATAACTTTTTTGGTATCGTACCTATGAATTTAGAATGTTCTACAAAGTTATTTGCGTCAATGCCACCCGCAACTCTCTAGAAGAACGTTTTGTTCTAGCTCTTCTATCTTCGAAGTTATTTAGCAATTTTTGAAAAAATGGTGCTATTTTCAATAGGCATAATTTTTGAACGGGCAAAAATGGGCAACCAGCTATAGTTATAAACATTAGTACTACAAATGAACTACAAAATCCAATTTATTTCATTTGTCTACTGTTGTCTCCAGTGCTGTTATGGACGGTTTAGGAAGTGCTTTCCGCTGCTTAGTATGCATTTTTCATAAGGTGGAATTGTTCATCTGTTCCTCGCTCTCGTTCCTCTTTTTACGTATGCGTGTGCAGGAAAGAAATTGAGCGAGAGAAAGAGAAAGAGTTGTTCGTAAAAAGTAGCTCTACAACATTGCAGAACATATGATCTCATTATCCATACATTTAAAAAAAAAATAAGAAAAATATCTCACTTTTAGGAAGATTAATCACTCAATGTACTAAACCAGAAGAAAGGTCTTGAAATACTGATAAAACTTTTAGAATACAATATCGCGTGTTTTTGGCAAAAAAACCACTGTGCTCTGTAGCGGTAAAATGAATTGGTCTATAAACATCTCTGTAGCCGTTTTAAAGAATAATTTTCAAATTTTACAAGTTCTATCGCTTTCCGGATGTGACGCTGCTAGAGTAGAATAGAGTAGGTATGGGGGTACAATAGGGCATTATCTTTACTATGTTATTGAAGAGGTCGCTCATGTTGCGATAATATAATAAAATAATAATTTAAGATGTTGTTGAAGCAGATAATCGCAAAAAACATGATTGTAAATAAGAAGGAAAAGGAATCTAAGAAAAATGCTCCGAAACGCAAACGTGTTCGTCGCACAGCTAAACAACCTCGTTAGCCGGAATGCACAACTTCAATTCCACACTCTGGTGACGACGAAGATACTGAGGAATTCATTTGCTAGTACAAAACCACAAATGTTTTTTCAACATTTCCGCGGGTTCATGATTTTTCACCTCATTTGCCAATTTCTCCTTTTCTTACCTGAATGACGAATCGATCGCATTTATTATTTGTGTTATTAATTTTTAAATAATCTGCAGTATTTATACTCTTGAAATAATAGTTGAACCGCTGATTTTCTAGGTGTGTACATTGATTTATTTAACCTCGAATATAGTGACCTATCGCACCCCAGATTTTAAAAACATCGAAAAACGTACCTTCACCGTATTGGATTTAACTTGGTAAACATTTATCCATACCTGAAATTATTATTGTCGAAACGTTGCCAGGAATATAACCTTTCCAATGAATGCTTCTTTTCAAAATCAGAGCAAAAATACTACCGCACTAGCTCGCCAAAACTGATCTACTTGACTGCACTCTAATATCAAACGGAAGCGAAAGAAAATTGAAAGGACGACTCTATTTCGAAAAAAAAAAAACAGTCACTGAGGTGGTACGGTGTAGTGATTTCGATGTAGGTAAGCAGGATCAATTTTATTTTCTCGTCTTCCATTTAGAACAACTTATTAATACTATATGGAAGTCGAGACGAAGGTTTAACCACTGAAACACATGTAATTTCCAACCAAATCACTGTTAAAAAATTTAAACAGGACCACTAGACCTGGTGGTACAGAACAAATAAACTGTCCGAACTCTAAGCGAAGTAGACTTTACATAGACCACTCTTTGCACATATCAAGGAGTAATTAATACGTACGAGTTCTTCTGTTATCAAACGGTAAATTAGCGAATAACATGCACAAAAAACGATAATGAAAACTCATCTATGGGAATCAAATCTAACAGGCAGTCTCCAATACCATTACCTAAACTATATTCTGGACAATATTCAAACACTACTGATAACTGGAAAACCCGCACCAAGTACCTCAAAATCAACAGTCAGCATCATCAATGAGAATGCATTGACGACATAGGGCAAAATGAGATAAATGGCGTTCAACAAAGAAGGTCTCCACACGTAATTCGTAGTTATGCTGCCTAAGCTCGACCCTCATCAGCAGAAGACAAAAGTTACTCCCGTAAGGTATTAAGCCTGTTCTAATGACCCTGCCACTTCTAGTTTTCCGATCTGTATACTTCACATCCTTGCTCTCACCTGAGTACTATGGCTCTAAATTTTCCCTACCCAGTAATCTCTAGCTAATTGAATGTCGTTAAAATGTAAACAATATAAAAGTTGAGCTAACGCATTGAGCCATATCAAATAAATGAATATAAAAATCTCAACCTGCTACCTAGCGGGCATCAGAATAGGTAAGCTTTAACAATGTCCTCAGTCCATCAATTACATTCATACAATTGCAATTGGATGCTTTATTTTGTTATCATCGTCATGTATATTTGGGCTACATCTAATCTTACCCAATCACTCAAGATTTCGAAGATACTTAATCCTATTACAAGCAGCGCGTTATACAAGTAACGACCAATCACCCGTTTCGTCCTTATATAGCTCAGAACCAATCTGGCCTAAATCTAGGGGTTCAACCCCAGTCAACATCAAACCCTATTAGGCAAACAATGTTTGCGGTCTAGATCTAATTTCGGCAATCATCCCTTTGCGGTATACGAATACGAATATTATATTTGCCCTTGCGGTGTGATGTTATCAGTTTCGAGATATCAGATAAGTAATTCAATCCGTTCGATTCACGTAGCAAAGCACCGACAAACGATCGATAACGGAATTTTCCCGCCCCATCCATCCCCATCCATTCGAATATGTACAGTGAAAACTACATCCAAAACAGCGTTTAATTCCCGCGCGTCCTGTGCCGATATTTGAACGGTATAGGTACCTAAGCGTTTGCCAGCCAGCAATTTAATAACAGTCAGTCGTTCGGATTTCGGATGGCTCCGGGTAGTGCGTTGCGGTTCAACAACTAGTCGCCGCGTGTGGGCGGCGAGGCTAGACTTTGGAGAGTACGTACGTAATTGAATCTGTTCGGCTGCTGCGCTGGTCGTCGTGAGTGGAATTTTATTATACTGCTGGGTAATGTAATTTTCTAGTCGTTTTGTCACCCTTCCCTTTGCCTACGCTAGAGCGAGGGTTGTACACTTTTCCAAGTTAACTTCGTTCGTTGTCAGCGGCGGTATGTGTATATTAGATTCGGACCGCAGCCATTTCTCGTTGGGTGGCTTCCGACGAGTGTGTCTGCAAGGATAGGCGAACAGTTTGCTACGTCCGATGGGTACAGTTGCCAACTATCATTACTACATCTTCCATGAAGAAAACTAAGCTTTTCTCTCTTACAACTTGTTCCAGACAATTATTCGTTAGGGAAGGAAACCGTCGAAGCTATTATACCCAGCGATGAAGTTACTTTTTGATAAAGAAACAAAAAACAGAACTTATGGGAGTGGAAAGTATGATAATGAAGTATGCAACGGAGCGTTTTTGTTTCCGAGAAAGTCAGACCTGTTTGTCGATAATGTTCTTCAAGGAAAACAGTTAAAAATTCAGCAAAAGGTCGTCCAAATGCTGGAGCTGTTACAATTTCGTAGTAAAGTATGACAGTGACTTAAATACAAGAATCTACATATCTTTCTTTCGAGCGGGTCATCACCCCGGGAATCGTGTTTTCATTTTTGGAGCTAGCGTCAATCGGGCGCTAGCTTAGAGTCCTGTCACTAAGTTGGTGCCGGATTCTGATGAGAGGAAGTCGAAACGCGAATTCCATAACTAATTTGAATCTATCTTGTCAGTTAACATGTTAACAGCTACCCGTATTGGATTCCAAAAGTTTACCGCTTTTTCACCTACTCAGATACTCGATTGAGCTTTATCGTAATTGTTTCTCGTTGACAAGTAAATCTTACAAAGTTGAAACTAAGTACAACCATCATAAACATTCTCACCGTTCATTCAAACGGCTGTATTCTCAGTGACTTTATCAGATCCTTCATTGCTCGAGAGGCAATTATTTCCCACAATGCAACATTTTCCGCAACGAGCCGTCGGAAATCAAGTACCGGATATGCGCGCTGTTACTTTCGTCTCTTCAATTCGCTGAAGAAACGAGTTGCAAATTGCAAGTGATGTGCAAAATTTTATCCACAAAGATTTCAACTTCCCCCGGCAAAAAAGAGCAATGCATTCTCAGTTTCAAAAGCTACCGAACGGATTTGCTTGGGAACACACCATCAATAGCGCTTTCATAATTCACAACCCGAACTTGACAAATCAATGTAAATTTTCATATCATCCTTCTACTCGAAGTAAGGACGAAAGACGAGAGACAGAACCGCCACAGAAAGAGCCAGGAAATTCTACTCGTTAATCTCTGCCGCGTGGCGGAAAGCCAGTTCCAGTGCGGAAAACGTAATTTTGTGCGAGTTGGTCGTAGCTTTGCTGGAACGTGTGGATGTTCCGATTTGAATTTTATGGAAATTTAAGTATACGGAGAACTTGCATTACCTAGCAGTAGGTAATTTTAAAGCTGTGCATCCTTCTTCCTCTAGTGAAAACGAAAGACTGGGAGTCTAGTTTTACCCAAAAATTATTTAATCTTCCCCAAAGACAACTAAACTTCATCTCATTAATTGTAGATAAAATAATCATTCTCTCTCCATTATTTTCCGACAGCTGAATAAGGACGGTAAATCAAAATTACCTACTAGTAGGTAACGGATTTTAAGTGTGTAAATTAAACCTTAACAACTTACAGTTCCTGGCCATATTCTTATACTTATACTGCAAAAAATACTTTTTCACCGTTGTAACTGTAATACACGTTTATTGTTTTACATATTTAGTAAAAAACAGACAAACAGTTAAATATTTGGTTGGCAAAATGTTAAAGTATCAACAATGAACTTTCTTTGGACAATTTCCAAACTTGCTTATTTTTTAATTAAAATGCACCATTTGATGATTCCACTGTGTTTGAGTTTTTATAAGCTTATTTTATGTTACCATGTTTTACACAGCTACCATCTAAGTAGTTAATAAGTATAATAATATTGCCAGGGACTGTAATGTTTTGGGACGAAACTGATTCCCCTTGGTAGAGATTCGTTTCACGCCGCACCGGGGCCAGCGAGAGCGAAATTTAATGATGGAGATGGTCGTAACTAAAATTAACGAGAACCGGAAATTTATTCTTCAAAATTAAAGAAGGAGTTGGTTGAGCAGGGTAGCAGTTTTGGTGTTGAGACTTACAGTAGAAAGTTTAAACATACATAATACGAAGTGAACGACACAAACGCTCGAACGCAATACAAATTGCATCAAAGCTTTTTTTGAGCTTAGCAGCTAGCCAGAACGGATTTTCGAATTTTGCGTAGAACTTTGGCTAATCACAAACATCAAAAACTGTGTTCCTCAAGGAAGCCACTAAGGACTGCTCACATCTGTTTCATTCATCAATGATACTGTTTCAATCAGTTAAATTGTAGTTGGGTTAAATACACACGCTTTTTACTGAATTACTTTTCGGTTGAAAAGCGGGGGCACGTGCCTTCTTGTGCCTCCCCTTAGAGCCGCCAGTTGTAATTAATCAATATTTTAATAAAGATATGTCAACTAAGAACCTTTCTGAAATACATACCCCCAGTACGTGGATTATGCTACTTAACTGTGTCGAATGCCATTGATATATGAGCACAGGCTGCCATTAGAGCATTGCAAAAATAAATTAATTCTCAAACTACCCCCGCCCCCCCTTTCAGATTGTGACAAATGTCAAAGTAATCTCAGATGCCAAATTTCACATCATTTGGATACTACGGGAAAATATATTAAATGCTATAGCTTCAGAAGTAGCACTCAGAAAATTTCAATTCGTGCCTCTTTTTAAAGGAAATAACCTTAGTATTTGAATAAAGATATTTTCGTTTCTTGAAAAATACAGGAAACTGGGTACTGGGTCATTCTCTCCTTAAAATCAACTATTTTTAAAATTTTTGTGCTCCGTGATGCAAATCAGATATATTTAGCAGTTTTATAACGTAAACCAATCTCATAAATCGAACGAAACCTTTGCGATCTTTGTCCGAATACGAGAAGTTGGAGTTATGGGGCCTTTTGTCATTCATATTAACTTTCATCATTTTCTCGTGCATATATCTCTATTATTCTTCAGTTAATTTTTATAAAGTGTACTTTGTTGAACAAAATAATAACAGATTCATTACTACTAAAATTCAGAAACATCAGATTTTTTGACATTTAGTCTCGATCCCACATTTGTTTCATTAACCCTATAACGTTGCACTGCGGTACAAATGTACCCCACGCCTTCTTTGATCCGTTTGAAGACGAGATTACGGCATTTACTGACCTGGGACCATAAGCATAATTCAATTTAGAGTTCCTAGTAAGAGTAGGAAAAGGTGGTGTAGCCAGTTTGCTTATAGCCTTCGTGGAAGCAGGTGTCAAAGTTGGCGTGGGGTACATTTGTACCCCAGTGTACGGTTGCCGTTAGTGTTTCGTCAGGTTTCGTGCTGTCAGTGGAAATGTGATTCGTGACAATACCAGTTTAAATATTGATTGTTTTACTACGTAAGTAACAATTAGAATTATATAATCGTTTTTAAGCATTTATTCAATTAATTTTATTTAATTTTGATGTTGAAATAAATCGTTATCATTTTTGCTGATTTTTATTGTTTATTTATAATAGTTTTTCAAAATAATGACTCGCAAATATAATTTGCGCACAATAACTGCTATAACACTGGCCTGACGAGAGGGGGGGTCAGGGGGGGCAACTACCCTGGGGCCCGGGTCTGTTTTGGGGGCCCGCATTTTTAACTGAATTAAATTTATTTTAATTTAATTGTTGAAGTTTATTGTTTCTGTTGACACTGCAAATATATTACAATCAACTACGTTCCAATCGTTCCAATGGTTTTCTGAAGTAACCCAATTAGATTCATTTAACAGTACAATTGAACCATTCTGGTTTCATTTATCGCAAATATGCAGTATGAAGTGGTATACAATTTACCATATTCTTAGCTAACTGTTACTAATAAAAGTTGGATATTTTCGGAATGGAGTTGACGAGTAGATGACGGAAATCAATGTATGAAGCCATTTTGAAAACCAAGATGGCGAATTCCAGTTAAGACATCATTATAACCTAAAATATTGACGTTTTCTGAATAAGATAATCATAGAATAGATATATAGTAATATAAGATAATCATAGAATAGATATAGTGATTTGTGATGCGAATGATATGATTATAGAAAACTTTTCGCTACCAAAAGACGCAATATTCCCAAGTAACCAATAGGCATTATAACGTAGCCTAATATCTGCTTTAGATCCACATATAAAGCTGTCTTAAAGAACAGTGAAGCCCTAAATACTGATATAATGCTGATATTATGCCAGGAAAGGCGAAATATAGTGCTATTGACAGCTTGTTTCTGCAGTACTAATGCTATTATACAGCACCAGCGCACAAATGTCAATTTTAAAAGCCTTATATTGGCAATACTAATGCTATTAAAAAGTTTTAGTTGGCTGTCATTGTCCGCCATGGTTTTGAAACCATTTCTTATGTTTCCCTTCAGTATGATAAGCAAAAAGGAAAAATTTTAAAATAAGATGTTCTGATTAAAACCGTAATTGTCTCTCTTCTAATGCATTGTAATGAATATCCTTAATGGGGTTTCGTTCTCACATAATATGAATGTTTTACGAAAATTACCTTTAGTCAGTCTCGAACTGAAGTACCTCATCCTTCACGGTAAGTGCGCTGCGTTTGCTCCCTAGACTATATTGCACATGTTCGATTGAAATGAAATATGCCGAATATAATCTTCAAGAAGAGTTGCATAACAAATAAACCCACAGCATTACAATAGCATTATATCGGCTTTTTATTTGCTCTATAATGGCACTAAATGTACTTGTAAAGCTTACATGCTTTAAAGATTCTTGAAGCATGTACGCGTTATATCAGCTTTATATACGCATATAGAGCAAGCGATAATGTTATATGTGGCTATATGTGGATATTGTTCGAAATAGCCCTAAGGTACCATTTTTATCATCTACTCGTCAAGCCCGTTTCACAAATTCCCAAATTGTTAGGGCTATCGAGATTATTGTTTAATCGGAAGTCTCCATCCTGGATTTCAAGAAGGTACCAAATATCCATTTTCATCAAATACTTGTCAAGCCCGTTCCGGAAATATCCATATTGTTAGGGTTATCGATAATGTTGCTCAACCAACTAATTTTAATAAGAATGTAAAGCGAACTTTTTTTGCGATCTAAATCCCAAAAAAGAACCAATTCAATTTACGAACCCTTGACTTGGTTCGTAAATAGAGGTTGCAGTGTACACAGCAGACTTCGCTGTTGGATCCCAGTCATCGCATTCGGAATGTTTTCTCTCTGAATGTCAGCGCAAATGTAACAACTGATTCCAAAACCGAATTTAGCCATGTTCAGAAACCGATTAAGAAAATTCGTTCAGGTCATAGTGACAACTGCAATAGCTGCATCCAGCACCTCAAAATCAACAACAAGAAACAAGGCAGCATCAGTGGTGCGAAATTTTACATTCAGTTGCCTATTTCTGATTAATTTGCTGAAACCAATATTCAGTTTCAACGCTTCTTTCATTAATTCACTTCCAAACTGACTGAAATTTTATGCAGAATCGAATGGTTGAGTGCAGAGGAAATATAAATTCATTCACCAACCAAAGCATTTATTTGTTATTATGTGGACAGTTTGAAGGAAGAAGTTCTTTTACATTTTCGAGCCTAACTGATTTGCGTAATCTATATCTGGTGCACTTTTGCTTTATAATCCCTCTCAGAGCTAGCATAGAAACAAGATTCAGTTTGCTCCTGAATCTGAACATATGCGAACATGAATGTGTTGTACCGAAAAAGTGAAGGACGAGGGAAACAAACCAAACATTCATTTGGGATATCTTATTCATCGCGGCGGGCATGAATTGAATTTTGTTTCTCTTTCAAGCTCAAGAAGGGATGTCAATTCTTCTAAGCTCTGATTCTGGGCAGCATTAACGATGGTAGCATTAACGTGCGTCAAGGGAGCATGAACGATGGCGATATAGACTGTATGGCAACGCCGCAAAAAGGGTTTCCAATTGCAATGGCAAGTCGGACGCAAGTAATTCTAATAGCCAGCCACAAATATTCCTTTATTAATTTTAATTTTTCCATCTATTACATGTTTAAAATACTGACGGCTCTGTTAAGCTAAAGCATTGAATCGTGTCAAATAAACAATTTTCATAAAAAATAGTTTAATTGAAACCGTTGCATCCGTATAGTTTCTTTAATCGATATTGAAATAAGAAGTCATATATGCTAGGGCCCATCAGTACTTCAAACCCCGGGGCCCGGCGCGGCTCTCGACGGCCCTGTAATAACAGTAACGTTGCGTGTTACCAATGTATTACTGATCAGAAATATTTTTTTTTTTTCATTTCAATTTCTATCCCCTTTCGTGGTATTTTCCAAAACCCGACTTTTAAACTCTGCACTTTTTGACAAATTTCGAAATTCCATTTTATACCGTTTATAGACCATTCTTTCAACTTTTAGAATCATTTGATTTTTTTTTCAAATCGGTTAAAAATTCGCAAAGTTATAGTAATTTTTGCGAAAAAAAGTCAAAACCACGATTTTTTCAATTCTTTTTTGTTCAGACCAATTTATGTATCATTGACTCTATAAATTCCGTACTTTCACTCACACAGCTGTTTTCGCAATTAAAAAACCTATTTTAATCCACCTAGCGGTGCAATTGTGCCTTTCTCAATCATGACTCACGAGAATGTGTGCGTTGTTCATATTCATTAAAAACTTTTAAATGCATATATTACATTTTATTATTATACAACACATGACAACTATATACAAGAAAATAAATCATTATTCGAGTTCTAAAATTTTGAAAAAGAAAAAACAGCCATGGTAATATTGAACTGAAAAAAGGTGCGAAATCGGCAAAGTCCAAAAAAGTCGATTTTTATAAAAAAAATTTTTTCGAGATAACATAAAATCTCGACGTTTCATGCATTTTAAAGATGTTTGGCATCAAAAATACGAATTCGATTTCTGAAATTTAATGGGGTCCCCCTTTGAAAAAAAAATTAGAGTTCCGACTTATATGGGAATTTCATATGTGACCGGACGATTTAGTCTATATTTCCGGACCCATATAAGCGATCCGTACGAAATTTTTTAGACATCTGTGGGGATATTATAGCTATCATTGGGACTAAGTTTGTGAAAATCGGCCCAACCATTTTCGGGAAACTGATGTGAGTTCGTAAATTTTGAAAGATGGCCGCTTTTCCCGGGCACTTCCGGAACCGTCTATGGTGGTCAATGTAGTCAACGAAAGTTTGGTTGGCCGTCGGTGACCTAGAACAGCAAATTTAAGTTGTTTGAGAGACATTTTAGCGAAATTTTTACCTTTTTTGCTTTCATCGGAGTATCGGTTTGAATCACAATTTGCTATGTGATCGCACGCCACAACCTGTAACTCCGGAACCGGAAGTCGGATCGGGATGAAATTAAATAGCCATTTGCGGGGACGCAATACCTTTCATTTGAGGCCAAGCTTAGTCGAATCGGTCTAGCCATCTCCGAGAAACCGATGTGACTGTTATTCTGAATTTAGATGCTTCCGCCGGGGCTTCCGGAACCGATGATGGTGGCCAATGTGGCCAAATAGACTTTGAATGGATGTTAGTGACCTAATACTACAAATCGAAGCAGTTGTGGTCATATTTTGGAAAAAAAATCACCTTTATGCATTCATTGCAGAATTTATTAAAATCGACATTTTCTGCGTGTTCGTACTCATCACCCTGTAATTCCGGAACCGGAAGTCGGATCCATTAGAAATTCAATAGCAGCCTATGGGAACGTTGCACCTTTCATTTGAGACTAAGTTTGTCAAAATCGGTTCAGCCATCTCTGAGAAAAACGAGTGACATTTTTGGTCACATACACACACACATACGCACATACACACAAACATACATACATACACACATACATACACACACAGACATTTGCCGAACTCGACGAACTGAATCGAATGGTATATGTCACTCGGCCCTCCGGGCCTCCGTTAAAATGTCAGTTTTCAGAGCAATTGCAATACCTTTCTATTGAGAAAGGCAAAACGAAGAAAATTTTGTATTATACATTTCTTTTGTTTGCATTTTTACGTTCTAGGGTGGAAAACGCAAGTGCAACGTTCTAGAGTTAAGGGGGGCGTCTGGTGTAGTGGACAAAGGAAATCGACTTTTTTATCCGCTTAATTGTTAGTATTGAACCTCTAGAATAGTCTCCCGAAATCTTGGTGGCCACGCTGAACTTGTTTTGTTTTAAGCAGACACAGCAGTTAGGTAATGTCTCTTCATTCACAAACAGTAGGTTCAATGCTGGTTATAATCACCGAACATTAAGAAAAAGTCGTGTGATTTGAGCTTACTAGACGTAGTCAGCATTGTCTCGATATGTAGCTATGAAGCTACGATATGAACGTTGAGATCATGAGCAAATTCGGGGAATGTAGATAACTCCTATACAGATCATGCGGTTTTCACTGATAACGGTCACCAACAGTTGTTCAAGATAACTATCAGTGCCATCCATTATTTTAGATGCCAACCGATTAGTCACAGCGATAAGGACACCACCACCTCGCCTTTTACCTGTTCTAGCTGAATCTCTATCGTTGCGGCAAACGGTGTAGTTCGGGCCAAATAATTGAAGAGAATTTATTTCATCGTTCAACCAAATCGTTCTCGGTCAAAACGATGACGTCATAACATTCGTCGTAGACCGCAACAAAAAGTTCGTCAATTTTGGTATAGATTCCTAACTGATTCCGCTGTTGAAGTACTATTAGCTGAGTGTTGCTGGGGGGTGCGCGACGTTTGGCATAAACACGTTAGCCATAAGTACGTTAGGCATAATGGACTATTGGCATAATGTACGTTAGGCATAATGGACGATAGGCATAATTCACAAAAATATAAAATAATCGCAAGGCTTCCGTTAGAGATTTCGCTTTTTTTAGGTTAGGAAAAAATGACGCTTTGCTATACCATACCTTTGCATAACTCTAGCGAGAGACTCTAAAATGAAAAATACCATGCGAGATATTTAACCCTTACAAGTGTAGAGCTTTTTTCCTATTTTTCTATAGACGAGATGAAGAAAATATCCCTTCAGTTTTGATACAGCCAAATTTTCAGCCTTTTAGATGTATTACCAATACAGTTGCATCCAAATATTTAAAAAAGCAATATAATGAACAGACTGTTGTAACGACATTTAATTGACAAGGGACTGGAAGGTGAAGTATATTTTTCCATATTAAGAGCCATAGTACTCAAGGGAGAGCAAGGAGTGGAAGATCGGTTCCGACAGCATGAAATACGAAGTTACTTTACGCTCGTCCGGACATGCCGCAGACTCAGGTGATTCGCATTTCTAATGGCAAAAGATCCTGACTCCTGCGGTAGCAGACAAAGGGTTAAGTCGCCGGGAAACTCTAAGCTTGCTCATATGACCCTTTTAACGCTTTTCTAAACTTTCTTCTTTCAACACTTTGGTCTCCCTTGAGTACCATAAACCGGGGTGACTTTGATCACTCGAAACTTTTTTCGTAGATCGCTTATTAAACCAGAATAGTCTACCGAATCATTTTAATTTCAAATGGTTTTTACTCTAAACTTATAAAATACTGATTTGTTATACTTTTTGAGTATATTGTTCGGTTTTTGGGTACAAAAACTACAATAACCCGAAAGTTGACTTTACCTGATTTTTACGAAGCTTCGAAAAGTGTCTATTTTTATAAAACAAATAAATCTCAGATTTGAGCAAGAGTAATAAATTACAAGCGAGTTTTTATATTCCTTTAGATTGGCATATGCTAAATTTAGTTTTAAGAGTTTGTTTATTTTTAATACATTTTTTGTGAAACTAGTTGGCAATTATTTCAAATTATTTTAAGCTAAAATTCGCAACATTTTTTCATTGTTCAATATTCCAACATGTTAAAATGGATGAAACATTTTGTACATTGATAAAGCACTGAAATAAAACAATTTTAGCAGTTTTAAAAGTTTTCAGAATCTTTTATTCTAGTTGAACACAAATTATACGAATTTTGGATACTCGAATTTTACAGTACATTGAAATACTTTGTATAATACCAATTAACATCTATTTAACAATGAGTATCTTTCCAGTATTAGTTTAAACAAACATTTGAATGAAAAACATTGACATCAATAACTTAATGTGGGTGAACATGCAGGTTATCAAAGTCACCCCGGAACACGAAAACGGACTTCAACTTGAAATCATTTTTGAAAAAAAGACTGTAAGCGGACAATTGTAGGTAAAATCATCCAATCTTGTTCTCCATGCATCAGTACATGGTTTAAAAATATTAAACTTGAATAAAATGTGTTGCGTCTAAAAATATGCAATGATTACTTCGAAAAATGATCAATGTCACCCCGGGTTACGGTACTATGGCTCTTAATATTGAAAAATATACTTCACCTTCCAGTATCTTGCTAATTAAATGCCGTTACAACATTTAACAAATTGACTCAATAGGTTATTAACAAAAAATGGGAAAAATTTACGAACAGACATTAAGTTTTGGATCCAATGGAAACTGGCAGTGTTATGTACAGGATCCACATTAGGCTACGGATTCTACGTTTTGTAACGATACCTTTTTCGTTTCAATAACTCATGACGGTACAGGAATAAACTCTCTTTCACATCAAAGAGTTTCCGTAGGTCTATTTGTAATGGCCTCAAGAATATAGTCACTGTGCTTAAGAATATGGGAGATAATCAATATAGAACCAGCAATATTCGTATAGTCGTTGAATGAATAATAAAATGCATCATTCTTTCTTTCATGAGCTGTTCTTCCAGGTTATATATTTTCTTCTTGGACAATTACATCTTGCATGCATGAAGAACTAACCTAAGTTAATCCTTACATGCCCAACTTTTTTCTAGCGTTCATAGGGTTCAAGAAACACGAAAAACTCGCTTTGAAAGATGCTTCTTTCGCAGTGCTGGAAGCTGCTTAATATTTACCTTCCGGTGCTCAACACAATTCTAATGATGGAAAATAATGAAGATATATCAAAATTTCATGTATCAACGCCAACTGTCAATATCTCTGGTGGTACTGCTCCAGTAGAGTTATATCAGACTAATAGCAATAACTTCAGTTCTAAGTTCTAATAGTCCCAGTTGCTGGTCTTCCTTATTTTTGTGAGTAAATTCTGCCAAAATCATACGTTTTAGCAGTTTAAAAACGTTGTTTACAAACAACATGGGCATGAAGATTGAAGGGGTTGATGTGCTTTATTCAAACCTTAATACAAAATAGACTGTTTTTAAATACGAGTATTTAGCCTATTTTAGAGATGTGCAATTTGTTCATTCGTTCTGCATCTTTTATTTGAGTGAAGATTTCCTGAGATATATACAATAAAATAAAATGTTGATCGAGTTTTATCAGCTTCTAGAGTAATTCAAAAAATTTCAAACATTTGCGCTCTCACCACCCAAGGCTGTCACCACCAAGAAGTTATTTCCTTAAAGGAAACTTCAATGTGATAATTCATGCCTAACGTCCATTATGCCAATCGTCCATTATGCCTAACGTACGTATGCCAAACGTCCGTATGCCTAATGGGGTACACCCGTTGCTGGGCGTTTTTGATCCAAAGACGTCATTGGACTGCAAGGGGGATAAGTTGTCAACGGGTTGCAATATATTGCCTAGCTTCGATTGAACATATGGTCAAGGCTCCGAAAATGACAACCACAGACGAAATTTTTTTTTATCAAATTTTGCATCAAACTGTTTGTTTTCCGTATGTATATAACCTCTAATATTAAAAAATATGAATGGTGATCCCAGAAAAAAAATTCATGTATGTCATTTATAAAAGTTTGTTGATGCTACTTGCATGACCTGAAAATGACTAAAAGACCGTAAGGATATAAAAAGGTAAACAAAATCCATATTTTCAACTTTTTGCCTGGAACCACATTTTTTCATCGTAGTCTAATTTAAATTTGATGATATTGCTTGAAAAATTGAGATGAATATGGATTATTGCTTATTTTCAGTTGTGAAGTAATGGAAACCAAATAACTTGTAACGTGACAGATCAAAAATTCGAAAAAGTTTTGTGGACCACACCAACAGCATGCATACAATGTCTAACCTGCATTTTTTCTTACTATTTTGAGTCTACTTTTTGAAGTTGATCTTTTGTAACGTGACAGATGTTTTCCCCTGTAAAGCAATTCCAATAATTTTGATTCAATTACGTCAAGAATGGTGACCATCTTTGATTCTGATGAAACCTTTTACGTTTCATCTATAAGAGAGACTAAGTATTTTTCAATATTAAACAAACATTTTTTTATCAAAGAGTAATATTTAAAAAAGAATGGTAAAAACTACTACAAAAATATTAAAATAACAAATACATTGTTAAAAAAACAGAAAAATAAAATACAATTACAGAAAAACAATGATTTTTTTGTTAACGAAAGCCTAAAAATTGAAGAAACTGTAATTGCACTATTATTCTTCTAAATTTCTTAGTATTTGCCAGTCATAAATATAATTTTCGTATTCAATATTAATACTAAATATCATTTCGAAGCAAAATGTTCTTAAGAAAAATTTTCCGAAATATTTTGATTTTTTTTCAACAAAAATATCTAGTAGTGAAAATTCGCCCTTTTAATAAATAAATATAAATACCAAACACAAAAAACATAACACGTTTAAAATTTAATTGCAAAGTTTAAAATATAATTGCATCGTAAAGAAAATAACAATAAAAAGTTTTAACATATTTCAAAAATTCATTTAATTTTTAATTTTCATTTAATTTTTTTTCTTTATATAGTTTAGTTGTAGAATGCATATCAAACTGGGTTTTCAATTCAAAATGGTCGTGAAAAATTGTCCTTCAAAATGCAGATGTTTTCAAGTTATTTTAGATTTTATTTCGACAATATGTTACTTTATGAAATTGCGATCTATTCAAAAGTTATTCACGTTTGTGCATCAAAACCAATATGTTTTTCAAAATAAACATGAAATTTCCCGTTAATACTCAGTTCTTAGATCAAGGATGATTTGTGTACGACTGTCTTGATATCCTTGGCAGGCCCGATTAGAGGGGGAGGCAGCCAGGGCAATTGCCCTGGGGCCCGGGTCGTATATGGGGGCCCGCGTTTTTACCCGGAAGATGGGCGAACACGTCCCGTATTCATAGAAGAGCAATAAAATAGTAATAGTAATTTCTTTGTAATCATTCGCGTTATTAAATTGTTATATTAGGAAAGCGTAAAAAACGAAAACTTTATTTGATAGTTGACATTTGTTAAAACAAACGTTCTTAAGGGAGTTGTCTACTTTGTGTACAAGTTTAAAAAACGAATTGTATTGCTTGAATCGACGGAATACACTACAAAATATTGAGAAGCCAATTCAAAGTATTTTCGAAGAAAGCAATAGAACGCACGGACAAACCATGGTTACATAACCAGTGTTGTCTGATGAAACGTCCCATTTTCGGTTGATCCACGTAAAATGGTTACGTATGAAAAGGTTGGTTTTTACGGGAGCATTTTCATCACAAAAACCCGGGAAAATGCAAAGTTACAGCTCTTATGGAAGCCACTTCTCCGTATCATGACATAAATTTGTTAATCACGATGTCAGAGGCGTGTGGAGATAATTCTCGACAAACATGTCAAATGGTCCTAAGTGCCGGAAAAGGCGAAATAGTGTGCCAGAATAGAGCTAGTTCAGAAGCACCTTAATGGCTGTCAACAATGTTAATATAGAGCCGTTTAAAAATAACTTTTCCTTTCTTTATCGATACTGCAAAAGAAAAAATAAACTTTCGATAATGCACTCACCCTACCACGCTTCTTTCGTTCGACGTGCCGACTGTTTCAATTGACGATTTAGTGCCTATAGAAATGGGATACAATCCGCAGTTGAAAAGCTCGTCCCAATGTGGTATACGCGTTTGATCACTGATCTGTGAGAAGATTTGCTTGTATATTCGGTTGAATCCAAACTCTACCTAGACGTTTAGTTGAAATTACGCAAACGTGGATTATATTTGCAATTAGATCTTTGTCGAAAAATGGTGCAGAATTTGCATTTTGATTTTACGTTTTTTGCATCATCATTTATTACAGGAAGGCATACGAGTTTAGGTGATTATTGGAACGCATAGGTATATTTGTTGTGTTGTTGTTCGGTATCTCAAAGCACTATAAGAAGATTCTATATTTGCATTTAGAGTTTTCCGTAGAAACTTCATAGCATTTAACTTCAAAAGCTTTTTAGCACGATGTCTATGTTCTGTATGTCGATATAGTGCTAG
This sequence comes from Topomyia yanbarensis, assembly GCF_030247195.1. Taxonomy (NCBI): domain Eukaryota; kingdom Metazoa; phylum Arthropoda; class Insecta; order Diptera; family Culicidae; genus Topomyia; species Topomyia yanbarensis. Next base: position 372,956,688 of record NC_080672.1, on the reverse strand, counting down.
ATTTAATGTTTCAAATTTTAGGTGCGTTGAAGCATTAAAAAACTTGTATATGGCTAGTTAGCAATAGCAATGCTAACTTACAGTCAATCTAGAGTTTTAAATTAGTGCTTATGGTTACTTGGGTGATCAAACGCGTATACCAAATTCAGACGAGGTTTCCGACTGCGGATCGAATTCCATTTCTATAGGCACTAAATCGTTAATGTAAACAGTCGGCATGTCAAACAAAACAAGAGACGAAGGGTGGGTACGTTATCGAAAGGTAGTTTTTTCGTTTGCTGTGTCGATAAAGAAGGGAACTGTTTTTAAAAAAACAGCTCTATGTTAACATTACTGACGGCCATTAAGGTGCTTCTGAACTTGCTCTATTCTGGCACATTCTTTCATCTTTTCCGACACTAAGTGTGCTTTAATGATCTCTATAGAACTATGAAGCCGTAAAGAAAATGATTTGTATGCGAATATAGTACATATCTGAAGTCATTTAATAATGCTTCGTGATGTCTTGGGTATATTCCATACTCCTAACCTTACCACTTCCCTAATCATTTCCATCAGGAAAATCATGAAAAGACGATTCATTTGTACCATTTGAGCTAGATGCTACTGATTCCTGAGTACCCGCAAATAAAAACCCGTAGCTACGGCAATTTCACCCGATTTGGATACCATGGAATAAGATCCTGTCGAAATTCACCTGTCTGGCACGCTATTTGTGGATGTGGCAATATGAGTCTACTGGACACTAATAGAAACCACGGACTCACGAGTTTCTCATGGCTGAAGAGATCCCAACTCATACTAAACTAGAGGGCTTAGGTTTAAAAGGGCCCGGCAGTAATACAAGCCTTGAGGCCCGACGTGGCACTCGACGGCCCTGATCCTTGCTTCAATAAAAATGCAGAACTGTAACATGACAGATTCTAGTTGTAACGTGACAGATCATTGAGAATACTCCATAAAATCGAAAACAAAGTTTTTCTTCAGGAAAACTATATTTTGAACTCTTCCTTGTTTTCCAAGCTTCAACTTAAAACTGTGCTCATTCAAATTTGGGGGCCAACAGAACAGACTTTTTCAATTTAGTCGGGCAACCTCCAAACTAACTGCCGAAAATTTACAACGTAACAGACGTAGGGGAATTATGGTTAAAACCGACACCTTAAGCTTAACACTTTTTCTAAGTTGCCACAAAACCAATAAAATTATAATTTTTATGCAGAATTCTTCTTCAGAAAATTCTTAACAAGACTTAATTTTTTCAGCAGTTCAAAAAATTAATTTCATTAAAAAATATTGGTTGTAAAACTTGGAAAACAAAGTGACTTTTTGTAAGCACTGCGGGTAAAACCGACACCCCATAGGGGTAAGATCGACACCCCCTTTAATTTATTTTCTCTCCACTTTATTAAAATCTTTATCTTTATTAAACATGAGATATATGCTTGATTAATAAAGTGTGAGTATGTATGATGCAAATATGTGCTTTTTATTGCTTCATCATGTAGTGAGGGGAAGAAAGTACGAAAGCGTAGTACTATAAATAAGAGTATTTTATGCTATAGGATTATTTATTGATATGAGTATTTCCAAATAATCCTTGCGCACATCATTGCAACCTCCAGTGTCATTTTATTTCATAAGAGAAGATTTTCAAGCGTTCTACGTTCTGCTAATTGGATTCATTCACTTGTAAGTGACACACACACTTCTTAGTAAAACTATCTTTTTCAGATTTGATTTTTCAGACTCTGATCATCAACGATCTATTGGAGTATACATAATATCATTGTCTCATTGTGATAAAATTCGTCTATGACAAACCAAGAGAACACTATGAATTCGGTTTGATGACCTTTTTGCAGAAATAGCAAAAGCTTCGTTAGAATCAGATAAGCAAAAATTCCAATTTTTGATTTTTAAAGAGACTTACAAGAAATAAACACAATAAAAGTATTTCTGTGTGTTTCTGCTAATACTATAGTGTTCTAATAGGCTAATTGAAGTGTCACAAAGATCCCCAGTATTTTGAAATGAATCGCAACTATACACAACCATCTTAACAGGGTGTCGGTTTTACCCTAACCATAGCGTGTCGGTTTTACCCCAACAGCGCACATTTTTTATAAAAGCAATTAAAAATATTGAATTTTTCAAACTCGTCTTCAATGCACCTAGTTGATCATAGGACAGGCCGATAATAATAGGTACTGAAAAATGGGGTGATTTGAAAAGCTTTCGTTCGGTTAAAACCTTAAAATCTACCAACGAAATTTTACATCCAGACGAGTATGAACGCTGCTGTCGAATGTTTTGTTAATTTTTATGACATTCGGCGCACTAACGTAAATCCAATTTTTCTTCAAATGCTTTAAATAAACGTACTAATAATATTGTATCATTATGAAATGAATAAAAATTTGATTTCTAGGAAAAGTTGTGGGGTGTCGGTTTTACCCACAGTGTCGGTTTTTCCCACAATTCCCCTATTAAAATGACAATAACACGAAAACCATTCATGATAGAAATTAACTTTCTGTAGAAAAAATGTGCGATTTAGTGACCTTAATAATGTGCAGTTGGGATAGAATCTGATTTTATCGTTTTTGCTAACTTATCTTATGAAATATGCGTAAAATGTAACGTGACAGACAGAAGCCTTGACCATGTACTTTACATCCCAAATTAAAAGTAGTACGAAAATTACTTTACAGAAAAAAAAACGTTCTTGTGATCACAATTTATTTTAATTTTTCACCTTTCTGTAAACTGTATTTGCAGCCACGAAAATTTACAAAATTGATTGAAACGATAATAACTTTAGAGGTCAGGGTCTAGACGTTGAATCGAGTAATTCCAAACTCTCTTCTTCTAGCACCTGGAATGATGTTACATACCTACCGATTGGCTCCTGGCAGAATAGGTCAACATTTGGAGACTCACACATTAAATTTAATCCCATACACTCGAATGAAGCATCAAGCTGTGACAAAACCAATCTAAATGTGGGATTACCAGTCGGCTTCGATGTCCCCGCAGTGGGACCAGATTTAACCTTCGGGTTTGTCCGGACTCGGTTATTGTTTGACGAGGTGAAACGGAAATTTAATTTCATCAAGCTCCCCCGCTGCAGCTAGCCGGTGAGTGAGTGCCCCTAGGATATTCGTGTCCAGGGCTGCGGTTGCCTAGCGTGAGGATTTATAGAAAAAGATTCGCGGAAACATGTAGCGATTTCCCGGAAACTAGATTTCATTTCGCCCTGGTGCGGAAAAGCACCGTTCTCATAAAACATCGCCGTGTCAATAGGATCGCAGCGTAGCAAAAATCTATTGAAACGAAAGATAACAGTTCCACAAATGAATTGAGACACTGTTGAATAACATATAAATATATATTTTTCAAATTAAATTTTCGCAAACATCAACCATACTGTCCACCGCATAAAATTTCCTGCCCAGATACGACCGACCCAACCGACAGACACATCTCCAAAGTAAATCAAGTTACCGAAAGCTGCTGTCAGCATTGCAATGCTGTCCATCAACCAGCATCACCAACCACCATCACAGCAGTGGCAGTTTAGCAGTGAATCCCTGTGAAACGGTAGGTAATGGTTAGCGGGCAGCTGGAAGTCGAACTTTGGTCTGGCATTTAATTTCATTATTTCAACTCTCGGTCCCGGTGTAGCAAAATACATTCCAGCTTCCAAACAGAGTGGGAAATTGAACTGCCAAATGTACTCTGGTACTCTGCTCAGGTGGGGTTCTGTCCAGGAATGCGTAGCACGGACAGGACCATATCTTTGTTGTTTTGGTAAATTAATCACATTTTTCGGCGGCAACTGTGGATGAGAATGTTCGTATATGAAACCAGGATTTTTTGTCATGGTGCTATAAGTTTAGACGTACTGAATTCTTCTTCCATCTACTCGAGGTTGGTTTTTCCTGGTTGCTGACCTAATTACGGTTATAATGCACTGTAGCCTGGATAGCATCTGAACTGATTTCAACAACATAGCCGAAAGGCAACAAATAAAATAAAAAATACGTAATCCACCTAGCAGTGAAATGAGTTTACATAGTTTACAGAAATCATTAAAACCTGACTTTCCATTAGCTTATTGTTTTTTTATTAAAAGTAAGAAATTTTTCTCCATGAAACATCTTTATAATTATATCATTGTATTTATTCTTTGAAAAATGTTAAACAAATAGAAAAGTACATTCATGAAATGATTGGAAGAATTTGAGGTATTATTAGAATTCGACTTGGGAACACAGTTGAGTTGGTTTTTGTTGGTGGGTTAGAACATCATTAGCTGAACACAACTGGCCGGAGTTCTTGGCCACTCTAAAATGAAAACAATTTGTATATATAAACAAAAACAATATGCTATGGTAGAATATTCAGCAATTTCGAAAATTTGTCCGACTTTGGAGGATAATCACTGTTGGTTGGTTTACCCGATAAACTTTTTATTTACTTGGCTAGCCTTGAGCTGAACGTTGAAAGATCCCGTCTGTACTCTGTATTACGATTTCCCTACAAAAAAGCTGGCAGGTACTTTGTATATACACATAAAACGAAACGAACCGCCTGTTTAACCGCTGGGCACTGTTTTGTGAGATAATGTTCACGCGGTTTCCATTAATTGAATGTAAATTATTCAGGTGTATTGAAATCATAAAACGATGATGAGTAACTAGACTGGAAAGACACCAACGGCTAAAACTCGAATGCAGCTGTTAGGAGTTTAATTCTCAGATTTTTTTTTTTCATTCCTTGTTTTGATATCGTCAATCAATTACATTTACAAAATACCAAAGCAAATCGTGACAGATTGCTTGTGATTAAAGGAATATGAAATCCAAAGAGAATTCATTGATAAAACTAAATAGTCAATAAGATGTAAAAACTCATACCTTGCTGTCAAAATTTGCATTTAATCAACCCGATCAGACCCTCGAAATAAGTTCACTTTGGCACGAATCCGTGTCGAAACGTCCTGTAAACATATCACTCGTTTGCCAAGCAACACAATATCAACTATATTTCAGGCTGTCAAGTTGCTGCTTACCGCATTTATGATGCCATTTATCCATTGGCAGCGACCTCATTCGGTCGTATTTTTAGTCCATAGTCAAACTATTTACAAACACGCGTGATTAAATTTGGCAAATAGCAAACCCTTGCAGAATATCTAAACTGTATGCAAATAAACAGATCGTTCATCAAAATACGCGGCGGTGCTCCTTCCTATTTTGCCTCATTTCCCTTATAACGTCGAACGAATCGTCGATCGTGTGCGGACTTGTTCTATGGAATATTTTTCCGACAATTTTTGAGTCAGGTTCCTTTACCTAATTGTATTTATTAATTTCATCCACAAGCAACACGGCGACCAGCCAGCACTCGAACGGCGAAACAGCCGTCGTGGCATTATTTCTGACGATCAACGCCGACCGGTGCGATCCGAATCGACCGATCAACGCAGATAAACAATTCGGGAACGTGGTGTTTTGGCGAAAGGGATTTCGCGGCAATTGACGTAATTCCGTCGATGTTTCGCATCTTGCTGAAAGCGGCTTCGATCTACACTACGATTGTCGCATACGCGAGTGCTTGCGAAAGCAAATTTTCTCGTGCCATAGAAAAGTGAGCCAATTAGATTTTATGGGACGTGACGACTTTTTGGCGCTGATCATGTGATCTTGAATATAGTTGAATAGGACATTTGAGTACGGTAATGGCATCAATTAAATTCTCACAGAAAGTTTTTCATCATTACATATAATATCCCGCTAATTTTCAAATTATCGCTTTACTCATTAAAAAATGTATCAGTTATACAACTAATGACTAAATACGTACGTTGGGTATAATGGACGTTTGGCAAAATTTATCATCTCATTTTGCAGCGGTAATTGTGTCGAATGCTAAGAGCGTGCATACATATAACAAAACTGAGATCAAAATATGAACTAAATTAAATCAACGCAGCAGGCACAAATTGGCAGGTTGAAAATGAAAACACGACTGAAATAGTTTCAATCAATTTTAATTGTGTTTAGGTATATATAACACACATTTTCTATAAGATTCTTTCTCATATGAACAGTCGCAACAAATACGTTAAGATGTATACATCTTTACGTACTTGTTGCAACTGTTCAAGAAGAAGGTATTTGTCTTGAAGAACAGCTCATGAAATGAAGAATGAAACTTTTTATTTATTCAACAAATACACACTCTTTCTGTTTCTTCAATGATTTCATCTCATATTGATCCAGTGGCGGCGCTAAGGGGGGGGGGCGAAGAGGGCAAGCGCCCCGAGCGGCATAACCAGGGGGCGGTATTTCCTGCTCAACAAATTTTAATATTTTAATAATTGTTCAAGTTTTATTAATCTCAATAAAAATTAAAGTGCGGGTGAAACGCTTGAATGTACATTATTTTCATGTCTGTTGACGATTCAAATGGTAGGGGATCGGGACTGACGGATGCGATAGAACAAAACTATACACAGACTAATTTGTTGGAATTAAATCAGGAAGCTCTATCATATACTTTGGTTCATCGTTAAGAATCTCTCGACGGGTGATAGATATTTGGCGTCAAAAATCATTCTACACAAACTATCAAATCTCAACTGTTACAAAGTTATTCAACTTTTTCCGTGAACAGCTTGTTTGTCTTTTAATGTCTCTAACTCAAAAAGTATACCTTGTGTTTTGAATCTTTTAATTCCATTGGAAATGTGTTCCCTTGCCTGTTACGTATAACGGGTACGTTGGTCCAGCATAGTCGATAAGACAACCGGTCTAATAAGTGTTCTATAGAAGGTTAGTTTCGTGCGGTAGCGTACGTTTTTCGACCGAATGGTTTTTTTTTGAACCGACGATTAGCAAGGGGTAAACAAACCAACATTTTTTGTTCACTGTTTTCTAGACGGAATATTATCCGAGAGCTTAAAAACGATAAGGCCGTTGGGAAGACAAGACGCACCCAGCGTTTGAATATTTTTTTTTTGAAATTACTTTATAAATTTATTCTCAGTCCGAAATATCATATTTGAATTCAAAAACAATGAATACATATTTTTAGATCACTCAAAAAGTTTCAAGCGAACTAGAATTATTTCACATGAATTATTTATTTTTTCCTTATTTTATGTGTCTGTAGAAGAAAAGCCACGCATTGTCCCACTTATTTCTTTTCGTAATTATAAGTTAAAGGTCTCTCCTCGTCACAAACAAAACTCTAGCTGCCGCCCTCTGCCGCTTCGTGGGTTATTAGAAATTGAGGAACATATATGAAAACACCCTTTAAATGTCATGATAACATCTATCACTCCTAGAAACTTGTTTTTATTATTGTATATTTTCGAAGATTTAGGAATAAAATATTTTAATCCAGAGATTTTTTGATAAAAAAAAATGTTAAAATTCATTTTCTCGAGTATTTTTTTAATGTCATGTAGCGCCATCTACATAGATTATAAAGCAAAAGTGTCTTTGGTACGTATGCTAAAAATATCAAAAGAAACAAGTTTGCCGAAGAAAGTTTTTTCAATAGAACGCCTCTGTCAAAAGATACAATTGATCTATATCAGTTTCTACTTATCTAGATCAAATCCAAAGTTGTTAATGGTCATTTCCATCCAAGATACTTTACTGAAGACACTAATCCTCCAGGATACACAACCAGGGCGTTAGAGGGTTTGAGCGTCGAAAATTGCATTCTGCCCCACTGCAAGGTAGTCCTCGTGTTCCAATGTACTGGTTTCTAAGGTGCGGCAATGCTATTGCTCTCTCGCTCGGTGTCTGTAAAGCACGTGGATATATGGAAAATATATGGAGTCGAAATTTATTACGTAATAAATTTACAGAAATTGAGCGAGAGAGCAAAATATCATTGCCACACCTTAGAATCCAGTACATGCTCGTGTCATGTTCAGGTGACTGCGCCGAGAAGGACGATCAACGACGGACCAAATGCGATAAATTCTGGATATATTCCGGGAATACAACTTGCGGACTCACTATCTGTGGATTGTACGACGGCATACGATTCAATAAACCATGCAGAGCATGGTTTCCCGACAAAACTGATTAAACTGATTCGTATAACGCAGGATGGGATAAAATCAAGCGATATGAAGATCTGATATGCAAAGGAACGGAACCATCATCGCGAGATCTCACATGCTTTTTGGTTTTGCGATCAATATCGATATCATTGGCGTTGATCGTAGAGCAGTGGAAGAGGCATTGTTGCCTTTTAAAAGGGAAGCTGCAAGAATCGAACTGATTATAAACTCTGGCAAGACAAAGTACATGGTAACTGGTAGAGAACGTGCAGTCGTGTTGGGTTCGATGTGGAAATCGATGGGATACGCTAAAACCAATTCATATATCTTAGAACCCTAGTGACATATGATAACGATGATAGCCGCGAAAGAAATTTTTTGTTGCTGCTGCGAATATGGTTTACGTAGTCAGTTAAAGTCCCACAGCCTAAGGATACGCGCAAAATTTGCTCTATTCAAATCGCTGATACTCCTTGTTGCTCTGTACGGCCTTGAGGCATGGATGTTGTAGGAAGCAGGATATCGAGTGCTCGGTTTGTTTGGGAGAAGAATTTTGCGTTCAATACTCGGCAGCACAGTAGAAAATGGAGAATGGCGCAGACGCATGAACCTCAACGGTACCAAGTATACAACCATGCTGACATTGGAAGGCTATTAGCGTGGTTGTATACTTGGCAGACTACAGTGAATTGGGCTTGTAGCGTGGAATGACGAAAGAGAAACCAGTTAATGTTATGACATAGAAGATGTTGTCGACATCGGGGCAAACCCCGCTCTCGCTGGCTGTGCACAATTGCGGAAGATGCGCGTGCGGTGGGCGTCCATGGAACTGGCGGTTCAAGATCGAAAAACCTGGAAATCTAAAATATCAATTATGATTCGGATTATCCGGATTGTTCGGTCACTAGGTCACTAAGATAATGATGACGATTGTTAGTTTTTTATGTAAATTCGAAAATATGACAAACACATCTTGGCCGCCCTTTCACCTAGGGACGTTAGGGAGCATGTAGGACGCAATTTGTGTCAAGCAACTTACAAAGCTGAGGCACGAGCTAGAAGCTGGCGAATACTGGGAGGTATTCACCATTCGGCGACCTTGTTATAAAAATACTACAAATACTATTAAAAACTTTGTCGACTCTTGCACCATAATGAATAATTACACGGTGCCGCAAAATAAAAAAAGAATGTAACTTTTCAAGTGATCCAGAAAAGGTTGCAGGTCTGGTCAAATACAATACAAACCTACGTTTGATCAAATTAATATACCCTTAAAATATTGATTTATAGCAAAAAACTATTGCTCAGGTCTCAAAAATTAGTTACGCCGTCATTTGTTAAGTTCTTTTGTTAACCCTTTCATGCCCAACTTTTTTCTAGTGCATGTAGGGGTTCAAAACTTTTTTTCCTTGAAAACGGTTGGGTCAAGAAACACGAAAAGCCTATTTTCATAAAGATAGGTGCTTCCATGGCAGTGCTAGAAGCTGGTCAATTTTTACCTTCTAATGCTAAATACAATTCTCCTAGAATAATTACAATAGTCCAATTACGTGGAAAACGTAGCCAACGACAGTCTAAATTGATAAGTTTTATCAGCTTTCAATAATATTGCATCATAACGAAGATATATGAAAAAATCATTTTCCGTCGTCAACGTAAACTGTCCCTGGCAGCACTGGTCCATCGGAATCCTATCAGACTAATTGCAATTACTTCAGTTCTAGAGCTGATCCTTGTAACTGTTAATACTCAAATTAAAGGGAATAATCACATTATTGAGCCTTACTTGTTTTTGTGAGCAAATCTTGCCTCAATCAAAAGTTATAGCTGTTTAAAAACGTTGTTGTTCACAAACAACATGGGCATGAATGGATTAAAAGTATTATGCGGTACTTTTCATAACATTCATTATGTTATTAATTTTTTTCTCCAAATCAGAAACTTGCTCACATGAACTTTTAAGGGGACGGTTTCATATAAAATTTTCAAAAAATCATTTTTTTTTTTGCTCGATCATAAATAAAATTAGGAAAAACAACGGAAGTTATGATTACACTAGTTTACAAATTTTGGGTTAATTGCATGAAGTTAAGCAAAAATATGTTTTCAAAGTAAATATTGGGTCGCTGAGCACGAAAATCATATCCATTTCCTTTTTCAAAGAACCTTTTTTGTGATTTTTTAAAAAAGGTGTTTTTGAGCACTTTTTCAGTTTTTGGCCAATATTTCAAAAACAAATCTTCCGATTAACACAAACGACTCACCATTCGAAAGGTATTGATGTGCCCATTCCAAAAATGTATAACATGTTAGGATAAAATATCAACAATTTAGGGTTATGAGCAACCAAAGTCAAAAAAAGTAGTGTTTGGTAAAATTACTAATTTTTGGTTGATTTTTCATAAAAAAATGAATCAGCAAAAAAAATCTTTTAAAATTTTATGTGACAGGAAAACTTTTCACGTGAATTTTAAGCCTAAGATCACGAAAATCCGACAAAAACTGGTGATGTTATTAGGCACCGAGTGAAAATTGCTCTGTTTTTCACATATCTCTTTTAGTCTTAAATAAGATTACACTAGTTTATAAGAAAAATGAAGTTACGAGAAAAAGTGTTTTCTAGATTAATTTTGGGTCGCTGAATACGAAAATAATACTCTATTTCCCTTTCAAAGAAGTTCGAAGTTAAAAAAAAACGTTTTTCTTTTGCTTCCGCTTTTTTTATTACAGAAAAATATTTTTTCATATTTTCAGAATCTAATGTGACAGATTTTAACAATTTTAAGGTAATCGCGATAAGCTAAGAAGAAAGGTGCTTCTTCAGTTAATTTTGGATCGCTGAATACGAAAACCAAGTCCCTTTTTTTCAAGAAAACATTTTCAAGATTTCTTTGAAAAAGGTGTTTTGGGCACTATTTCAGTTATTTGTCAATATCTTGTTCAAATAGGATCCGATCGAAACAGTTCGAAAGGTATGGATGTGCCCTTTCCGAAAATGTATAATATGCGTAGATCAAATCGCGACGAACATATGGTTACGGCTTAAAAGCCAACTGTCAAAATTCTCTTTGAAATGAAATTTCAGACACCCGCCAATCACAGATGTTTATAGTAAACAAAAGAAAAAAAGTTTTCTCTTGCAATAACTACTATGAACTGCGTTTAGCCAGTAACGATTTGTCAGGAATTTCCTTTCAAAGAGAATTTTGACAGTTGGCTTTTAAGCCGTAATCGTATGTTTGTCGAGAATTGTACATTTATTATGATTACAATCGACCAAAGTAAAAAAAAAGTCTAATGTTCGACCTTTTTTTTTTAAAAAAAATGCATATTTCTAGTAAATTTTTTATAATAAATCAAGGACAGAAGAAATTTCTTTTAGAATCAAATGAGATAAACAATCTTTTTGCATAAATTTTAATCCAATGGTCACAAAAGTCGGATGAAAAATGTAGATGGTGTGAAGCACTGAGTGAAAATTGTAACTTTTTATTTTTCGCACAATCATACTTTCGGCTGAAATAATCTTCTATACTTGATAGTTATTGTTTGTGTTGGGTACTGTCTTCTCGAGCTTGCATCCATCCATCCTGCGGAATTTGAATGGTTTTGGATATTTCATTGTACAACTAAGTCCTCTTTTTAAAATGTGGAAATATCGTTGGAAAAGTTTTGTTTTGTCTGTGGTGAGTAGGGTAAGGTGGGGCAAATCCGACCGTTGGGTAAACCCGACCCCCTTTTTGTTACCGAAAATCAGAAGCACTACGCGAACTAATATCAATGGTTTCGTGTAGAGCATCGAAAATAATCATAATGGTGGCATGAAAGCATTTTATTAATCTACATTGAGATGCTCAAACGACAAAAAGTGTGTTTTTTTCAACTTTTGATTTGACTTTTGTGCATGATTGCCTACAGGATATTTCTGATTGTTAAAGTGATTGCATAAAAAATGTAAGTGGATTTAAATTCTTTGAATAAAGTCCTACAAAGAGCGTAGATGAATTTAGTTCAACCTTTTTCATAACATTTTTTTTAATTGCATCGTAATTAAAAATGACGCGGTGGGGATAATCCGACCTCTAAATAGTGGGGTAAATCCGACCGCTTTTTTGCTAAGAAAATGTTTATTTATCAAATTGAAATATATGTTTACTGTTATTTTATATTATTTTTATGAAAAATGGTTCATAATTACAAACGAAAGACACAAAAACGTGATGATTATAGTATTCGTCAAGCAACCCGATCAGAAGAGCGTAACAAAACAATAACACTATTATAACTATGGTTGATATTTATAACAACTGGAGCTATATTCAGATAACGAAATTAAAAGTGGATTGCGGACAGTTTTCTATAATATCAATATTATAACATAATCTATTATGAGACCATCAATTTATGAATTGATCGTTTGTTACTAGGTCACTGTCATTAGATGATTATATCTAATACAGTTCTCTCACAGAATACCTATATACTTTTGGGAAAAAATTATATCTCATTTAGTTTTAACTTTGATAAAATCATATCAAATTTTGTTACACTTTTATTATAATTAGCCAGGTTTTTGTTTTATTTTTTGTTATTTTAACACCTAACCAGCCGGATTTATAACAGGTTCTGTTTCGAAATATGTTTGAAATAAATAACTCCAGGTGTTATAAATCAATTATGCCCTTCTGATAGGGAATTGCTCCGATGCAAATGGAAATATCATTACGTGCTACTGCTCGTGATTTTAGCATTCCAAGATTGACATTGAACTCCATTTTCTTCATGTTACAATTCAATAACACAACATTCATTGATTTATCATTGAAAAACCTGTTTTAATCCACCTAGCGGTGCAATTGTGCCTTTCTCATTTCTCTAAACTATGGCACGGAGGCTTTTTATGTTCAACATAATCGTGGAAATGTCCATTACATTCTTAGTACACTTTGCACTTATACACAATGGCATGCCAGCCACGAACTTGATGAGCTACGTGTCGACGGTGAAAAACTTGAAACAAAAAAAATATCATACTCCTTTAGCCTAATCAGCATTAGATCAATGTTATCTGCTTGCTAACTCATTTTGTCATGCGGGGGTGGGTATGTGAAGAGGGCGAAAGTCCCATGAACGAACGACTCCCCAGCTTAAATTGGTATGATTTGTGATATAGTGGTGGTTTAAAGATGATGGGGTTGAATGGGAGGGGTATGAGGGCTGGATGGGGTGGTGGTCTGAGGGGTGATTTAAGGAGATTTTTAAAGGAGGGGCGCGAACAGTAGAGGGGGGGGGGTGTAACCCCTCTCCGTAAACCATCAACTACGCCCCTGTTAAAATCCAGAAACCCTAAACGAGTCGAAAAAAAAATTTGGCCGGGATTAGGTTGACGTTTTTCAGAGTGATTGCATAACCTTTCTATATGAGAAAGGCAAAAATGTGCCAAAATCCAAAAAAGTGAATCGTAGTCAAATTTTTTTTTCGAGTTTGCATCAAATCTCGACGTTTCATGCACCTTGAACACATTTAGCATCAAAAATAAAAATTCTATTTTTAATTTTTCCTATAGTTTATATGAGAAATTTCTGTATGGCCGCACTCTGAAACCCGTAATTCCGGAACCAGAATTCCGATCGATCCAAAATTCAATAGCAGCCGATGGGAAGGTTGCACCTTTCATTTGAGACTAAGTTTGGGCAAATCGGTCCAGCCGTCTCTGAGAAAAATGAGTGACATTATTTGACACATACGCACATACATACACACACACACACATACACACACATACATACATACACACACACATACAGACTTTTTCCGATCTCGACGAACTGAGTCGAATGGGATATGACACTCGGCCCTCCGGGCCGGGATTAGGTTGATGTTTTTCAGAGTGATTGCATAACCTTTTTATATGAGAAAGGCAAAACCATAAAATTTGAGTAATATCTGCACTAAATCAACCAAAAACATAGGGGGTCGGGTTTACCCCACCATTTTTGAAAAACAGCAAAAATGAACATTTTCGTTAAAAGCTTGTATCTCAAAATAATCTCAAGATCCGAATAAAATGCTACATATATATAGGAAGTTTACAGCCAAAACCATTTACTAGGTCGGATTTACCCCACCTTACCCTCCATATTTTACGAATTAAAGGAATTTTAGCTTTCTGCTTCAACAGGCTTCACAGCAGATTCTCAGTTCACAGAATATTACGTGCTACGATCCCACTGAGACTCCTTCCCGATAGGGACTCGAATATTTGTCGGCTGGCTTATGAGACCAGTGCTACACCCTCTAAACCGCCGCACCAGGGCAGGGTCCGCTAAAATCATAAAATTTCCATTTCGCTCAATGTGCCTTAGCATCAATATTTTCCATCCGATGTTAGTGATATTAGGCTTAAAATTAACGTAAATATATTATTTGTCATCTCAGATTCTAAACGGTCCGAAAAAAATTTGTTTTTCGGTAAAAAAAATCATTTAAAAATGAATAACTTTTAAAATGGTCAAAAATGCACTTTTTTTAAACTTTGGTCGCTTGCAGCACTAAAAATTCTACATATGATCGACACATATTATATGTTTTGGAAAGGGCATCTCGGTATCTTTCAACCTGCATATCGACGAAATTAATTGAAATTTTGACAAGAAATATTGACTAAAAACTACAAAAAGTGCTCAAAAACGAGTTTTTTGAGAAAATTACAAAATCGGTTCTTTGAACAAAAAATGAATATTGTTTTCGTGTTCAGCGACCCAAAATTAAAAAAAATTTTTAATACTTTTTCTTGAAGCTTCATTTTTCTTGTAAATAGAATGCCATAGTGCGCACAATGCCTAACTAATCTCTGAAGAGTTCATGCAAGCAAGTATCTAATTTGGAGAAACAAAAATTAACTTCACCATTTTTAACCGAATTTGGAGATAAACAGATCGTTAAATGCAGAACTAAATCCCTCTAATTTTTTAATAAAATAAGAATCTTGAGTAATTTTCCTAATTTTCATGAAAAAATCGCAAAATATTGATTGTTTACAAATTGTTGTCCTAAACCCGGAGAGTAATTTAAACAAAAGAACATAACTTAGCATGCCGTTGGAAATGTCTTCTCTTCAGTGTAGATTTTTTTAGCGGCAAAGGTCCGGGAAATGCGAAATTATTTGCAATATATCAAGATTTTGAGGGAATACAGCATTTTTAGAACATTAACTTGAATTGCATTTGATGAAATCTACAACATAATCTAGGTCACTTGAAAAGTACAAAATCACTATAGCACCGTGTTATTTGTAATACTCTAAAGGCAAGAAGAAAGTGAACATTGTGATAATTTAGTATGAAAAGTTAATATTAATATAATATACATTAATCCATTCTTATCCGACTTTTCCCTGGCGCATATACGGCTCCAAAACAATTTTTCGTCAAAACTGTAGGGATCAAGGAGCATGAAAAACCTATTTTAGTTTCTTCTTTCGCAGTGCTGCAAGCTACTCAAAATTTACCATCCAATGCTCAGTACAATTCCCCTAAAATATTTACAATAATCAAAGTGTATGGAAAAGGTAGTCGAAGACAGCCTAAATTGATAGGGTTTATCAGTTTTCAATAATAATTCGAGTCATCCTAAATATATCAAAAATTTATGTTACGCCCTTAACAGAAACTGTCCTTGGCAGCACTGATCCAGCGGGATCTAGCCAGACAAATTGCAATTCTACGAATAATACGTATATATGCTAGTGCTCAAATGAAATTTAATAATCTCAACAATTAATTTTATAAGCTAGTCTTGCCTCAGCCAAAACTTATAGTTATTGAAAGAAATGGGTTTAATGGGGTTAAAGGTATATAAAGTTTCTCTGATCATTTAGCTTGAGAATTAAAAAAAAAAAATACATGGTTGATCGCAAGTGAGGAATTCCACGGGGAAGTGGCCGACCATAAAAATCCACCATCTCCGATTTTAACAAAAAATTGCAACTATGTTTGGTTTATGAGTCTCCATGACTTCCACAGGTTATTAGACCATTTTGACTCAAGAGCTTTTTTTTAAAAAGGGCGTATGTGTTTTGCATGCATAATGAACAAACAATAATAATACGAAAACCATAATTTGTTCAGCAAAACTATTCGAGAATGAGTTGCAGGGCATTCATTAATCTTTGTAAAAAAATATACACTGAAAAAAAAATTGTGCCGATTTTCAAAAAAAATATAATTTATATTAAAAATTGAAATTAAAAAAAACCCATTTTTTCAATTTTTTGTTTTTTGCCAGTGAAAATCTAAATAAAAAAGAAATATTTTAAGTCTAATTTTATGATGGAGAAGCTATCAATAAAAAGTTTTTCTAACAACAAATTTGTACATGTTTTTCAAGTCTATACTATGTTACAGACAAAAATATTTTTTTATAGAATGTGATTCCCAATGTTATTTCGAATCAAAATGCTCTTTACAAAAATCTTCGAAAATGTAGTCGTTTTCTAGATATTTTAAATTTTGTTTAGACAAAAAGTAATAATTCATTAAATTACGCCCTTTTCATAAGTTATTCGCGTTTCTCCATCAACAATCGCACGATTTTCATAATAGTCATGATAAGTTCTACAACTTACCTTTTGACACCAAGATGATAAGAGGATAATGTTGCAAGTTATAGGTCCGATTTATAAAATCACTATCGGTCATTTTTTATACTAAAATTTATTTCTTCCTATTATATATAATTCCTATCTTCTATATACACCTTAACACTTTGTTCGTTTATATATGCTAAAAATACTTGGTGTTTCGTCATTCGAAAACAGTTTCGCGGCAATTCTATTTTCTGAAATAGGAACAAAAGAGTGATATTTCTGTGTACCTGGAATCATTTTTGCCTTCTGATACAGGCTACTCCATTCAGCTGCTCCCTGTTCGTATTCTTCTTGTGATACATAACAAAACGAAATTTTTGTGAAATATTCATTACTTTGCTGGTTAGGGAGTCCGATCGTAGCAATCGTCGACGCAAGAGGTGCAAATTTTTCGCTGTCAATTGTATCGGGATTAAATTTTGTGAAAAATTTAAAAAAAGTGAATCAAAATGTTAATGTTCCTAAACTATGAGTGAATTTGATTAATTTTGCTGCGGTTTTACTGTGATAATAAAATAAAATACGGGTTAGGCGCGCAGAAAGTGCTGAGGGTACCGAATCCACAAAATATGTTAAAGTTGGCGGACAAAATGTAGGACCTGGGTGTTGTAAATTCCCATTCAGAGGATCAAACTTGTTTTGTGGTTTCCGGTATCTATATTTCTACAATGGTGGAGTCGAATGTCAAATCCGATCAACAAAGAACGAGTGTTGATCGGCTGTATGAGCCCGCCCCGCAACCACCATCGGCAGCAGAGGCGACATTCCTCGTACGTCCTGATCATCGCTGCCAGGAACTAAATATCTATCCATTTGTGAATGTCAGTTTCATTCTGCTCCAGCAGATTTTCTGCCAGTGTTACCCCGGCAGAGTAACTGCTTGGCAGAGTTGGATGTCGCATTTATATCCGGTGAGCTCGTTCTGATTATCTTGATCTTGACCTAATCTGCTAGTTTGCATATCAATAATATTTATTCATTGAGCTGTTTTTTATTTATTTATATTTATAGCTTAGATACCGTCATTAACGTAGCGTGATCTGCATTATTAGATTAGCTGTTCTAGATTAAAGCTAAGTCCTCCGTATGCCATTTGTCTGTCTGTGGCGTTCCGGTCGAGCGCGAGAAATATCAATGCCTCATTCGAGAGGGTTTCGAAGGAATTTTCGTAAATTTCAATGCTGTCAACAAGTCCTGTGCTCGAGTGGGGCGATACGGACAGGGGATTGTGGTGTCTAGTCTTTTTGCGGAAGATTTGGTGTCCTTATTCGGGTTCATTGGCTGACATGCAAGCTGCTTTGATTAGTATATTACACTTCTCTTGGCAGTTTTGCTTCAGTGTAAAATAGTATTTATAGAGGATATCGAGGTTTCTGTTTTCACGATCCTGTATTGCTTGTCGCTTGATGATGTATCTAATTGAGTTAGACTCTTTATGTTTTATGTTTCATTTCAGAGAGCAAGTAAAGGCGCTATAAGCTGTAAGCATTAGCCAGGACAGGTCTAAATACCTCTGTCCCATCCCAGGAAGGAAGACCAAAGGAGTGACATTATAACCTTCTTAGCAAAATCACTCCCACCGATTTACCAAACCCCCATCAAATTGAAACGGTTGCGTACGGTTGTCCACGTTTCTTCCTTATTCAAGGTTCAAAATAATCCGTTGATTAAATTATTCATTAACTGAATAATATGATTGCCGTATTATTTTGAATCATCTTTATTTTGTACGCTGCACAGTTGGCCTGGCCGCTTTAATGCTTGTGTCATATTCAATATGTGCCACAAACATTAATAATGACAAGAAAAATTGTGGGCGAACGTCTGCAATTTTCCAGGATCCCTACATGTATTGGCTGTGTTTGTGTAGACTAGACTAGATTGTTCATTACTTTGCTGGTTAGCCCATTTATATAATTCTTCTGCACTTGTGATTGGATGTTCGTGTGCTATTGCTAAGCTCGCATTTCTTGCCATTCGTTTCAATGTGCCGCCAATTTCGTCACAGGGTCCTTTTCCATGAGAAGTTGCAAAAAAGTGCCACTCAGCATCAATGTTATAATTAGTTTTATATTTACAAAGACTAGCAATTTTTTTCTATTTTTGTATTAGAAAAGTTTTAGAAAAGTTAGTAACTTTGAAATGAATACCTGCACCGCGATTGTATCATGTTTTGGAACTTCGGATATTATTACAAAACTTAATTTTTTTTTATTATTCCAGAGTCCATATAATAAATAACAAACGGATGAATTGTAGCTTGATCATTGTTCCAATAACTACTCTGAGAAGCATCCTGCAAAATAAATGAATAATTCTCAGAAAAATTACAAATTACTAAAACTTCGCCTATTTTTAAAGACGATTTTGATTCATTTAAAAAAATAGACTGTTGATTTTTTATATAATCATGAGTTATCAATTTTTCCAACTTCTCACCAAAATATGTTACAAACTCATCAACTGGTTTGACGAGTGTTTCTAGATTACATCTCTATCTCTTTCAATGAACAAATTAACAGACGTTTTTGTACATGTTGACGCTTACCATCCTTTTTCACAGAAACATAGTCGTTTAGCCCAGGCATGGCTCTGCTAATCTGGTCGCTATCATAGAACTCCAACACCGTGTTTTTTGTTTGTGAATCCAAAGTATGAACCATCTTTTCGTTGTTGTTGTTCTTGTTGTTGTGATGTTTTCCTTCTGCTAACAACCTAGCTTGTAGGGGGTGGGCGTAGCGTAGTTGGTAAATCGATTGCCTTGTACGCAGCGCACCTGGGTTCGAGTCCCGACCCCGCACATAGGGTTAGAAATTTCTCATAAGAGACTTTCCTAACCCGAAGAGGCGAATGACCCTAAGGTTAAAACCTCTATAATCGAAATAAAAAAAAAAAAAAAAAAAAAAACCTAGCTTGCGATACAATGTGTTTGTTTGCATGAAATTCATCCATTATCTTTTGATTTGACCAAGATTTTGGTAAAATAGACAATAACCTCACTTGATCGTTTCTTGAACATCCTGAATCGGCAAATCTCTCTTTCAGTTGAGAAATTATATCATCAAGGTTTTTAATAACTCCAGCTCATCATTTTCTACATTAAACCCGAATAAATGTTTTCGTATTCCATGTGAAATATTCGAATATTTAATATTGGAATAATTGACTTGTTGAAGCTTGTTTATTGCTATTGGTGAAACGTTGATTCCCAGGACTCCTTTATTGAATATTTCAATGTTATGTATTCTGGAATAATCCTGCACATCGCTTTCCTGAGTAGATGCTGAGAAGATTGATGTAACCGATGGTATGTCTACTGGATCATATCCTGAAGGTGATGATTGTGGTTCTGTAGTGTAGATGCTCGGTAACTGCAGATATTTTATATTGTCAGAATTGCATGCCTGCAACCTGCAAGTATCACATATAAACACAGACTCATCCAATTGAATTTTACACTCTGTGGATTTTAAAATTTCAATAATTTTTTGCGTTACTTTGCGAAGCTTCGATGAACACCGTTTACTAGGAAATGGCTTACAACACCTTACTTTATTGATATCCATAATAATTTGCTCTTGTTGACACCAAAACACCGTACTGACTAAGTCTCTTTAATGTGTTAACCTATTACAATGTAAAATATAGGTAAGTTTTAATGCATGGTTCATACAGGTATCAACTATTTTGCTTCAGAAAACATTGGCAGGTAAAATCTATGTCCTCCTATGGTTTCTCCAGAATAAAGAGTAATTCTCAAATGTGCGACTTAAATAACGTACAAATTGAACTATTATCCGAATATTATCAGCTTGGCGCTGAAAACAACATTTGTAGAGAATTCAATTTCTATGTAGTCAAATAAATTTTTTATTATTTTCCTGTAGTTTTTTAATGGTTCGTTATACCGTCATGGTGTAAAGAGGAAAGTTGTAGAATGTATTATGACTATTATGAAAATCGTACGATTGTTGATGGAGAAACACGAATTACTTATGAAAAGGGCGTAATTTAACGAATTATTACTTTTTGTCGAAACAAACTTTAAAATATCTTGAAAACGACTACATTTTCGAAGATTTCTGTAAAGAGCATTTTCATTTGAAATGACATTTAGAATCACAATCGATAAAAATATATTTTTGTCTGTAAAATAGTACAGAATTGAAAAACATGTACAAAGTTATTGTTAGAAAAACTTTTTTAATGATAACTTCTCCTCCATGAAATTAGACTTAAAATGTTTCTTTTTTATTTAGGTTTTCGCTGGAAAAAAATAAAAAATTAAAAAAATGGGTTCTTTTTTAATTTCAATTTTTAATATAAATTATAATTTTTTTGAAAATCGGTGCATTTTTATTCAGCGCATTTTTTTTAAAGATTAATGAATGCCCTGCAACGCATTCTCGAATAGTTTTGCTGTACAAATTATGGTTCTTGAACAATATTTTTTAGAAAGTAGTGCACGCAAAAACACATATGCCCTTTTAAAAAGTTGCCCTTGAGACAAAATGATTTGATTATCTCTTGAATATACTTAATTTCCCACATAGGCGCAACGTAAAAAGTTTCATCAAAATCGAAGATGATTTTTTACAAAATTGGACGGCTCTTCGTGGAATTCCTCAAGTAATTCACAAGAATTATATTTTAAAATGATTTGTCCCATTCTTTGATCAGTGTTTTTAAATATGTAAGTTTTGAAAACACGTTAATTTTGTTACAATAATTGGAACTTTTTAGTAACTTCGCGATTTTTTTGTCTTAATATAATATTAAAATTAATTAATCTTGCACTTAAATTTCATACTATGATTTTATATTTAGGGTAATTATAATTAATAATTAATGGCGCTAACATGTGAGCGGCGTCATAGCGCCACCTTTCGCGAGTAAATGTATGCGCAGCACTACCGCCATGAAAAAATATTGACAATAAAATGTGATAAACTTCATTTTCATGAAGACATTTTGTAATACTTTTATCATATTTGTTTCATATAGGTGGGAAAAAATCGAACTCTTTCAAAAAATTCATTATAAAAGGGGCGGCAAATTTAATTTTTGGCCCCGAGCGGCAAAACACCTCGCGCCGCCACTGTATTGATCAGTAAAAAATAACATCAATACCGGATTGACGCTAGCTCCAAAAACGGAAACGCAATTTATGTTCCTGAGCAAACACCTAATCAATTACAAACATTTGTACCGTGAGAAATACAGTGTAAATTTTACAAATAAATCATATTTTCTCCAAAAGTCAGGGATACAACAATGCGGTTGCTCTCGGTACAAAATGATGCAATGATATAATAATAATATGAGCAGTTAGAAAGCTATTTCCTAGGTTGCCTCCATGGTGACTAGGGTGTCCCTAAATGACATCATGTTAAAAAAGTCATCGGACTCACTTCTTAAATGAAAGGGAAGGGTATTTGGAGCACTTTCTTCTTCGGAGTGAATTTGCTAAAATGCTCCCTACAGATGGCGAATTTTGATTTTTTTTAAAATGGACCGATTTTGGGTAAAATTTCAAATGTGTTGAACGGCCTTAGATTTTTTTCAGCGTTTTTCATTTAGTTTAGTTAGTTTTAGTTTGTATAAATTTTGAATTGAAAGAGCGGCAGAGCCATTAAAACTTAGTAAAAAGTGAATTTTTTTGATGTTTTTCAGTAGTTTTTCTTCAAAACTGGGTATCTACAAAATTTTAAAAGTATAGAAAACACTTTATACAGTTGAGCCGAATACAGGGGCCTAATTTATTTAGGTTTTTGTTAAATAACGTTTTGACATTTTATGATGTTCATCAAAAATAACACTGTTCTACAAAATAAAACAACTTAAGTGCGCTTAGTCCGCATATTATTTTTCGGAAAATAGAAGGAAAATGATGCGTTTTTTACTTGTCTCTATTACATCAGAATCGGTTTTTATGAGCATTTGACGATTTATTTTAAAATTATGTTGTATACTAATAGCCACCTAGAAGATTTGAAAATCATCAAAATTAAACAAATATGTCGAGTCAATGGTAAGTTATGGCGTATATTCGAAGGCTTAATTGATTGACGTATTCACATTTTGTAAATAAGGTCTTATTTCCATGTTAGGAGCTTTAAAGCGGAGAAAAATGCAGAATAGTGAGGCGAGTGCTGAAAAACTGATATTTACTGTTTAGATCACATAATTCCGAAATAGTCAAATTTGTTTGTTTGTTTGTTTGTTTATTGTCCAGTAGCGTAAGATAAATATCTTTTAAAAATTACTACCTCCGGTTTTACAATACGTACATGTCTGATTAATTAAATTAATTTTAAACTTTAAACTAATCTAACTTAATTTACAAATTACGGTTCCAAAAGTTGATGCAGCCACTCTTGAAAATTGCTTCCGACGAAGAACGTTTCACTGCGGGCGGTAACGAATTCCAATTTACCACACCTCGAACGAACAGTGAATTGGCGTAACACGCCGTGTTGTTTGCTGGAATCACTAGGTTTTCCAGACGGCGACCTCGAGTTTGGATGAGCCTTTCATGAAGTATAGCTGGTGACCGTGTTGCCAGGAGGTTTCGCAGGAATATACACGATCGATGTGCGTACAAATTTTGCAACGGACATCCAATGAGGTTCTGTTGCAGGTGACTTACATGTTCATAACGGTTTAGTCCATAAACATAACGCACACAGCAGTTTAGTGCGACACGAAGCCGATCGAAGGATCCTGCACTGGGACGGACATGCAGAATATCACCGAACAAGAAGTGAGGAAGGATCAAGGATTTGAAGAGCTTCAGTTTGGTGGAAGTTGGGGCGGCTGAGGTACAGCTGTATAAGGTGCGAATGCCAGCATATATTTTTCCGCACTGTTGTGCTATCAGACCATCCCACTGCCAATTATTTTGGAAGATAAATCCTAGATTGTTTGCGTTGTCGAACCAATCGATGCTTTGATCGTCCATCATAATTCCCGGTACTGGTAAAGAAAAACCAGTAGCTCTACGACGCCGATTTGTGATGAACATCGCCTTACTTTTAGCAGGGTTCACGTGAAGGTTATGTCGCCGCGACCAATCAGAAACTTGTTTGAGATCCGCATTCACCATCCTAACAAGCTCGCGTGCACAAGGTCCAAGCCGACCGATATAGAGTTGTACATCATCGGCGTAAATCTGAATGGAGCAGTACTTCAGAACCGTCGGTAAATCGTTTATATAACAGCTAAAAAGCAGAGGACCAAGCACTGAGCCTTGAGGCACACCGGACGGTGCATTAGCACTCTTTGAGTAAATTTGGGGCAAATATCCTCGAAAAAGTTTTACAACAGAATACAGCGCATCTTCTGACACAATAATTTTGTTGAAGATGCCTCCTGGAAGCAATTATGGAGCATTAACTCTTCAACAAATAATTAAAGATTTGGCGTCATTAGCAAAGTTATCATTATTTTTATAATTTAAGTTACAAAAAAATCATCAGATGCTCATTAAACCTCATCCTGACATACTAAAGACGTTCAGAAAACGTCATTTTTCATCATTTTTCTTCTATTTTCCGAAAAACAATGTGTGGTCAAAGCACATTTGAACTGATTTACTTTTTGGAACAGCATTATTTTTGATCAATTGCTAAAAATGTCAAAGGTTATCTAACAAAAACTTATAACTCATACTCCATTAGCCGTAGCTATACACTTTCTTCTGCAAAATTACACCCCTGTATTCGGCTCAACTATAATGTGTTTTCTATACTTTTAAAATTTTGTAGATACCCAGTTTTGAAGATAAAATACTGAAAAGCACCAAAAATTTCACTTTTTATTAAGTTTTAATGGCTCTGCCGCTCTTATAATTCAAAATTGTACAAGCCAGCTAACCAAACTCCTCCATTTGGATCTCCAGTAAAATAAAAAATGCCGAAAAAAATCTAAGACAGTTCAGGACCACTTCAACAGGCATAAATTTGAAATTTTACCCAAAATCGGCCCATATTTTAAAAAAATCAAAATTCGACAAATATGCGATCATGGGTAGTACAGAAGCATTGTAAAACACGTTTAACTAGGTTCTATTAATTATCGAATTTATGTTCGAAAACTAGTCTTTCGGTGCTTCAAATTCACCTTGTTAGTAACTGGCACTAACTTGGGGCTAGTTGAGCGATAAATCCAGACTAGCGCCATATTGGCTCCAACTAGTTAGACACTAAACCAGCAACAGTGGCGATCCTAGTGATATTTCAGGAAGCTAGCACCAAAGCTCTACTTTGGTGATGAGAAAGCAAACACGAACTGTTGCTTTTAATTCAGGAACAAAACGCCTGGCCCTATGCAAAACTTTCTACTTCCAAGTTGAAAAATTGGATTTCGGTGTCAGTTACTGATGAGATGCATTGGAAACACCAAAATCCACCTGTTCTAAGTAAGGTGCTGTGTCTTCACTAACAAATTGGTTCATACATTTTTTGTTTTACCTTTGGTGAGTAAAAAGTATTGCAGGATTTATGTTTCTTGCAAACGGATGTCTACAGTAATGATAAAGTACTGTAATTTGTGATGATAGAAAACATCTTCGCCAACAAATAGTCAAACCCTAGTTTACCGTAACATTCTTCGAAACTAACAGGATAATTTAAGTGGCACGTAGGAATCTTCTTGCAGATGTAATCCTTGAAAAAGATTCAATCATTCTGTGATTCATGTCGTACACAAGCATCTTCAGGCGCTCCCAGCGGAGTGGGTTTTACTTTAAATGTAACCTATTCGTTATCTTCGCATGTACGCATACACAGCCAGCTCTGCGATGGCAACGACAAGCAATAAATTGAGCTAGAAAAGCAGAGACCTCGCGGCTCGAATCATCCCGGTGATACGTGCTATGCACAGGTAGAGTACACTGAACCACAATGTCATGTTTGTATTGTTTGTGCACTAGTCAGCTATATTCAGGATGATAATAAAATGTATGATAAACAATTCAGTTTGCTAATTTTCTATCTATATCTTTAAGTCGTGGGTTTCAAATCCTACATTTACATTTAAAGTATTAAAAGCGACCGATAATGTAAATCAATTCCTCATTCATATAGAATTTGGACATGAAAAAGGCTAATGAACCAAAACGTCTAATTTGGAACATTTCGGCAAAATAGTTTTTAGCCACCCTAATTAATGATAATGTAGTTGATAAATACTTTTTAGTGCCAAAAATGAATTCACTTAACAAAAATCACTACAAACTATCGTATTTGAAACGTTTCATGCTTTGTCGAATTATCGAACTATTGAAAAAAGAAATGGAGAGAAACGGACTATGATCATCAAAATGGAACAAATTCCATTAAACTACTGTTCTGTATGGATGACTGAAGAATAATTGGATTTTAATAAATTTTTCGTATACAAAATTTACTAAATTAGAAACAAATTTTTAATTAGACCAAATTTCGTGCATAAGGACACAATACTCCACCTTAAAATTCCGTTTTTTAGTGTTTTCTCGTCAGTAACTAATATCGACTTAGAGCCAGTTAGATAAATAGGGTAGAGATGATGGCGGCGAAACCACGCCAAATAACTTGATTTTTGGTACAGTGTATAGAACACGTATATGTCTTCCATGTTGCTACTTTGAACATGGTCTGGGATGTCATATCCTGACAAGGTTGAATCTGCCCTGATGTCAAGGGAATGGGAACGTGTAGTTCGCTCGATTACTTTTGGAAGGGAAGTTTCGTTTACAAAGCAAGCAGAAAACAATATTTTGGTATATTAGATGTTCAGCTTCGTATTTTATAGCTTGCGTCAGGTCAGGCAACAGGAATGCCTATTGGTGAATGTACAGAAGTCCCTGTAGATAAATCCTTTTAGGGCAGAAGGCTTTGTCTCCTGGTAGGTTCATTTGGTTTGTCCTAATTTTAAAGTAATTAAATTTTCAAAGTCGTAATAGTCTAGATAAATACTTCAAATTTCTTTTTATAAATCATTTCTTATGCTGTTTCTCTAGCGCGATTTACTACTTCGTAATCGAATATAGGGTAATGTGACAATTCCCGTTATCACCGTAGATGTCGGAAGCCTTCAGATAGAGCTGCGTCTGCCATTTTTACTCAATACATTTGCTTAAATAGAAGGGCGGAAATTAGAGCGCTCCTTTCGAGTATTCGTTGCGTTTTCGGTTCTTCGAAACTAAATAGAAATATTCATACCAACAGGTATTCCTTCGTTTTAAGTCCGAGCAATTAACAAAATAGTGCGACACCCTTCCGAATAGGGCCAAAACAGCTCGATACCCTATCAAAACATCAATCTGTTCATCGAATCGAAGTTTTTCTCCTGAATACCAATCGCTGCTACCATCTTGAGGGCCCTCAATCATTTCCTTTGCTTCCCAGCTGGTGCAATTTGCTCCCCCAATAGCAATCCGGTATAATACGCCAGCAGGCGATGCCAACAGTTTCGGCGAGAATGTGCTCACCTGCCGAGCTAATCTTGTACTTATCCATTATGCTATTGAAAACATCCTCTTTTTCACGAAAGTGAAAAAGCTGATCAACAAGTTGTGCTACTCATCAATCTATACATCGCTTGCTTCGCGTATGCGTGGGTATGAGGAGTTTGTTTACGTTCGTGTTTGTGATAGCGCTAAAGCTAATGAAAAACTCATCATTGGTCGATGGCGGACACGATAGAGTGGCCAACTTTCGTGGTTTTCCCGGTCGACGTCTGCTGCTGCTAAAGCGAAATGCAAATTTGGCTTTCTGGACACAGGCAAGAATGGATAGTGCTCAAAGGCACTCCTTGCCATCCGCATGGAACGTCGTCTCGTCGGACAACGATTCAATCGAGATTAGAGTTGCAGCCGACCATAAAGCTGAACCCGGTATCCGCCAGAATCTGAATCGAGGCAGTAAAGTATCCTTCGAACGGATGAGGGTTTCGTGTCCTATATGGTGATAAGCCTATTTTATCATTTCACAGAACTTGCATTCCATAATTAATTGAATCGACAAAGTGTAGTCATCGGTTTCCAATACATTGCTGGAAAGGAAAAATTAGTAACGATAGGATCAGTACCCTATATCCATGCATAGAAGCAAATTGATGGCAGATTTGAGCAGCTCTTGGTCGGTTATTCTCCAGTTGGGTGGGGAGTTTTCGGAGTGTATTAGCAGTAATCCCCATCCAGGACGTAAAAAAAAGCTGGTGCGCTGTGTTCGGTTGATGATTTTCGTTATAGTCCGATAACATTCACTGTTTGGAAATTCTTCACTCGATATAGCTACGTTCGTCCGGACAATGTCGTTAAGTGCAATCTCATCCGCGTCGAGTGAAGTTTATTGATGCAACTTTTGGGCTTTGTTCGATGGCATAAATCATTGCCAGATGCCGAAATTTTATTCATTGGGAAAGATTTATTGCCGATTTTTTAAATGAAATGAAGCAGATTCTATTAAAAAAGCTCATCAATGAATTCGAACCATAAATGAATTGAGGTGAATGGGTTATAAACGAAAGCACCGATACTTATTACTAAAGCAGTTCCATTCTAGTAGTGGCAGCTAACAGCTATAATCCTTTTATAAAAGCCCAGAAATTTGTTCGCTTTAAGCAGCAATATATTATCAGAAAATAAAATTCGCACGTTACTTTTATACGATAATTAGGTGAGAGGCACGAGCACCCCCTATTGGAGTTTGAGACATGCAGCAAAAAAGAAAGATGAATTTCGATTATCAGTAATCGTGATTGATTAGGGTGACCATACGTCCTGGTTTCCCAGGACATATCCTTGTTTTTCACTGACTGTCCTAGTGTCCTGGGAAGTCGAGGCAAAAGCTTGATTTGTCCTGGTTTTTCTCCTGCAAGCCTAATAACAGGTGTTCAATAAAAATGAGAGTTTTTTCAGTCATGTGGTTGAAAAACAAAAAAAAAATCTTCAACGAATTCAGAATTTTTTGCTAAAAACATAATGTTTATTCTTCAAAAAAAACGCGAATGAATATTGGAGAAGGGGTCCTGGTCAGCCGTACGACACAACTTAGTCGCGATGCTCTCACAAGAGCACTGGACGGCACTGACGTCCTTCTTCCGGATACAATTCCGGATCCTGGTGGTCAACTGCTTCGTATCCTTGACTCGTCAATTATTTTTATACACTAAAACACGGAGGGAGCCGAAAGAAACCCCAATGTTACCGCACTGGAGCAAGTCAGTCGGGTTTCTTTCTTTCGGCACGTAAGGTATCTTTTTCTGCTCAGCGTCTTCTTGGCGTAATGCGAAGACGTCTTGTCCGGCCAGAAGACGTACTTCCCAACCGTATGATGCTCCTTTAAAAACAGCAGAGAAATTTTCTCAAGACACTCCTACTGGTACACTTGTTGATTGATGGCCAGACCGCTCGGCTTGAACCACGGTTTTGAAACCCCTCTGTCCGATATGGCGATGTACAGCATAACATTTCTTTTAAATTTGTCCTTAAACTTATATTTTACTTAGGGGTGTGTGGCAGACTTGTCGCTGGAACAGTAGCTGTCATTTCCTGGAAGGTGCTATCTGCTCGTCCGTGTCATCGGGGGCCAGAGTCTTCTTCCGACAGATGATGTCCTCCATCTTGAGAGCTCGGTGCATCAAGGCCGGCATCACGCAAACTCGTTTCGTCCTTGTTGTCGAACAGCTTTTTCAACGCTGCCAGGATCTGGTAAACTGTACTCACGGGCACGTTTTCGTCTCGAAAGTGGTCTACCGTAACCGTGGTAACCGTAAAACCGCACAACACGCTCGCGGAGTACTTGCTGTTTCGACGCCATCTTCGATTGAACTGACAGCTCCCGAGCGAAAAGAAACATGTCTCCCATTTATAGGGAGTACAGAGAGCAATTCTCTTGGAGTGAAAATAATTTACGCTCTATTTTTTAATTACAGAAAGGTATTGAAATCATTCTCATTTTTTATTGAACATCTGTTATATTTCAAATTATTGAGTTTTCGCTTTATTCACTCTGCTCCAGAGTACGACAAATAAAACTTAATACACTCGAATCACTCAATTGTACCATCCGATGCCTTTTTTAATCTCTCGATAGTACCTCGTTATTTCTTTTTCCAACTTACTTTGTTTACATGGAAATTGAAAAGAGAAAGAGGCGTTCGTATGTACGCACAGAGGAGTAACTAGAACAAATTCTTGGCCAATAACCAAAAAAAAAAATTTTCGATTTTTTATTTAGTTATATTTTTTTAGATATCTAAGAGCATACTGCATATTGTGGCAAAATAAAAGTATGCCAAAAATTGCTAAAGAATTTTTGCATGGATGCAAAATGGTGATATTTTAAGGGTTTTTAATCATTTTTGCCTTTCTCAATAGAAAGGTATTGCAATTGCTCTGAAAACCGACTTTTTAACGGAGGCCCGGAGGGCCGAGTGACATATACCATTCGATTCAGTTCGTCGAGTTCGGCAAATGTCTGTGTGTGTGTGTGTATGTATGTGTGTGTATGTATGTGTGTGTGTATGTGCGTCTGTGTGTGTGTACGCGAACACAATCTCACTCACTTTTCTCAGAGATGGATGAACCGATTTTTACAAACTTAGTCCCAAATGAAAGGTGCAACGTTCCCATAGGCTGCTATTGAATTTCTAATGGATCCGACTTCCGGTTCCGGAATTACAGGGTGATAAGTACGAACACGCAGAAAATGTCGATTTTAATAAATTCTGCAATGAATGTATAAAGGTGAAAAATTTTCCAAAATATGACCACAACTGCTTCGATTTGTAGTATTAAGTCACTAACATCCATTCAAAGTCTATTTGGCCACATTGGCCACCATCCTCGGTTCCGGAAGCCCCGGCGGAAGTATCTAAATTCAGAATAACAGTCACATCGGTTTCTCGGAGATGGCTAGACCGATTCGACTAAACTTGGCCTCAAATGAAAGGTATTGCGTCCCCGTAAATGGCTATTTAATTTCATCCCGATACGACTTCCGGTTCCGGAGTTACAGGTTGTGGCGTGCGATCACATAGCAAATTGTGATTCAAACCGATACTCCGATGAAAGCAAAAAAGGTAAAAATTTCGCTAAAATGTCTCTCAAACAACTTAAATTTGCTGTTCTAGGTCACCGACGGCCAACCAAACTTTCGTTGACTACATTGACCACCATAAACGGTTCCGGAAGTGCCCGGGAAAAGCGGCCATCTTTCAAAATTTACGAACTCACATCAGTTTCCCGGAAATGGTTGGGCCGATTTTCACAAACTTAGTCCCAAATGATAGCTATAATATCCCCATAGATGTCTATAAAATTTCGTACGGATCGCTTATATGGTTCCGGAAATATAGACTAAACCGTCCGGTCACATATGAAATTCCTATATAAGCCGGAATTAAATTTTTTTTTTCAAAGGGGGGACCTCATGAAATTTCAGAAATCGAATTCGTATTTTTGATGCCAAACATCTTTAAAATGCATGAAACGTCGAGATTTTATGTTATCTCGAAAAATTTTTTTTTATAAAAATCGACTTTTTGGGACTTTGCTGATTTTGCACCTTTTTGCCTTTCTCAATAGAAAGGTATTGCAATTGCTCTGAAAACCGACTTTTTAACGGAGGCCCGGAGGGCCGAGTGACATATACCATTCGATTCAGTTCGTCGAGTTCGGCAAATGTCTGTGTGTGTGTGTGTATGTATGTGTGTGTATGTATGTGTGTGTGTATGTGCGTCTGTGTGTGTGTACGCGAACACAATCTCACTCACTTTTCTCAGAGATGGATGAACCGATTTTTACAAACTTAGTCCCAAATGAAAGGTGCAACGTTCCCATAGGCTGCTATTGAATTTCTAATGGATCCGACTTCCGGTTCCGGAATTACAGGGTGATAAGTACGAACACGCAGAAAATGTCGATTTTAATAAATTCTGCAATGAATGTATAAAGGTGAAAAAATTTCCAAAATATGACCACAACTGCTTCGATTTGTAGTATTAGGTCACTAACATCCATTCAAAGTCTATTTGGCCACATTGGCCACCATCCTCGGTTCCGGAAGCCCCGGCGGAAGTATCTAAATTCAGAATAACAGTCACATCGGTTTCTCGGAGATGGCTAGACCGATTCGACTAAACTTGGCCTCAAATGAAAGGTATTGCGTCCCCGTAAATGGCTATTTAATTTCATCCCGATACGACTTCCGGTTCCGGAGTTGCAGGTTGTGGCGTGCGATCACATAGCAAATTGTGATTCAAACCGATACTCCGATGAAAGCAAAAAAGGTAAAAATTTCGCTAAAATGTCTCTCAAACAACTTAAATTTGCTGTTCTAGGTCACCGACGGCCAACCAAACTTTCGTTGACTACATTAACCACCATAGACGGTTCCGGAAGTGCCCGGGAAAAGCGGCCATCTTTCATAACTAGCAAACTCATATCAGTTTCTCGGAAATGGTTGGGTCGATTTTCACAAACTTAGTCCCAAATGATAGCTATATTATCCCCACAGATGTCTATAAAATTTCGCACGGATCGCTTATATGGTTCCGGAAATATAGACTGAACGGTCCGGTCACACATGAAATTCCCATATAAGCCTGAACTCATATTTTTTTTCAAAGGGGGGACCCCATGAAATTTCAGAAATCGAATTCGTATTTTTGATGCCAAACATCTTTAAAATGCATGAAACGTCGAGATTTTATGTTATCTCGAAAAACATTTTTTTTATAAAAATCGACTTTTTGGGACTTTGCCGATTTCGCACCTTTTTGCCTTTCTCATATAGAAAGGTTATGCAATCACTCTGAAAAACGTCAACCTAATCCCGGCCCGGAGGGCCGGGTGTCATATCCCATTCGACTCAGTTCGTCGAGATCGGAAAAAGTCTGTATGTGTGTGTGTATGTATGTATGTGTGTGTGTATGTGTGTGTGTATCTGTGTGTGTATGTGTGTGTGTATGTATGTGCGTATGTGTCAAATAATGTCACTCATTTTTCTCAGAGATGGCTGGACCGATTTGCCCAAACTTAGTCTCAAATGAAAGGTGCAACCTTCCCATCGGCTGCTATTGAATTTTGGATCGATCGGAATTCTGGTTCCGGAATTACGGGTTTCAGAGTACGGCCACACAGAAATTTCTCATATAAACTATAGGAAAAATTAAAAATAGAATTTTTATTTTTGATGCTAAATGTGTTCAAGGTGCATGAAACGTCGAGATTTGATGCAAACTCGAAAAAAAAATTTGACTACGATTCACTTTTTTGGATTTTGGCACATTTTTGCCTTTCTCATATAGAAAGGTTATGCAATCACTCTGAAAAACGTCAACCTAATCCCGGCCCGGAGGGCCGGGTGTCATATCCCATTCGACTCAGTTCGTCGAGATCGGAAAAAGTCTGTATGTGTGTGTGTATGTATGTATGTGTGTGTGTATGTGTGTGTGTATGTGTGTGTGTATGTGTGTGTGTGTATGTATGTGCGTATGTGTCAAATAATGTCACTCATTTTTCTCAGAGATGGCTGGACCGATTTGCCCAAACTTAGTCTCAAATGAAAGGTGCAACCTTCCCATCGGCTGCTATTGAATTTTGGATCGATCGGAATTCTGGTTCCGGAATTACGGGTTTCAGAGTACGGCCACACAGAAATTTCTCATATAAACTATAGGAAAAATTAAAAATAGAATTTTTATTTTTGATGCTAAATGTGTTCAAGGTGCATGAAACGTCGAGATTTGATGCAAACTCGAAAAAAAAATTTGACTACGATTCACTTTTTTGGATTTTGGCACATTTTTGCCTTTCTCATATAGAAAGGTTATGCAATCACTCTGAAAAACGTCAACCTAATCCCGGCCCGGAGGGCCGGGTGTCATATCCCATTCGACTCAGTTCGTCGAGATCGGAAAAAGTCTGTATGTGTGTGTGTATGTATGTATGTGTGTGTATGTGTGTGTGTATGTGTGTGTGTATGTGTGTGTGTGTGTATGTATGTGCGTATGTGTCAAATAATGTCACTCATTTTTCTCAGAGATGGCTGGACCGATTTGCCCAAACTTAGTCTCAAATGAAAG
The DNA here is from genome assembly GCF_030247195.1 of Topomyia yanbarensis. Taxonomy (NCBI): domain Eukaryota; kingdom Metazoa; phylum Arthropoda; class Insecta; order Diptera; family Culicidae; genus Topomyia; species Topomyia yanbarensis. The sequence goes on along the minus strand of NC_080672.1, from coordinate 372,922,873 downwards.
GTGCAACCTTCCCATCGGCTGCTATTGAATTTTGGATCGATCGGAATTCTGGTTCCGGAATTACGGGTTTCAGAGTACGGCCACACAGAAATTTCTCATATAAACTATAGGAAAAATTAAAAATAGAATTTTTATTTTTGAAGCTAAATGTGTTCAAGGTGCATGAAACGTCCAGATTTGATGCAAACTCGAAAAAAAAATTTGACTACGATTCACTTTTTTGGATTTTGGCACATTTTTGCCTTTCTCATATAGAAAGGTTATGCAATCACTCTGAAAAACGTCAACCTAATCCCGGCCCGGAGGGCCGGGTGTCATATCCCATTCGACTCAGTTCGTCGAGATCGGAAAAAGTCTGTATGTGTGTGTGTATGTATGTATGTGTGTGTATGTGTGTGTGTATGTGTGTGTGTATGTGTGTGTGTGTATGTATGTGCGTATGTGTCAAATAATGTCACTCATTTTTCTCAGAGATGGCTGGACCGATTTGCCCAAACTTAGTCTCAAATGAAAGGTGCAACCTTCCCATCGGCTGCTATTGAATTTTGGATCGATCGGAATTCTGGTTCCGGAATTACGGGTTTCAGAGTACGGCCACACAGAAATTTCTCATATAAACTATAGGAAAAATTAAAAATAGAATTTTTATTTTTGATGCTAAATGTGTTCAAGGTGCATGAAACGTCGAGATTTGATGCAAACTCGAAAAAAAAATTTGACTACGATTCACTTTTTTGGATTTTGGCACATTTTTGCCTTTCTCATATAGAAAGGTTATGCAATCACTCTGAAAAACGTCAACCTAATCCCGGCCCGGAGGGCCGGGTGTCATATCCCATTCGACTCAGTTCGTCGAGATCGGAAAAAGTCTGTATGTGTGTGTGTATGTATGTATGTGTGTGTGTATGTGTGTGTGTGTGTGTGTATGTATGTGCGTATGTGTCAAATAATGTCACTCATTTTTCTCAGAGATGGCTGGACCGATTTGCCCAAACTTAGTCTCAAATGAAAGGTGCAACCTTCCCATCGGCTGCTATTGAATTTTGGATCGATCGGAATTCTGGTTCCGGAATTACGGGTTTCAGAGTACGGCCACACAGAAATTTCTCATATAAACTATAGGAAAAATTAAAAATAGAATTTTTATTTTTGATGCTAAATGTGTTCAAGGTGCATGAAACGTCGAGATTTGATGCAAACTCGAAAAAAAAATTTGACTACGATTCACTTTTTTGGATTTTGGCACATTTTTGCCTTTCTCATATAGAAAGGTTATGCAATCACTCTGAAAAACGTCAACCTAATCCCGGCCAAATTTTTTTTTCGACTCGTTTAGGGTTTCTGGATTTTAACAGAGGCGTAGTTGATGGTTTACGGAGAGGGGTTACACTCCCCCTCTACTGTTCACTCCCCTCCTTTAAAAATCTCCTTAAATCACCCCTCAGACCACCACCTCATACCCCTCCCTTTCTAACCCATCATCTTTAAACCGCAACTATATTACAAAGCATACCAATTTAAGCTGGGGAGTCGTTCGTTCATGGGACTTTCGCCCTCCTCACATACCTATCGCCGCATGACAAAATGAGTTAGCAAGCAGATAACATTGATCTAATGCTGATTAGGCTAATGGAGTATGATATTTTTTTGTTTCAAGTGTTTCACCGTCGACACGTAGCTCATCAAGTTCGTGGCTGGCATGCCATTGTGTATAAGTGCAAAGTGTACTAAGAATGTAATGGACATTTCCACAATTATGTTGAACATAAAAAGCCTCCGTGCCATAGTTTAGAGAAATGAGAAAGGCACAATTGCACCGCTAGGTGGATTAAAACAGGTTTTTTATTATGTATCCAGCAAAATCGCTTTCAAATGATGGTGACTTTATTAAATAAGACAATACAACGTAATAGAACACAACTATTTGTATAACCTCCGCTTGAAAATAACCGAAAATAGTAGTGTTGCTATTTATTGGACCAGCTTTAAAAACACCTTTTTTATACAAGTTATTTCAAATTTGAATGATAAAAAAGCTACATTATACGGCAAGATCCGGCAAAGTTGCTGAAACAACATTACAAAACAAGATTCCGGCTATTCAAAAAACATTCAATCTCTTCCGATCTTTTCCGATCCACAAATTCCAAGCGATTTGATAATATTGATATTTTTACTAATTTGAGGTACGCCAAAATGCTGTAGGGTCAAATACTATGTTTGGCAAAATGAATCTTTATGAATGTGTGCACAGGTATCCCTTTTCTTTTTCTTTTTCCACTGATCAACTGTTCGTGTAGCGGGAAAAGCAAATGTATTCACAAAGATCACCTCGAAAATACTAGTATTCGGAAGGATCTAGAAAATTGACCCCTGCACTGGTAAGCGGATAGATGCCAAATAGTCCCAAAAACCAGTTATTTTCTATTTGTAGTTCATATTAAGGCATAATAACAGCAATAGCCGCAATAAATAGTTTTGGCCAGGATTCGACCCCAGTTACAAATCTGTGGTACGTACCATATGAATGAGCTGTTGTCTGTTTGCAACAACATTTGGCCATCGAACCGATTCCAGTTGTGTACCAAATTGTGGCCGCTATCAATGTCGATGAAACAATGATTCCGTGATCCGAAAAATTTCCTTAAGTACTTACCTCTAGGAAGACACATCGAAGTTTTGGCGATTGAGTTCTTGTCGACCGGTCTCACGAACACTAATGCAATTTCCTGGTTGAAAACAAACCCATTTACTTTTGCCATCTTTGTTTATTATTTTCCACCAGCTTGTGATGTAGTATTTGTGTCATGTGATGTGTACGTACACGAGCCGTAGAAAAGTCTATTCTGCTTCTTCTAGAGTTCTCTTGCAAGTGGCAGTTTTTCGTTTTACTGGAAATCCATTTCATAAAGAGAAAAATGGCAAACAACCACTGTCGTGGAATAACCGCTCTCTCGAGCTGGTAATTATGGAATCCCTTTAGGATCAATACCAGTTCCTAATGAGTCTACTTTTCCATCTCAATAGGATCGGAAGCTATAATCGCGCTACTTGTTAACATTGCAGTGAATAAAACGAACGTTTCCACATACAGTCTGATGTCTATATGTACCGCGCCAGCAAAGCAATCGAAAAATAAAAGTTGTCCCAAGCCTGTGTGGAAAATAATGCGCTGCGTTACTTTCATTGATGCGGTATCGATCATTTATTTAAAAATGATTGAAACTCAGCAGCAAAATTTGAACAATCTTCAATACAATACAGTGGTCGTTTGTCCAATCCGCCCTTGTGTTTGCGAAGTGGAACAATTTATAAAGGCGCATACTCGTAATGCGGTACTGATAGCATTTAAAACTTTGGCCATGGCGAAAAGTTTGGCTGTGGGAAACAACATGCAACACGTCGTTGCACATGACAATGTTAGAATCAAGATACCCGTTTAGATTGACGATGATAAGACCGGTGTGCATCTGCACGATCTATCCCCGCGTACAACCAATAAATTCACTATTGATGTCGAAGTACGTAACGGTGAAAGTTTGAAACCTGGAGAAACTTTTTTCCAGGTATATCCAATGGTGTTCGTATCGTGAGAATGCGAGTTACGTAACCTATTCCTTCATACCTGAACATTCAATACGAAATAGAAGCTCCAAGCAAATCTAAAATCACGCTGTGCACATATGAAGGACAGATCCCTACGTGCTAAGCCATGTGCGAAAGCCTCTAATGAAACAACATCAACTGCGAGCAAACCCAACAACATTAACTAAATCACCAACAACCGGAGTTGCAACTCAGCCACCAACGAATGCTGGAACAACAGAATCTACACACAGCGTGTTCGATCATTGTGATGCTTCTTACCAATCAACTGCCAGCACCCCCGACAATAAAGTAAATGACAAAAAATACGGATAAACGATCGTGACCCGTTGGTCCCACAAACGATTCAAACCAGGTAATCGTGAAAACCCATACAACATCAAAAGGACAGCATGGACGAAAACGATAAACCGAGTGAAAGCGGACAAAGTGATTTACATGGCTTCGCGCATGGGCATGGCTACTTGGGACCGTTGATGTTTCTGCTTTGCTTCAATAACGTGTATTTTGTGCTGAAAACTCCACGCCTGTTCCTGCACAGACGATCTCGTAATAATTCATCTCATTTGGATTTCCGATTTCTCCAACAACAGCATGGAACTTTCGCTGGTGGTGGTGTAGCAGGAACTTCGCGTGTGTGTAAATCCTAAAAAGCACAGTGATCGAATTCCCACAAAAAAATTTCTGGTGGAGCTCTTCCTCCCAGACCTACAGAACTTTTTTACTGCCAAAGCTCTGCACAGTGGTCGGAAACGCCAAGAACGTGAACTTAATTCACTAGAGGCCAAACCATCGAATATATTCACAGAGTGTCTTTGGAGGAATTTTTCGTATGAATGTTCCCCACAATCTGATAACAATTGAAATTAGGCATGGCTTACTATGATCGAACTAAAAAAATTAACTTTTTATACTGACGAGATAGAAAGTTGGTGTCTTCTACAAAGTTTTAGAAATGCTCATAGTGAAAAATTTTGTTGAAGAACTTGAGCTTGTAAGATTAAAGGTTATCGATTTATAAGGCATTTTCTATGGCAACCCCCTTAAATCTAGTTTTTTAATATAACTTTTTTCCTTGTGACTTTTCGTGCAAACTGTGTTCAAGACAAATATGTAGGCATCAAAACTGCATAATATTGTCGAAGACTGTATGTAAAAATACTCATTCGTTTCAAAGTTATTGAGGATTTTTACATTTTTTTAGACCAACTTCAACTACGTATAAGAAAGAAAGGTGCAAACCAAAATGCACGAAAAGGCACTTTTTTAACTGTCTAAACTATGTACAATAAAGCTAAGAAGGTTTGGTGCGTGGCACTCTAGAACCCTATGAATAGGGTAAGCTTACTTTATCATGTTTTTTTTTTACTTTTTCCATACAAAAATCAGCAAAAAAAATTTTTTTTTGATTTTTTCCGTAAAATTTAGTAATTAATGGTATGACATCCATTTGTAAGCATTAAATTCATTATGACATGTCTATTTGAGTATATAGTAGTTTGGGATCTCCAATGATATAAAAAAATTCACATTTTTGCTCCCACGTTTATAAAATGTGAAATATTCAGGTATAAGTGAAAATAATACTTGTAATTGAATATCAAACCAAGAATTTCAAAAATTGGGGCAAAAAAACTTAAAAAAAATTTTTTTGCCTATTTTTGTATGGAAAAAGTCAAAAAACATGATAAAGTAAGCTTACCCTATTCATAGGGTTCTAGAGTGCCACGTGCCAAATCTTCTTACCTTTATTGTGCATAGTTTAGACAGTTAAAAAAGTGCCTTTTCGTGCATTTTGGTTTGCACCTTTCTTTCTTATACGTAGTTGAAGTTGGTCTAAAAAAATGTAAAAATCCTCAATAACTTTAAAACGAATAAGTATTTTTACATACAGTCTTCGACAATATTATGCAGTTTTGATACTTACGCATTTGTCTTGAACATAGTTTGCAAGAAAAGTCACAATGAAAAAAGTTATATTAAAAAAACTAGATTTAAGGGGGTTGCCATAGAAAACGCCTTATAACTCGATAATTTTTAGTCCTACACGCTCAAGTTCTTCAACAAAATTCTTCACTATGAGCATTTCTAAAACTTTGTCGAAGACACCAACTTTCTACCTCATCAACAGAAAAAGTTAATTTTTTTAGTTCGATCATAGTAAGCCATGCCTCATTTCAATTATTATAAGATTGTGGGGAATATTCACAAGAACAATTCCTCCAAACACACCCTGTGAATATATTCGATGGTTTGGCCTCTAGTGAATTAAGTTCACGTTTTTGACGTTTCCGACCACTGTGCTCTGCCTGCCCGACCCAAGATCTTTGTAACTGAGGGATTCCATGAGAAACCGGCCGACCGCAAAATATGACCATCGTCGATTCGAACGAAACTTTGCAGGTGTGTTCGCTGTATGAATCTCCATGATATTCTCTGGCAATTGGAATATTTTGATACAAGAGTAATTTTTCAAAAGGGCGTAAACGTTTCTACGTGTATGAATTTCAAATTTTTTTGTTCGATTACTGTATCATATACAGCAAAACTATCTGAGAAAATGTTACAGGGAATGAATACTTCTGTCCGAAGAAATATACACTGAAAAAAATGGTCATTTTTCAAAAAAAACAAAAATTTATGATAATAATTTAAATTGCGAAAAAACTTTAAAATGTTTCACAATATCGCCTTGATGTCAAAGAGAAAGTTGCAGGAAAGTTTACGGGCCTTTTGAAAAACCTATTATTGTTGATGGAGAAACGCGACTAATTTATGAAAAGGTCGTAATAAAACAAAATAATTGTGTTGTTAAAACAAAAGTTAAAATATCTCGAGAACTACAACATTTTAGAAATTTTTTGTTAAGAGCATTTCGATTTAGAATGGCGTTTAGAATCATATTCAAAAAGAAAATTGTATTTTTGACTGCAAATAGTAAGAATTATAAAAAAATGTCAAAAGTTGTTGCAAGGAAAACTTTTTTATTGAAAGCTTCTCCAGGATCCAAATACACTAAAAAGTTCTATGCTATATTATAATATAGCATAGTGCTTTCGCATAGGCCTGCTAAGCCAAGACAAGTTTCGGCTTCACTTGTGTCTCATCGGCATAAACAGAACTTCTGCTCGAACGGGACATCACGTTTGATCAGTCGTTTGATTGAAACACATAGTGTGTTTTAGTTTTAAGGGATTTGCGTCAAGCCTGCGCTAATCTATTCCGACAATGTGTTAGTGTCGGTTTCTGATGAGGCGAAGCCGAAACGCAACATAGTATGACTAAAAAGTTGCTTTTACGTCTTTAAAACGATAAACATTAAATTTTTGACATTTTTGATGGGGTAACGCGAATAACTTTTAAAAAGAGCATAATTACACGAATTAATTGTTTTTGAAGGAGCAAAATTTCAAATATCTCGAAAACTATCGCATTTTGGAAGATTTTTGTTAAAAGGATTTTGATTTTAAATGGTGCTTAGAATTATATTCTGTAATAGAATTACAATTTTGTATGTCTATTAGTATGAAATTTAAAAACATGTACGAAGTTATTGTTAGAAAAACTTTTTTACCGATTTTTTCTCCATCATGTAATCACATTCAAAATGTTTCTTTTCTCTTTAGGTTTTTGGTAACAAAATATAAAAAATTTAAAAAAAATTGGTTTTTTGCAATTTAAATTTTCATCATAAATTTTTGTTTTTTTTTTTGAAAAATGACACAACATTTTTTTCAGTGTATATTTTTTTCAGACAGAAGTATTCATTCCCTGTAACTCGTTCTCAGAGAGTTTTGCTGTATAAAATACAGTAATCGAACAAAAAAAATTTGAAATTCATACACGTAGAAACATTTAAGCCCTTTTGAAAAGTTGCTCTTGAGTCAAAATAATCTTATTACCTGTGGAAAATATTTAGTCTTGCATGACGGTGAAACGTGTAAAGTTTCATTGGAATCTAAGATGGTCGGTCACGATTTTAAAGATTTTCAGACGGATCTTCGTGGAATTCCTCAACTGCCGAAAACCTGTGGAGAAGGCACAGTCGATTGATAGGTAACGGGGGCAGGGAGTCCCCTTTCGACTGTCCTGGTTTTTTACTCGCGTCATATGGTCACCCTATGATTGATAGAGGAGGCAAACGAATATTTTCTCGCAATTGTTTTTGTGAGCAAAAGAAATTACTACCTTTAAGTAATTTTAAGAATGTAGAAGAATGCGGGCTTATGAGTGAATCAGTGCAGCGGCATTATCCCTGTCGTACCTAATTGGTGGGAGAAGTTCTGGAAATCGCGACAAAAATAAATGATTTCAATGTGCACTTAAAATGTTAGAAAAGTTTTTACACTACGATTTTAGGTTCATGCAGAAGAAAATTAAATTCTAAAGAAAACAAACTTTAATTTATTCCTGACAGTTCTACACGGAATGCTGCCAATGCTATCTGTTGAATATCACAGAATTAGAGTGTAAGGAAATTGAATTGAAACAACGTAGGTTTAAATTGTAGTATTATGCTAATAAAATTTCTCTTTCCTAATTGAACCGTCGAGAATATCAGACCGCGAATTAGAGTATTTTCTAGTAGTACGTACTTATTCCTATTGATCTCTATTCCAACGGAATCTAGTCGTCCGTGTGCGTGTCCCGGAAGTTTAAATCGCCCTAACAATTCCAATCAGTCATTGATTTTATTAGTTATCTTTCCCGCAAATTACACAGAATCTTAAAAGTGGAATGGGGAATGTACTTTCGGCTTCGAACAACTAAGTTAGTTTCTAAAATGGTTATGGTGTGTTCTTAGATACTGTATCTATTGATTTAAGCAATAAAAATTAGGTTTTTCGATCTTGTAAAAGTGGCTGTCCCTTTTAAAGAATTTACTGCAAATTTCAATAAATTTCATCTGGATGAAATTTATTGAAATTTGCAGTATGATGAATTTCGCGCCAAATCGTATTCAGAGTTGGCAGCACCCTCTCAGATTCTAATGAAGCTTTCTGTACATGAAGACTTTGTCACAAAAAGCCACTTTGCGTATTTCCAAAAATGATCTGGACTGTCTTTTGAAAAGGGCCAAACTTTTTTTACCATTTTTTTCAAATGACTATAGTCTAAAAATGACAAATCCTACAAAAAATTTGTTGTAGGAGTGATTTTCACAAAATTAGTCAAATTTTCAAATAAAAATGTTGAAAAAATTCTTCATTGACTCCTACAATGAAAAAAATCGATTTTAAATATTTAAAGTCGATTTACAAAAAAACCCATTTTTGATTTGGATGAAATTTTGTTCCAAGATAGATAATAATGTTCCCTACCTACCGTCAAAAATTCAAGTTGGGCACTTTTAAGGAAAAAAAGTTATTTGAAAAAAACTTTTCCTGAATTTTTTACTTCAGTGTATTTTTATCGAAAACTAATCCAACGAAAGGCATAATCATCTCAGAATCCAAAAAAACTCAGTTTCTGAGAAGATATTCTCTAATTTAGCAATGCTTAGTTGCTTTTTATTTATTAAGGGGTTAACTACTTTTTCATTTTTCATGAAATTGAAATTTTTTTATTACTTTATTTGAAAGTACAACTCCTTGAGAATGTTTTCCAAAATTTTTATGAAGATCCGAGAAATAGATCGAAAGTTACAGCGCTTCCAAGCGCGCTTCGTCTACCAAGAACAGTGGTAATTTGAAATTTTAAACTCGATTATCTCGAAATGTCGTTTTACTAAAATGGTTTTTTCCGTTATCACGTTTGCCGAAAAACTACTCAATCAATTTTTTTAATTGATCGTAAATAATTTTTCTCGTACTTTATCGATTCCTTTTTTATTCAGAAATTTTTGTTTCATGGATAAGAATTTTTAATACAATTTTTAGAGCTTAAAACAGCGATTTTTTACTAAAAACGTTCTCGAATTCAGGAAAAAATATTATTTATTCAACTAATCGTTAAGGTACGATGAATACTCATATACTAATGGATTTTTTTGAGTTTTGGGATTTTAGATTATCTATTGTTCTCCAATCGTGATCGCCTCAAACCTCTTAAATAAAAGAGTTTCGGGGAAAAAGCCACAACTCCGCCAATTATCAATTTATTTTTATTAACTTATGCTTTTTTGGTTCACTGAAAAATGTACTACCAAAATATTATAAGTTTGATGTAATGAAATAATTGCTTTATTCCTTTGCGTAAATTTAAATTTTCTTGACATTTTTATCACTAAGAAGTATGTAACCCTGAATCAAGAATCCCATTGAAAATAGTTTATGTCATTAAACAAATATTCCAGTATTACTTTTTTATTTTCTTGTTTAGTGCTGAGGAAGAATCCACAACATTATGTATTGAATTTTACATAATTATTTATTTATTTTTATATGTTACATTTGCCTTAAAACTATCTTCATACATGCTACTTTGTATTATTTCTATACAAGCAAAATATTTTTGGTTCAACTTCTAAATTAGAATACCTTTTCGACTCTACTTTACCCCCAGGAATAGGCACAAAACTGTGGAATTTTTGAGTTCCAGATATTGTGTTGGCGTTATTATACAGCTTTTGGAGTTCTTCTGACATTTTGTTGTACTGTTCAGTGAATATGTAGCAGAAAATTAATTTTGTGATATTTTTATCAGTTTGTTCAACTGCCCAGTTATATAACTCTCGGGGACTTGTTATGGTATTGGTTATGGTTTTTGCCATTCGCTTGAGAGTGCCACCAATAGCATCGCAGGGTCCTTTTCCATGGGATGCTGCAACAAAATACCATTCTGCGCTTAACTCATACTTTGACTGGAATCTATACAAGCTTGCAAAGTTTTTCTTATTTTTGTATTGTGCTGCTGCTCCATCGGACGTAAAATAAATTTTAGAAAAGTTTGTCTATTGTTTCATAAAATTTATGAGTTTTGAGAAGAACAAATGAACTTCAGTCTACAAGTCTTCCAGTCTTTCAGTCTTCCAGTCTTCATTTAAGTTTGTTATGAATATATACCAAATTCGTTACTGATATTTTTTGCATGTATCAGGCAACTAGCAGCTGGAAAAATGGATTCTGAGAGGATTATGTAGGCTTGCCAACCGTCTTTATTTTAAAGGACATGTCCTTATTTTCGAAGTTTTTGGAAAGCGTCCTTATTTTACTTCAAATGTCCTTAATTTTCGTCTCAAACCTTGGCATATACAGGGTGGTTCAACATGAAGTTTTTACATTTCTTATAAAAGAAATGTATAGAATTCGCTCAAACTTTCAAGATTTTTTCCGAGGCCGGGAAAAAGGGCCGAGTCTTATATACCAATCGACTCAGCTCGACGATTTGGGACAATGTCTGTGTGTGTGTGTGTCTGTGTGTATATAACGGACAAATTCTCATTCGTGTTTCTCAGCAATGGCTGAACCGATCTTATCCAAACCAGTTTTAAATGAAAGAACTAAAACAGTATGAACGCTATTAATTTGTTTTTGATTCTGATGTTTAGTTTCCAAGATATGAATGTTTGAATGCGTAAAAATGGCGTTTTTTGCAGTTTTTTAAATTATCTGCCGAAATTGACAATATAGATTAACAATTTATATATATATTTAGACAGCTTTAACGAATACCTTTCGAACAAGCTATAGATTGTTGAAATCGGACTATTATCAAAAGAAATATTTAACATTAAATGCCGACGAAAAATTTTTATCATTTCCCATTGCCAGAAATATGACCAAAAACATGTAATCTATGATTAACGCCAAAATGGCTTATTTTAGGTCAATAGTATCTACGGAGAATTTAATGGAGGTAATATGCCTTTTCTTTTGGTAATATGCTTTTGCTGATTAATCCCCCTATGAGTGAGATATTTTCACAAATTTTCTTGGAAGTGATTATATCAAAATGATGCCTTCAGCAAATTTGTAGCTCTTACTTTTGCGAATAACTTTGCTGAAGACATTAAATATCTATTTTGAATACTTTAAAAGTTATGGCTTGTTGTTTGTTGATTACTCTTTGTCGCCTATTTATTGTTCAATATAGTAATAATCCATTGAAATAAGCCAAACATTATTACGATAAAACGAATTTTGTATTTCATTTTTCTATCTACAACCGCTAGAAAAAATCACCGAACACTTCCAAGTTGTCTGGAAGGAACTTGATAACTTATCAGTACTAAAATGTTCATTTGTGCGAACCTTCTGACTGCAATTTTTCTAACTTATAACCATCGGATCGATCTGAAACATATCGGAAAATGAAAAGCGAAATAAATAGCTCCAAGCAACGGCGTAGCCAAGAGAAGGTTTTGGGGTACACCATACAACCCTCCCCCCCACCACACCCAAAAAAAATATTGGATTGAAGTTGAAAATTTATTGATGCTGACTGATTTAATTCAATATTACAATAACAATTATCTGATCCGTACATTGATAACCTGTTGTTGTAAACATCATGAGGACTTTTGATAAATTGTCAGAATGGGGTCCTGATATGTAACTGATCTATTGGTCTTGATTTCACAGTTGTCTAATTGCATCAATATCAAATTCCTGCCTGAAAACATTCCAATAGAAAATTCCAGAGTTCTGTAATCAATCATAATCCTCAGATTTATTTTCAAATTGAGCTCGTTTTTGTAGAGATGTACTGTAATAAGGGTCTTTATTTAATAGGAAGCGAAGTTAAAATTGATTTAATGTCTATGAAACATAGAACTGCTCACCAAAAAAATGCATAACTTTCAACATTTGCTAAAAATGTTTTTGCATTTCTCATTCACTCCAAAATTCGTCAATCTAATCCCGACCGGGAGGGCCGAGTGTCATATGCCAATCGACTCAGTTCGTCGAGATCGGAAAATGTATGTGTGTGTATGTGTGTATGTGGAAAAAAATGTGACCTCTGTTTCTCAGAGATGGCTGGACCGATTTGCACAAAGTTAGTCTCAAATGAAAGGTACAACCTTCCCATCGGCTGCTATTGATTTTTTTATTGATTGGACTTCCAGTTCCGGAGTTACGAGTTGAAGAGTGCAATCACACAGCAAATTCCCATAAACTGAAATGAAAAATTTTCAAAATCAAATTTGTATTTTTGATGCCAAATGACTTTAAAATGCATGAAACATTGAGATGTTTGACAAAAATTGACTTTTTTGGACTTTGGTACATTTTTGCCTTTCTCGTATTGAAAGGTTATGCAATCACTCTAAAAATCGTCAATCATACCGGCCCGGAGGGAGTATACAGTGAGGGGTTGCTACTTAAAAATTTCTTAACAAGTTGAAAATTTTCGGCAGGACCTGGACCTCCCGGATCTTTCTCCATGATCCGCCGCTGGTTTCAAGCGATGTTTCAGTATCACATAGTATCTCAAGATCGTGGCTGTCGATCCATTGTATGTATGTGCAAATCGTACTGAACATGTAATATTCATTTCCACCATTGCATTGAACATAACCAGCCATGGAATCGTAGTCTGGACAAATGAGACAAGCACAATTGCATCACTCGGTGGATTAAAACAGGTTTTTATTTTGGGAATGCGTCGAGTTGAGACGAAAACGTGATATGATTAATAACGAGGATAACACTTTCCGAATGTAGAGAGAAATTTATGAAAAATGACGATTTCCATTCGACTCTAGCAGGTTCTGATCGATATTGATGAGCATTTGATTTTTGTTGTATAACCAATTATTTGTATAGGTCAAATGTTTAAAAGCAGTAATTTAAGATCAAGATACCATCATTTTGAAACCGCCAATTTCGGAGGTTTAGTATCTTCGATGAGTTTTACAAACGTTAAACAGTGCATCATTTGATAAAATAATTTTGACGGTATATCGTCCAGGAAGTATTTATGGTGAATTTTCACAGGCTAATATTCATGACTACAATAAAGTCTCAACAAATTCGCTAAAGACACGAACTCTGTTACTATTTTCTGAAAAATTAATTCTGCACGATTTTAAAACCTCAAAAATTACGGTTTCGGAATTATGCCGTTTTAACAGTATGATTGATTTTCACCAAACCCCCACCAAACCGAATTTCTGGCTACGCCGCTGACTACAAGTAAGTAGAAACATTCGTTCACAAAAAACTTCTTCGAATGCTGAATATCCATTATAATACATTGAAACCCCGATTGTATCAACCAAATATGAACATATGTTTGATGGGCTCTAGCAGACGAACAAGACTGAATTCGAGTAAATCCTTTCTTGAGCATGTTTTCCGTATCATGAAGATGGAAATATGCAAAAATAAAAAGTTCATCATAATCAGAAATAGTTATCAGACTACATCAAGGGACGGGAAGAATATTTTAACAGCTTCAGTTTATTATAAAGTAAAAAAAAATGCCCGATTTAGTCAATGTCCCCTTTTTGTCAGCCTAAAATACACCATGAGATTGATAAAAATGGGTCTTTATTGTATGTATTATTCACTGTGTTTCACATTAATAGGTACATTTCATTTTTGGGGATTTTTTTATTGCATCGAACTACAACAATTTTTAGGTACTTTTCAAGGGGTTATTTTATAGATTTCTTCCAAAATTTGGTGAACATATTCCAATTCGTATACCAATTAATTGGTATACTTAAGGGTTTATATATTGCAGATAGAGAAAATACTTAAATTTTCAGGTTTTTTCCTACACAATATTACGAAAGCTTAATAAACAATTTTTCCTAATAAGTTTGTGAAAATTATAAACAATTTGATTGTTTTTAATAATTTTATTTTTTATTTAACCGTGCTTTTTAATAAATAGTCGCTTCACAACGTAGTCTATTTTTCATGGCTTGCGGTGAGCACGATCTCTCGAATTGCTGAACTGAAAATTATGGAATAGAAATTAAATTTTAGTATTCTTTACAGATTTAACTCGCCGCGCAGACACCTCTGAATTAGACCCGCTGGTGCCCTAAGACGATTTCGCTAGATTTTCAGTGCACTGTGCACACAGTGCATTAACGCAAGTGACGGAAGGTTATCGAAAAGTTTCGTGAAAATGAAAATTCCAGTAATGATGATGACTTTCCCAAACGGTTCGTTTTCGAGAGGTTTTCATTTGTTCTTTGGCATTAGGATTAGCGATAATAATTCAAAATAAAGGATATTACTGGGAAGTTATCTTTAGAAAAATTCGATGTCGAAGTAAAATTTGAAACTATGCACGCATGCCTTTCAGAGAAAGCGTGATATCAGGAGCTGCGATTTCATTTCAACACTTTTTTGTGAAAAGGGCGATACTTACAAATGTAAACATAAGGCTTTTTTCATATATGCGAATGAGGGCTGTGAAACGCAACAAATTAACCTAAAAATTTGGATTCTACGATATTGCTTTCTTAAACTACAGCAAAAATACAAAGGGCGAAACTGTATTTTTGTTTGTTTATTTAAAGTTTCGCCTTCCACGCTCCATGCAAACAAACAGGGCGATACTTTTTTTTGCTAGCAGTTTAGACGCGAAACTGTTTTGTTCGTATTTTTTAGTATTATCAAGCTGATACCAGCTGTAAATAGTAACAATGATCGCTATTGAAAAAACCCGGACGAAATCGGTGGTGTAAAACGGTAGTTATTGTAAAAAAAACGTAAGGGCGAACCGAAAAAGTAAACAATCGCAAAAGGGGCGATACTATCATTTTTTCAGTTTCCATAGCAAAAACAAATTTAAATTTAATGATTTCAAATACTTTATGAAGCTTTGGGTTTCGATCACTGAATCATGCAATCAAGGATGTAAAAAACACAATAGTTCTTAAATAGGAAATAAAACCAAGTCTGGAAATATTCACTGTTGATTTTCTTTGAATGGTGTCAATGCTAGTATCGCCTTTTTCAAGAAAAAGCGTTGATTTCTTAGTTCTCAGTCGCGTTGGAAATTTAAGTAAAGTATAAACTTAAAATCGATTAAAATAAATCGATTTTTTTGGCTCAGTACAATATACATAACCCCTTTAGGAAAATTCAGTTTTCCCACCACAATGCATTTATTGAAGAATTTAGATATTTTATTAACAGAGCATTAGCAATAATTCGTTTGTATGTCTATTTTATGGGCCATTTTTTCGCTTTCCCATTGATTTTGTTTGAGCATCGCGAAGCATCAAGTTCTAATTGTTCTCAAACGTTATAATATCCAAAGAGAGTGATAAGAGTTATAAGAAATGTCTCATCACACTGTTAGGTGGATTAAAAGCGTTTTTTGCTTTCATCGGAGTATTGGTTTGAATCACAATTTGCTATGTGATCCCACAACCTGTAACTCCGGAACCGGATCGGGATGAAATTAAATAGCCATTTACGGGGACGCAACACCTTTCATTTGAGACCAAGTTTAGTCGAATCGGTCTAGCCATCTCCGAGAAACCGATGTGACTGTTATTCTGAAATTAGATACTTCCGCCGGGGCTTCCGGCACCGATTATGGTGGCCAAATAGACTTTGAATGGATGTTAGTGACCTAATACTACAAATCGAAGCAGTTGTGGTCATATTTTGGAAAAAAATTCACCTTTATACATTCATTGCAGAATTTATTAAAATCGACATTTTCTGCGTGTTCGTACTCATCACCCTGTAACTCCGGAACCGGAAGTCGGATCCATTAGAAATTCAATAGCAGCCTATGGGAACGTTGCACCTTTCATTTGAGACTAAGTTTGTCAAAATCGGTTCAGCCATCTCTGAGAAAAATGAGTTACATTTTTGGTCACATACACACACAGACGCACATACACACACAAACATACATACACACATACATACATACACAGACATTTGCCGAACTCGACGAACTGAATCGAATGGTATATGTCACTCGGTCCTCCGGGCCTCCGTTAAAAAGTCGGTTTTCAGAGCAATTGCAATACCTTTCTATTGAGAAAGGCAAAGAGTATTTAAATTAAACATTTTTCAATTGCTGATGAGCATGAGCATGAGCATGAGCATGATGACCGTACAATTCGTAGTTGCTACTCCGTGATTGACCAGAACAAGCGAAATTGCACAAAGAACCAACGAATGGAGCCTGGGAGTAGCTTCCCATCCTCAGTGTGCACGTTTCGAGAGTTTCAAATTTTGAAGTGTCAATAACGGCGCCGGCCACGTCCTTACAGTCATCGGGGAAGGAAGGGAATGTTAGTGTGATAATCGTTGTTATGGAGACCGTGTATACCTCTGCATCTCCACGGTTACCACGGAAAGGAGGTTTTGTTAGTGGGATGGGATACATAGTTACATAAATCTGGATTCACCTTGGTATGTGATACAATCTATGCGACTCTCAGAAGCGTTATAAGTTAATAATTACTCTGGGCAGCCGGCTGCCGAGAATTTCAAGAAGATTTATCGTTTGTTGTATTAATTTGGGAATTCTAGGCTTAAAGATATGCAACTTATACTCCGGACAGCCGGCCATCGGGAGTATTGCTTTTCTTTGATTGAACAAATATTTTTATAAGACAAGGGAACTTTCAAGTTTCTTTACTCCGACGAAGATCGAAAAACTTAGAGCAATAACATAGAATATGATACGATTGTCTTAACTCTCCGGAGATACCCGTCGTAATGGAAAAGTTGTTACTTGACTGAATATTACTATCTTAGTATAATTATCGAGGTTAAATCGCGATATAAGCATATATACTTTCTTTATACAGTCATGACGAACAAGCCGGCTTTTGTAACTATTATTCACGCGCGATGTTATGCTATCTCACGACGAATTCGCGCTGGGGTATGTTAATGTTTGTTTTTATTTTTCATGGTTCATCCCAAATGAAAAACCCTAATTTTAAGTATTGAAAGGTACCTTGAAAGGGGGCCGAGAAGTCGCCGCTGGGGGTCCGCGAAGCAAAATATCCCCTTCGAGTGGATATAAAAAATCAAGTCCTGCTTCCCAACAGACTGAAAATGATATATTGACAGCAATGTTTAACCGTGGGGGTCCACAACATCGCAGGGTGATTTCTAAGGGGCCCGTGGCACGAAAATGCTTCAGAACCGCTGATATAGACCGATGCAGAGAATCCCTTCTCAATCCAATATTCCCAACGTTACTCTCAATGGAAGCAAACTACATCCCATGGACTCTTTATACAGACCCGCGAATCGTAAAAAACGCAACCAAAAAGGAAAAAAAACGTTTTGACAGCGCTTCTGGACGTAATCCCCGACATCTCGCAAGACCGTGCGCAAAGAGTCTATAGAAAATCATATCCGCAGAAAACCGTTAACAAGAAAATACATAGGTAATACATGTAGTAATGGATTTTTTACACGATTCACGCAGATAATCGATTAATCATTATAACAATCAAAAAAATCAATAATCGGCTGTCAGTTTTCCGAATATCCAGTAACTCAACCAACTGATATCCGTTAAGCACCACAAAATACCACAAAGAGGCCACCACTCAAGTTTGAAAATCGCGGAACAAAACGGGAAGACTCTCCAAAAACACCAAGCCACTCATACCTGTACGCAGTAATCGGTTGTTACGGTCTACTAATCGAATACACCAATCGGGCTCTCGAAAATCACTCGACCAGCAGATAACAATTTGTCAAAATCGGACATCACTAAATCCAAGAATTTCGTACAACGTTTACGTGTACTTTCACCCGCGGAACACCCAACACAACACCAGACCAGATGACTCGCAAGCCATCAAAAATCTCGACTCGCACCTCTCCCATGTCGCTTTCGCCCCTGACAGTGCACTACACCGGTGTAGCCGGTGTTTTTAGCTTCCGATGGCCCTACATTTTCTGACAAAGTGAAGTTCAGGAATGTTGAGATTTTTATCACTGTTTAGAAAAGCAAAAGTATCATAAAGCTAGTGTCAGGCCTTCATGAGACCTCAAGAAGTCACTTTTGGAGGTATTCGTTAATGTAGATTTGTCGGTAGACGGTTCCAGATTTAATTAAAAAAAACTAATTTAACACATCTACAGATCGCTTGCAACATAAAAAACTTTTTGTGCAATTTGACAGCTCCATCTTAGGCCAATTCAATAAATTTCCTACATGAAAGTTTTTGTTAAAAAACGGTTTTTAAACCAAAGCTGGAAGTTAAACCTTGGCGTGGAAGAGCCGGTATATTAATATATGCTATTACTTAGTGTAGAATTAGATTTTGCCCTTTACGGCTATTATACAACCGCCAGAAGAAACTTAAAACGTTGGTACACAATCGAGAATAGCGAATCAGAAAAGCTGACTATATATCAGTGATTTACTAAATACAGAATGGATAATGGTTATGATGTAAAACCTTAAGGTCCGTCCAGGTTAAGCCTTCGGTACGGAGCAATACCTCGACCTAGGAACTCCTAGCATGTTGTTAGTCGCCTCTTACGACATGGGAGCAGTCCCCAGAGGTTCTATTCTTGGCTGAAATAGTGCAAAAAGATTTCAGCCCGCCGGACACCACACGGCTTAAACATTTTTCAATTGCTGATAACTCATAAACTATTCCATGCATGGAACAACATTTGAAATGACAAAAATTGCATCTTTATAATAGATAGCTTGAGAATTTATTCAGTACTTAAGATGAAAGGTATTTCAATAAATCGAACGGCTTTTTATTGGGAAAATTGGAATTAACAGCTCACATATCGTCCGGACATGTCAAATAATCAATTTCTAAAAAATAGACACTGCATTTTGTGGTTTTGTATTATGCAGAGCGTGGGAAATTTTTGTCTTAGGAAAATTGGTACATTTTTTGCAAATTAGAGATCTCCATTGAGGATGAGATTGCCCAAACAATAGCTTGAAATCTTTGCTCATTGTAATATAGCAAGAATCACGTGTATGTAATTCCGAAGAAGTGCCCGGTGATCGAATTGTCACGAAAGATATTCTGGCAGAGGTCTGCCTGCCAGACTCACAGAATTTTTTTTATGACTGCCGAAAACCTAGGGAGAATTCCACTAGGCACGTCCGAGCGAGAAGTAACGGGGGATTGACTAATGAGACGAATAAGGGCTCGTTTATCCTAAATATGTCAGAAATTATTTTCCAAATATTGCCTTTCAATCTCACAAATCAAACTAACTAAATAAGAGTTATTTTCAGAACTAATCAGCTAATCTAAACTGGTGTAACACCAAGTTGATATAATTCCATTTGTTTTATTGATATTATAGCCAAAGGTCACGCTAGAGGAGGTTAAGCTTTGTGGCGCCCACTTCAGCGCCGAATCGATTCCCAAAATTAACTAATGTGTTTCCAGCGCCCTTCCATTGAAGCTGTGATTGTTACAACACCGCTTCAGCAACAGCTCGTGAACATTTATTTATTTACTAACTATTTTGGAACAAAACAAGGACTATTTCTTTCAACCAAAAACACGTAGTTCAAGATCGCCCCTGCTAACAACATCCACAAAAGGAGATCGCTAGCGGCCGTCGGCTCTGATACAATCTGATGACTGATAGCGCCTTGGGTGATTAACTCTGAACAAGGCAGACGTTTTTTTTTGCTGTTGCCGAGTCCAAATCATGTATCAGTTTCGATAGGGCATGAACAAGCTACCGGTTTCTTGTAATTATTATGACGTAGTATCTGATTCGGGCCACGACCAACACGCGGCGGCGATACATCATTCGCTCGCGAAAACTAATGAGCTAACATAATCCATTCACTGCTGTGTGTTGAGAGGGTACATCCAATCTTTTGTTTCTGTCCCCTCCCGTCCGGTTGAAAGATTTGTGAATCGTTATATGTTCGAGTTTACAACCAGGTCATATCTGGGCCTGAGAGAAGCGCCAGGTGAAATAATATCAGCAATCAATCAAACGAAGATAATGAAAGCCGGTAGCTAGTTGCGTTATTACTGCCGACGCTCCGCTAGGCGGATTATCAGCGCTACTGCCGTGTTGATTTGGCTTGTTGGGGGAGTGCAAACACTCCTCATCTTTAGACAATACATAACAGGAGCACTTGAGCTTTGTGAGGGTCTGTTTGTGGGTGCTGATAACACCCAGTAGACGGTATTGGTAATGCATTCATATTCACCGCTGATCTATTTGTGTGCAATACGAGGGAAAATTTCCACGGTCGCAATAATTATTGTCGATTAAAAATACATCTATTAACCCAGAGACAGCATTCATTACATACCGACGAAACGTGAACACTTCGCTTTGACCTCGTGCAAGAATGTTGGCAATAAACTAGGAGAATTATCGACAAACAGTAAACTATGCAGCATTGAATTTCCCGTGTCAACATGCGAAACTACATTTTTATGTAATTTATTAATACATCACCGCATGTTTCTTTTCAAAGCAAGTAAGATTCGATGAGTGGTAATTACCATTCGAACAAGATTTTATTGCACCAGTTCAGAACACCAACCACGTTTATTTTATATTCCGTTCATGTAAGATAAGTATAAGAGAATGTGTGCAAGAGTGGATTAAAACTTTGTTGTGAGCAAAAGTGGGTTAAAATGTTCTGCTAGATCATAAATATTATACTTATCACAACCTCAGGCCAAAGTGGGTCAAATATCAGTTAGTCCAAAAATGGCTCGACAAAATTTTCAGGGCAAGAAAGGTATAGAATATTAACCCGTATTTGGGCTAAGAAATTAATACATAGGTTCATAATATGCGTCAGGAATATTTTTAATTTGGACCTGAACTGAAAACTCATCACTTTCAGTAAATTTTTCGACACCCTAGAAAACGTGAGATATTGGATTAGTATAGGATAGCAGCTAACGGGAATTGTTTATTGACGCCACAATGAAAGCCAAAATGGCGACTTCCGGATACCACAAACCAATAAAAGCTATCGTCATTTGAACGAGGGTGGTCGGTAGATGACGGAAATTGATGATTAACGCTTCTTTGAAATCCAACCAGGCCGGTTACCGATTACCAGGCAATAGAGAAAAGCAGCATCAGTATGATTGTTATTTGAATGTCGGTAGACATCAGACATTGATTAGGGGAAGATGGGGTAAAACGCACCCCCAAGACAAAATGCACCACTTGCTTATATCGAAAACAGCTGGAAATTTCTAGAAAACGGTAACACCAGTCGGGAGTGCGCCATAGTAAACATACACTGTCATAGTTTGATAACCGTACATCAATAGCAGCTCGAGAAATAAAGAAAAGACAATAACGTGCTCTTCTCATGTAATTATTGTGGCTCGTGCAACAAGGATTTTCCGCTCTTATAAATACTATTTTACTATTATATTAGAGCATTCCAGTTCTATTTATACCGTTGTTCATTATTTTGTCGCAATACATATCAAAAATCTACTAAATAATTCACTTTTTGCTAAATTAATATCTCTGCTCCATCGGGGGCAAAATGCCCTCTTCTGTGATTTTGCTGGTTTTTAATAGAAAACAGAAAAATCGTTCTGAACATCTACCAAGTGCATCAACCTTAGGCTATTTAATGGCACGCTATTGTGAAATCTCGTTAGAAAACAAAACTACTTGCTTGTTCGCCCACCATTATGCCCCAGTGTAGCGGTGCATTCTACCTCGTTGTTGTAGTGCATTATGCCCCGTTGTTATGGTGCATTTTGCCCCCGCACAGGTGCGTTTTGCTCCGCTTATTTTTCAAAAGGTGATTTTTAATGATTTTGAAGAATTGAATTATTTTCATGTTTTTGAATATTTTGCAAAGCGTTGTGATTTTGATTACAGAGGAAAATGTTGGTTAAACGATATCATTAATTAAATTCTCCCAATTTATGTTCTATAGTGCGTTTTACCTCATCTTCCCCTATTAGCGTCTTTTGGAAATTCGAGATGACCGCTGCGAGTTACTATGAAACAGTGGCAACCATCATAATGAATCATGGTCAGAATCATGTGAAAGTTTTTTTAAAATCTAACAGATAACCTTCCACTAATTTCATGCTAGATGCATAACAATGGCTCTCTATGAAGCAAACAATTTATCACTTGACAATGGCGTTAATTTTTACAGTTATGACTGGAAAGCTGCCTCGCTTTGTTTGTGATTGTGTTCAAAGAAAAAATTATGTCATAGGTACAACACACTATGTTATCTATTCATATTAGAGTGATCCGAAACCGACCCCATAAGCAAAAACCTATTTTAATCCACCTAGCGGTGCAATTGTGCCTTTCTCAATCATGAATCACGAGAATGTGTGCGTTGTTTATATTCATTAAAAACTTTTAAATGAATATATTACATTTTATTATTATACATCACATGACAACTATATACAGGAAAATAAATCATTATTCGAGTTCTAAAATTTTGAAAATGCAAAAACAGCCACAGTAATATCGAACTGAAAAAAGGTGCGAAATCGGCAAAGTCCCAAAAAGTCGATTTTTATAAAAAAAATTTTTTCGAGATAACATAAAATCTCGACGTTTCATGCATTTTAAAGATGTTTGGCATCAAAAATACGAATTCGATTTCTGAAATTTCATGGGGTCCCCCCTTTGAAAAAAATTTTGAGTTCCGGCTTATATGGGAATTTCATGTGTGACCGGACCGTTCAGTCTATATTTCCGGAACCATACAAGCGGTCAGTGCGAAATGTTACAGACATCTGTGGGGATAATTTAGCTATCATTTGGGACTAAGTTTGTGAAAATCGGCCCAACCATTTCCGAGAAACTGATATGAGTTTGCTAGTTATGAAAGATGGCCGCTTTTCCCGGGCACTTCCGGAACTGTCTATGGTGGTCAATGTAGTCAACGAAAGTTTGTTTGGCGGTCGGTGACCTAGAACTGCAAAGTTAAGTTATTTGAGAGACATTTTAGCGAAATTTTTACCTTTTTTGCTTCCATCGGGGTATCGGTTTGAATCACAATTTGCTATGTGATCGCACGCCACAACCCGTAACTCCGGAACCGGAAGTCGGTTGGGGATAAAATTTAATAGCCATTTACGGGGACGCAATACCTTTCATTTGAGGTCAAGTTTAGTCGAATCGGTCTAGCCATCTCCGAGAAACCGATGTGACTGTTACTCTGAATTTGGATACTTCCGCCGGGGCTTCCGGAACCGATGATGGTGGCCAATGTGACCAAAGAGACTTTGAATGGCTGTTAATGACCTAGTACTACAAATCGAAGCAGTTGTGGTCACATTTTGGAAAAATTTTCACCATTATACATTCATTGCAGAATTTCTTAAAATCGACGTTTTCTGCGTGATCGTACTCATCACCCTGTAATTCCGGAACCGGAAGTCGGATCCATTAGAAATTCAATAGCAGCCTATGGGAACGTTGCACCTTTCATTTGGGACTAAGTTTGTAAAAATCGGTTCATCCATCTCTGAGAAAAGTGAGTGAGATTGTGTTCGCGTACACACACACAGACGCACATACACACACACATACATACACACACACATACATACACACACACAGACATTTGCCGAACTCGACGAACTGAATCGAATGGTATATGTCACTCGGCCCTCCGGGCCTCCGTTAAAAAGTCGGTTTTCAGAGCAATTGCAATACCTTTCTATTGAGAAAGGCAAAAAGTTGTTAAAAGTGTTTTAAATTATTTATTTTGCTTAAAATGCAGTTTAATCAAAAAGTTTTCCGACATTTGAGGTAGTTGCGCAAGGTAGGTTTCTGGTTGTTGAAGATTATGAAAATGTACAAATAGGCATATCGAAAATGCATGGTCAGAATCCTACTAACAATTTGAGATTTGACTACATTTTTATTTTACACCTATTTTATAGATTTTGCTCGAAGTTCTTGTTTGTTTGTTTCTGTCGTTGTTACTCCTTCAGCTGCTTTTTCTATTTTTCATTATTGTCGAGTTTATGCTCTTGAGTTTCTTTTTTATGTTTTGCATTTTTTTTGTAATTTTTTCGTCCTTGTTTGCTTTGTTGTTTTCTTCTCTTGCCTTTCTTTACGGCTACTTTTCCCAAGTCAGCATTTGACGTCAAAATTGAAATCCGCCCTCTAGTCGACCTTTCTCCTTCAGACTGCGCGGCGGAGCCTTTGGGATAGGCACAAGCGACTCAAGACTTAATTCATTCAGCGATGTTGATGGCTTCGGGGTTGATGTCAGGGCTGTCTTAAGACCACTCGGAGCCCCTGGGCACTATTGAACTGAAAGGCCCCTATCATTGAACAGCTCTAATCAGGGGAATTATACACGCAAGATGAACTGGGTTGAGCTGAAAATTGATTGGCAAGTCACTCCAACATATGTAGGATTTCCAAAAAAAAAGCATAATACCGGACACCCAAGGTTAGAGTTACTATCGATTAAAATGATAAAGCAGCATATCACAGAGAAGATTCGTGTTTCATTCTAAGATTTCCGAAAAGAACCATATCGTACTGGCTGACTAGAAATGAAAGATATTGCGTGGCGTTTCTCTTAATAGCAGTTTCATATTGTAGCAGAATCACCATATAGTAATCTGACATTCATGATTGCGTGGCGTTGTTTTAGCATGATGAATGTTTTGGCCAAGGGGGAATGGTGAAGTACGGCGGGTGTACCGTCGACCATTTGACCTGGACCTGGACCAGGAAAAAACTGCGTGATGAGTTTAAGGTTGTTTTCGTAATCAACTCACAAAATTGCCAATTTCTTGATTATTTGTAATAGTAGGGGACGGTGGAGAGTTGTGAACATAGTTTTGTTTTCGGAGCATAACTACCATAAATATTAGTCGATTTTCAATGTTAGACCTGGTATTTGTTAAGAACACCTTAATACATCCGCAGGCTGAAGCAATTCAAAAAAATCATTGTCTTGTTTGAGATATGACAGAATGTGTGAAATGCGTGAAATAGGCATTTTTTGAACATTTTTCTGTCATAATATGTATGATTCATCCCTGATTTTTGAATTATGATACTGTTCTACTTAAAAAATACTATAACCCACTGAATTGTACGGTTCACAACTCCCCACTTTACATATCTTCGAAAAAAACGTATCTCCATCGACACACTAAAGGTTCTTCCATTTTTTTTGTTGATGAAAGCCAATTACCCAAGGAATGTTTTGCACTAATTTACATTGAAATCAGTTACATAACGGGACTCCACATACCACAAATATAACCGAGTAAAAAAAACTTTTTGTTTCGTATATTTAGTCGCTAGTTACCTAAACATAAAGAACAAGAGTTAATGCAACATTTGCTAATGAGAAAGTGACGTCATGACAGTAGAAACAGTTAACAGTAGTTACCACATTTTTATCATCTATAGCTCAGCGGAAATTGACGGTGTTCACAACTCCCCACCGTCCCCTACGGGTTTCACGTGCTCAACCAGAGCTTGTTAACATCGAGAATACATTCCAATGTCAACTAAAGTTAACTAATTTTTAGACTACGAGAGTTACAATAATTCGCAATAATATTGTCCCGTTTAGATTTGTTTTGAACTTCTTGGTTGTGAGCAGTAAAACAGTCCTGTTGCGATGAAACTCTTCCAACTCTCTTCAAATGAACTTTCCACTTCACCTAATCTTGCCACCTGTGAAATCAATCGATATAATGTTGATTCCGAGCGCGCATATCGCCTTGAGGTTCAGGCATGTTCCGCTGTAGGAATAGAAATAACGGCTCTTTGTAATATTTTCGCTTTTTGTACGAATTTTTTGTTAAGGTAGGTTTATTTGTTAAATAATTCAATAGTCGTTTTGCACATTCGTTCATTGTGACCAGCTTGAGAAGACGTAGAAAGTGAACTAAATGATAGATTGTTAGTAATAACGATCTACCTACTAACATTTTATAGACAGCGCCATCCTTCATAAGCTCATATTTTAATTTTGCGTTCATCGTATAACCATAAACTAGAGTTTTGGGGTAGAATCATAAGATCTCTCCATAATCAGAAAAAATATTACTACAGAAATTCCATGAAAAAAAGTTAAACGATCTCTCAGAATTCTGCAATATTTGGTAGAATCGTTCCTTACCACAAAATATTAGATACATATTTTTTTATTTCGTCATTAGGGTGTCCCTTTCCACGTTAGACTGGTTAAAAAATTGTGATTTTTCAAAAGTTGAATTTTTTTAAAATTCGTAACTTTTGAACCGCTGAACCGATTTTCATGGGTTATAGGTCAAATGAAAGGTATTTAAGTGTAGTTTCAAGAAAATTATTAACTTAAAGGTATTGAGTTTTGTATGAACAAAATACGCATTAAATGGTTTTTCTTGATTTTCACTGCGAGGGTCCTTGAATACTCCATACTTTTATATTTTTATTTGAAAGATCATTCAATTATGCACAATATTTCCAAACATATTTTTGAGTCAGATCGAGAGGTTTCGGAGAGATAATTTTTTGAAAATAAAAAATCTGTGTATAAATCCCACATGCATGGAAACGATGAAACCGCATGGTAGTTCACCATACACCTCCAGCGAGTCAATTTAGACATTGCAGACCCTCGCGTTAAAAAAAAAATTTCGAGCGTCATCTTTGGTTTAAAATTTCACTTCAATAAAAATCCTGGTGGATTTAAAAGGGTCATATTTCGGCATTATTTATTTTTGTATCAAAAAACCAGAAGAAGCAAAACTTGAAACTACACTTAAATACCTTTCATTTGACCTATAACCCATGAAAATGAATTTATGAATTTTTTAAAAATTCAACTTTTGAAACATCACATTTTTTTAACCAGTCTAACGTGGAAACCCTAATGACGAAATAAAAAAATATGTAGGGTAAGGTGGGGCAAATCCGACCGTTGGGTAAACCCGACCCCCCTCTGTTACAGAAAATCAGAAGTACTACGCGAACTAATATCAATATTGTCGTGTAGAGCATCGAAAATAATCATAATGGTGGTATGACAGCATTTTATTAGTCTACATTGAGATGCTCATACGACAAAAAGTATGTTTTTACAACTTTTGATTTGACTTTTGTGCATCATTGACTACAGGATATTTCTGATTGTTAAAGTGATTGCATAATAAATGTAAGTGGATTTAAATTCTTTGATTTAAGTCCTACAAAATGCATAGATGAATTTAGTTTAACCTTTTTCATATTTTTTTTAATTGCATCGTAATGAAAAATGACGCGGTGGGGCAAATCCGACCTCTAAATAGTGGGGTAAATCCGACCGCTTTTTTGCTAAGAAAATTTTTATTTATCAAATTGAAATATATTTTTATTGTTATTATTTATTATTTTTTTGTAAAATGGTTCATAATTACGAACGAAAGACACAAAAACGTTATGATTATAGTATTCGTCGAGCAATTGCTCCAATGCACATGGGAATATCATTACGTGCTACTGCTCGTGATTTTTGCTTCCAAGATTGACATTGAACTCCATTTTCTTCATGTTACAATCCAATAACACAACATTCATTGATTTATCATTGAAAAACGCTTTTAATCCACCTAACAGTGTGATGAGACATTTCTTATTGCTCTTATCACTCTCTTAGGATATTATATCGTTTGAGAACATTTAGAACTTGATGCTTCGCGATGTTTTTGATAACACATACTACATGGGATAGTGGCAGGACTCAGAGAATCGCTCAAATCAGCATAGGACAACATCAGTGCTAGAAATCTCAAACCAAATCAATGGGGAAGCGAAAAAATGGCCCATAAAATAGACATACCAACGAATTATTGTTAATGCTCTGTTAATAAAAGTCAGTTGTGTGTATTCCCTCCGACCGGTTGTTTGTCAGCTGAGCTGCTTTCGCTTTTTCGTGGAAAATAGTCGCGCGATCGATTTCCATATCGTATTTTGCTGCCATTCGCTTTTATCAGTTATAGTGCACTGTTTTCGGATCGCACATTTTACATCGCTGGTGATATTATAGATAAAAAGGCGATTTTTCACCCGATTAAACGAACTACCCGTTTGTTCTATCTTTCGGTGCTACCGCTTCTATACAGTCGAAAACAAAAGAACGTTATTCTTCATCATACCAGCTGTATTGAACAAGAGAAAGTCGTGCTGATTGAAGATGTTTTGCTGCGAATGTGCCTTGCCTATCATGCCTGGAGGGGTAACCATTTCTTGTGATGGATTTTGTCAGGATAATTATCATGCAGAATGTGCTGTGCTGTCTACTGCAGAGGTCACCTGCTGCAACAGGTACAAGAATATCTGGTGGATGTGTACCCCGTGTACGACGATCATGGACGGCGTTCGCAAGATACAGGCTTTTCGAGATAAACGCGAGGCGATCACCGACGCTACTTCATTTACCCCTGCTCATGCGGCTACTGTTGCTGTCGATGTGAATACTGAGCGAATCAATTACCGAAATGGCTGAATCTCGTTTTTCTTTGGCGGAAACAAGTTCATCTCTAGCTCAATCAATCCCGCAAATGTCGTCCACTCGATTGAAACAAGGGTGTAGGGTTGCTGGTTCTTTGGAGTCAAGTAATTCTACAAATCTTTGTTGGCTATTCTTTACGCGTGTCAAGAACACAGTGAGTGAGAAAGATATTGCTACTCTGGTCGCAGAATCACTCGGAACTAATGCTGCAATTGTGAAGAAGCTCGTACCTGAATGGAAGGACGAGTCATTAATGCCGTTCATTTCATTCAAAGTAGGAATTGACGCAAGGCTAAGAAAAATAGCACTATCTCCATCAACATGGCCATTAGGACTCTGTTTCCGACAATTTCACGAAAAGTTTGACATTTTGTTTGGAATACTGTATTGTTACCTTTGCTTGTTGCTCGATTGTCTGTGTTGTTATATATTGTTACTGTACATGTTAAATAATTTTAAGTAACAGTCTGTATGGCAGAATTAGCCAAAGACGAAGGAATAAATAAATAAAATATCTAAATTGTGGTGGGAAAACTGAATTTTCCTAAAGGGGTTATATATTGTACTGAGCCAAAAAAATCGAAATTTTTTTTGAATCGATTTGAAGTTTATACTTTACTCAAATTTCCAACGCGACTGAGAACTAAGAAATCAACGCTTTTTCTTGAAAAAAGCGATACTAGTAGTGACACCATTCAAATAAAATCAACAGTGAATATTTCCAGTCTTGGTTTTATTTCCCATTCAAGAACTATTGTGTTTTTTACATCTTAGATTGCATGATGCAGTGATCGAAATCCAAAACTTCATGAAGTATTTGAAATTATTAAATTAAAATTTGTGTTTGCTATTGAAATTGACAAAATGATAGTATCGCCCCTTTGGCGATTTTCGGTCCCACCTATCAGCATTAAAGTATCGCCCTTACGTTTTTTTACAATACCAATTTTACAATTGGTGGGGGTTTGGTAAAAATCGATCTTACTGCCCAAACGGCATAATTCCGAAATCGTAATTTTTGAAGTTTTAAAATCATGCAGAATTAATTTTTCAGAAAATAGTAACAGAGTTCGTGTCTTTAGCGAATTTGTTGAGACTTTATTGTAGTCATAAATATTAACCTGAGAAAATTCACCATAAATACTTCTTGGACGATATACCGTCAAAATTATTTTATCAAATGATGCGCTGTTTAACGTTTGTAAAACTCATTGAAGATACTAAACCTCCGAAATTGGCGGTTTCAAAATGATGCTATCTTGACCTTAAATTACTGTTTTTAAACATTTGACTTATACATATAATTGGTCATACAACAAAAATCAAATGCTCATCAAAATCGATCAGAACCTTTTTCATAAATTTCTCTCTACATTTGGAAAGTGTTATCCTCGTTATTAATCATATTACGCTTTCGTCTCAACTCGACGCATTCCCAAAATAAAAACCTGTTTTAATCCACTTAGTGGTGCAATTGTGCTTTTCTCATTTGTCCAGACTACGATTCCATGGCTGGTTATGTTCAATACAATGGTGGAAATGAATATTACATGTTCAGTACGATTTACACATACATACAATGGATCGACAGCCACGATCTTGAGATACTATGTGATACTGAAACATCGCTTGAAACCAGCGGCGGATCATGGAAAAAGATCCGGGAGGTCCAGGTCCTGCCGAAAATTTTCAACTTGTTAAGAAATTTTAAATTAGTTTTAATTTTAAAGTAGCAACCCCTCACTGCATACTCCCTCCGAGCCGGTATGATTGACGATTTTTAGAGTGATTGCATAACCATTCTATATGAGAAAGGCAAAAATGTACCAAAGTCCAAAAAAGTCAATTTTTGTCAAACATCTCAATGTTTCATGCATTTTAAAGTCATTTGGCATCAAAAATACAAATTTGATTTTGAAAATTTTTCATTTCATTTTTCATTTTATATGGGAATTTGCTGTGTGATTGCACTCTTCAACTCGTAGTTTCGGAACCGGAAGTCCAATCAATAAAAAATTCAATAGCAGCCGATGGGAAGGTTCTACCTTTCATTTGAGACTAACTTTGTGCAAATCGGTCCAGCCATCTCTGAGAAACAGAGGTCACATTTTTTTCCACATACACACATACACACACATACATACACAAAGACATTTTCCGATTTCGACGAACTCAGTCGATTGGCATATGACACTCGGCCCTCCGGGTCGGGATTAGATTGACGAATTTTAGAGTGAATGAGAAAGGCAAAAACATTTTTAGCAAATGTTGAAAGTTATGCATTTTTCTTGGTGAGCAGTTCTATGTTTCATAGACAGTAAATCAATTTTAACTTCGCTTCCTATTAAATAAAGACCCTTATTACAGTACATCTCTACAAAAACGAGCTCAATTTGAAAATAAATCTGAGGATTATGATTGATTACAGAACTCTGGAATTTTCTATTGGAATGTTCTCAGGAATTTGATATTGATGCAATTTAGACAACTGTGAAATCAAGATCAATAGATCAGTTACATATCAGGAACCATTCCGACAATTTATCAAAAGTCCTCATGATCTGCATCAATAAATTTTCAACTTCAATCCAATTTTTTTTTTGGTGTGGTGGTGGGGGGTGTGGGGGGGGGTTGTATTGTGTTAAACCCCAAAACCTTCTCTTGGCTACGCCGTTGCTCGGAATTATTTATTTCGCTTTTCATTTTCCGATATGTTTCAGATCGAATTGCAGTCAGAAGGTTCGCACAAATGAACATTTTTGTACTGATAAGTTAACAAGTTCCGTCCAGACAACTTGGAAGTGTTCGGTGATTATTTCTAGCGGTTGTAGATAGTAAAATGAAATACAAAATTCGTTTTATCGAAATAATGTTTGGCTTTTTTCAATGGATTATTACTATATTGAACAATAAATAGGCGACAAAGAGTAATCAAAAAATAACAAGCCATAACTTTTAAAGTATTCAAAATAGATATTTAAAGTCTTTAGTAAAGTTATTCGCAAAAGTAAGAGCTACAAATTTGCTGAAGACATCATTTCGATATAATCACTTCCAAGAAAATTTGTGAAAATATCTCACTCATAGGGGGATTAATCAGCAAAAGCACAATACCAAAAGAAAGGGCATATTACCTCCATTAAATTCTCCGAAGATACTATTGACCTAAAATAAGCCGTTTTGGCGTTAATAATAGATTACATGTTTTTGGTCATATTTCTGGCAATGGGAAATGATAAAAATCTTTCGTCCGCATTTAATGTTAAATAGCTCTTATGATAATAGCCCGATTTCAACAATCTATAGCTTGTTCGAAAGGTATTCGTTAAAGCTGTCTAAAAACATATAAATTGTTAATCTATGTTGTCAATTTCGGCAGATAATCCAAAAAAACTGCAAAAAACGCCATTTTTACACATTCAAACATTCATATCTTGGAAACTAAACATCAGAATCAAAAACAAATTAATAGCGTTCATACTGTTTTTTAGTTATTTCATTTAAAATTGGTTTGGATAAGATCGGTTCAGCCATTGCTGAGAAACACGAATGAGAATTTGTCCGTTACATACACACACAGACACACACACACAGACATTGTCCCAAATCGTCGAGCTGAGTCGATTGGTATATAAGACTCGGCCCTCCGGGCCTCGGAAAAAATCTTGAGCGAATTCTATACATTTCTTTTATAAGAAATGTAAAACCATAAAATTTGAGAAATATCTGCACTAAATCAACCAAAAACATAGGGGGTCGGGTTTACCCCACCATTTTTGAAAACAGCAAAAATGAACATTTTTGTAAAGCGCTTGTATCTCAAGATATTTCTAAGATCCAAATAAAATGCTATATACAGAAAGCTGCCCAGGAGTTTCACCTTTAATTTGGTATATATATGGTATATGATCAGATGTAAAATGAGCATTTTACAGCATTTTTTAGTTTAAGAGTGTGCAGGGTCCAGGTATAGTAGTAGATTTATCCGTTGACGGGTCCAAATATGATGAAAATCTAAATCATTGTTCCACATCCGCAGCACGCTTGCTAGACACGATTGTTGACAATCGTGTTCTGTTTGCTGCTACAGTACGGTGCCTTCCAAACATTGAACAATGTACACATACTTGTAGTCCAATAACATCATTAGTTTTACTCAAAATAAATGGAACCTTGAACAGAAATGTTTGTGCGACACAAGAATTGGTTTAATGCCATTCTGACCTTGCTGTGCTGCGTTTCCTGCCGCTAAAGAGTGTACGGAATCAAATTGCATCACAACAAAAGGTTCATTAAAGTCCACCTATTCAATCGATCGTTTTCAAACTTTCAGGGAATAGAATAAAACACAGGGAGCTGGCATAGTGTATTTGGTAAATCGATTGCCTTGTACGCAGCTCACCTAGATTCGATTTCCCAACCCCGCACATAGGGACAAAAAAAATCTAAAGATTTTTCTAACCCGAAAAAAGAGACGAATGACCCTAAGGTTAAAACCTCTGTAAACGGAGTTTAAAAAAAGAACGAACTATGATGTTAATCTTTTTCTAGGATTCAATCGTTTTCATCAATTTTATAGCCATCTTCAAATGCACGTACCTTACTCTAACCAGTGTTCTTCAAATCTTGTACAACCTTTGGACCAACTTGTTTTTGTGTGGATACCTTAATGTTTTACTTCGGATTTCACTTCCTTAGGATGCTTCCGGAGGCCTACTTTACGGTTGCCCTGTATTTCTGAATTGGCTGCCATTCTAGTGCGTTCGGGGAATTAAGATGCTTAGGCACGAAATTTACCCATTTAGCCTTGTACCACTCCAGAACATCTTTCGAGTAATGGCACGAGGCTATACCTAGCCAGAAAAACGTAGGGCCATTGTAAGACCTCTCAAGTAGAAGTAGACGCTTTTGGAGGCATTTTTACAAGTACTTCTTCCCATTGACCGTTCCGGTTGTCACGAACGGGGTGCTATGCTTTCCACATGAGCAACTTGCTTGCCAAATCATGTATTTTTTGGCAAACTTAGACATCTTCTGCTTTCTAACTTCTCCCGGTCCCCAAAAACCTGGGGACTAGGCCCATTGTGCCCATACGTAAAAACGGTACTGGCAGATGTGTCTGTTGAAACCAGTTCTTCTTCTCGATGTTGATTGTATTCATTAGTGTCTTCTTGTTGAACTTCTTCTTGTTCATTTCTTTCTTGAGTACTTAGATGTTATTAGTCGGTTAATAAAACACAAATAAATAATCGAAAACAGGCCTTAAAACTTTAAAAATCGCGAAATCGCGGGGATTACCCTTAGGGGGTCGGTTTTGGAACACCACGAATTTTATGGAATCTAAACAACCTACCTTTGGGTTTTTCATGTGAAGAAACAGCACTATTAACGCAAGTTTCATGCCACTCCAAAATCAACTTCACAGCTGTCAAAACTAAAAATTTGGAATATGGCAGGAGAATGGCGTCATGGCTCCAAATTATTGGTTATGTACAACCTTTCAAAACCATAACTGATGCATTCGACAACAGCTCAAGAAGGTCGGTTTCGGATCACCTTTCCCTATCATATCGTTGTATGTTCCAGTTCTAATTAGGAAGGATCCTTAGTTTGAGTATGATAGCTACACTAGTCTTGTAGCATCCTATTTACTAAGAATCGGTTACGAAGTCAGTCGAAAAAGAGGTTCAAGTTTCGCTGCTGAATATAGTACCACGGCTTTGCTTTTTTTCCTTGAGTCATATCCTGTTACGTATTCATTTATTAAATTACATATTTCAATATATGTCAATACTACATTCTGCTGCTCACCCCTTTTAAATGACACTCATATTGAGGCTGCTTCTATTTTCTGATAACCAGAAGTCACGCTCTTTTGATTTCGAAAAGGCGTTAATCATCAATCACTGATGTCTACTGACCAACCCATTTCAAATGACAGTTGCAATGATGATGGTTTTAACTGTTTCGTGGTACCCGGACGTCGTCATCTTTGGTTTTAAATTGACGTTCATCATCCATTTCCGATGTGTACTTACCGCCACCATCCATATCCATATTTCCTTTCTTAGGGCATAAGTGGTGTATCTTTATAAGCCATTTTTGCGCTAAGGCATATATTTATCCCATATCTGCTCTTACTGGAACTAAAACCAGTTTGCTGGCATTAAATTTTTAACCCATTGCTGATCTCAGCTTCTCATATAATGTATTACCCTGCTTCAATCCATCTAAAGTCACAAGAGCTGGATTTTGAATCACTCAGTGTCACACGAATCAGTTTAATCAGTTATGTCACAAAAACATGTTTCACGCGTCATCTAACACTATTCGTTTCGTTTCACTGAATCGTGCTCTGATTTGAAATTCGCAAATGTCTTCTTAAAGGGAGGTTCTCATTCAATTCCGGAAGTCGCGCTAGTGCACTGAGTGCACGCTGCTCTGAAAATCTAGCGAAATCACCTCCGGAGGGTTAATGAAAAAACATAGCAGGAAACAGTTTTAGAATTCAAAAAGTTTAAATTTTCGTTTTCATTTACAATTTTTCCAAGACGAAAAAAATAAAATGGCGCCCGTGGTGACGTTCTGTCTAAGGCTAACTGCGCGTGGAAATTCAAAACTGCGTACAGCCTGCTGCCTCCGAATCAATCTGAAACAAAAAACTATTAATAAAGCTCTAAAGTAAACTAAATTTTTTGGAGTAATGACCTAACAATGGGTACAAAACTTTAAATTTGACGTAATGGTGCGATTTCAAACTTTGAGATTGATTTTTTAGTTTTTTTTCCAATTTAAGGCATTACTAAAAATAGTGAACACAAAGAATTTGTAGATTGTATAGGTCATTCCTAAAATGAAAGAGGTTTTCTTTCGAGAGGTTTATAGATGAAGTCTTTAACCCTTTCATGCCCAACATTTTTCTAGTGCATATAGGGTTTCAAAACTATTTTTTCTTGAAAACGGTAGAGTCAAGAAACACGAAAATCTTTTTTTCATAAAGATAGGTGCTTTTCTCGCAGTGCTAGAAGCTGTTCAATTTGAACATTCGAATGTTCAATACAATTCTCCTAATGGATTTACAGTAGTCCAATTCGGTGGAAAATGTATCCATAGACAGTCTAAATTGAAAAGTTTTATCAGTTTTCAATAATATTGCAGCACAACGTAGATATATGAAAAATTCATTTTCCGCCGTCAACGTAAACTGTCCATGGCAGCACTGCTTCATCGGAATGGAATCAGACAACTTGCAATAACATCAAGTCTAGAGCTGATCCTTGTAACAGTTAATAGTCAAATGAAAGGCAATAGTGACAATCATTAGACTTACCTTTTTGTGAGAAAATCTTGCCTCAATCAAAAGTTATAGCTGTTTAAAAACGTTGTTGTCCCTAAACAGCATGGTACTGAATGGGTTAAATTGAACGCGTTTTAAGTTTTGGAAACACTTTCGATGAATTATTCGCAGTAGAATGTCTCTATGCTATAAGAATTACATGGAATTTTTGGATTTGGATATCGCTGATTACGAATATGAAGTCAGTTTTTTTGAAATTCAAAATGGCCGATCCAATATGACGTAACCCCACTGAAAAAATAGGTGGTAGTTCAGCCAAAATCGAAAAAAATTGTGATTTAGAACACACAAATTTGAGTTAATATGTATCAAAGTCACAAAAATAAAACTGGCGATTCCAATATAGGGGACTAAAATGTGACATTAAAATTTTGCCCAAATTTTTCGCTTTTCGTTGTATTCTGTGGTTGTTTGGGAACTCACGTATAGTATGCGATGCCTACAAATCAAGCCGTGAAATATGTTCTCGAGACCTGTTCACATGTACAGTGCAACGTAAAGCATTCTGGGAACATAATTCCATGAAAAGACTTCTACCTGAGGCGCGTCTCGAGCCGAGGGGCTCCCATGGCGGCCAGGACGCTGCTTCGAACAATAGCCTGTAAAAACATTTTTGATGCGCGGATCAACAACCCACAATATAGTACTTATACCTGTCTAAAATGCAATGAAAATAAAAATAAAATTTTTGAAAATATTGAATGAAAACCTGCTCTTAAATTGAATACCGGAAGCATATGCAACGTTTTAATTAAAATGATAAGAAGACCGAGATCAAAATATTATTCATATTATTAATTGATGAAACCGTTGGTCTAGAATATGCGGGGAAATATTTGAGGACATCGTTGTACCCGAAAGTATTTATTTACTTGTAGCAGCACTTAACAAAACATTGTTCATCATAGTCGCGCTTCTTAGCGGCACTCTTTCTGCAGATACTCGATCCGATCCGGTGTTGGTATCCCTTTACAAAACTTGCAAATAACGTGTACGACGATGGAAGGAAGGAAATTCTTGGGACGAAAACAATGTGACACTTTCGTCTTATTAATTTACCACCCTTCCAGCGCGCGATGTCTGCCGGCAGACTTCTCCAATCCCAATATGATGGATCATATCTACGCCACCGCCGCCGCCAGTCTGCTGAAAGTCTGCCTTGCAATCTACAACAGTTGACAGCACACAATCTGCCGTTGGCGTGGCGCGTTTCCTCTTGCTTGATTATTATTAAACAAGCGTGTTGGGTGAATGTTTAGCACTTGACTGAACCGGCAAGAAGAGCTGTAAAATTGGAACCAAGTGGAAGTGTCGGAAGAAGAAAAATGTAAAATGTAAGGCTTAGCTATATACATGGAAGATAATAATAAAAAGTGAATGGGATCCGATATCCTGGGTTCCGATCGTTGAGATAGTCTATAAAGATGTCAGCAAAGCACCCGAGTCGAAGAAAATAACTTTAGAATACCAATTTTAGCTGATCCATTCTAAAAAATTAAATTCCATAATGAGGTATTAACGAGCCCTACTAAAAAGTTAAAATTGAGTACCTAAACTTTAATGTATGAGAGATAACCCATTATAATAGAATAACTCGTTAATATATTCATGTTAGTGAACCTAAAATGTTATAATATAGTAAGGTGTTTGTTTGGCAATACTAAAATATTGTGCCAAGTCCTTTGAAGTATTTACAACGCATCAGAGAAATTCTTGAAATAAATTTAAGTAATTATACCTAGTTTTGATATGATACCACAAAATAATATGCTCAAGTTACCGATCAGTTATTTCCTTCTGCTCGGGAATACATAAGCACTTGGTAGGTACAGCCTCGAAGGTGTCAAGTGTTTTCCCAAGCTCTAATTAGCCATGCTATGCCTCACATGAAAAGCTAAATATACGTATAGTCGTAATTAGATTCTTAAAGATAGCATGCATGTTGAGTACATCGTAAAGAAGCTAGATGTCTCTTTCGCCAGGGCCACCGATGTCGTAGAAATTTAATAAGTGGAATGTAATTCTAGTATCATGTACTTTAAGTGGTTTAAATGAAGTTTCCGAGTTCGACAATTTACTGATTTTTCACGCGAAAAACGTAAAATATTGCATTAATATATTATTTAAAGATTTACCTGTGGTCTAGAAATATCAAAAAACTCAACAATTATACCAATCAATGTATGCAAAATTTGGAGTAAATAATCTAACCTAAACTCATACCAGCACCGTGTGCCATCCAAGCAATCGACAGTTCGAAGAAGACTAAATTTATTCATGCGGAAATCCACATACCGACATATACTTCCGAATGGAGATTAATGTAGGAAAGGTTCCCGTCTTCCCTATCCACTGATAACATCATCAACCCATTCAGACAAATATACAAAAAAGAACGACTACAAACCTGATCTCACGTGCTGCTCGAATTAATGGACAAGATAAGCTCACTTGTGTGTGTTATTTTTTGCTGCAACCTTCCAAAAGCAACGGAACTCAAACGAGCACGTTCGATCCTTGAAATTCTTTGAATCTGTACCAAATCGGAAGCAACGAATCTGGTGTGTATGTATTTTAGACCAAACTAGTTCGTGTTTCCAATTGGTGTTGGATTCGCTATCGATTTCGAATATCTCGTCTGACAGTGATGACCCGATTTTGTTAGCTCCATGATGTATATATTTAAGAAAGACAATATCGGGACACTGACAAAATCGGAATATATTTTTTTAAATAAAATGCTCTTCTGCGCAAAAAATCCCTCCCCTAGGTTGAGGGGTTTGACGGTAGTGCAAACATTATCAAGCATATTGCATGCATTTCTTCGATTCTGTTGATTCGGGAAGGCCGGATTGAATTAAGATACAATTAATTTACTGACGCACGTGAATCATCCATTCCCGGTTTGCATAGCATGATGAAACTCAGAATGCATTTGTCGTTAAGAGTAAAGTAGTTTGATTGCATGTAACCTGTGTTTTTCTATTATGCTTCATTAGTCGGTTTATTTTGTACTTGTATTAGTTTGCTTTTCCATTACTCATGTATACCAAAATAGTTTCGGTAAATTTATACACTTCTAATAAACCTCTTTGCATATTTTTCTCTATTCCGCATGTTATGATTTCTTTTAGTACTATATCTTTATACTATACTCTATCTATACCCATATAGGTACTGAAGTATAAACGCTCGTGACTTTCGCGATAACACAGACTGGTCACAAACGCGATCACGCAATTGCAATCATCTACACATACTTACGCCCGCGATTTCGCCAACATAAAA
This sequence comes from Topomyia yanbarensis, assembly GCF_030247195.1. NCBI lineage: Eukaryota > Metazoa > Arthropoda > Insecta > Diptera > Culicidae > Topomyia > Topomyia yanbarensis. The sequence continues at coordinate 372,883,308 of NC_080672.1, read as the reverse complement.
ACACCCAGGCAGTTAAGTAAGCTTAGCACCTATAAACTTACAAACGCGGTCTCAAGCATTAACCCACCACTCGCGCGATAATGAGACCGTCACGCCCGGAAGTCTAACCTCGGTTCTAGCAGCCTAGACCCATGCCTTCGGTTGGACTAATAAAAAATGACGCTCATATTCACTAGACAACACGTTGCATGGCGACACGACCGGGAACTCTAGTGATATAAGGAAACTAACTCTCTTCTACCATAAGTACCATAAACTAAAAATTAGGCATCAGATTCACGGTCCACGATCGCGCGTGGAATACAAGCCACATGATTATTCGAAATTATACACGCGAAGTCACATGCACGTGACGAACACGTTAACATACAAATGCTTGAGCTCTTCGCTACCATCCACGGCACCTATACACGCGATCTCGCAAGTATGATAACATCCCGGTGATAAGGTGAATGTCTCAGTTCTTATAAATGTTCAAACGCGGTCTCAAGCGTGAACCTAAAAATTGCTGCGCTCGTACGTTTATGGATCGGTCACTTTCGGAAGTTTCTATTATTGGTATCAGCAGACTGTGTCCGTACCTTCAATTGGACAAATTAAAAAAAGAAAGCTCTCATATCCACTGAACCACACGTTCCATGACGACATGACTCTAGTGATATTTGGTAACTTATTCTCTGTCAGAATTTAAATTGTACACCGAAAACTAAATATCAGAATGACGATCCGCGTGACCACCCAAGAACGTACGCGTATTTGTGAATGGCCGCATGATTACAAAATCGAGTTTAGTGCACGCGAAGTCACATGCACGCGAGCACACGCGATAAACCCGTTAACATACGAATGCTTAAGCCCTACGCGATCAACAACGCACAGCTACGCCTGCGGTCGCGCAAACTTGATAACCCCCCGGTAATAAGATGAACGTTTTAGGCACTTACGAAGTTTCAAACGCGGTCTCAAATGCGAACCCACAAACGTCCGTGTTCGTGCTGTCATGAATCGGACAGGCCCGGAAATCATTTCCCTTCATCCTAGCAACTTACATCCAGTTGGAGCAATCAAAAAATAAATCTCATATCCACTAGAAAACATCTTCGACACGATCGGGAACTCTTGTGATATGGAAGATCTCGCTTTCTTCTAGCATCTGAACCGTTTATCAAAAATTAAGTATTAGATTCACGGTCCGCGCGCGATAATCCAAGAACACACGCGAATATGCCCAAGGAACACGGTTATAAAATAGAATTTATACAGGCATAGTTACATAAACGTTAGCAAACGCGATATACAAACGCACACGTGATCAAACACGTCAGCGTACAAATCTTCAAGCCCTTCGCGATGACACATGCAATCGTGAAGTCTCATATCTAAACGTACAATGAATATCACATTCAGAATCAGACTTTCTCAACTGCATTTGCAGTGTGTGAAACTGACGAGGAGCCCTTCCGAGAACCTAGCTCTACAGCTCCAGTAAGATAACTCTCGAAAAATGCTCTTCTGCGCGAAAATAAAAAAAAAATTCTCATGTTTTGCGCCTATATGAGTTTCAGTTTACATTGTATATTCAAGAGTATTCTTTACTCTTTACTTTTTTGCTCTTTGCTCTTTGCTCTTTGCTCATTGCTCTTTGCTCTTTGCTCTTTGCTCTTTGCTCTTTGCTCTTTGCTCTTTGCTCTTTGCTCTTTGCTCTTTGCTCTTTGCTCTTTGCTCTTTGCTCTTTGCTCTTTGCTCTTTGCTCTTTGCTCTTTGCTCTTTGCTCTTTGCTCTTTGCTCTTTGCTCTTTGCTCTTTTCTCTTTGCTCTTTGCTCTTTGCTCTTTGCTCTTTGCTCTTTGCTCTTTGCTCTTTGCTCTTTGCTCTTTGCTCTTTGCTCTTTGCTCTTTGCTCATTGCTCTTTGCTCTTTGCTTTTTGCTCTTTGCTCTTTGCTCTTTGCTCTTTGCTCTTTGCTTTTTGCTCTTTGCTCTTTGCTCTTTGTTCTTTGTTCTTTGCTCATTGCTCTTTGCTCTTTGCTCTTTGCTTTTTGCTCTTTGCTCTTTGCTCTTTGCTCTTTGCTCTTTGCTCTTTGCTCTTTGCTCTTTGCTCTTTGCTCTTTGCTCTTTGCTCTTTGCTCTTTGCTCTTTGCTCTTTGCTCTTTGCTCTTTGCTCTTTGCTCTTTGCTCTTTGCTCTTTGCTCTTTGCTCTTTGCTCTTTGCTCTTTGCTCTTTGCTCTTTGCTCTTTGCTCTTTGCTCTTTGCTCTTTGCTCTTTGCTCTTTGCTCTTTGCTCTTTGCTCTTTGCTCTTTGCTCTTTGCTCTTTGCTCTTTGCTCTTTGCTCTTTGCTCTTTGCTCTTTGCTCTTTGCTCTTTGCTCTTTGTTCTTTGCTCTTTGCTCTTTGCTCTTTGCTCTTTGCTCTTTGCTCTTTGCTCTTTGCTCTTTGCTCTTTGCTCTTTGCTCTTTGCTCTTTGCTCTTTGCTCTTTGCTCTTTGCTCTTTGCTCTTTGCTCTTTGCTCTTTGCTCTTTGCTCTTTGCTCTTTGCTCTTTGCTCTTTGCTCTTTGCTCTTTGCTCTTTGCTCTTTGCTCTTTGCTCTTTGCTCTTTGCTCTTTGCTCTTTGCTCTTTGCTCTTTGCTCTTTGCTCTTTGCTCTTTGCTCTTTGCTCTTTGCTCTTTGCTCTTTGCTCTTTGCTCTTTGCTCTTTGCTCTTTGCTCTTTGCTCTTTGCTCTTTGCTCTTTGCTCTTTGCTCTTTGCTCTTTGCTCTTTGCTCTTTCCTCTTTGCTCTTTCCTCTTTGCTCTTTGCTCTTTGCTCTTGGCTCTTGGCTCTTTGCTCTTTGCTCTTTGCTCTTTGCTCTTTGCTCTTTGCTCTTTGCTCTTTGCTCTTTGCTCTTCGCTCTTTGCTCTTTGCTCTTTGCTCTTTACTCTTTGCTCTTTGCTCTTTGCTGCTACATACTGAATCCATGAAATCCAACTAACTAACTGAACGTTACAACCAGTCGCAATATTTTAGCCGCACTTCGGAATCATCTAATGATGTCCCTCTGTTGTTTCATCGCGTCGTGTGGACAATAGCATGGACTTCAGTTGGCAATCGAAGAGAGCGGCAAACATTCTGCTACTGATTGTAACATTAAGTTTCTCGTGTGAACATATTGCCCTTGACTGCGACTTCATTTCAACGTAAAGTCATTGCTAGAAGATAAGTGAGATCGGGTAAGTTCCTGTCCAGTACTTGCTTTTTCGGTTCTTGATTCGAGCTTGTATACCTCTACGGTAAGTTAACCCTCCGATGGATGTTCCCATGAAAACCAATAGATAATTTCACAGCTTACTTGACATCGACATAGTTAAGTTTGTACTGTAATTTGTAGTATTATTTGTTCATTAAATGTTTAAATGTTTGTCACATGTGTAAAAAGATACGGGATTTTTACATCTTTTCGAATTTGACAAATTTGATTGGTCTTTTAAAAAGGACAGAAATAAAAAAAATAATTCAATGAATAAATAAATAAATAAATAAATAAATAAATAAATAAATAAATAAATAAATAAATAAATAAATAAATAAATAAATAAACAAATAAATAAATAAATAAATAAATAAATAAATAAATAAATAAACAAATAAATAAATAAATAAATAAATAAATAAATAAATAAATAAATAAATGAATAAATACATAAATAAACAAATAAAGACATAAATAATTCAATAAATACTTTATTTCAACTCAGAAAGCTTCATAATATACGAGTATTAAATTCTTTGCTATATGTTCCGTTAATTAATCCGTATATCAGTTAAATCGAATTTATTTTTATTTAGAATTTATTCAGAATTTATTAGGATTTACACTGATTTTTGTGTGATGTTTGGTGTATTTGTTGTGTGCTTTCAATACAATAACTTACAACAGAAATACGAACTATTTACATTTTTAAAACTATTTATTTTAAATTTTCGCTTTTACTATTGCTATAAGTAAAAGGTGTTGATATCAAAAACAAGAACCAATTGGTTAAACTCTTAATTAAAAAAATCAAATCATGTTTCCTCTTTAGCGAATACGAATTGCCGGGTCTCTTTGATAATTTTCCTCGCCTGTTTGCCTTGAACTACATCTCAATGACAAATGTCTTTCGTGCCATCGGAACTTCAACCACTTGACGATTACCTATTACATTTCAATTGAACGAAGTTCTAGCGTTCTGGAAGACTTCATGTCTTTGGTCATCATTTGGATTTGGCAAGATGTCAAATCCGGCCAAACCAGAACGGAACCAGGTACTCCTGTACAAAAATTTCTTGGATGACGGTCCCGCTAGCGATGTAAATATCGCTCTTCAAGCCACAGGAACAGACGGCCTGCCACACGAGATACGACAGCTTAATATATTTGAAAATCTCAGCTACCTTTCCTCTTCTAGTAGACGTAAAATATTCCTGTCTAGGGTACAATTTGAAGTCTTCCATGACATAGGTTTCGTCACCCTGTACCACGGAATCAAACTTGATGTTGATCATGTTCAACTTCCGCGATCGTTTTCTGACCGACTTGTTTTGCTTATTGTCTCGATTTCGAGTCACTACCTTTTTGTAAGTTGGCAGTCCGGTTCGCTTTTCAGCTCGCATACACGTTTGTAGACTTCACTACCAGTTCGGAAAGAAAGGTGTAGGTTCCGCTTGAAACAGTTGGCCACTATTTTCGTCGTTTCTGCGGCTTCCGGCTTTCAATTGGCCCGATCCAGTCTTCCTGGCCATTGGTAAACGTTTTCCACTTTTATTACGTTGGTGAAAGCTGATTTAGCCATATTCAACAATTTCATCAGCTTCCGCGCTGATTTGCGGAGTGCGGCTTTTCGTGATGCGCGAGCAAAATTTTACTCTAGTGTTTCTCTTGTTTCGATACCATTTCAGCAACGTAAGAGAACATGTCAAAATCGAACAGCAGGCATGATGTTACAGCTAAAACCCATACATATTTAAAAGGAGGGATGTGCTTTTTTGTAATTCACGATGAAAAAAATGCGTCAAGTTCAAGTTGACCAACTTTTGATCGCAACACCCTTTCGAACATCAAAACTTATGTTTAAGCTTTGAAATCATTTTTGTGAAATTTTTGCTCAAATATGCCGTAGTGGAATCAGAATTTTCGATCATACCGTTATTTAGCGTAGTAAAGTGATGAAATAATTTGAAGGTTCTCAAAGTTCATCATTTCGGATGATAAAGTAACTCATCTGAACAGTACAAAACCAAATTCTTCTGAGCACTTTTCGCCATTTATATAATTGTGATGAATTTAAATAGATTGCGAAAATGCAAATTAGCCAGCGGTCACAAACAACAATCAAACCAATATATACTTTTAATAGCATTAATCTAACTAACGCCGTGGCTTACTGGAATTATTCGCCGCACCTTTCTGGTTACCGTCTGGGGAAAAAAGGTCCGCAGCCAAGTTCACATCGACCAGCTTCATTCGAAGTGTGAGGTGTAAGTTTCATTCCATCGACTCTACCGTTTGTACCAATTAGCCATACTCCCTGCAACCAGGTCCTAGCAGCACAGGAGCAGACAAAGCGGCAAAGACTTCACAACAATGAAGTGGGTAAAACAAATGAAGAAATATCGCTCTTAATAAAAGTTAACGCCAAAGCTAGAGAAAAACTCAATCTCCCCTTCCTTGCCCCCCCCCTCGGTTTCGCGCTGTGGATGGTTGAAATTTATTTCTGCCCTGCTTATTGCGTCCTTATTGTGCAAGGTCAGCAGTGGTATGGCGTTACTAACCAAACCACTATCACAGCTATAAGCGGTGAACCATTGGGACCGAACCACCGATGAAGGGGAATTATGATTAACAGGCAAAAGTTTTCCATTGTCAAGTAGAAAAGAGTGGTCTCGACTGAAGATAGTTTAGTAGTTACATGAAGTAGAGAAGTAGATGGAACAAATTAAGAAAAATGATTCTTAACTCCTTAGTTTTAGTTTTTCTTTTGTGAGTTAAGTGTTGAATAACCAATATATCATGTCAGTGTGGAACGGATTTCAAGTTTTATTCTCTATTTTATTACGTGGAAAATTTGTATCATCTAGCTTAGTTGTGGTGGTAAATATTGAAATAAAAAATTAAAAAATAACAGTCTTTAGAACAGTGGGTTTCGACCTTTTCCGTTCCATGTACCCCTTTCCGAATATTGATCCTTATCATATTATATTTTGGTGAAAATTGCTAACCAACCTGTCAGAAAAGAAAAATGATTTTCAATTGAATGAACATAGTATTTCAATTAGAACTCTGTTCCTGAGCTCTCTCAGGCAGCATTTTTATGCTTGACTCACTGAACCAATATGTAAAGGTTTCCTACAAGAATGTTAAAATAACAACTTAAAATTTACCCCGCATAATTCACCCCCTGCATTAGTCTAATTTACCCCTGAAGGTGAATTCACTCCCGGTTGAAAACCACTGATTTAGAAGCATTTAAGAGCACTAGAAATGTTATGGAGTCATTTTTCTGTAGAGCTACGCAGTGTCTATTTTCCCTACTGTATCCTAAACAGCATGCTTTACCCATATAACAATATAACATATAACAATATTTCCAACTTTTCATTAGGACGCAAACTCAATCGACGAAGAACTTTCTTTCCACCTGACGATGAGATACAAACGGAAGTGACGATGTCATACTAGCGTCAAAATGTGGTCGCTACCATACCTGCGGCTATAGTTGTCGTCATAAGTTGACCTAATAAAATTCAATACTGTCCGACGCAATGCCGGTTCATTTAGCACGACAAAACTTAACCGGCACAGATCGGGGGTCCTTATCGAAAACTTTTACCGAAGAGAGCGTTTATTATGCGTGAATGTTGCGGTAGTAAGGGCACATCAAGGAAAATGTCTAGAGACGACTGACCTTGTTTTATTTGCGGTTTATTGGTATGAGGTAAAATTAGACCGGCCAATGAAAAACTGCTATGGAAATCAGAGACAGAAATCGGCGTGATATATTGGTCTGACACGAATAGTCTGATATACATAAATAGTCTTTGTTTATTTATAATGGGTAACTGGGTTTACTAAACGGTAAATTGTTATTTGAAACAATATGATAAATACCGAGTAAGGAGAAAAGAGTAAAGAGTAAAGAGTAAAGAGTACAGAGTAAAGAGTAAAGAGTAAAGAGTAAAGAGTAAAGAGTAAAGAGTAAAGAGTAAAGAGTAAAGAGTAAAGAGTAAAGAGTAAAGAGTAAAGAGTAAAGAGTAAAGAGTAAAGAGTAAAGAGTAAAGAGTAAAGAGTAAAGAGTAAAGAGTAAAGAGTAAAGAGTAAAGAGTAAAGAGTAAAGAGTAAAGAGTAAAGAGTAAAGAGTAAAGAGTAAAGAGTAAAGAGTAAAGAGTAAAGAGTAAAGAGTAAAGAGTAAAGAGTAAAGAGTAAAGAGTAAAGAGTAAAGAGTAAAGAGTAAAGAGTAAAGAGTAAAGAGTAAAGAGTAAAGAGTAAAGAGTAAAGAGTAAAGAGTAAAGAGTAAAGAGTAAAGAGTAAAGAGTAAAGAGTAAAGAGTAAAGAGTAAAGAGTAAAGAGTAAAGAGTAAAGAGTAAAGAGTAAAGAGTAAAGAGTAAAGAGTAAAGAGTAAAGAGTAAAGAGTAAAGAGTAAAGAGTAAAGAGTAAAGAGTAAAGAGTAAAGAGTAAAGAGTAAAGAGTAAAGAGTAAAGAGTAAAGAGTAAAGAGTAAAGAGTAAAGAGTAAAGAGTAAAGAGTAAAGAGTAAAGAGTAAAGAGTAAAGAGTAAAGAGTAAAGAGTAAAGAGTAAAGAGTAAAGAGTAAAGAGTAAAGAGTAAAGAGTAAAGAGTAAAGAGTAAAGAGTAAAGAGTAAAGAGTAAAGAGTAAAGAGTAAAGAGTAAAGAGTAAAGAGTAAAGAGTAAAGAGTAAAGAGTAAAGAGTAAAGAGTAAAGAGTAAAGAGTAAAGAGTAAAGAGTAAAGAGTAAAGAGTAAAGAGTAAAGAGTAAAGAGTAAAGAGTAAAGAGTAAAGAGTAAAGAGTAAAGAGTAAAGAGTAAAGAGTAAAGAGTAAAGAGTAAAGAGTAAAGAGTAAAGAGTAAAGAGTAAAGAGTAAAGAGTAAAGAGTAAAGAGTAAAGAGTAAAGAGTAAAGAGTAAAGAGTAAAGAGTAAAGAGTAAAGAGTAAAGAGTAAAGAGTAAAGAGTAAAGAGTAAAGAGTAAAGAGTAAAGAGTAAAGAGTAAAGAGTAAAGAGTAAAGAGTAAAGAGTAAAGAGTAAAGAGTAAAGAGTAAAGAGTAAAGAGTAAAGAGTAAAGAGTAAAGAGTAAAGAGTAAAGAGTAAAGAGTAAAGAGTAAAGAGTAAAGAGTAAAGAGTAAAGAGTAAAGAGTAAAGAGTAAAGAGTAAAGAGTAAAGAGTAAAGAGTAAAGAGTAAAGAGTAAAGAGTAAAGAGTAAAGAGTAAAGAGTAAAGAGTAAAGAGTAAAGAGTAAAGAGTAAAGAGTAAAGAGTAAAGAGTAAAGAGTAAAGAGTAAAGAGTAAAGAGTAAAGAGTAAAGAGTAAAGAGTAAAGAGTAAAGAGTAAAGAGTAAAGAGTAAAGAGTAAAGAGTAAAGAGTAAAGAGTAAAGAGTAAAGAGTAAAGAGTAAAGAGTAAAGAGTAAAGAGTAAAGAGTAAAGAGTAAAGAGTAAAGAGTAAAGAGTAAAGAGTAAAGAGTAAAGAGTAAAGAGTAAAGAGTAAAGAGTAAAGAGTAAAGAGTAAAGAGTAAAGAGTAAAGAGTAAAGAGTAAAGAGTAAAGAGTAAAGAGTAAAGAGTAAAGAGTAAAGAGTAAAGAGTAAAGAGTAAAGAGTAAAGAGTAAAGAGTAAAGAGTAAAGAGTAAAGAGTAAAGAGTAAAGAGTAAAGAGTAAGAGTAAAGAGTAAAGAGTAAAGAGTAAAGAGTAAAGAGTAAAGAGTAAAGAGTAAAGAGTAAAGAGTAAAGAGTAAAGAGTAAAGAGTAAAGAGTAAAGAGTAAAGAGTAAAGAGTAAAGAGTAAAGAGTAAAGAGTAAAGAGTAAAGAGTAAAGAGTAAAGAGTAAAGAGTAAAGAGTAAAGAGTAAAGAGTAAAGAGTAAAGAGTAAAGAGTAAAGAGTAAAGAGTAAAGAGTAAAGAGTAAAGAGTAAAGAGTAAAGAGTAAAGAGTAAAGAGTAAAGAGTAAAGAGTAAAGAGTAAAGAGTAAAGAGTAAAGAGTAAAGAGTAAAGAGTAAAGAGTAAAGAGTAAAGAGTAAAGAGTAAAGAGTTAAAGAGTAAAGAGTAAAGAGTAAAGAGTAAGAGTAAAGAGTAAAGAGTAAAGAGTAAAGAGGTAAGAGTAAAGAGTAAAGAGTAAAGAGTAAAGAGTTAAAGAGTAAAGAGTAAAGAGTAAAGAGTAAAGAGTAAAGAGTAAGAGTAAAGAGTAAGAGTAAAGAGTAAAGAGAGTAAAGAGTAAAGAGTAAAGAGTAAAGAGTAAAGAGTAAAGAGTAAGAGTAAAGAGTAAAGAGTAAGAGTAAAGAGTAAAGAGTAAAGAGTAAAGAGTAAAGAGTAAAGAGTTAAAGAGTAAAGAGTAAAGAGTAAAGAGTAAAGAGTAAAGAGTAAAGAGTAAAGAGTAAAGAGTAAAGAGTAAAGAGTAAAGAGTAAAGAGTAAAGAGTAAAGAGTAAAGAGTAAAGAGTAAAGAGTAAAGAGTAAAGAGTAAAGAGTAAGAGTAAAGAGTAAAGAGTAAAGAGTAAAGAGTAAGAGTAAAGAGTAAAGAGTAAAGAGTAAAGAGTAAAGAGTAAAGAGTAAAGAGTAAAGAGTAAAGAGTAAAGAGTAAAGAGTAAAGAGTAAAGAGTAAAGAGTAAAGAGTAAAGAGTAAAGAGTAAAGAGTAAAGAGTAAAGAGTAAAGAGTAAAGAGTAAAGAGTATAAAGAGTAAAGAGTAAAGAGTAAAGAGTAAAGAGTAAAGAGTAAAGAGTAAAGAGTAAAGAGTAAAGAGTAAAGAGTAAAGAGTAAAGAGTAAAGAGTAAAGAGTAAAGAGTAAAGAGTAAAGAGTAAAGAGTAAAGAGTAAAGAGTAAAGAGTAAAGAGTAAAGAGTAAAGAGTAAAGAGTAAAGAGTAAAGAGTAAAGAGTAAAGAGTAAAGAGTAAAGAGTAAAGAGTAAAGAGTAAAGAGTAAAGAGTAAAGAGTAAAGAGTAAAGAGTAAAGAGTAAAGAGTAAAGAGTAAAGAGTAAAGAGTAAAGAGTAAAGAGTAAAGAGTAAAGAGTAAAGAGTAAAGAGTAAAGAGTAAAGAGTAAAGAGTAAAGAGTAAAGAGTAAAGAGTAAAGAGTAAAGAGTAAAGAGTAAGAGTAAAGAGTAAAGAGTAAAGAGTAAAGAGTAAAGAGTAAAGAGTAAAGAGTAAAGAGTAAAGAGTAAAGAGTAAAGAGTAAAGAGTAAAGAGTAAAGAGTAAAGAGTAAAGAGTAAAGAGTAAAGAGTAAAGAGTAAAGAGTAAAGAGTAAAGAGTAAAGAGTAAAGAGTAAAGAGTAAAGAGTAAAGAGTAAAGAGTAAAGAGTAAAGAGTAAAGAGTAAAGAGTAAAGAGTAAAGAGTAAAGAGTAAAGAGTAAAGAGTAAAGAGTAAAGAGTAAAGAGTAAAGAGTAAAGAGTAAAGAGTAAAGAGTAAAGAGTAAAGAGTAAAGAGTAAAGAGTAAAGAGTAAAGAGTAAAGAGTAAAGAGTAAAGAGTAAAGAGTAAAGAGTAAAGAGTAAAGAGTAAAGAGTAAAGAGTAAAGAGTAAAGAGTAAAGAGTAAAGAGTAAAGAGTAAAGAGTAAAGAGTAAAGAGTAAAGAGTAAAGAGTAAAGAGTAAAGAGTAAAGAGTAAAGAGTAAAGAGTAAAGAGTAAAGAGTAAAGAGTAAAGAGTAAAGAAGAGTAAAGAGTAAAGAGTAAAGAGTAAAGAGTAAAGAGTAAAGAGTAAAGAGTAAAGAGAGTGAAGAGTAAAGAGTAAAGAGTAAAGAGTAAAGAGTAAAGAGAGTGAAGAGTAAAGAGTAAAGAGTAAAGAGTAAAGAGAGTGAAGAGTAAAGAGTAAAGAGTAAAGAGTAAAGAGTAAAGAGTAAAGAGTAAAGAGTAAAGAGTAAAGAGAGTGAAGAGTAAAGAGTAAAGAGTAAAGAGTAAAGAGTAAAGAGTAAAGAGAGTGAAGAGTGAAGAGTAAAGAGTAAAGAGTAAAGAGTAAAGAGTAAAGAGAGTGAAGAGTAAAGAGTAAAGAGTAAAGAGAGTGAAGAGTAAAGAGTAAAGAGTAAAGAGTAAAGAGTAAAGAGTAAAGAGTAAAGAGTAAAGAGTAAAGAGTAAAGAGTAAAGAGTAAAGAGTAAAGAGTAAAGAGTAAAGAGTAAAGAGTAAAGAGTAAAGAGTAAAGAGTAAAGAGTAAAGAGTAAAGAGTAAAGAGTAAAGAGTAAAGAGTAAAGAGTAAAGAGTAAAGAGTAAAGAGTAAAGAGTAAAGAGTAAAGAGTAAAGAGTAAAGAGAGTGAAGAGTAAAGAGTAAAGAGTAAAGAGTAAAGAGAGTGAAAAGTAAAGAGTAAAGAGTAAAGAGTAAAGAGTAAAGAGTAAAGAGTAAAGAGTAAAGAGTAAAGAGTAAAGAGTAAAGAGTAAAGAGTAAAGAGTAAAGAGAGTGAAGAGTAAAGAGTAAAGAGTAAAGAGTAAAGAGTAAAGAGTAAAGAGTAAAGAGTAAAGAGTAAAGAGTAAAGAGTAAAGAGTAAAGAGTAAAGAGAGTGAAGAGTAAAGAGTAAAGAGTAAAGAGTAAAGAGTAAAGAGTAAAGAGTAAAGAGTAAAGAGTAAAGAGTAAAGAGTAAAGAGTAAAGAGTAAAGAGTAAAGAGTAAAGAGTAAAGAGTAAAGAGTAAAGAGTAAAGAGTAAAGAGTAAAGAGAGTGAAGAGTAAAGAGTAAAGAGTAAAGAGTAAAGAGTAAAGAGTAAAGAGTAAAGAGTAAAGAGTAAAGAGTAAAGAGTAAAGAGTAAAGAGTAAAGAGTAAAGAGTAAAGAGTAAAGAGTAAAGAGTAAAGAGAGTGAAGAGTAAAGAGTAGAGAGTAAAGAGTAAAGAGTAAAGAGTAAAGAGTAAAGAGTAAAGAGTAAAGAGTAAAGAGTAAAGAGTAAAGAGTAAAGAGTAAAGAGTAAAGAGTAAAGAGTAAAGAGTAAAGAGTAAAGAGAGTGAAGAGTAAAGAGTAAAGAGTAAAGAGTAAAGAGTAAAGAGTAAAGAGTAAAGAGTAAAGAGTAAAGAGCAAAGAGAGTGAAGAGTAAAGAGTAGAGAGTAAAGAGTAAAGAGTAAAGAGACGAATCTCGCGCCAACTCAAACAAATGTTGGCAGAACCATCTCAAATTTTAATGAAACTTTCTGTACATGAGAACTTTGTTACAAGTCACTTTGTTTTTCAAAAAATTATCTGGACTAAATTTTGAATAGAGTCAAACTTTTTTACCACTTTTTTCAAATGGCTATAGTCTCAAAATGACATATTCTACAAATAAATGTAGTAGGAGTTATTTTCACAAAATTAGTCGAATTTTTGAATAAAAATATTGAAAAAATTATTCATCGACTGAAAAAAATCGACTTTAAAATTTCTAAGTAGATTTACACAAAAAAACCATCTTTAATTTGGATGAAATTTTATTCCAAGATAGGTAATTATGTTCCCTACATATCTTCAAAAATTTAAATTAAGCACTATCAACGAAAAAAAGTTGAAAAAAACCTTTTTTGAATTTTTTTCAGTGTATTTTTATTGAAAACTAAACCAATGAAAGTCATAATCATCTCAGAACTCAATTTCCCAACTGCTAGTTGCCTGATTCATGCAGAAAGTATCAGTAACGAATTTTGTGTAGCATTTCAGACTGGACTGGAACGAGGCCGAAGGGATTCGTGTAACGGAGATCTGGTACTAGAACACTAAGCGCACGACCAGACAACATGTTTAAAATCGTGATAACCCCCACAACAAGCGCAGAGACCGCTCTCTTCGACCCCAATACGCCGAAGATGAGCATTCTACGTATAATGATTGTACATGACCCGAGATATCACCCGAATGAAGTCATGACCCTCATCCATTCTCTTGTACCAAGGTTTGTTGATTCCTTCGGGATTCCTGAACTTCCATCGCTCTTTAGTGTACAAAGAATGTAGAAATTAGTCGTTGTCGGTGGCGTAGCGCTTTTTTGCATTTCTTGTCGGAGCGTTCTTCAAAAGAATATTTCATTTTGTCCCCACATAATTTATGCACGGGATATGTCGGGAGATCATGCGGAGTCTCTCCACCTTAACAGTTATGTGCCCAACAAAAAAAACACCTTTAACAGGCCAACGTGGGTACCCGGGTACCCACAATTTGAAATGCTCATAACTATGGCTTCCTTTAACCGATTTGGACACTTTTAGATTTTTTGGATTCAGAAACTCGTCCACTTTTTGATTCTGTAAAGATGAACCGGACGAATGGATCTGGTTCTTGGTAATCCGGATTTTCCGGGGTAATGTTCCAGTACTAAGGTATGATTTGTAAAATTTAATAATGTCCTAGCAATATTAGTATCAAAACTCTTCAAATTGTCTCGGAAGTCTGTTATTTATTGTTACGGGACCCTATGACAATTTAAAAAATGGAATTGGAATGGAATGGCCACTCACGGCCCCACGGGAACCTGCTCCGGAATGTCCGTTCCGGGGTCAAATCACCAAATGGTTCCAAAACCACGAGATACAGCCTACTGATACAATTCCAAGAATTTTGATACCCATATTGCCAGAATTCCATTGAAGTTCACAAATAGTATCCCAGTACTGGAACCTGCTTCCGGAAATCCGGATTCCCGGAAACGGAATGAGGTAACCCGATTCATTTTTACCACGTCCAAAAGCGGATGAGTTCCTGAATCCAAAACACCCAAAAGCATCAAAATCGGATGGAAATTACCTTAGTTATTGGTATTTCAGTTTTGTGGGTACCCGGGTACCCACGTCGGCCTGTTACGTAGTAAAAAAATTCAGGAGCCCCTCCTAACTCCCTCCCTTACTATATCAACAATATTATTAACCCAAAAGCTTGACTTAGTGAAGTTCTAAGATGTCGCAAAGTTTCGATTTCCAGCTATGGATAAAACATGGGAATTTTATTAATTGAAACCTAAAAAGTTACCCGGGTACCGCGTCGGATACACAACGGTTAAGGAAACTTTTCATGATTCTCTCTGCATTTTTCACAGCGTGCCTTGTTTCTACAGGCCCAATTGTTTGCAACGACGGCAGTTCATGACTCGCGACACAAAAAGGCGAACAGGTAGACTAACCCCGTCCAAAAGATCAAAGTTTGGAAGAGCAGATTTGGCGAAAGATTCTAAATGAGGATGGAAAATAAGGATGAATTAAAACAAGGAATATATATATATATATATATATATATATATATATATATATATATATATATATATATATATATATATATATATATATATATATATATATATATATATATATATATATATATATATATATATATATATATATATATATATACATATATATATATATATATATATATATATATATATATATATATATATATACATATATATATATATGAAAATAAGTTGTTTTCATATACTACTTGATTTTTCCTGAACGCAATTGCTTGCGAACCAGAATTTTCACTGGCCGAAGCAAAGGGTTCTGGATAGAGCGAACCCCATACTTTACAATTAAGGCCCCCGTTGGAGACTATACCATCAACCTCTACTTCCCGGGCGGGCACATAGACAAGATACTTCTTCGTACAGGGCCAAGTGGTATTTAGTTAAATTTCGCATACATCGATGATGTTAAATGGCTTATCTTTGCCCTCATTCAAGTTTGTTATGAATATATACCAAATTCGTTACTGATACTTTTTGCATGTATTAGGCAACTAGAAGTTAGAAAATTGTATACTGAGATAATTATGACTTTCATTGGTTGAGTTTTCGATAAAAATACACTGGCAAAAATCAGTTTGGACAAGGAATTTATTTTTTTCAATTTTTTTTCCTAGAAAGTGCCCAACTTGAATTTTTATGTTGGGTAGGAAACATAATTACCTATCTTGGAACAAAATGTTATCCAAATCAAAGATGAGGTTTTTTATAAATTAACTTTAAATATTTAAAGTCGATTTTTTTTCAGTGTAGGAGTCGATGAATAATTTTTTCAATAATTTTATTCAAAAATTTAACAAATTTTGGGAAAATCACTCCTACAACATTTTTTTGCAGGATTTCTCATTTTAAGACTATAGTCATATCACAGATAACAGACGTTTAGGTTAGAACAAAATTTCTTCAAAAACCTGAGTAAACTTTCAAATTGATAAACGTTGGAAATCCGTGTTTCGCTATTGCCATCTTCGTAACTGTTTGCTACACGTGTTTGACAGCTACATTGTATCGAGCACTGTGCCATCTACAAACGTTTGCCAAAAGTGTTTCACACGTCTGATTTATTCGGAATTTCAGTAGCGGGAATTTACACACCATTCAAATCGAGCCTAAGCGTCTGTTATCTGTGGTCATATGAAAGAAATTGGTAAAAAAGCTTGACCCTTTTCAAAACACAGTCTGGATCATTTTTGGAAAAACAAAGTATGTAAAGTGGATTTTTGTGACAAAGATTCCATATACAGAAATGGATTTTTGTGACAAAGATTCCATATACAGAAAGTTTTTTTTTTTAATCTGAGAGGCTGTTGCCAACTCTGAATACGATTTAGCGTGAAATTCGTCTCCGTCTTTGTCTGTATATAGCATATTTGCGCATGGTATGCGATTTAGTTGTACTGTATATTTACATGCATAACTCGGTTGAAATTTCAATATAACTACAAAAAAATTTGCTGAGAAGATAGCTTTCGGTAACCACAAATTAGTGAAAACCATCATAAATTTCGATGTCATTTGAAAGCGAGTAGTGAGTAGAAAACGAAAATAGACGATTGACGCCATTTGGAAAACCAAAATGGCGGCTTCCGGTTACCACAAAACAGAGACAACCATCATCAATATGGGTGTCATTTGTAATGGAGCGTACAGCAGAAGACAGAAAAAGATTGGTGCCATTTTGAAAACCATGTAAGACATGTGCGGCACTGCGCCGCCGATGCCGGTATTTTTTAACATACACCGACGCCGAACGATAGGCCGACGGCGCGTCGCCCGAACTTTTTCCTAATACCGATTATACACGAACTCGGATATACCCAATTTTCATGTTTTAAAAGAACAGCCCACGGAACAAAAATGAATCCCTGAATAATATTCCAAAGTTTCGTGAAATACTTCTCAGAAAAATTTCAAGACCATGTGCACGAAAAAAATTTTCTACTCAGTCATTTTTCAACCGATTTTCAATTCCCTGAGTGTATGTTGAAAATGTTATGACCTTTCCAGAGGTATGCTATGTTATGTTCATTTGTTAAAAATACTATGCAGGTTTGTGACAACAATATGAAAATAACCATTATTTTGCGATTTGTTCATTAAAAATATGGAAATTGCTAAACATTTTTATTTGGAAGCATCTATGTTTAAACAGAAATTCAGAGAGAAGACTTAATTCCGCATCCAACGACCTATCTATGATCAAAATCAGTTGAAAAATGACAGATTTATTAATTTTTGGAAACTTGCTCGCATGAACTTTTAAGGGGACTGACTGATGTAAAATTTTCAAAAAATGCGTTTTTGTACATTCAAAAGTATGTGTATGAACTTTGAGCTTGAAATTGGTAAAAACAAGGGAAGTATTATTATAGAATCTTATAGTGTGGGACAGTACCCTTAAGAAATCATGAGAGCAAGTATCTAATTTGGAAAAAAAATAATAACTGCCATTTTTCAACCGATTTTTATGATATATAGATCGTTGGATGCAAAATTGAATGTTCTCTCTAATTTTTTTTATTGAAGCAAAGGCGCTTCTTTAGAAGAAAGTTGAGCAATTTTCATAATTTTCGTGGAAAATCGCAAAATAATCGTAGTTTTCATATTGTTATCCCAGAACCGCAAATTATTTTTTTACAAAAGAACAAAACAGCACACCGTTAGAAAGACCATTTCATCTTCTTTCCAGAACACACAAAAAATTAAAATCGGTTAAAAAATGATCGCGGAGAAATTTTTTTAGTGCCGAAAGGGTCCGAAAACTCGTTTTTTGCTATAAATCAAGATTTTGCGGGTATACAATATTTTTCATACATTATTTAGTGTTGCATTTTAATTAGATCTACAACCTATACTACACACCTAGAAAAAATAGTGTAAATTTACGTCTCCTGACCATGACATATACGAGCATCAAAAATGACTTAGTTTTACGTTTGATTTTAATTTTACATGACGTTTAATTTCGTGAATCATGTAATTTTACTCTACATACAGCATTTGTTCTGAATGGTAGGAAGTGTAATTTTAAGTCATTGCGCATGTAAAGTATATGTTTCATGTAAAATTAAATGGAACACGGTAATGTTCTGTCATTTCGTAAATTACGGTTTGTTGAATTGTGTCATGTTTGCAATTACGTCAACGATAAAATTCAGATTTTTTTGGTGTGTAGGTCACTTGAAAAATATAAAATCACTGTAGCACCGTGTTATTAGTTTCCGAATTCCGAGATCAGTTTCAATTGAAGTATTCTCATGCAGGTATTTTAAATGATATTGATATGATTTGACAACTATAGGATCCGTACTATAAGATCAGTTAGAAGATCCCATTCCCACAATTGTTTCAAAGTCCCCATGATGCTTAAAACAATGAATACGTCGAGAATTGATCAAACAATTACGATTATGATATTCAATTAATTTAGTCAGTTGAAATATTTTTTTCTTCAATCAAATTAATTTCGTTTGGAAAGGGGTTTTAACTCCCAAAACCCCCCTTTGGCTGCGCCACTGAATTATAAAGATTGCCTGCGCCTGCATGAAAATTGAGCTCCATCTGAACACTTTAGTTTGAAGCTGTTAAATTCACCTTTTCCAATGCATCATAATGAGGATCAGACTTCACACATTTGTTGGAAAACAAATTGCTAAAGAAAATGGTAAGAAAATCAGGGGAGGTCGTAATGTGAAAACTTTACCGTTTTGCTTTATTACCTTTTGCCAGTCGATTGCTTGGTAAACACCGCCGGTACCATTTCGGTGCGGCTTGATAAGGTACCTTCTACTAGTTCCCAATGATAACTAGCTAGGATAAAGTCGATTTCCTGGCCAGATAGTTACGTGCAAGTTTGGCCTCTACCGAACGTCCCTTGCAGAGCAATCGACTACAGTAAATTAATTTAGAACAGTTTCACAAACAATCTTACTTTCAAGTAAGTTTATCTGCGAAAACCAAGCTCAATAGCATTTATTGGTGCTCTGTTGCTATATAGTTTGTTGATCAAATGGATGGTTTTAACACATGTTTGAAGTTTGGTTAAACTATGATAAAACATTTTTACCCCTATATTACGGAAGTTTTACAAATATGTACACACCAAAAAAATCTGAATTTTATCGTTGACGTAATTGCAAACATGACACAATTCAACAAACCGTAATTTACGAAATGACAGAACATTACCGTGTTCCATTTAATTTTACATGAAACATATACTTTACATGCGCAATGACTTAAAATTACACTTTCTACCATTCAGAACAAACGCTGTATGTGGAGTAAAATTACATGATTTGCGAAATTAAACGTCATGTAAAATTAAAATCAAACGTAAAACTAAGTCATTTTTGATGCTCGTATATGTTATGGTTAGGAGACGTAAATTTACACTATTTTTTCTAGGTGTGTAGTCGTCCAATTAGGAGTAAAAATGATACTCGAAAGCTTGCCACATGGGGTAGACGATTCCTAAATCAGCTCAGCTTCTCCTCTATTTGAACGCATTCTTAAAAGTAGCATCTGTTATCTCTCTTCATCGCGTTGGATTAAATGATAGTGTAAAAATTGGGGGTTTGATTCGGTTCTGCGGAAAACTTTCTCCCTAGTGTTTTCTTTGCATTTTGCTCGCCAGTTTGCTTCTGAAGAATTAAGTAAACATATATTGATACGGATAAATAAGCGTAGATCTACCCTAGCATCATCGAGAAACGAAAACGGAACCACCCGTTTGTGAATTTATACCTCCTCCCTAGTAAATTGAAAACTTGTTACACCTGGGGCCAGTAAGAAGCAGCAGTAAAACCAGCGGGAACATAATTGAATTGAAATGAAACAGGAAAGTTGTGATCTCATCACGAATCGTTGTTGGTTCGTCCGGTGAATGTTTTGCCTGCTTCCTACGAAGAATGGTCGGTAGTGTTTGCTCAAGAAGAAAGGTCCTCAGCCTGTAGGAATTTGTGCGTTGTTTGTTTGCTTCCAGCCTGAAGCCTAGTTTATGCTGAGTGGTTCTTGAGTGCGCCCGTATTTAGAGTAAATATTAAGGCATGCCCATTTATCCCATTATTTATTAAATCGAGAGACTTAGATCTGTTTGTCGATGATTGTTTTTCGATTGTCTAATTGGAAGCTTTGGCATTGTGCAAGTTTACGAGATAGGATGGACCTTTGAATTGTTCTTGTTATTTCATCTGAAAAATGGAATTTCAAAGTATTTAGGCTTCTGAATATTTTCGTTTCCTATCTCGTGACTTCAAATTTAATTCATTCGTCACGTTAGTTTACTAAAGTAAAATTTTAGTGTACGGTTACTCTTATTTCCATTCATATACACAGCCACAGGTCATGATTAAGAAGATTGATCTTCATCAGCTGCCATGCGAATTCCATTCGCAAGACGCAAGAGGAAGCGTGTCATAAACCCTGCCTAATCTAAATCTAAGCCGCGGTGAAATATTCCATCATTACGCCGTCGAATAGCTAGCGACAAAACCGTCATCACACAAACGGTATTCCATGGTAAAATTAGGTCAATGTTACGAAACCCAACCTAAAAGACAGTAGCATGGGGCCAATCAGAGTTTTAGAAGGATGGCTGTTCGCGTGAGAAGAAAGAAAGTGATATATGTAGAAACAATTTTTCTTATGTTTTGGAAATTTTTGTTTTCATTCTCATTTCCACTAAAATTTATCACCGACCCATACCAGTGAGCAATCCTCGGTCCGGTGGCGGGCGGTTAACGATGTAAAGTGACACAATGCCGGCCAGTTGTTCAAATTTCGTGTCGAAATCAACACCTGCCCGCTGTCCCTACGCTGTCATCCACCGACATCAATTTATTTGATTTTATTTTGTGTGTTATGTGTGGGTGGTTGGTGTAGCGAATCAAATCGAATTTACGGTCTTTGTTCGTTTCATTTTCCTGCTGGCCCATCTGGTCTGTTCGAAGTTCAACTAAGGTTGTTGAAAGAAGATAATGGTTCTCGATGACAAAATGGTCCAGTTGAGCTTAAAGGTAATTTTTGTTTGCGAAACCTGTGCGAGTATTTATTCGGGGAAAAGCTCAGTAAAAGGTATGTATGCAGATATAACTGACACCCGTAAAAGGTAGGATGAGCAACTACAGTAAAAAGCAGGAAGTAATTGAAAAATCTTTGAGTTTGACAAATTTAAGTATGTTTTGGAGTTATAAATATGTGACAAAAATTTTACTTTACTTTCCACAGATCCGAATTGCCTGGTATTTCAATGCGATTTTCGGCATTTTTTCAACGATCGTCCACTTCGAAATTATTACTGTCTTTATAAAAATTATGTTCTGGTATTTGTTGGAAGTCAACATTAACCTATATTTCGTCATCTGTATCTGATCAATATCTAAGGTCTCGGTACCGGGAATACCGCTAAAGAAAATCCCGGGAATACCGACCCCTTTGTAGTACCGAAATATCGGTACGGAATACCGGTACCGGTATTTTCGATACTATGTAAAACTATCAATAAAGACTATAGCTAAGAATATAGAAATCTATCCGTTAATAACGGGAGTTACAATGACACAGTCAGTAGTCGAATGACAGTAAAGTTGTTGTTAGCTGTCTCTGTGTACAAAAACCACGCAGAACACTAAGAAATGTTTGTAAACAGTGCACTAAGGAGTACAAATTTGAAAGGTTAACGATCTCTCGTACGGTAAAAGTAATGATTTGCTTCTCCTTTGGGAATTTGAGCGGAGAGTGATGTGTTTGTTCAGGTATGTGTTGCGAACTGTAAAATAACTTTGTGTGCCGACATAATTAGTTTGCGAAAGATCTGTTTTCGGGTAGCTATGCAATATTTATCTATAAATGAACGTACACCGATTTGGTACATTTATTTTGAATTTAGTAATCTTATAAATCGCTTCGAATGGATTTGGCGAGGAAAGGTCGTAGCCATCAAGAAAATGCGGTGTACATAAGACGAAGGAATCATAGCGTGCAAAGGAGAGCATCAAGCCAATCGTACTGTTACATTTGGCTGCTGTGCATCGTTTACCCTGAAATGTGTTCAAAATGTGACAAAAAGGAGAATTCAATCTAGCAACCTCAAAATATATATTATTGGAGAGAGAGCTTATCGAATTCGGGGAAAATAGCATCGCTAAAGTAATTTTAATTAAAATCGCTCAAAACCCCGGAATTAAAGAAGCTTACGCTTTAGAAAAAATAAGCTTTTGTTAAAATATGCAATACGGTGCCAAAGTAAGTTACAAAGTATACATTAGACTGCCCAGAAAAATAATGAATTTTTGAAAACTCAATCGGCCCACCCCTGATTCGATTCCTAGTCCCACTAGGAGCTCTTGCACCAAATTTGAAGCAAATCGGACAAGTCTAGCTACCGGACCAACGTGCCTGAAGTTTGTATGGGATTTTTCGACAATTTACATGGAGAAAACCCACTAACTCGCATTTTTGCCGCTGGGTGGCACTGTATGCATCGTATGATCACTGTAGGTGAAAATAAGAAAGATAATGTAATTGTCTACAACTTTGTCGAAGACTGCTAGTCAATCCGGTTTTGTTAAAAGAAGTTATTAAATTTTTAACGAAGTGATGTCTGAGTCTGTTTTCCATGGGGCCTATCAGTGCAAGGTTGTGTATCAGTACTCGATTCCTACGAACTATACATTTTTGTGAAATAACAGTTAGGTTTAGCTCAATAGTATGTTCAGAAGAATTATACCACATAATACGAGTTATGTTTTGGTTGGAAAATTTTAGTTCCAACTGTGACCGCATAGAGGGCGCCAACACTAACTTTTCATAGAAGTAAGATAGAATATCGAGATGTTCGGAAGAATTATTGCAAAATGCCTGTTCTACAACTTTGTGGAAGACACCTAATTTCTATCTCTCTCCGTTGAAAAGTTAGTGTTGGCGCCCTCTATGCGGTCACAGTTGGAACTAAAATTTTCCAACCAAAACATGACTCCTATTATGTATTTACTACAATTCTTCTGAACGTACTATTGAGCTAAATCTAACTGTTATTTCACAAAAATGATTAGTTCGTGCGAATCGAGTACTGATGCACAGGGTTGCACGAAGTCATGAATATCAATAAATTTTCAAACTGTGTGTAAAAGTTCAGTCACGAACCAAAACGATCGTAATTTTAAGTTGAGAGAACTCAAGCAACCAAAACTGAAGCCCGTGAGTGGCAACAACGTATATGTGTGAAGTGAGATAAAACTTGACAGTACTGCCACTAATGCGAATGCAACTCACTTTTCATACTCTCTGCTGTGTGTGCTTCGCGCTATTCTATTTGGCGTGTACACTTCTTACCGTGAAGATTGTTCTATTTCGATTTTGAGGTGGATGGAAAAGGCGAAAAAGGCAACAAAGCGTTCGTTTGCATCACTCGAGAATGTGTTAAAATCGCGGAAGGAGTTTTCAAATGTTATATAGACGAGAATGGGAATTGTGATTATTTTCAGAATAACTATGATGCCGGTAACTTTACTCGACATTTTCGACTAGAGCATCCGGAAGCAGCTAATGTTAGAGGACTTCTCAACGACTCTGATGGCGTAGCAAAGATGAAGCGTCCAGTTGCAAAACGACCGGTGGCGATTGATGCGCATAATTTTATTGAAGCTTGTTTGAAGCTAGTCATTTGCCATAATCTGCCAATGCGATGCTTCGAATGGGAAGGGCTTCGAATGCTACTGGACCCGATTTCAGAAGCAATGAATGCTAAAGTAACTAGACAAAACATCAAAACCTACGCACATGCAGTATCAATTAAAATAATCGATAGACTCAAAAAAGAAATGGCAAACCGATTGGTGTTGTTTTGCAATGTCTACATTTTGTCAGATTAAAGTTTCATAGTTGGTAATAATTAGTCTAAATATATAATGAATTTGATGAATTAGTATTTAGAAAAACCTACTATTGTTTGATGTTATCTCTTGATATAAAAGCCAACCCTGATTAGCAAAAATGCTTTTGAATGAAAAGTTGACAATAACGACGATCATTTTTGTAATTGACTGTCTCAGTGAGATGTTGATCGAATTGAACCGAAGAAATATGAGAAAAAGTGCGAAATGAGAGAGCAAATTTCGCAGTGGCACTCACATTGTTTTAACAACAGTGTGTGTTGTCGTCACAGTGAGGGAATATGCATCGAAAGGGAGTCGGTGGTGAGTGCTTGTGTCCGTCTATGAGTGTTTTCTGTTTACAGTTACAGAAAGCAACCCTGATGCACAACCATGCACTGATTGGCCCTATGGAAAACTGACTCAGACATCACTTCGCTAAAAGTTTAATAACTTCTTTTAACAAAGCCGGATTCACTAGCAGTCTTCGACAAAGTTGTAGACAATTAAATTATCTTTCTTATTTTCACTTACAGTGATAATACGATGCGAACAGTGCAACCTAGCGGCGAAAATCTGAGCTAGTGGCTTTTCTCCATGTAAACTGTTGAAAAATCTCATACAAACTTCAGGCACGTTGGTTCGGTAGCTAAACTTGTCCAATTTGCTTCAAATTTGGAACAAGTACTCCTGGCGAGACTAGAAATCGACTCAGGGGTGGGCCGATAGGGGTCATTTCTTTCCTGTCACTCTAGTATACATGCTTTGTTGATCAGACAACTTCACAGTACGAATAACACCAATAAATTTACATTTACTTGAATGTAACAAATGTGCTACATTACCCGTATCTTAACTTTACATGTGATTTGAAATTTACATGATTTTCATGTAAATAAAACATAATTCCATATCAACTTTTAAATAGGGCTAATAAGATTTGTAAACAAACTTTTGTTTTGTTGATTTCTCCTAATTTGCTATAATTTCAACACAGGAGACATTTGAAATTGATTCTACCCAGGGGCGGCGAAACACTTTACGCCCGAGTGGGTAGCACGCATAGGGTTAGGGATCCATTAGTAAGGATTTTTCCCCTTTTCGCAATGTACGCGCTTACGTTACATTCACATTAAATCACGTTCGTTTATGCAAATGGAAATGTGGTACATCGATGTTTCCAAATGTGTGTAGTGCTAGATAATTGCATTGAACATCTAAATTTTTTTGAAATGGTTAAAAATGTGTATTACCCACTCGGTTATTTTCGAGTGGGTAGTACTACCCATACTACCCACACTTTCCGCCGGCCCTGATTCTACCAAGGGTAAAGATGTTGATTCATGTGTATCTTTCATGAAATTCGACTCAACAGCGGAATAATGAGCGAAATAAGTTTGTTTACAAAAATCTCATAAGCCCTTTTGAAGAATTGATATTGAATTTTACATGCGTTTTTAAATGACATGTAATCGAAAAAATCGTTGAGTAGTGGAAATTTCAATGTCGCTTGGATAAGATTTAATCTTCTGCAGTAATATTGACTGAGATATGTTGAAGCTTTGTGTTATGAGTTATGTGAGTTTTATTTATGTTAATTTGAACGGAAAATTGTATTGGATTCAGTTTTACGTCAATATTGAATTAATTAATGTACAAGTTACGTTACAATTAACATTCATGATTTTTTACTGTGTTGTTAAGCATACATCATCTAATCAAAAGAATTCCACCTTTTTGCCTTTCTCAATAGAAAGGTATTGCAATTGCTCTGAAAATCGAGGCCCGGAGGGCCGAGTGACATATACCATTCGATTCAGTTCGTCGAGTTCGGCAAATGTCTGTGTGTATGTATGTATGTGTGTGTATGTGTGTGTGTATGTGACCAAAAATGTCACTAGAAAAATGAGTGAGATGGCTGAACCGATTTTGACAAACTTAGTCTCAAATGAAAGGTGCAACGTTCCCATAGGCTGCTATTGAATTTCTAATGGATCCGACTTCCGGTTCCGGAATTACAGGGTGATGAGTACGAACACGCAGAAAATGTCGATTTTAATAAATTCTGCAATGAATGTATAAAGGTGAAAAATTTTCCAAAATATGACCACAACTGCTTCGATTTGTAGTATTAGGTCACTAACATCCATTCAAAGTCTATTTGGCCACATTGGCCACCATCATCGGTTCCGGAAGCCCCGGCGGAAGTATCTAAATTCAGAATAACAGTCACATCGGTTTCTCGGAGATGGCTAGACCGATTCGAATAAACTTGACCTCAAATGAAAGGTATTGCGTCCCCGTAAATAGCTATTTAATTTCATCCCGATCCGACTTCCGGTTCCGGAGTTACAGGTTGTGGCGATCACATAGCAAATTGTGATTCAAACCGATACTCCGATGAAAGTAAAAAAGGTAAAAATTTCGCTAAAATGTCTCTCAAACAACTTAAATTTGCTGTTCTAGGTCACCGACGGCCAACCAAACTTTCGTTGACTACATTGACCACCATAGACGGTTCCGGAAGTGCCCGGGAAAAGCGGCCATCTTTCAAAATTTACGAACTCACATCAGTTTCCCGGAAATAGTTGGACCGATTTTCACAAACTTAGTCCCAAATGATAGCTATAATATCCCCATAGCTGTCTATAAAATTTCGTACGGATCGCTTATATGGGTCCGGAAATATACACTAAATCGTCCGGTCACATATGAAATTCCCATATAAGCCGGAACTCAATTTTTTTTTTTTCAAAGGGGGGACCTCATGAAATTTCAGAAATCGAATTCGTATTTTTGATGCCAAACATCTTCAAAATGCATGAAACGTCGAGATTTTATGCTATCCCGAAAAAAAATTTTTTTTTGTAAAAATCGACTTTTTGGGACTGCCGATTTCGCACCTTTTTTCAGTTCAATATTACCGTGGCTGTTTTTTCTTTTTCAAAATTTTAGAACTCGAATAATGATTTATTTTCCTGTATATAGTTGTCATGTGATGTATAATAATAGAATGTAATATATGCATTTAACAGCTTTTAATGAATATAAACAACGCACACATTATCGTGTTCATGATTGAGAAAGGCACAATTGCACCGCTAGGTGGATTAAAATAGGTTTTTTATAAAAAAATGGTCGAGTACCGGTATTTTATCGATACTACCGGTACTGAGCGTTTCAGTACCGCAGCACCGATTTTTGACAAAACGGTTCGGTACTAGTAACCCTATTAATATCTCTGACTAGAGTTTCCTAGTGTGAGTCGAGTCAGCAAACTGTACAATGTACATTATGCGGTTTGGGAAATTTTGTATTTTGTGAGGTAAAGTGGGAAATGGCACTTTCTGGGCAAACTATCAATGTAGAGTTGTCATGCTCTATTGACAACTATCTATTGGAACCCTAACCGAATCTTTATGGTAAAGCGACGCGTGCAGAAAAGTTTTTGTGCTCTAATGCCACTTCGGTTTTTCGGGACGGCACCGGTGGTTGAGCGGTAAGCGTGACTGCTACTCATTCCAGTTGGCCTGGGTTGAATTCCAGCCACGGTCAATGAGATTTTTATGAGATGAGTCTGGTCTCACGCCTTCCGTTGGTATCCGGTCCATGAGTTTGATGGATCCGGTATCTAGTCCAGATAGTGCAGTCAACTCTTTGGCGTCGGTAAAGAAGAAATAGAATCCAACTTCTATACTTACTAACAAATACCTCCTCCCGTGATACTTATGGAGTTCGCAGTAGTATATGCGGCCTCTAGAAAAAGCAAGTATCCATTCCTTCCCTTTCCTTCCTCGATCTACGTTCTGGCCTGGCTGGCGCCGGTATTGATCAATAAACAATTTAGGATTACCAGGAGTTGCACCTTGAAAGATGTTTCGCTACTCCTAAGCATAATTATCTAGTGATTCCCTGTGCAACTTCAGCTAGTCCATATCGATAACGGACTAGCAGCCAGGGGTGGTCGTACAAGCTCAATCTCTAATGTCACTTCGGTTTCTCGGAGATGGCTGATTTGACCAAACTTAGTCTCAAATGAAAAGTGTTACATCCCTACCGCAATCCCACTAGGGTGGGACAAAAATTGGATTCCAGCTCCGAGCAACATTTTAGGTTCCATTTGGGTCCTAGAACAACTGTGCAAATTTTTAGCTCCATCCCTGGAACTATATTTTTGCGCCCGCTGTTTGAAGTTTACATGAGATTTTGTATGGGAAAATTAACTTTCACAAAATAATTCCTTCAGGGGTCGCCCATTACTTCCTAAAAATAACTGTCTCGAAAACCACGAAACGATCTGACGCTTGAGAAAAAAGTTATTAAGCAGAAACCGATTGATGCTCTGACGATTGATAAAATATTCATTTTTTCTAGCACCACTGCTTTTCGTTGTCCAATTATACGCAATTTTGTTTTAATTTTCTCTTTATGTGTCAAAACCATTTATCTATACTGTTTGGTCACTTCGCA
Organism: Topomyia yanbarensis; assembly: GCF_030247195.1. Classification (NCBI taxonomy): domain Eukaryota; kingdom Metazoa; phylum Arthropoda; class Insecta; order Diptera; family Culicidae; genus Topomyia; species Topomyia yanbarensis. The sequence goes on along the minus strand of NC_080672.1, from coordinate 372,855,576 downwards.
AGAGTTTTGAGGAATAAATTGAGGCTTCTTTTATACATAATAAGAGAAACTTAAAAAATTTGTGTATAATTCGACTATCAGCAGCAGTGATGCTAGAAAAGTGAAATTTTCATCAATCTTCAGGACATCGATCAGTTTTTTTTTTTTTCTAAATAACTTTTCCACAAGCATCAGATCGTTTCGCAGTCTTTTAGACTTTGTTTCCTTGACAAATCTATATATATAAAAATCAAAGTTTGTATGTATATGATTTATGGACTCGAAAACGGCTTAACCGATTGCCGTAAAAAATTATACATAGTAGGCCTTTGTTATGGAGTATGTTTGTGCGCTGTTGGTTGGGGATTATCTGCTCGCCAGATGGCGCTTCGGAACAAATTGTGTTTTCCTCTTATTTCGTTGAAAGTCACACCAGCGCGCGATGGGTATTGGCTAGTTTTCTATAAAAAGCAGACATCTATTTATTTTTAGGAGGTAAATGGCGACTCTTGGAAGAATTATTTCGCAAAAGACGACTTTCCCATACAAAATCCCATGTGAACTTTAAACCCTGGGCGCAAAAATATAGTTTCACCGATCGAGCTAAAAATATGCAGAGTTAGCCGGCGCTAATCTATTCCGACAATAAGTTAGTGTCGGTTTCTGATGAGGCGAAGCCGAAACACAACTGAGTATGAAATAAAGATTTGTGTCCTCAAGTGCAAAGACTGGTTTTACCAACAAATTTTCACCCTAGTGAGAAATTTTGGTTTTTACCAAATTTTCCTCCTTGGGGTGAAATATAACATAGTGCTTTCGCATAGGCCTGCTAAGCCAAGACAAGTTTCGGCTTCACTGTGTCTCATCAGCATAAACAGAACTTCTGCTCGAACAGGACATCACGTTTGATTGACAAACAAAGTGTGTTTTAGTTTTAAGGGATTTGCGTCAAGCCGGCGCTAATCTATTCCGACAATAAGTTAGTGTTAGAGTAGTGATGAGGCGAAGCCGAACCGCAACTGAGTATGATGCAGAGTTGTTCTGGGAGCTAAATGGGACCCAAAAAGTTACTCGGAGCAAATTTTTATTTTTATTTTTTTCATGTAACCATGTCCCACTCTAACCCCCATCCCTCCAGGCTATTTAATTTGTAAGTATGTTCTTGTAAGTTGCCCACTACTACGCGAAAATGAACAAAAATTTACAACTAAATGTGAACGGTACAGAACAGCGGTGAGCATAATGTTGCGTAAACAAATACACTCTATGGAGTATATAGTCTAAATTAGGTATATTTCCAGCCAGCGCTAAATTGTTACCCTTACGGATTACAAATTTCATCTCGATGCGATTTCCGATACCGGAATTACGCGAAGTTTCCCACTTTACCCCCAAAACAAAAGACTTTCAATTTTGGTTATTTTGAACAGTCGGAGTTCGGTAACTCTTAGGAAAATAAGTATTTTCGGTTAGTTTCTGAGAACAAAGAGAGCTTATTTGCTTTTCTTCACTGCGGGAAGTTTACACTTGAAAGTAATTAGTTATGTTCACTTAACAGAACTCAAAAAATGCGTCACATTATCCCAGTTACATCTGCGGTATTCTACTGTTTCCTGGAATTTCTGGACGTATCTTTCCCTGCTACTTCTTCGATGCTGCTTACGGATTCCTAGCTGCCTCGTTCCGTTGATGACTTGCTGTTTTATTACTCTTGACACGTTTTTATTACATTTTCCTTAATGCTCAGAATTTTCCATGCGAACGTAGAATTAACTCATTTCTATGTTTACTGCAACAAAAAACCCAACTTCAAACTTCACAGGATGTAAACATTACATTGAAAGAGAAACTATGAAATGTTTAATTAATATTTGTCCATGCACAGTGTTTTCAAATAGTCAAAAACGTGATCGAAGTTATTTTAACCACGAAAAGTCGATTTTTGGACTATAGTGTTAAAATACCGCGAGAATAGATTTTATGTAGTGATTTATGTGACTATAATTTTGCCATGTGTGAGCGTGAATCAAACTGTCAAAAATATGCCCGTTCGTTCCGATTAGTATCTACAGCGCCGTCTGAACTTGACTAGTTGATGCAACATTGATTGAGGATAGAGTATTCAGAACAACACTCTTCAGTCTATCTTCTGACCTCGCATCAAGCAGAATCGAAAAAAATCGCTCCGCTGTAGGCACCAGTGAAGCAAGCCAGCGCTTTGTTCTATATTCAGTGCACAAACAGTATTGTATCGTTGGCCCTGGCTGTGAAGTGCAATGAGTCTGCCAAAGGAAACAAAAGAGCCCGTGCTATGGGATAGCACGATTTCGATCGATTTTAATAAAACTCGTGCTGGACCCACTATTCAGGAGATGGAACAACTAGTTAAAGTTAAAATGGAGCTTAACCTCGCGGATGTTGCGTACATTCAACTACACCACGCCAAAAACTGTGTATTGATTACGTTTAGAAGTTTAGCACAGGCAGAAAACTTCATTGCATTGAACAACATGCAACAATAGCTCGAATTGAATAACACCAGAATCAAGATCCACGTGTATATGGAAAACGACATGGTGGAGTTCGTATCCATGATTTGGCACCGCGCACTAAGGAAGGTTGCATCAAACGAATTATGAATCTATTACGAATGACACTTCGAGAAATTTTTTCACCGGTATTCCAACGGCGTTTGTATTGAACGATAACGTGACTAAAGCGACGGATAACGCAACTAATACTTCACCACCAAGGAAAAGGATCTCAACACGCAGCAGCAAACTGCATCAGCAAGATCTGGCAGACAGACATTCTTGTTTGATTTTTACTTATTGTAAAAACTTAAAAGATCCACGGCTCAGTTGTGCTAATGCATTGAGCCGTGTCAAATAGACTCTGAGAAAAAAGGGAACAACACCCTGGTGAAATCATTTTAAGTTATTTTCCAATGCTTATTTATTTTACCCACATAATTTCGTTAACGCAAATTTGTGCCAAAATCAAAAACATTAAAAAACTTATTTAACATTCTGGAAGTGCGTATACGTTGCAAATATCTAGTACGTGGATGTATTCGCACAGGGCTTATTTTGTATGAAGGCGGCTTCATTTTTATGTACAGTAGAGCTATCGCCTTCCATCTCCAGGGCTAAACAAGAGTACAAAGTTTCAATGAATAACACCAAATTTATCATTAAATTGACGCAGTTAAGTTTCTGTCATAAAATCACTTCCGTTCAATGAGAGGTGGATTGTATAAACACACACACATTTGTGGAGTTTTCTATGATATGCCCGTTAAAACCACTCATTGAAATAACTTTTTCCGGTGATTTTCCAAATAATTGTTAGGCATTTTTGTCACAGAAATATATTTCTATCTCTTACATTTGTTGAGTTATCGACGGTTATAGCCTCAACTACAATACTATTAGGAGACCATACATAAATTATACTACTCATTTACAGGGTAGATGGAAAGTAAGAGGGAGGTTTCTAACTACATGCCCTATAACTTTGTTGGATAAGGTAAATGTTTATATGCATAAATGAGTAAACTAAAGTTTTCTTCTCATCTTAATCCTCTACTTAATACCCTTATAAAAGGGGAAATATTGCTTGTGGCAATGAAAATTGGATTCGAGCTGCACTGCGTACCAATTTTTTCTCCAATAAATTCTTAAAGGTTCGTTAGACTGGTTTTTCTATGAGAGTACCATCTCTATCACTCATTTGTTTTGACAGCTCGCAGTTTTCAGTAGCAGTTTGATTACTCGCACTATAAAAGTGTAGAATCCAGGAATAGTGAGAAGTGAAAAGTTCACTGAAGATCAAAAATCAACTTTCCATGGTCCAAACAATTTTGATCACGTATTTACCTATTTGGAAACACTGTGCAGTAGGAGAATTTATTTAGTTTGACTGAGCCGTGATTCTTTTATGTTTTGCTATTTGTAAAATGAGGAGCTCAGTGCAGTTTTCAAAAAGCCCGTTTCGAGATATGGGAGAAAAACGAAAACTACCGTAAATACTTCTTTTAAGGGATTACACCGCTGCATAATTTTTAAAAATCGACAAGAAATTTTATTGCCTAAAATATGCTTTATTTCGGGGTTTTTCTGCTAATAAGTGTGCCATTTTACGAATTAGCAAAATATCGAAAGAAAAATCCTATGTAGGTTGCTTGCTATCGTTCTAGAGAGTAGAAAGATTTTGGTTTTTGTCTCCAGGAAAAAAAATACGGAAGACAGATTTCCGGTCTTTGAATCTTACCAAAAAAGGTCGCCGGCGGGAAAATACTACTCAGTCGCCATCTTATGATGAAATTACTTGAAAACATTACTTTACGTGCATCATAATTAGTATTGTGAATCCCATTTTAAATTATCTTGATTCACCTATTCATTGCGTCAATAAAAATTACAAAATATGCCAATTTTTTCATGCTCTACAGTGGTATAACCCCTTAATATAACATTGTAAATATAGTACATTATTCTTTTCTGTTTTCTGCAATACATTCGTACGGCACAAAGGCATTTTCGACAAGTATACGTAGTTTAAAGTCACCTTATTTTTGAAATATGACCTTTTTTCGAAATCACGAAAAACCGCACTATGCTACATTCCTCCCTAAAGAGGAAAAAATGGATAAACACCAATCTTTCTCCCAAAGGCGAAAATTTTTGCTGAAACAATTCGTGCAAAAAGAGACAATATTTCTATGAACCGTTATTTCTATTTCGACCAAAAGGAATGCCAACAAAATGAACGAATCTCAAGGCGATCGATCGATTGGTTTCAAAGGTTCCCAAATGCCGCCATCTGTAAGCAAAGTGGAATACTGATTGAAAGTAAACTTATGGCTTTTTCCAAATTCTGGGGTTCTGTTTAGTTTCTTCATATAAAGAACAACAAGAAGCTAGCATATCAAGAAAACACTAAACGAAACAATATAAATGAGCATGTGCAATCGAGTATTCCAGAAATTATAAACAGCAGTGGGCTTTGAATATGGTTGGTTATGGTTACACATTATATACAATGCAATTTTTGCTACTCTGGTCAACGTTCAAATAATGAAAGTTTAACCAACCCTCCTTCAATATTTTTCCTTCTTGATGGATGCAGTCATAATCCTCAAACAACGTTTTGTAACTATGAAGGACAGATAACACCTTCTGAGCAGACTATATCATAGTTGGTATGTCTATTACACTGTACGCAGCTCACCTAAGTTCGGTGGTGGGACACCGCATATAGTGTGTTAGGCCGTTTGCCACTATCAGTCAGATTGGCCAAAAAACTAATAACTTTTTGAGATTTTCTCATATCATCCAGCAATTATCGACCATATTTGTACATCAGCAATGACATCTGCTTGTGGAAATCTGAAATTGTCTTTGCTCTTCGTATGTTTTGAATCCAACTTATCATACTCATGCTCGATAGCTGTTTATACTGACGGCGCCGGTGGTTGAGTGGTAAGCGTGACCGCCACTCATTCCAGTTGGCCTGGGTTTATTTCCAGCTGAAGTCGTTGAGATTTTTCTGAGGTGAAAAAATCTGTGGTCACGTCTTCCTTCGGAAGGGAAGTAAAGCCGTTGGTCCCCGGTCCATGAAATTGGTGGATCGATATCTAGTCCAGGTAGTGGAATCATCTCTCTGGCGTCGGTAAAGAAGAAGTATATCCAACTTCTATACTCTACTAACAAAAATATTCTCCTCCCGTGATACTTGTGGAGTGCGCAGTAGTATATACGGCCTCTAGCAAAAGCAGGTATTGGACTAACAATTCCTTCCCTTTCCTTCCGCGATCTACGTTCGGGCCTGGCCGGCGTCGGTATTGATCAGAAGAAACACTTTAGGATTACCAGGAGTTGCACATTGAAAGATGTTTCGCTAATCCCAAGCATAATTATCTACTGATTCCCTGTGCAACTTCAGCTAGTTCCGATCGATAACGGAGTAGCAGCCAGGGGTGGTCGCACAAGCTCAAGCTCATACTCGACAGCTGTTTATACTTGTTCAATTGAAGGACCCCTCAGTTCAATAGTGCCCGCGTAGTTTTAAGACAGCCCTGCTACTTCCCCGAAAGTTTTTGAAATTCATCACCTTGCGACGTGTGGTACTTCCAACGACTGAATTATGGTGTCAAAGCAATTAAAAATATATAACTTTACGAAATTAAAAAGGATTATAGTAAATAAGAAACAGTCGCATGCTCATTGCAACCATAATAGCTTTCACTCAAATATGAGAAAAATCTGCTAGATATGAGGCAGAATCAAAATGAATTATCCAAGCATTCCCAACAAACATTAGGAGCTGAACTATAAGACTACGTGTTGATTTAAAGCAGATTAAAGGTTATGTAAGCTGAATAAAACTTTCGCTGAACTACTTAAACATTAACAGTTTATTCAGCCTATTTAAAATCCAGTATTCGCCAGTTCCAACTAGGCTGAACTATACTGCTAATAAATGTAATAGCGACAATATTAAAGCTTTTATTCAACCATCCTAATTAGACTGAATTGCGAGTTGAATAAACGATGCTGTTACCAATAGTATTACCTTTAATCATTAAGCTGCACTACATGTCTTCAAGAGGTTGTTTCTACCTTTACATTTGCCGTTATACCACCTTTGACTTTTAGCTGAATTATGTGTTTAACAAAGGTAACTACTACAAAAATTGGCGCGATTAGCAAATCATGAGGAATGGCAACCGACCTGGGTTCGAGTCCCAATACACACACAATATTTTTTTTACTATTAAGTGAAGGATTTTTTTATTATTTAGGTATATTCCAATTGAGATGTTTTGCATATATTACAGTTAAGGAGCAATAGATCATTAAATGAATAAAGAAATAAAGAAAGTTTATTTAGTTTTTTATATCTACTGAGTTTTCACCACGGGAAATACACGATTTACAGCTTTTCAATGTACAAGCTTACCAAATCACACGCGCCCTCGTTTATGTAAATTTACCTTTTAATTCGAAACGGTCTGTTTACCTGTGAAACATGAATATTCTCATATTGAACACAAGAGAAACTTTTTGTTCCAACGTTGCTATAAATTTTAGACACCAGCATTGTTACCATGATTTTTTTCTATCCATCGACTTGCAAACAAAGATATAATGAAATGATTATTAGCGCTGGCGAACTTAATTGATATAAATAAATAAACTATTGAATTCGAACAGCGACTTCCGCTTACCAAAAAAATCACAATGGAAAGAAAATCATTTGGCAGGAAGTGGTAAATAAATTGAGACGATTGCCATCTTAGAATAATAAATGACTTCAATCCATCATTCAGTTACCACCACTTTCATATAACACCCATTTTTACTTATCTAAATGTTTGTGACAACCATAAATCCTCACCTTGGAAACAAAAGCGACTATAATCATCATTTTTGAAATAAATAAATTATCTAATTTAAAATTCCCGAATGTTCTAAAAATTATTAAATAAAAAAAAATTGAAATTACAAAATTATCGTAGGTTGGGATTCGAACCCAAGCCAACTAAGTTCACTCAAATCTATGGAAGGCTACTGTAGCCTTTGTACAGACTCTATTCAGCAGCGTAGACTTGTCGGTACATCGGTGAAATCTTAAGCATTCGATGTATGCAAGATTGGTGCAGACAGTAAGGTAAGTGCTTAGTATTCAACAGGTTGCTGGTTCGGATCCAGGTACGTGATATGATATCCAACAAGGTAATACAATTTTTCTGTAACTGTAACGTAACACTAATAAAAGAATTTGGCTTCCAAAGAGATTGATAGCGTGTGTAACTTGAAATAAATGTCTTTTTTAACAATTTTCCTATGATAATTCTCTCAGCTGAATAGCGGTAACGAAAAGGTTTATTGATAAAGCTGAACTGTGGTTTTCTTCAGGCTGTATACGTGCTGAAGAATTGTTCTTTCATGTGTCTTAATCAGACAAGCTGAATAAATTCTCCAAATCCCGGATGTTTAAGGGTGGAATAAACGATATATGATTACACGTATACTTCCAATGTTCAGCTAGAGCTGAATAAAGCAACTGTTAAAACGTTTATAAAACCACGAAATGTTTGTTGGGTTGGTACTACTTAATTTCAACTTGCCTCGATCGATGTTCAATCAAATTCCGCAACTTTTCATATACAAATTATGATAGAAATCCGACGACTAATTAAGTGCCTCTTTTTTTGGCCCACTGTGCACTATATGGCTATTTAACCGATTCAAACGTCAATCCAACATTTTGATTCAAGTTTCAATTTATTTTTTAACAACAACAACAATAAAACACCAAGTATACATACTATGGAAAACACCGGATCTTAGCCAACCAACCAGAAAACCTTGTGATGGCGCTTACCGAGGGGGTACGTTGTGCTGATTTTCAATGCTCACCAGAATCGTTCCGACGTAGTGATGGCAGCAATTCGGATCGTCACCCTAGTTGCAACAGTCCAGTGCAGAAGAAATAGCGTAGATCGCACTAGCACCAACCAAAGCCGAGAAGCGCAAAATGGCGGACTGGGCATTCGGTATATACGAACAGACGTGCAACTTGGAATTTATATGCACAAAGAACTTTGCATTGAACCACAATTTATTTCCTACACTTTCGACTTATTATCGACGAATTATCGGTCACAGAAAATTTTATTCCTTATCACATGCAAGTTTAACGAAGACTGTCTGATGATCGCGACAGATCGAAGTACGAAGGCGATCATCATAAACTGGGTTGCCAGAAGGGCTAGAGAAATTGGCATAATTTTACGCCCGTTAGCAGCAATAACATGCGAAACGCAATGTTGTTCATTACGGTTGCCAATAATTCTGTACGGTAATCTTTATATCTTTGTCACATCTGGGTCTGTCATCGGACAAATCCACATGAAAACGTCCAAAAGTGACTTCATGAGGTATCGAAAGGAAGACTCGATACTTTTTGGCTGGATTCGGCCTGATTCACTCTGCCCGGTCAGTCTAGGACTAACAAGGAAGCAATACTGTTGTTTTTGCTCTTCACTCCTCCCTAATTTTTTTAAATCTGTCATGAGGTTTGCAAAAACCCAAGAAAGAAGTTTAACAATGCCCTTGTGAAAGTGTCTACATGCATCATTCCTGGATATACTCTGGATTTGATTAAATGCACTGATAGAATATATTCGTAAATCGCTTAGAAATTACAGAAAATTTTCGTGAAATATACGAAATTTTCGTACATATAATGAATCATACGTAGTTCTATTGAAACACTTTTATTTTTTATTACGAGTTTTTCGTGAAAACCACGAAACGACTTTCGTTGGCTTATTACGAAACAGCTTCGTCCGACAAACGAATTGTTCGCTGCTATATACGAATATCTTTATTATATTTACGAGCACCATTCGTCAAACCGTGAACTTGCTATACGTCAGATAATTGTCGAGCATCACGACGGTCTCGGTCTGACTATTTAGTAGCCGCATCCGTATCTGCCGGATTTTCTGAACCTCTTCTGCTTCCTGTTGATCCAGAATCTGGAGCAGTACGGATTCAGTTGAGCCATCGCGAACTGCTCGTTGGTTTTGTATGAATAATTTTGAGTTTTTCTCTTCAGGATTAATGTCAAAATAATATGCGATTAAATACGAAAAATTCTCTTAGATGAACGAAATGAATTCGTGCGACCAACGAGATTGTTCGTAATATACACAAACGTTTACTAAAATAAGCAAAACATTTCGTTTCATTCACGAAAAATAATGTCGTTTTCAAAGACGACATTCGTGCAATGTACACTAAATAAGTAAAATTAACGAAAACTTTCGTTCATTAAGCGGCCATTTACACCATAATTTTTCTAGTCCTCAATAATGATGAGCAGGTTAAAATAGAATCGAATTTGCCAGATCGATCCCTTTAATTAAAAAAATCGGTGCTGTCAAACATCGATCCTAAAAGATCGAATGCGATCAACGAAATCGTTTGCATTATACATAAACGTTTATTAAAATAAACGAAACATTTCGTTTCATTAACGAAAAATAATGTCGTTATTAACGATTACGTTCGTGAAATGTAAACCAAATAAGGAAAATTTACGAAAACTTTCGTTCATCAAGCGGCCATTTCTTTGTACCATAATAAAATCGATTTGGCCACATCGATTCTTTAAATTAAAAAAAAATCGATGTTATGAAACATCGATCCTAAAAGATCGACTGAAAGAATAAGAGGCTAATAAATACGAAAACAATTCTAAGATAAACGAAATAAATTCGTTCGACCAACGAAATCGTTCATCATATACATAAACATTTATAGAAATAAACGAATCATTTCGTTTCATCCACGAAAAATAATGTCGTTATCATCTATAACATTCCTGCAATGTACACTAAATATGTAAAATTTGCGAAAACTTTTGTTCATCAAGTGGCCATTACTTCACACCACAATCTTTCTAGTCCCCAATAGAGGTGAGCAGGTTGAAATAAAATCGATTTTGCCAGATCGATCCTTTTAGTTAGTTAAAAAATCGTTGTTGTTAAACATCGATCTTAACTAATCGATTGAAAAAATGATATGCTAATTAATACGAAAACTTTCCTAAGATGAACGAAATAAATTCGTGTGAACAATGAATTCGTTCCTAATATACATAAACGTTTATTAAAATAAACGAAATATTTCGTTTCATTCACAAAAAATAATGTCGTTATCAACGATAACATTCGTGCAGTGTACATTAAATGTGTAAAATTTACGAAAGCTTTCGTAAGCGGCTATTCTTGTTCATGAAATGAACATTCTTGTTCATGAAATGAACGAAACCTACTATTTACAATGCACGAAAATACTTCGTTGCAGAAAACGATGAATGAATTCGTGCATTGCACAATCAATTTCATTATATTTACGAATTGATATTATCAGTGTGAGGATATTTGAACCTCAGACATTTGGTAGCTTAAATAGTTTTTTAAATATTCTTTTATGGTGCTACACACAAGCAGAACATTATTGTGTTGCTGAAATAAAATAATTTTCAAGTTTTTTTTTCCTAGTTAAATTTTAAACCCCATTTCAAGATAAATGACGAAAGGTATAGCATATTATGCGTTGCGGCAACGTACACTCGGTATCTTTTATATTCCGACTGTTTTACATTGCTGACATTGAAACGAATTGTTTCGATCATATTTATAAATTCGAGTAATTTGTATGATTCGATTCGAAAGCAATTTTGAACAAACTCTACGTAACAACTAAACTGTTGAAAAGATCTAATAACAAATAGTGAAAATGTTAATTAATATGACGCAAACGTTAATGACAATAATAATAAAGAAAACTATGCCCACAGATTGTACGAAAACAATCCAGTAAGTAAAGCAACATTGTTGTTGGTTTAAGTTGCATGAAAATCTAGAGTTACCAACTTTGCCTTAATATTGACAAATTTGGAAAGCGTCCTTTACTTTATGTCAAATGCCATTGCTTTCAGTCTCAAAATCTTGGCATATTCAAAATCTTTCAGATCAAGTTTATTCCGTGAGAAGGATTTTTTTAATGCTCATTTGAATTAGTCACTTCATTCCTACGTAAATTTTATGTTTAAATGCAAATAATGTTCACCCTCTAGGGCCCATTGCAATCGAAATCACTTTCACTCAAATATGAGTAAAATCTGTTATATAGCTGAACATGAGGTAGTATGAAAATGAATTATCTTCATCTGGCATTGGTACTACATAATTCCAACTTGCTTCGATCGAGATCGAATCGAACGTGTCTTTAACTTGCTTATTTGGTCACCCTAGCAAATCTGAACATTGTACCTTGTACAATCACGGGGTAAAACATTGAAATGATATATACTTCAAGCGCGTCATTCAATGTGACGGCCTACAAACAACCGACGATTTGTGGAATCGTGTTGTTTATGTACCATCATTTCTCACCTGTCGCCCGATACCTGAACGATATACATTTTCGCATCAACACTTTCGCGGCAAGCGAACCAATCGTCTCTAAAATAAAGAGGACACACAGGAACTAGCCGAGTATCGTACCCTGCCACCCACACCCGAGGACCATCTCAGTCACTCCTGTACTGTGCGGCTATAATAATATAATTGACGCTATTTGCTAAAATCAATACGTTCCCATGATGAATATTTTAGGAAAGTTAAACGTGACGTACCTACCATTCACCTCACTCCTTGTTCCACCGACTGCTGGCGGCTGCCCGTCAGCCCCAAACAACTCGCGAGCGAGAGTACGTATTAAAGAGGAAAAGTTTTCCTCATCCGCGCTCCACTTTCCTTAGCACTCTTGTAGCACCACTTATCTTCTCATGTCAACACCCAAAGTCGCACACTTGAGCCGCACAAAAAAGCAGCACGTTTGTTGACTACTTGTTCTTCACGTGGAAGGATTGACAAACACTTCACTTTGGTTTTTTGTTTTACTTTGCGATACCTACAGTGCACCAGTAGTGACGCGACATTCGAGAACTATAAAACGCTACGATTTAAAATGCAACCACCCTCTACCCTGCCCTGGGGAGGTTAGCTCTGCCATCACATTCTTCACTTTCGATTCAGGCAACCGCACACACAACCAGTTTGTAGGCACTTGTTCAGACTTACTTTTCTCCTGTTTTACACCTTTTCCGGTTGCCCAGTTCCGTTCTGACACTTGCTGTGTAGCCGTACGATTACACGGCTAGCATTTTGACTCCTGCACCACTCTCACAGATGATGATGATGATGGTGGTGTTCCACCTTAGCTTCCATCCACATAAAGCAATAACTTACACACAGCTATATCAGGCAACCATTCACTCGCTACTGGGTTATTTTAATCACACATCGTTCGCATTTTTTCTTCTTCCACGAACAGAACTTTTTTTTGCTCGCACCACCCGAGATACTAGTCCTCAATCACCTACCAGTACCAGCGTCTCCATTACGGTTTAGTACCGGAAGAATGTAACTTTAGCTCTGCCGGAAACTACCTGGTCTGAGACTGCTCTGGCGCGGAATTTTTCGTGCCGTCCAAACACTTTTTCGTTCAGTGGAGGAAATAATTCACAGCCAGGTCTCTGCAAGTGAGCTGCAGGGGAAGAAAAATTTAAAAATAATGATTAGTTGGAAAGTTGGTTTGTGAATTTTTGTCGGTTTAAGTTGAAAGTGTGAAGGTAGATACTGCTTCTTGGAACCTTTTAAACTCTATATAGCTTGAGATTCAGCTTGATCTTAAGTTTATGCGGTCAATAGATGACAATTATTCGTACGTGCGAGGTCGTGCTACACCCATATTGTCTAAAGAGTGCTTTTTGAGCTAGAATTCTTCTAAAGGTTCAAAACCGCAGGAAAATAGATGTGATGGATTTCGAAAGTCTGCAACTTTTGTTGTACTGAATGGAATTATTCCACTATTGCACTATGTTCCACAAATTTTGTAATAAATTTTTGAAGAATTAATATTATTAATAGCATTAATTACGAAAAACCTATTTCAAACAAATCTTTCGAAAGCGGATCGAGAAAAAATTAAAGCTTTCAGCCTATCTTAGACGAAGCCGCCAATAAAAGAAGAATCAATAAAAAATCTAAATTTTGTAATGATTTAAGTGGTTCGTTGAATATTTACTTGTACGACCATTCGTAGCTAGCTGGTACAATGCGATGGAGTATCTGCTACAAGACTATAAATCGAGACCGGTATACTATGAAGGCAATATTTAGAGCCCCGAGCTGCTATCTGTATTATTTCATTTTATTCGTGCCCACATTAGAAGTCATTCTGAGTGTAAGAACAATAAAGAATTTTTTCTTGTTGCGAAATCAAATTTTTACTTGACATAAGATACCTTTTTCAGATACAACAATCCAACTGTACACTTTCATAAAAACCGAGAAAAATATTATTTGAAGCATGTGAGCATTGCTACATTTGAACTAACAGCCCTACGTCACTCTGGTTATGTCTCCGACTATATAAACCCGTCCCATCTTTGCTCCTTAAGGTTTTTGCATTATTTTGTGTATCATTCCTTATTTAAGGATAATTATGTCGTGAGCCATTTGAACTTCCTGGACTAAAAATAATTGCCACCACCATATTACTTTCAATCAGTCTCCTTTCGTACTTCTATGCCTCCAGCCATTGCTATACTACCCTGCACCGGTCTCTAGCATCATGTAATGATGGCTTTCTGTGAGAAATATTCCTCTCATGAAAGTCAAAAATAAAATTGTCTTCATGGTTGAAATCTAATCCATGAACCTCCAATCGGACCCTTCGTGCTTTCCTGGTCAAAATTAAAAAAAAAAAGCTTTAACAGTTCTTAGATATCAAAAACTCTGACTAAACGATATTAGGTCTGGGTCGAAATACTAAGGCTTATCTGGGCTGCTGGTAACAAGGCTTAAACGACAGAGTTCCGTATCGACGTACCCGGACGCGAAGTAAAGATTGACTGTGTTGTATGAATTTTGCAGATCAAATGAACCAGCTGGCAAACATTACTTATGATCGCATAAAACTACTGCTCACGGTTGTCGTCCCGTTAGAGCAGAAATTCTGATTCTTAGAGCCGACGACAACTGTTAGCAGTCTTTTTATGCGATCATAAGTAATGTTTGCTTTGTTGGACTTAACGTCTGCATGGCGGTCACGACGGCTGCCATGTGCTGAAGAGCGGAACGCGAAACGTTCAAAACAATTCCATACATGATTTTTTATGAACGTGTCCACTGGAAAACAGACAGAGAAAGAATGACCGGAACGGTGAGAATGAAGAAACGATGAAAATTCACCTTTATTGGAAACACTGAGAAAAGATATGTCCTCAAGCAGGAATCGAACCTGCGATCTTCCAGTCTCTAGTTGGGTGCGTTAACCACTCCGCCATCGAGGAACTGTGATGATGCCATCACATGTTCCCAACAGTTTTTGCGATCGCCGCTGCAGCCTACAATACCTCATAATCACTGCCAACTGTCTGGTGGCGACTGAGTTAGGAAATGGGGCAAACAGTGATAATAAATATCTCTAGCCTTGAGCGCAGTCCAGTGGACCTGAAAATAGATAACGAGAGAGATTTGGCCCGATCGGTGAGAGGGACAGGTGAAGATCTGCTTATAGGAGACATTGGGGGTCGATGGGCCAATTAGGAGGTATTGGAGGCTTGCAGCGGTGATCACAAAAACTGTTGGGAACATGTGATGGCATCATCACAGTTCCTCGATGGCGGAGTGGTTAACGCACCCAACTAGAGACTGGGAGATCGCAGGTTCGATTCCTGCTTGAGGACATATCTTTTCTCAGTATTTCCAATAAAGGTGAATTTCTTGATTCTCACCGTTCCGGTCATTCTTTCTCTGTCTGTTTTCCAGTGGACACGTTCATAAAAAATCCTTAAGAAAGGAAAAAACAAAGACTCCCGTCCAAACAAGGAATATACAAAATTTCATACACAATAATGTTCACTCAAACTTTTATGGCGAGAGCACTGAAACTCAAACTCCAGCTCTTAATTGCACGATACCTCTGAAGTGCATGCGGGCATGTTTCGAAAAGTAACCTCGCGATGGGCAAGATATTTTGAATACCGTTGAGCCAATCGATCGTGTATTTACAGGGGTTATTTATAATCACAATAGCCAGTGATTAAACGAAGGAAATTCAGCTTCAAAACCTTTATACTTTATAATAAGCACAATTTTATTCATTCGTACCGTAACTCTCAGACAGTTCGGTTGTGTTTTTAATTTTGTATGGAGTGCGATTCGAGTTGCTAGCTAACTCAGCTAGCTAATGTATATAATCCAGCGGTAGGTGCAGAGACGGAAGGCATCGTCAACGATGAGATTTTGACATGTGAGGATCTGCTGCAGTACGGGGTTAGCTGTTTTAGAGATTGCTTTTTTCAGCTAGTCCTAGAGTTTGCAGCTTGAGTCCTACAGTTTGCACCCAGTAGTAGTTGCGAGGGATGATTCAAAAACGTACCCCCAATCATACTCTTATTGGTGACCTTCGCTGGTACCACTTTACCGAACTACTTTCTCTTGCACAAAGTCCGTTTCCCTATCCGTCTATTTGTACCGCGGGTCATGAATTCCACAAAAAGTAAACAATTGGGTCTTAAGTCACACACCCTAGGTCATCTAGATGCTTCCCGCAGTAAGAATGCTGAAAAGTGCCCTTACTGTGCAGAAAGTCTGTATGATAACTTGACATGTTCCGCGTACAAACTACGCGGGGTTAAACCGTAACGTTATCTTGCGGAAATTTCAAGCGTTCTTTCGCAGAAATGCAAATAAAATGCTACACCACCATCCTCGACAAACCTCTATGTCCTCTTGCCTCTTAACGAGGGCGAGGCTGACCCATACGAGGGAACATCTACTAGGGTGCCTAGAAGCTACAGGAATATGAGGCACATTCTCCTAAAATTCCTTGTAAAGGCCAGAAGGTGTCCCTTGACGGGAATCCGAAAGTGACGTCTCTTGGAAGTGCTGCATCCATACCGAAGCAAGTAGCTACAGGTCTCGGTGGATTAAGCTTGAGCTTGAGCTTGAGCTTGTGCGACCACCCCTGGCTGCTACTCCGTTATCTATCTGGACTAGCTGAAGTTGCACAGAGAATAAGTAGATAATTATGCTTGGGAATAGCGAAAGACGTGATTTTTTCACCTCAGAAAAATCTTAACGACTTCGGCTGGAATTGAACCCAGGCAAATTGGAATGGGTGGCGTCACGCTTACCACTCAACCACCGGCGCCGTCGTACAGGTCTCGGTGGATTAAGCGGGTCTTTTACTCGCGAGGCCTAAAATTGAGCACTTTTTTGGGAATACATTGTAAAGCATCTACTCAATGGGTTTAGAAACTTTTTTTTTAATTTGAAGATACATGTTTTAACTTTTCAATTTTACTTTTGAAGACACAAAAAAAAATCTCTCGCGACCTTCAAACTTCATTGATGACATTGATGTTGAAACTGCATGGGTCCCGCTTAAGTAAAGTTGTGGCAAATTGGGTAATCTGTCATCAGAAAACTCATATTTTTGTAATCATTTCTTTTATTTTATAATTTGTAAAAGTTATGTAACGATTTGTGAAGATTTCCAATATTTACGGTATTTTTATGGCCGTAGATCCTGACATGATCGAAAGTTTATAAAGTTTACCTTTTACTTCAGCCTGACGCCACTTGCACCAACTGTCCTCGCCGGGTGAACACTTTAAGTGTTGAGTATTTTCGTTCGATGACGAGCAATGTTCGAGGAAAGCCCAGATTGCATTTCACATATGTTCTAAAGAATTTGATGGCATATTCGTTTTTGACAGTGCACTACACCGGTGTAGTCGGTGCTACACTCATTCAAACTTGGGTGTAATCAGTCTATCTCTTTCTTTGCACTACACTGGTGTAGCCCCAAGAAAAAACGAAAACGCCATGAGTTTCTCCGAATCGCCAGCCCATCAAATTTTCTTAGCTGACCGATTGATTTGTCCCTTGACTTTCCATTTCCTTTCCCACAGATACCTTTGTTTTCTTTCTTCAGTTTTCGTAATCTCGTTCCCATACGCTTCTCAACATGTCCGACGCATTTTTTTCTTCCGTGCGATAATCGCGTTCCAAAAAAAGGAAGCAACCATTCACAGACGCTTACATTTACATAAACCGTAAAGAATGGACCGGTGAATTCTTTGAACAATGATTTTTCCATAGACAACCGCCATCGTGGTGCCGCTGCGCTTAGTATCTCAGAAACGGCCGGAGATGGATACTTTTCGGGTCCCAGAAACATGCCAAGGAATATGATTTTCACCAAATCCTTTCTCTGGCGTGTTCTCAGATACATATAGATTGAAATTAAACAAAGAAAAAAAATTGATTTTTTGAAACCATGAGAGTAGAAGACCCCCTTAAGGGACCGAAACAAGTATAAAAATATTCTTTGAAATTTTTGATGAACCTAGTAGAACACGGCAAAGCCAATTATAGAATTCTGCGCTTGGACAAGTCTCCCCATGATCCTCTACAGAGTCAAATCAGTCGGAAATACTGTAAAAAGCCGAAATCCCGGCTTGAGTTTGCCAGAGTACTGGCAAAAGCCAGTCGGAATTCCGAATTTGTGACAGAATAGGATGGATTGAACAAAAAAAAAATTAAAATCGATGCGATGCTTTGTTCCGGACTTTCTCCTTGGATTCTAGATGCCTGGATCCGACTTAGGCTCAAATTCAGACCCCGAATCCGGAATAGACCATGGATGCGAACCAATCCAAGGGTCCGAACTAATGCAGTCTGGATCAGAATCAGTTCCCGGATTCGGACCAGATCGCTGATCTAACCTATTTCCTTTCTCCTTGCCAGGCCCAGACTTGGTGTTTAGCTCCAGACAAGTGTCGGGATCCGGACCGAAATTTCTACAAAAGCGTACCTAGAGCACCGTTTAAGGGAACACTTTAGATTCATCGGGAGCCGTTTGTATGCGGGGCATGGTAATAGATCATGTGAACTCACCCCACAATAGGCAACCGTTTTCAGTAGTTCCAATGCTTTCCCTCATCCTCCTGATTCTCCGCGAAATTGTCATACCGACGCCTATTGCTGCAATAGTCTTTTTGTGCAAACAGGCGAACATGCAGACAATCCTTTTCCCAGAAGTTGGCTAAAATTTTCATTCTTTAAACCTGAAATCTTTCGGAGACATTGGAACATGTATCTTACTGCCCGGTTAGATTGTCTAACAAGGACTTAAATTTACATACACCGCAGCATCTTCCCTGACAATACTGATAGCGTTGACAAATGCCACAAGGGGGGTAAAACTGAGACTCCGCCAAGAGCACGAGAAGGCTACGCTACGACTCTGGCTATATGACAGTACTGTCTTTACGCATGGGCCCAGGCCAGGGCCGAGGGGCCCCGGGATTCTGGGGGTCCCGCGATGAGGATAGGCGCATAAAATCATACTCACTGTCTGCACTACTGGTGTCATGAAAACTTAAAAAAAGAGCGGTCCAATCTTTATTTGTTTCCAAAATTATTTCGATGAGCATTCTTGGATTAACATACCGATCAAAAGTAGAATATTCGTGAGTTGCTGATTTCAGTTTCGGTTAAATCAGATTAATGTCAAACGCAATGATATATATTAGACCGACCAAAGAATCGTTATCCTGCAGCAAGAAACTCGGTTGAAAAAGAATCATTCTGACTCTAAATCATCTAAATGGGATTCGCTAACACAATATTGAGTGATTTCAATTCGTTCTGTTCGCAGAGTGGAATGTTTATTGAAAAACAAAATATGGCTTTCTGAAGCCACATAATATCCAGTTTCACCACATCAGGAACGTGGTACTGCTCACGTTCAATACGTTAAGAATAACACTTTTGTGAGCTCAATAAAAATTGATAGATTCGTTTAAAGACATCTTCGTATTGAAATATTAACCAATACATAATTTTAACAGTTGAATTTTATTGGCATATTGTTAGTTGATTTTCTTAGAATTTCATAGTGTTATATTAACCATATTATACTGCATGATCAAACGAAATAGACAAACGAATCCTCGGTACATGCACTTCTGGTTTCGGTTAGCCTAAGGCCGAAGTAAAACGCATCAAACTGAGTGGCAGTGATGTAGTATATATCATGCATACTTCTAGTATATTAGATATTTTTTAGTTATACAACCAAAGGTTGTCCACGAAATTATTGCAGTACGTAGAAACGGTGGCCAAAAATAGATTTGTTATTCAAATTAAGAACAAAAATCAGTTTGTTATAAGTAATATTTAAAAACATTTTTGAACGGTACTCATCAACTTTTACACAGTAGTATCAGTAATGATCTACTTTCATTACATTTGCATTTCATTTTTTTCACCGTATTTTTAGATGCTGTTTCGTAATTGACGATTTACTGAAGCTCCGGGCAGTTTGGCGTATTGCAGTCTTAGGGCACAAAATTTATTTTAATGGGTCTATACAATTTTAGAACTGATTTTGCATAACGACACGATGTCATATCAGGCCAAAACACCGGAGAATCACAGTTTTGTCTAAAGAGGTAGTCGGCGTTTTTGAAGGCACTCTTTGTGGTAAGCTCTTTTTCCTGGTACATAATCCCGGTTGTGACATAAATCTGACCTCGTTTACCGTAACTGCAGATTGCTTGCCAAACCAAAAAATCCTGACTAATTTCGAATTAATATTCTTTGTATTGTTCAACGATATTAAATCTATCTCTGACGGTGAATATCAGTCACTCTCGAAATTGTGGCGTTTACTGCCACGAATCGTTTCTAAGTTTATAGACAAAAATATGGGACGTGAAAAACCTGCCAACTTACCCCGGTTCCGGGGTAAGTTGGCGGTATGTTTCTATGTACGCCAGAAAATCGGCAATCTAATAGAGATTCAATTACTTCAGGGGTTCTAATGGAACGTGCTGAATGACTTTCTAATAAAACTGTATATTAACGGACGTTTGCCATTATATTTTAGATACCCCGGCATTTTGACTTCGACATGTACTCCATATTCAAAAGCAAATTTGCGAAATTCTTCAGACAATTGGCCGAAGTAAATGTACCCTGCATTGACGAGATACACTAGAAAAAGATTTTCTTACTTTGGAGTAAATTCGAAGAAAAATAAAAATATTTGATGGTTATTTTTGCACGTCAACTTACCCCAACCGCATATTTTATAAAAAGAACTATTTAAAAAATAACTTTTGTTTGTGGATAGGTGTAATATCTATATGGATACTGAAAATTCTTTTCACGCGCTGTCGAAAAATATAATCATTCGTGGTGTAGATTAAAAATCACCTTAAATAACACAAAATGTTCAAATTTAAGAAAATGCTCGAAAACACATTATCAACCACAACTACTACAAAACAAAATATTTTGCAACAAAAACACATTGGACAATGTGTTTCATATTAGTTGAGGCACACAACGAGAAGTAGCGTCTAATAGAAACGGAGAAAAGGGGATTCCGCCAACTTACCCAAACTGCCAAGTAGCCCCGGGCTCTCCTATGAACCAACAAAATTCAATATAGATAGTTTTGAATTGTTTCCGTATTTTGTTCGTATTGAATGTATCAAAAGTCTTATAAAGGGCGAACGCGAAATTATTGCGACACATTCAACAGGGCATAACTTTTTTACCATTGGGTAAAAATCAACCAAATTTTGCACACTTTCTCATTGATGTGTATTGTTTACATGCTGTCAAACTCGAAGTCGTGTTTTTCGATTCGACGAAAATGGAGGTGAACCAACGCGAGTCGAGAGAACAAATTCTTTCCGAACACCTGGAATTTCCTGACCTGTCGCACCGGCAGTTGGGAAAAATGTTGAACATTCACCATTCAACCGTCTCCAGAGTGTTGAAGCGGTTCCAGGAGCGGTTGACGTTGGACCACGGCAAAGGAGCTGGAAGAAAATTGGGACCGGAGAACAAAAAGACGGAGGGAAAGGTGAAGCGGATGATTAAAGCAAATCCCAACGTCTCAAGCCGTGATTTAGCTAAAAAGATCGGCATGTCGCAGAGCTACGTCCAGAATGCAAAGAAGAGAGCTGAACTACATACATACAAGGTACAGAACTTCCCAAACCGCGATGGACGGCAACAATCGACGGCTAAAACTCGGGCACGGAAGCTCTACGAGAAGATGTTGACAAAATATGGCGGCTGTGGGATGGACGACGAAACGTATATTAAAGCCGATTTTAAGCAAATTCCGTGGTTGGAGTTTTTCACCGGCAAGAGCAAATTCTATGTGGACGACAAATTTAAGAAGAAGAAAATGTCGAAGTTCGCCTCCAAATATCTCATTTGGCAGGCCATCTGCTTTTGCGGACTGAGGAGTGAGCCTTTCGTGACAAAGGGCACAGTAAATGGCGAGATCTACAAATCTGAGTGCCTCGAGAAGCGCCTTTTGCCGTTCTTGCAGCAGCACGACGAAACTCCGCTATTTTGGCCAGATTTGGCATTATGCCACTATTCTAAAAGTGTCCTGGAGTGGTATGAGGCCAATTCTGTCCATTTTGTTCCAAAGGATATGATTTCGCCAAACTGTCCGGAGCTGCGCCCGGACAGTTTGGCGACAGAAGACAGTCAAAGACGAGAAGGACATGTTAAGAAAATGGAAAAAAAAACTGAGAAACTGGTACCGGATGACACTGTAAAGACTTTGATGGAGGGCATCAAGCGAAAATGCGTTCAATTTTACACTCAAGGCTCCATCGATTAACTTTTCTTTTGCTTTTTGAAGTAAATAGATGTATAAAACTACCCTAAAATTTTGGATTGATTTTTAACATTATAAGAAAATTTGCATGACATTTTCGGTGTCGCATTAATTTCTTGTTCGCCCTTTACTTCAGCAGTAGATTTTTAAACTAGTAATGTTCGCCCATCTATCAATGAATATTGGCATCTTATGACATATATAATAGATGCAATATTCACGCAGTTATCCATAGCAGAGCACATTGTTTACGAAAATAACCTTAAACGCATCATGAAGTACAACGAATTCTGTTCAACTATAGGGGTCCCTTGGTTCAATAATGCCCAGGGGTCCCGAGTGGTCTTAAGACGGCCCTGCTATATGATATTCTAATTTGAAGGCACGAGAAGCTCATTATGCTTATCAGACCTCTCCACATTTTGAAAATGTTTTGAAATATACATCGGTCAGCTCCAGGAATTGTAATTCTCTCTCACTCACGCGAGAAGAAGCTTATCCGATGTCCAATTTTTCCGAGATAAGATAAGTCGCAAAATTCTCCGTCTACATAAATAGCGTGAGAATAATTTTCCGGATAAAATTTATTTGATTTTTTCCTTCTCACCGGAGTAGGGGATAATATTTTAATTTCGTGGGAATCAATAAAAACGTCAAAGTATACACTTAATTTCGAAAGAAGTGCGATAGACTTGTTTTTTCGTGTTTGGAATATCGACAACAAGGCAGTGAGCGCAAAAAGAATACCGTGATAAACTCATTCGCTCATTCTCCGGCGGTTTTATTTATCCGGAGAAATAACTCGTTGTATTTATCCGGAGAAGTTGTGTGAGAAGCCAAACACTTTTTGTGTTAAAATGTGAGTTTTTATTGTCGCAGTAGCAATCTATCCGGACGCATTTACTCATATGAGGGATAAATGCAATGCCTGGTCTGCTCAAATTTTTGTTCTAGGCGTGAATTTAAAAATGTTCGCCAAAAACAACTAAATTTGGATATGATTTAGAGGTGTCTCCAATCAAAAATCGTGTTTTTGCTATGTTTCCATAGTAAGATCACTTACACTCTGATTTAATGAGCTCTACATGCCCACAAATCATCAAAGGTTGTTCCTTAGACCTGTCTTAACATGCTCTAACAGGTGAACATAGCTCTAATCGCAAAAGAAAATTCGTTAACTGGATTTTTATATAAAAATGTATACCAAATCAAGAAATATTAGTAACATTTTTTCTTGGTTTTGATATTCTTTTCTATATAAAAATCCAGTTAACAAATTTTCTATTGCGATTAGAACTATGTTCACCTGTTAGAGCATGTTAAAACAGGTCTAAGAAACAACCTTTGATGATTTGTTGGCATGTAGAGCCTATTAAATCAGAGTGTAAGTGATCTTACTATGGAAACATAGCAAAAACACGATTTTTGATTGGAGACACCTCTAAATCATTTCTAAATTAAGTCATTTTTGGCGAAAGTTTTTAAATTCACACTAGAACAAAAATCTGAGCTGACCCATGTATATTTCAAAACTTTTTCAAAATGTAAATGTCATTGTACCAACACTCTGGAAGAAAACGCAATAATGCTACTCCTCAAAGTTCGATTCATCTTCTGGAATCTAAAAGAGAATTCATATTGATTGCATTGAACTGGATTCCTCCATAGTAGTCGATTTATGAGGAACAATGCAATGTGATCTTTAAACTACTGAAAAGACTATTTAAAATTAAATTCACAACTAAATTTAACACCTCAGGAAATGTACAACATATATTTTGTTCTAAACGATGTCCATGCATGAATCACGACTTCATCGAAAAGATAGAAACATCTTCCAAATTAACATTTTTATTTTCTTTCTTTTCGCTATTTCCAAAAATTATTTTTGATTCAATCATTTAGCTTAACCGCTGAATACTAAATGACTCGCAATGACTAGAAGCTTGTCACTAACATTTCTGTTCATTCTGCTTGACGCACCACAATACTAATCACTTTCAAAATCCATCCTCAATTTCTGCACTCATTTCCTCTCAACCATCTCTTCACAATTTGGCTTCACTCAAAATATCATTCACGCAATACCATTCATCAGCTTCACTCAATCTGTATCATTACAAGACATCTGGGTTATTTTCAATACACATCATCAAGAATTCAAGAAACGTAGAATTTGTTTAATTCCCTAAAGGGATTTTTTGAAGTTTTGTTTGTGAATGAAGTTGCAACATTAAACTTAGAAAAGTTGGATTTGTGTTTCGTATTCTACTCGTCAGTAACTGAAACCAACTTAGGCAAAAAACAAAAGTTCCTATTGATTTCCTCATCTGCATACTAGAGCTTCTGTGCTTGGCTAGCCGGGACATCATTCGGAACCTTTCTGCTGCATTAGACGTTCACATACACACTTAATCTTGTTCTACCGAACTCCAGCTTTTTTCGCTACTTTTACCAAGTTTTGCACAGCCGAGCACTCAGCTAACAAAGCTTTTACCGAGATCTCAGTAGAAGTGACGTTTGTTTTGAATAAACTCGGTAAATATATCGCTGAAAATCAGTAAATTAACGACAATTTGCTGAGCTATCAGTTCGAAAATTTTACCGACTGTTCAGCTGTGCGGAAATTACCGAACTGAATTGAGTGTGTATGTTGCATTAACTGTTAGGATTGATCGGCTAACTAGTCCTCAAGTTGGTAGCAGTAAGTTGTGAGTAGAATACGAAACAAAATCCCAATAAATAAAAAAGATGTTCGGCTTCTTGAAGAAAGCTATATTGTTTGTTTACAATGACATATTTTTCAACGAAACTCGTATTTTTGACTCCAAAATGCCACGAAAAATTCAAAAATCGAAAAAAGAAGAAAGTTTCCATCGTTACTTCGAGGAATATGCTGACAAATATAGTGCAAAATTTCAAAATCAGTAAATTGGAAATATAATTTGCACCGCAAAATTATTTTTTTTTTTCGAAAAGGAAAATTTGAGAAAATATTGATGAATTGTAATATTATTATATAGAAGTTGAATGAGAGTGTAAGTTCTGTATCTCCAAAACATTTTTTTTAAATATGTGTTTTTACCCAATTGGCCTTACCCTTCCCTTAATTCTGCTAGAACCACATAAAATATACACCGTAGATACTTCCAATATCCTAACTGTGACATGGGAATACTTCCCACATACACAGCAATACAACGATATCGGCTTTTTCACAAAGCCATAATCCGCCCGAGAATTGAGCGTATCCTATTCAGTCAAGTAAGTAAATTACGTTACGTACGATTTTACGCAAAATGTACACTTTTATTGTCGTATCCGGTTTCGCTTTTCCCCAACGGAATTCGCTGGAATCGCACATTTTACCGGGATAAATCATATTTTTCGCCCTAGGGGTAGGCTTTCATCTTTCTTCTTCCGACACCTGGCAATGCACCGAACAAATAGCGAAGCACGTGAGGTAATGTTAACGATTTTTTCATTACCTTTAGCGAGGATTTTTTTTCCCGAGCACCAAGAATTCCCTCGCGGCGTTTGATCCGTTGAACGAAAGCAATATGTTTGAATAGCAAAAAAATAAACATGCAAGAAATAAAGACCAGCGATCTTTTTTGCAATCTTCACCTTTCAGAGCAGTACAGAAAAAATCTGGATCGGTAAACATCTCCACAAACACATGATCCCTCACACACATACGGATCCACAAACATATCCATTCCTCTGTATAGCTTCACGGCCGAGCCGATCTCTTGGGGTAAACACTACCCATTATCCGCCTGTGCAGTCAAACTAGACTAGTAGAGAGGGTGATAATGAAGCAGTGGATCTCCGGACCTACACAATCACAGAAAATTAACGTCACAAACGCGTCGCCACTTGCCTTATCGCATCCCTGCATCCACGAGGCCCACACCTTTCCAGCCCTCTCCGGTGCGCGCGGTACGAATCGAACCGCGAACTTTAAAGAGATAGAAAGAAAGAAAAATCGCGACACGCGGAACCCCGAAAACCAGCAGCCAGCGAGTGGAAGATTCCGCCAGAAACACACACGCGAATACCGGCGAGAATCGAACGCTCCCCGTCGACGGCAAACGGCGCCGTGATTGACCAATGATTACTGCCAGAGGATTTCCGGTCTCGCGCCAGGAACCGTAGAACCGATTTATCGGAGCGATCCAAAAATACTAACTGACTGACTGGCACCGTCTTGGCACTGTGGGCAGCCAGAACATTCGTCGACACGCCGCCGCCGTGCCGTTCGACTCCAAAAAGCGTAATATATGGATCACGGAGCAGCAGAGCGGAGCAGACTGAGCAAAGCCGTAAACTGTACGTACAGAGCCACTGCTACTGCTGCTCGGGTGGGTTGTGGACTTGCGTGCGAGGGTGGCTCCACTTACACACAGTTACTCATCAGCAGGTGGGTGCGCGGTGGTAGTGCTGCCGGTTGGTGGTCGGGACTGGAAGGAATAGTTTTGGAGATTACGCTCTGCTGTGTTGAACGGTACGTCGCTGGGTTCTCACTCTCCCACGGTTGCTGGCTTGTGTGTGGTAACTCGCGCGGAAAATTCGAGCAGTTGGGAGCGGAAAGTCACCTGCTGCTAAATGATTCGTTCAACTGCATGGTAGAATCGGTTTTGAAGGTTTTGGAATCTCGAAATTTAGCTGTATTTTGAGGATTAAATTTAAGGTTTAACTACTGAATACATCTTGGATTTTAATTTTGAAGACTGGAAACAAATAGTGGCGACCTTGAACCATCGTTGACTATATTGATGTTGAAACTGTTGCTGAGTAAGGCCTTTTATAAAAGTATTGGTCAGATTTCATTTTTTTTTAATTATTCAGTAAACATAACGCTTTGCTTCCCGTGTACGATTTGCGTCATTTTTCAAATTACGCAACAATTTAAAAAAAATGACGAATCTTTGCATAAATTTTACAATTTCCAAAATGAAAAAATTGTCTCAGGAAAGCATAGTGGTATGTTTACTGAATAATTTAAAAAAATATTGAAATTGGACCAATACGCTTATGGAAAGTCTTATTCGAGAACAATTTCACACGAATGCGATCAACAGGGCCGTCGAGAACTGCGCTCAGGACCGGCGGATACCGTGGGTAGCAGTGGCGGCGCTAAGGGGGGGGCGAAGGGGGCAACCGCCCCGAGCGGCAAAATCGGGGGCGGCATTTCCTACTAAACAAATTTCAATTTCATTTTTTTAATAATTCTTCAAATTTCAATAATCACGATCAAAATCAAGTGTGGGTGAAACGGTTGAATTTATATTATTTTGGCGATTGACCATTAAAAAGTATAGGGGATCAAGACGACAGATGCAATCGAACAAAATTATATACATATTGCTCAGACTCAAAAGATTCAACTGAGATTAGTTTCCGAACGAACTTGAAGTAGTGGGAGTATGCAGACTAATTTGCTGGGATTAAACCAGGGAACTCTATCATATACAGAGTGTTTGGTTCATGGTTAAGAATCTCTCGAGCGGTGATAGAGAGTTGTATTTGGGGAAAAAATTGTTCTACACAAACTATCAAAACTCAACTACAAAGCTATTGATTTTTTTTGTAAACAACTTGTTTGTTTTTAAATGTCTCTAACTCAAAAAGTATACTTTGTATTTACAATCTTTTAATTCCATTGGAAAGGTGTTTCCGTTCCTGTTAAAAATCATGTGCGTTGGTCAGGTGCGAGAGCTTAACAACGATAAGGCCGTTGGGAAGGGCGGAATTCTGGATGAATTTCTAAAAGTCTAAGAGACCTGTGAGAAGCAATTCACTCCGTTTTCGGGATGATCTGCGTGGAAGAAAAAATGCCCTTGGATTGGTTGAATGGCCTCATATGTCCTATCTTCAAGAAGTGCTACAAACTCGAACATAATATCTTCTTAGGCATAACTCAATGCCGCCTACAAGGTAGTCTCTCGTGTTCTATTGAGGACCCTGCGCCTGTTGGCTGAATGCTTTGTCGATCGATCAACGATCAACGACCAAATGTTTACTAAGCGACAAATTCTGAATATATTCCGGAAATACAACTTGCGGACTCACCATCTGATTGAGCATGGTTTCCCGACAAAACTGATTAAGCTGATTCGTATGACGCTATGTAAGATAAAATCAAGCGATACAAAGATCTGATGTGCAAAAGGAACATGACATCGACATCATTGGCGTTGATCGCAGAGCAGTGGAGGAGGCATTGTTGCCTTTCATAAGTAAAGCTGCAAGAATCGAACTGACTATAAACTCTCACAAGACAAAGTACATGGTAGCTGGTAGAGAACGTGACAGCACGACATTGGGTTCGAGGTGAAAATCGATAGGGTACGGTACGGTACGGTACAAACAAATTCATATATGTTAGAACGCTAGTGTCATATGATAACGATGTTAGCCGCGAAGGAACAATGCATGTTGCTTCTGCGAATGTGGTTTACGTAATCAGCTAAAGCCCCACAGCCTAAGAATAGCACAGGGTCATGAACCCCTAACGGTGCCAAGTATACAACCATGGCCAGCATGATTAGAAGGCTGATAAAACACGGCACACTACAGTGAGCTGAGCTTGTATGACAAGAGAAAACCAGCTAAAGTTATGATCAGCAGAGAACCTGGAAGAGGTCGTGGACTGCGCGGTATATCCCGCTATCGCTGGCGGTGCATTGAGGAAGATGCGCGTGCTGTGGGCGTCCATGGAGGTTGGGAACCGGCGATTCAAGATCAAGTAACCTGGAACTCTAAAATACATTCAATTATGATTCGGTCACTAGGTCACTAAGATAATGATGACGATTATTAATTTGTTTACGCAAATTTGGAATTATGGTAGAAGCTTCTTGGCCGCCCTTTCATCTGGGGTCGTTTGGGAGCATATAAATAGGACTCAAATTGTGACAAACAATTACTTACAAAGCTGAGGCACGAGGTAGAAGCTGGCGAACACATGTAAGTATACATAATTCGATGACCTTGTTAGTAGTATACAAATACTACAAATACTACAAATATTACAAATATTACAAATACTACAAATACTATAAAAAATTGTCGACTCTTGTACCATAATGAATCATTACACGGGGTTACAAAATAAAAAAGAATGTACTTTTCAAGTGATTTAGTGAAGGTTAGGTTAAGTCAAATACAATACAAAGCCACATTTGATCAAATTATACCCTCAAAATCTTGATTCATGGCAAAAAAAAACTATTTTTCGGGTTTAAAATATTAGTTTCGCAGTCATTTTTCACCCGGATTTATTTTTTTTTTGAGAATTCTGTAACGAGGAAGAAATGGCCCTATCAACGGTATGCTATGTTATATTCTTTTGTTAAAAGTGTTATGCGGTATTTTCAATCACAATTGGTTGAAAAATGACAGCGTTTCCAAATTAGAAACTTGCTCGCATGATCTTTCAAGGGGCCGTCCCCATAAAAAAAATTCGATTTTTTGCTCGATTGCGTATACATTTGGAAGCATGTGCATAAACTTTAAAGTGAAAGTTTGAAGATTGTAGCCGAATTTGGAGATAAACAGGTCGTTAGATGCAGAATTAAATCTCTAAATTTTTAATAAAATTGTTGAGTAATTTTCCAAATTTTCATGAAAAAATCGCAAAATATTGGTTGTTTACGAGTTGCTGTCCTAAACCCGCAGAGTATTTTAAACAAAAGAACATAACATAGCATACCGTTGAAGAGGTCTTTTCGTCTTCTTTGCAGAACACAGAAATTGAAAATCAGTTAAAAAATGACCGCTTAGAAAATCTTTCAGCGGCGAAGGTCCCGAAAAATATGAAAACTTTTGGCTATAAATCGAGATTTTGAGGGTATACAGCATTTCTCATACATTATTTTATGGTGCATTTGATGAAATCTATAACCTAGGTCACTTGAAAAGTACAGAATCACTATGGCACCGTGTTATTTGTAGTACTCCAAAGGCATTAAAAAAGTGAACGTTGCGATACTTTAATATGAAAAGTTAATATTTAAAAAACATACATTAGCCCATTCATGTTCCACTTTTTCCCTGGTGCATATAGGGCTCCAAAACAATTTTTCATCAAAACTGTCGCGATCAAGGAGCATAAAAACCTGTTTTAATTAAGATAGGTTCTTCTTTCGCAGTGCTAAAAGCTGATCAAAATACAATTCCCTTACAATGATTACTATAATCAAATAGTATGGAAAAGGTAGTCAAAGACGGTCTTAATTGAGTCTATCAGTTTTCAATAATAATTCGAGCCATCATAAAGATATCAAAAATTTATGTTATGCCCACTGTCCTTGGCAGCACTGTTTCACCGGGATCTATCCAGACAAATTGCAATTACATCAGTTCTATGAATATTACTTATATGTGCTAGTGCTCAAATAAAATTTAACAGTCTCAATAATTAGTTTTGTAAGCTAGTCTTTCCTTAGCCAAAAATTGATAAACGTTATTGTTTATAAATAAAATGGGTTTGATAGGGGTTAAAAGAAAATTATGTTTCTCTGAACGTTTAGCTAGAGAATTTTAAAAAAAGGTTGATCGCCAGTATCTCACAAAAATAATATTTTAAAATGATTTGTCCAATTCCTTGATCAGTTTTTTTAATATCTAATATTTTATAGAAGGTGTACCAGTAGTCATAAACCAAATGAAGAATGCCCTCTCTTTGCTCAAACAAGAAAATTATAGGCACCAATTATTGCCATAAATAAAGGACATGAGCGCGGAGCGAACATGTGAACGGAGTCGTAGCCACACATTTCGCGAGGAAATTCATGCGCAACACTACCGCCAGGACAAAATATTGACAATAAAATGTGAAAAAGTTCATTTTTCTGTAGACCCTTTCTAATACCTTTATCATATTCGTTTCATGTGAAAAGGTGGGACATAGTTGAACTTTTTTGAAAATTCGTTGTAAAAAGGGCGGCAAATTTAATGTTTGGCCCCGAGCGACAAAACATCTCGCGCCGCCACTGGTGGGTAGTATGGGTAATACTACCCACTCGAAAATAACCGAGAGGGGAAATACCCACCCAAAAGCAGTGATGCCACAAGTACAGATTTATCTAGAAAGGTACAGATTTTTGAAGCATTTTTGGTACAGATTCTGAACGGTACAGATTACAGATTTTTGTAAAAAGTATAGATTGGTACAGATTTTTTTACATGACAGCAAGTTAAAATAAATTAACCCTGCGATGCACCCAGTAAACTGCAGGTAAAAATTTATTTGGGCAGCAGTGATGGCAAGAATTTGAAGTGAAGCTGCTACTGATTGAGCTTTAACTGAAGCTGACATTAGAATGCGATATGCGAGAAATCTGCTTCCAGCAAATCAAAGTGATGATGTCGAAGTGAAAGCCGAGCGAATCTTCTCGGAGTGCATACGTTTATTCTGACCTGCTCCATTTGAATTCCTGCAAACAGGCCTCTCGCATCCCATTGATATTACCAGCCCCATATCAGCTTCTCGCCGCCACTCTGTTGGCCACCTTTGGTTGCAAACAAAGTGTCAGCGAGAATCTGAGCTGGAGCTGATATTGACATTACCCAGTCAAACTCATCCGGAAGTCTAACTGGTTTCTTGTGAAATTCCAACTCAAATAAAACAACCGAGTCAGAATGTCTGGTTTAAATTCTCCGAATGAAAAATACCTATGTTTAAGAAAAATGTTTTTTTAAAACAACCTTGTTATTGTTTGGATACAGAATCCGGTACAGATTTTTAAATAGAAGGGTATAGATAGAATAGAATTTTTAACTCCCAGTACAGATTTAATTGTGGCAACACTGCTCGAAGGTTTAGAACAAATCAAAACCTGAAATTAACCGCATATTTGTCTTGTGCACAAAATGCATGCATCTAAAATTCTCGCTGCACAATAATTTCATTTGGCTTACAATTTAAATTTCATTATTTTTGCCTTTCCCCGACCAGAAGAGCGTAACAAAACAATAACACTATTATAACTATGGTTGATATTTATAACAACTGGAGTTATATTCAGATAACAGAATTGAAATTGGATTGCGGACAGTTTTCTATACTATCAATATTATAACATAATCTATTACGAGACCATCAATTTATGAATTGATCGTTTGTTACTAGGTCACTGTCATTAGATGATTATATCTAATATAGTTCTCTCACAGAATACCTATATACTTTTGGAAAAAAATTATATGTCATTTAATTTTAACTTTGATAAAATCATATCAAATTTTGTTACAATTTCATTGTTTGTTATTTTTAAAAATTAACCAGCCGGATTTATAACAGGTTCTGTTTCAAAATATTTTTGAAATAAATAACTCCAGGTGTTATAAATCAGTTATACCCTTCTGATCGAGTCTCCTATAGAAAGGTTATGCAATCACTCTGAACATCGTCAACTTAATCCCTTTTTTGTGACTTAATTTTTTGACTTGTATAGGTTTTCTGTATTTTAACAGGGGCGTAATTAAGGGAATACAGTGAGGGGTACCGCCTGTTCCCCACATCACTCACCACCTTTTCCTAAACCGCCCTTCGCTCATCATGTTTCTCCCTACCCGAATAAAATTTTCTAGTTCCTCCAGAAATAAATTTTTCTAGTGGGTCTGAAAAACCAGTGAAAAATTTGGTTTGAAATGATTTTGAGTTGAAAAACTAAATTAAAATTTCTTAAATTTTGGTGGAGTCCAAACTCACGAACCCTCCTCCTGGATCCGCCGCTGATTTCAAGTGTTTCAGCGTCGACACATAGCAACTCAAGTTCGAAACAGTCGATTCATTGTACGTATGTGTAAATCGTACTGAATATGTAATAGACATTTGCACCTAATATTAAACATACACAGCCATGGAATCGTAGTTTGGATAAATGAGAAAGGCAGGTGGATTAAAACGGGTTTTCAGTTATACTGACACATCTACATCTTAAAACAAATAATTCAGATCGATATACAGAAAAAAATACAAATACAAAATAAATAATATTTTTTTTGTTCGATTACTATATTTTATACAGCAAAACTATCTAAGAACGAGTTACAGGGAATGAATACTTCTGTCTGAAAAAAATGTCAGTTTTCAAAAAAACAAAAATTTATGATAAAAATTTAAATTGCGAAAAAACCCATTTTTTAAATTTTTTATATTTTGTTACCAAAAACCTAAAGAGAAAAGAAACATTTTAAATGTGATTGCATGATGGAGAAAAAATCGGTAAAAAAGTTTTTCTAACAATAACTTCGTACATGTTTTTAAATTTCATACTAATTGACATACAAAATTGTAATTTTATTACAGAATATAATTCTAAGCACCATTTAAAATCAAAATGCATTTAACAAAAATCTTCCAAAATGCGATAGTTTTCGAGATATTTGAAATTTTGCTCCTTCAAAACAATTAATTCGTGTAATTATGCTCTTTTTAAAAGTTATTCGCGTTACCCCATCATAAAATGTGAAAATTTTTATGTTTATCGTTTTAAAGAAGTAACAGCAACTTTTTTAGTGTATTTGGATCATGGAGAAGCTTTCAATAAAAAAAAGTTTTCCTAACAACAACTTTTGACATATTTTTATAATTCGTACTATTTGCAGTCAAAAATACAATTTTCTTTTTGAATATGATTCTAAATGTCATTCTAAATCGAAATGCTCTTATCAAAAATTTTCTAAAATGTAGTAGTTCTCCAGATATTTTAACTTTTGTTTTAACAACACAATTATTTTGTTTTATTACGACCTTTTCATAAGTTAGTCGCGTTTCTCCATCAACAATAATAGGTTTTTCAAAAGGCCCGTAAACTTTCCTGCAACTTTCTCTTTGACATCAAGGCGATCTTGTGAAACATTTTAAAGTTACATGAAAACAACCAACAGATGATTCAGCTATATAGTTTAATCAACAGACCCCATGGTTGAAATATATTTTGGTTGCTTTCATGTAACTTTCAAATGGTTTACAATATCGCCTTGATGTCAAAGAGAAAGTTTCACGAAAGTTTACGGGCCTTTTGAAAAACCTATTATTGTTGATGGAGAAACGCGACTTACTTATGAAAAGGCCGTAATAAAACAAAATAATTGTGTTGTTAAAACAAAAGTTAATATATCTCGAGAACTACTACATTTTAGAAAATTTTTGTTAAGAGCATTTCGATTTAAAATGGCGTTTAGAATCATATTCAAAAAGAAATTTGTATTTTTGACTGCAAATAGTAAGAATTATAAAAAAAAATGTTAAAAGTTGTTGTTAGGAAAACTTTTTTATTGAAAGCTTCTCCATGATCCAAATACACTAAAAAGGTTGCTTTTACGTCTTTAAAACGATAAACATTAAATTTTTGACATTTTTTGATGGGGTAACGCGAATAACTTTTAAAAAGAGCATAATTACACGAATTAATTGTTTTTGAAGTAGCAAAATTTCAAATATCTCGAAAACTATCGCATTTTGGAAGATTTTTGTTAAGTGCATTTTGATTTTAAATGGTGCTTAAAATTATATTCTGTAATAAAATTACAATTTTGTATGTCAATTAGTATGAAATTTAAAAACATGTACGAAGTTATTGTTAGAAAAACTTTTTTACCGATTTTTTCTCCATCATGTAATCACAATCAAAATGTTTCTTTTCTCTGTAGGTTTTTGGTAACAAAATATAAAAAATTTAAAAAAATGGGTTTTTCGCAATTTAAATTTTTATCATAAATTTTTGTTTTTTTGAAAAATGACACAACATTTTTTTCAGTGTATATTTTTTTCGGATAGAAGTATTCATTCTCTGTAACTTGTTCTCAGATAGTTTTGCTGTATAAAATACAGTAACCGAACAAAAAAAATTTAAAATTCATACACGTAGAAACGTTTACGCCTTTTTGAAAAATTGCTCTTGTATCAAAATATTTTAATTGCCAGAGAATATCATGGAGATTCATACAGCGAACACACCTGCAAAGTTTCGTTCGAATCGACGATGGTCATATTCTACGGTCGGCCGGTTTCTCATGGAATCCCTCTATAGTCTTCACTAAAATAAGGTATTCCTTTACATTCCGTGGAATCCCAAGGAATGTTTGAAGTGTACTAATGTTTTGATGAGGCTAGAGTTCCATAATCCTGGTTCTTGGGCAGATTGCTGGGAAGTTCTGAGAAACAATTCGCTTACAGAGAAAATACAGCAGTATTTTTGCAGTATCGACGTTCTGTTCTTTGGAATTTCTAGCGAAAAAAGGTTATGAACAGAACTATGGCTTCCAAATGTCACGATGATAGTTTATAAACCTAAATCGGTTTAAGCCGAATTTTAATGACAATATCTTTTTTTTTCGATTAAAGAAGTTTTAACCTCAAGGTCATTCGCCTCTTCGGGTTAGAAAAATCTCTTATGAAAAATTTCTAACCCTATGTGCGGGGTCGGGATTCGAACCCAGGTGCGCTGCGTGGAAGACAATCGTTTTACCAACTACGCTACGCCAACCCCCAATGACAATATCTCTTCGGAGGCGTTGTTGATCTGTTATCTTAATATCTCCTCGGGGGTATTGATAAATCCGCTCATCAAGAAGTGTCTTTATTCACTTGGAAGTGAAGAATACTTCCGTATTGTCTATGTCGCTATCTTCCTTATCCCTAACCTTACCACTTCCTCAATCCTGCCCATCAGGGAAATGACTAAAAGACAAATCATATCAAGGCACAAATCTCCGATTAACATGGGGAACGTGCCATTTGAGCCAGTTGCTACTGATAAAACAAAACTAATGGAAACACCAAATACTGCACTTTTCACTAACTCACCAAACTTCTCCATTTAGATCTCCAGAAAAACAAAAAATGCTGAAAAATTCTATCTGCACTTCAACAGGAATGATTTTGAAATTTTATCTGAAATCAGTCCTTTTTTTCAAAATATTAAAAATCGTAGGGAGCATTTTAACAAATTCTCTCGGAAAAAGAAATTAATTATAATACCCGAACCTCTCATTTAATAGGTGAGCCCGATAAATTTTTTAACATGATTTTATTTGGGACACCCTAGTACATGGACCTTGATCTGACGGAAATTCGCTTACACGATTTGGCACCACGCACTACCATATCGCATACATCACTAATGTTAATGAAAGTCGCAATAATTAACCTTTCTTACTTTTGTTAGTACGTCTTGAGCAATTCATAAGTTACAGCTGTTCAAAAACTCAATGCATACGCCTGACACTATAAACTTACAATTCCGTAGCGCCTACTTCATAACAATGGCGCAAGTGCAACTATACATTTGATGACGGAATAAGACAAACTTCAACTCGAGTATTTTCATAGTGCGTCACCTTGGTCTGATTTTTCCAGCATTTGTTGTGCATTTCTTACACCTTAATTTGTTTACCAAGTGGTTTGCCCGTTTAGAAGTTATCGGCATGAGAAAAGAGCTATTTTCAATCAAAAAAACCTATTTTAATCCACCTAGCGGTGCAATTGTGCCTTTCTCAATCATGAATCACGAGAACGTGTGCGTTGTTTTAAATGCATATATTACATTTTATTATTATACATCACATGACAACTGTATACAGGAAAATAAATTATTATTCGAGTTCTAAAATTTTGAAAAAGAAAAAACAGCTACGGTAATATTGAACTGAAAAAAGGTGCAAAATCGGTAAAGTCCCAAAAAGTCGATTCTCATAAAAAAATTTTTTTTCGAGATAACATAAAATCTCGACGTTTCATGCATTTTAAAGAAGTTTGGCATCAAAAATACGAATTTTATTTCTGAAATTTCATGAGGTCCCCCCTTTGAAAAAAAAAATGAGTTCCGGCTTATATGGGAATTTCATATGTGACCGGACGATTTAGTCTATATTTCCGGACCCATATAAGCGATCCGTACGAAATTTTATATACATCTGTGGGGATATTATAGCTATCATTTGGGACTAAGTTTGTGAAAATCTGCCAAACCATTTCCGGGAAACTGATGTGAGTTCGTAAATTTTGAAAGATGGCCGCTTTTCCCGGGCACTTCCGGAACCATCTATGGTAGTCAATGTAGTCAACGAAAGTTTGGTTGGCCGTCGGTGACCTAGAACAGCAAATTTAAGTTGTTTGAGAGACATTTTAGCGAAATTTTTACCTTTTTTGCTTTCATCGGAGTATCGGTTTGAATCACAATTTGCTAAGTGATCGCACGCCACAGCCTGTAACTCCGGAACCGGAAATCGGATCGGGATGAAATTAAATAGCCATTTACGGGGACGCAATACCTTTCATTTGAGACCAAGTTTAGCCGAATCGGTCTAGCCATCTCCGAGAAACCGATGTGACTGTTATTCTGAATTTAGATACTTCCGCCAGGGCTTCCGGAACCGATGATGGTGGCCAATGTGGCCAAATAGACTTTGAATAGATGTTAGTGACCTAATACTACAAATCGAAGCAGTTGTGGTCATATTTTGGAAAAATTTTCACCTTTATACATTCATTGCAGAATTTATTAAAATCGACATTTTCTGCGTGTTCGTACTCATCACCCTGTAATTCCGGAACCGGAAGTCGGATCCATTAGAAATTCAATAGCAGCCTATGGGAACGTTGCACCTTTCATTTGAGACTAAGTTTGTCAAAATCGGTTCAGCCATCTCTGAGAAAAATGAGTGACATTTTTGGTCACATACACACACATACATACATACACACATACATACACACACAGACATTTTCCGAACTCGACGAACTGAATCGAATGGTATATGTCACTCGGCCCTCCGAGCCTCCGTTAAAAAGTCGGTTTTCAGAGCAATTGCAATACCTTTCTATTGAGAAAGGCAAAACGAGAATATCTCCACAGAGACACTAGCGAATGCCAGTTTCCGTCTTCGGAAAATTAATGCAGTTTAACAGTCCAAACAATGTTCTAGAACATTTATATAATGGAAAAATATAGAACAAAACTTATAAACTGTTTTAAGGGGCCTTTCACAAATAATGCCTCATACCTCAAAAAGCTTAAAAAACAGAGTTGAAGTCTGCAAGTAAATTATTTGTAACGCGTTTCTCTACTAGTTTGCTGAAATAAGTATTTGTCTATCTGAATTATTGGAGAAAATAAATTTCGTAACTAACTATTAGGGGGTTTAATCATTAATCCAATAAGACGGAAAGAAGGGGAGTTCTATTCCAGGAAACATTCTTGAAGACACCACATTGCTAAAGTTAACAGTTTTGACAGAATCTAAAAAAACCCTTTTTGCCCTTTGGGACCACTGTGAAATGGTGTAACGAACAACTACCGCTTTAACATAATAGGACATGATTTAAGATTTGCTTTTACTCAGCAAGTCAATGCATAGCAATATGCAATATTCCACTCTAAACAAAAAATGATTGAAACTGCCAGTGATAGATTCGGAGAATTTGACCGCGAAGTCGAAACGTAAACCTGTTGACATATTATAGTTAAGTTTTGTACCCTTTTGCATAAAGGGATTTTAAATCAATTTTCTCCTTTGGTAAGAATATTGGAAATTGTGGGATCTGAACTAGATTTTAAGATCAATTGCTCGGTGTTAGGTCAGACCGGACTAAGTGACAGTGCATTGATTTCGAGAAAAACGCGTTTAAAGTTTGAATCGCAGCATCCTTTACATTATAATTGGACAATAATTTTTACCATAATTCTTGTTTATTGTTTCATAATTCAAATCTGGTAAAGGTGGAATGTAGATGAAGAAATTCTTTATCCAGTGCTATCATTAACTCGTTTTTTGATGTTTTGCGACTTGGTCCGGTCTGACTTAACACCGACCAATTCATTCTCACAATTTTTGAAAAAATAACTTATGAGATAAAGATAAATATGACTTTATTAACCTTTGCGTCCCCGTGATACTTTTCACTCATCAATTTAGGTGCTCAATTCGCTCTAGTTTTAACAATTGTCAACGGATTTCAATCAAACCACTTGCAAACGATCGGGAATTCATTCAAGTTTCTTAGACTGTATATGTTGGTCAGGTCAGATAACCGGTTCCGGATTTATACGGAAATTCCGTGGGGTCTGTCCGAGGGTCATTTTAGCAATGTTCTTAAACTTTTCAACATCTAGCTATAAATCTGGTATTATTATAGCCCGTACATGATCAAAACTTATATACAAACCCTTTGAAGTCATTTTGGGATGGTAATGGCCACATCCTGGCATGCTGGAACCGGTTCCGGGGGACCTAGTAAATCCGAAATGCGCTATCTTTACCAATAGGCATATCAAATATTACAAATTTTCATGAAAAATACACAACGATGCAAATTGCATGCTCATAGACTATTCCTGGACCCTTTCGAAAGCATCCGGGACATCCAAGAACCGATTCCGAGAGATTTCCTGGAACGGATTTCCGGAAACAGCAAGCCCTATCTATGAAAAAATTGAAAAAAAGCATACCTGTCATGCGGCTCATCAAATTATGTCACCGTGATGATGTATGAACAATGTAATCTTCTTTTAGATCATCTAGACATACAGGGATACTTTAGGACCGCATCCGGATATTCCGGAATCCGGTTCTTCGGAACAAACATTTTTTGGTAAATATGCGTGTCATACGGCACATCAAATTACATCAGTTTGATGATGTATGCAATTTGCTATCACGTTGTATGTCATCCGGCCACAAGGGGACACTTTTCGACCGGTTCCGGATGTTCCAGAATTCGGTTCCTCGGACCAAACATTTTTGGTGAATATGCCTGTCATGCGGCACATCAAATTACATTAGTTTGATGATGTATGCACTTTGCGATTACGTTGTATGTCATCCGGCCACAAGGGGATACTTTTCGACCGGTTTCGGATGTTCCGGAATCCGGTTCTTCGGACCAAACATTTTCGGCGAATATGCCTGTCATGCGGCACATCAAATTACACCAGTTTGATGATCTATGAACATTGCGATCACGTTGTTTGTCATCCGGCCACAAGGGGACACTTTACGACCGATTCCGGATGTTCCAGAATCCGGTTCCTCGGACCGAACATTTTTGGTGAATATGCCTGTCATGCGGTACATCAAATTACATCAGTTTGATGATTTATGAACATTGCGATCACGTTGTTTGTCATCTGGCCACAAGGGGACACGTTTCGACCGGATTCGGATGTTCCGGAATCCGGTTCCTCGGAACAAACATTTTCGGTAAATATGCCTGTCATGCGGCACATCAAATTACATCAGTTTGATGATGTATGCATTTAGCGATAACGTTGTGTGTCATCCGGCCACAAGGGAACACCTTTCGACCGGTTTCGGATGTTCCGGAATCCGGTTCTTCGGACCAAACATTTTTGGCGAATATGCCTGTCATGCGGCACATCAAATTACACCAGTTTCATGATCTATGAACATTGCGATGACTCCGAGAGACTTCAGACTTCGCTGTGAAGTGATCGCGACTTCTCCCACATGGATAACTGCATGTTGTGCCGACTTGCGGTTGTTGACGATAACTACCTCCGTCTTATGATGAGCGAGCTCCAGGCCTCTCGCGCTCATCCATTCCTCCACCGTGCTAATCGCGTGTTCTGCGGTTAGTTCTACCTCAGGAATTGACTCCCCGTAGACCTCCAAGGTTACGTCGTCGGCAAAGCCGACGATCTTGACCCCAGGAGGGAACTTCAGTCTCAGAACCCCGTCATACATGAGGTTCCATAACACCGGGCCTAGGATCGAGCCCTGCGGGACTCCGGCGGTAATCGGAACCCTTTTCTGACCGGCATCGGTCTCGTATAGCAGTACGCGGTTTTGGAAGTAACTTTCCAGGATCCGGTACAGACCCACCGGTAGGCTAAGCCGGTGTAACGAGAGCGCGATGGCATCCCAGCTTGCGCTGTTGAATGCATTCTTCACGTCAAGTGTCACTAACGCACAGTATCGAATACCTCGCCTTTTTCGTTGGATCGCTATCTCGGCAGTATTTATCACTGAGTTGAGAGCGTCCACTGTGGACTTACCCTTCCGAAAGCCAAACTGGTTGCCTGACAGACCGTCCGTACCTTCCGCGTACGGGGTGAGTCTGTTGAGGATGATCCTCTCAAGCAGTTTGCCAGTCGTGTCTATCAGACAGATTGGTCTGTACGCCGATGGGTCGCCTGGCGGCTTCCCGGGCTTCGGCAACAGCACCAGTTTCTGCCTTTTCCATCTATCGGGGAAACGGCACTCGTCAAGGCATCTCTGCATAGCTAGCCTGAACATGTTCGGGTTCGCTATGATCGCTGCCTTGAGAGCGTTGTTCGGGACTCCATCCGGCCCTGGAGCTTTGTTCATTGCTAGGGATTTAGCCACTGCGAGTAGTTCTTCGTTCGTCACTGGAGCCACCATTTCGACCGTGCCCGCACTGTCTCGTAGTGCAGGTGGCCAGGGGCTTGTGGCTCGAGACGGGAAGAGTACTTCGATAATCGTTGCCAACCGGTCCGGAGACCGTTCAGGGGGTGAGGAGCCCCCTTTGGTCTTGGCCATCACAATCCGGTAGGCGTCACCCCACGGATTCGCGTTGGCACTCTCACACAGGTTGTCGAAACACGCTCTCTTGCTGCTTTTAATAGCCTTGTTAAGGGCTAATTTCGCAGCTCGAAACGCTTCACGGCGGTTCTCTCTTGCATCCTCGGTGCGAGCTCTTTGCATCCTACGTCTAGCTCTGAGACAGGCTGACCGTAGAGCTGCAATCTCGGCACTCCACCAGTATACCGGGCATCTACCGTTTCTTGGCAGTGTTTTTCTCGGCATAGTGGCGTCGCACGCGCGTGATAGAACAGCTACCAGCGCATCCCCGCTTAGACTGTCGGTGTTGGACTCCAGTCCCAGGGCCGCGGTGAAAGCTTCGCTGTCGAAGTGATTGGACTTCCACCCGCGTACCTGACAGGGATCTCCCGCCCTCGGATGC
The DNA here is from genome assembly GCF_030247195.1 of Topomyia yanbarensis. Taxonomy (NCBI): domain Eukaryota; kingdom Metazoa; phylum Arthropoda; class Insecta; order Diptera; family Culicidae; genus Topomyia; species Topomyia yanbarensis. The sequence goes on along the minus strand of NC_080672.1, from coordinate 372,813,321 downwards.
TGCACACCATAGTTGATCTTAAAGCGGATTGCTAAATGATCGCTATGGGTGTAGCCTTCGTCTACCCTCCATTCCATGCCTGGAGCCAGACTCGGGCTGGCAAAGGTCAAATCAATCCACGCCTCCACTCCGTTTCTACGGAATGTACTAGCGGAGCCATCATTAGCTAGCACAGTATCGAGTTTCGCAAACGCTTCCATTAGCGCTTGACCCCTGCTATTTGTACAGCGGCTGCCCCACTCCACTGCCCAAGCGTTGAAGTCTCCCGCTATTACTACCGGTTTCCGGCCCACGAGGTCCGACGAGAGCCTGTCGATCATCTGGTAGAACTGTTCTATTGGCCACCTTGGTGGGGCGTAGCAGCTGCAATAGAACACACCATTGATCTTGGCAATCGCCACACCCTCGGCGGAGGGGTGTATTACCTCTTGAACCGGGAACCTTCCCGTTGTACAGATTGCCACCATTCCAGACCCGTCCGACACCCAATTGCCGTTGCCGGCAGGGATACTGTACGGGTCTGATAAGAGGGCGACATCTGTCCTCGACTCCGAGACCGACTGCCACAGCAGCTGTTGGGCTGCTGCACAATGGTTAAGATTTAGCTGTGTGACTCTCACGGCTTCTTCTTATTTAACTCGCCGAAGGGACACGAAGGTCCGCCCATAGCATGTTTATGGGCTTGCTTCTTGCTGGTGCAGATAAGGCACTTATATGCCTTAGTGCACCCCCGCTCTTTATGCCCCTCCTCGCCGCATCGACGACATAGCTTGCTCCTGTCTAGGCCTTTACATTCGTAAGCTTTATGGCCGGATTCTAGGCACCGATAGCACCTGTCCACTGAAGGCGGCTGGGGTATACTAATAGGGCATACCGACCAGCCGATCTTCAGCTTCCCTTTCTCGGTTACCTTTTTGGCATCCGCATTCAGTAGCCTGAGGTAGGCTACTTGGGTGCCAGAGGGTCCGTCCCTCAATCGCACAGAGGCCCGCTCGATTGTGACGCCGCATTGCTCCTTGACGGCTGCGACGACGTCTTCTGCGGTCGTGAACTCGTCCAAGTGCTTGCACTGGAGAGTTGATTCCGCACCTAGCGACCTGATTTGGGCGCCCTCGCCAAGGACCTCTTGAGCCAAGGCCTTATATATTGCACTTGATTGTGCGCCTCGCTTCAGCACCAGGAGCATCTCTCCCGTGTTGGTGCGTCTTACGCTACGCACATCCTGCCCAAGGGCCGAGAGGCTTTCGGCCGCCTTCATCGATTTAAGGACATCGGCGTATTTGTCCTTGTCGGTTTTTAACCACAAGGCTTCGCCTCTGTCCTTGGCCTTCCTCGCAGGCCGCGGTACCTCCGGTTTCGGTGCCGGCTTTTTCTTGGTAACCAGCGTCCAGGGGTTTGAGCCCCCCTGCCCCGGTCGTGCCGGGTTGCTGGTACCATCGCTCTCAACAGCGAGGTCACTCTCGCCCTCGCTTACCTCACCCAGGCGGCGTTTGACCTTGACGGTTGCACGCCGAGTGGTGTCGGTTTTGGCACCCTCTCCTGGCGACTTCCTAGGGCGCTTCGCATTCGATGCCGTCTTGCGATTGCCCTTTCCCTTTCCCTTCGAGGGGAACTCGGTCGCCGCTCCGATCGACGTGGCTGCCCCATAGAAGGTAAAGGCCACTGTCTGTGAGCCTCTATTAACCTTCTCTCTTTCCTCCCTATTGGAGGCCACTGTCTGGGTTTCTCTGTCGGGCCTCTCCCGACATTCCACCCTCTCAACATATGCCTGCTGTTCCTGTCTTGCGACACGAACAGCTTTCCGGAGCTCCAGAAGGCTCAACTTCAACTCCTTGGCTATGTTCTGCTTTGCGCTAGCGAAGTCGATTATAGCATCGAGTTGCTTCGCTACTTTGCGCATCGCAGCTATTGGCCCCTCCGATGCATTGGTAGGGGTATTGCCTACCGCTGCTGGGGGGTCACTGGTGCTTTCGAGTACAGCACTCATCGTTCCACTACTCTCCCCACGGGGGGGAGACCTCGCCAAACCACCTCTTGCGAAGGGGTTTGGCACCTCCGTCTGTTTATTTTTATTATTTTTATTTTGCTCCATGAAAATTCCCACGAGTAGCGCGAGAAATATATGTCCGCCACGCCAGAGCTCCGCATTAGCGTGGTAAGGGACGCTTACTGTGGGGGTTGCCCAGGTACCCCACAGGCTCCGTTAACGATCGAGCATCTTTTTCACCCCCTCGATCACTCATCCCTCGGCACGGGTCGCTTCACGCCTTGGAATTGGGGTTATGCCCTACCTTGCTTTACGTGGTGATCTCGGCCCGGATCATCACAACCATCCTCCTTTACCAGGGCTTTGGACCTGTAGCTCTGGATCTCAATAGTTCCATGTACGTATGTTATTACAGACATGCTACTATTGGGATCCGTCATTCGCTAGCGGAGGAATAGTCTATGAGTATGCAATTTGCATCGTTGTGTATTTTTCATGAAATCTTGTAATATTTGATATGCCTTTTGGTAAAGATAGCGCATTTTGGATTTACTAGGTCCCCCGGAACCGGTTCCAGCATGCCAGGATGTGGCCAATACCATCCCAAAATGACTTCAAAGGGTTTGTATATAAGTTTTGATCATGTACGGGCCATAATAATACCAGATTTATAGCTAGACGTTGAAAAGTTAAAGAAAATAACTAAAATGACCCTCGGACAGACCCCACGGAATTTCCGTATAAATCCGGAACCGGTTATCTGATCTGACCAACATATACAGCCTAAGAAACTTGAATGAATTCCCGATCGTTTGCAAGTGGTTTGATTGAAATCCGTTGACAATTGTTAAAACAAGAGCGAATTGAGCACCTAAATTGATGAGTGAAAATTATCACGGGGACGCAAAGGTTAAAAAGATTGCTTTTTTACTGCGGATTACATAACCAGTTTTCCTCCTTCATGAATTCGACGAATCATAAAGTATTTCAAGCCAATAATTCAGCCTAAAGAGCATCAATTTAGTCTAACTCAACCGTGAAAGTGGTCTTGTTTGTCTGCGCCTCGCTGCTGATGCCGTTCAAATTTGAAGACATTGTAAATCCCTACTTCACCCAGCATTTTATTATGCTTGATCTCTTCATACTCCAAGCACCCAATCATTCAACTGGTTATAATGTCTTCTTTCCGTTTATCGGTGGTTGCTGCAGAAACACAGGATAATATGAAAATACTGCATTGTATCACACATTTCACAAAATAATTCGCGCGAGCTCACGAACCACCGATGTGCTGACGATGGTTAGCTACGTGACTAACTATGCGAATATGTACGTCAGACGTGAAACCGGCATGAATCGTCGATGGTAGATTAGTTGGTATGGAGGCCAAACAGCTAAAATATTATCATATGTAATGTGTGTTAAAACGGAACGAACCGAGCACGATTGCTCCGGTGCGGAGAACAAAAATAGCAGAGCAAAAGTGTGCGAAGATAAAAATCATATGCTGGCTGCTGGCGGCTGGGACTAGTCACCCACCCCAGTGGAATGAGTTCCCGCCACTCAAGCTGCCCGCCGGAATCCAGAGCGAAAAGCATGTTTCAGCAGCAGCAGGTGGGTGGCAAAGCAGGAGGAAAATATAGTTTTCCGCCGAGAACAACCTGTGGAGTGCGGTTAGCTCTCAAACAGATGTCGGTTCACTGTTGACTATTCCGGTCGGTTCTCTGCGGCAGCGTATTCTCGAAGAGAATGTTTCCAGTGGAGTGAACAATCGAGCAGAAAGTGAGTGATTAACTTGTTGCCGCCGCTGGCGCGGTGTGAAGGTTCAAAAACACTAAAACCGCTAGCACACTGTTTGTAATTTAGCTCACAGTAAGTAAAATCAGTCGATGTTTACAGAAATGAGCTGGACATTTGAAAAATGGTCATCGAATTTATTTTGTTGTCAAATATCGGACAAAGTTTACTACCAGTTTAAGGCTGTTTGCAACGCTATGGCTCAAATCTGTTGTGAATTAACAAATACCCATAATTTACAGCTGCTACAAATAGAACTTTAATCATTTATTCCAGTATAGTTTTTTTTCGATTTTACAAATTTATTCATAATTTTTATGTCACTTTTTGTTTTTTTTTTCGTTTATTTGACACGGCTCAATGCGTTAGCTTAACTGAGCCGTAAATCTTTTAATATATAAAATGTATAAATAGAAATAAATAAATCGAATTTCATTGTATACTTTCCGTAAGGATCTTCATTCTTGTTGGCGATCCTGCATTCTGCTGTTGCTTATGGTTCACCTTGTATGCTTTCTCTTGATTTATCGTTTTCGTCCATACCGTCTTCGCTATTGAAATTGTATATGTTTCTCGATTAAATGCCTTAGAGAACAATACGAGTCACGATGTTATATCCGTGTTTTGTCATCTATTTTATTGTTGGTGGTACAGGTTGTTGATTTTGATCACAACAGTCGGAAACGCTGGGTGTAGCTTCTGTTGCTTCGGCATTCGTTGGTGCCAGCAACTACGGTTGATGTTGATTTTGTTGATGTTGTTGAAGGCTGTGTGTTGATGTTGTTTCGTTAGAGGTTTTTGCAGGCTGGTAAATGCCTGGGCAATGCGCAATATAGACCCGGTGGTTAGCCACAGTGGTCCTTAGCCTCTTGCCCAGGAACTCCTATCTTTACCTCCCCGCGGAGCCGGCTGGGATACGAGTAGCCATAGGAAAGTTCGGGTAGCCAACTCGTTGGGACTATGGTCGTATGCTGCCAGGGAAGGGGGGCCGTGTGGTGGCCGGCATACAATAGCGCTACGGATCTCCCGTTCCGGTGATATGGGCCCACCAAACGGGATAACCCCAATTCCAAGGCGTGAAGCGACCCGTGCCGAGGGATGAATGATCGGGGGGCGAAAAAGATGCCCGATCGTTAACGGAGCCTGTTGGGTGCCTGGGCACCCCCCACAGTAATTGTCTCTTACCACGTTAATGCGGAGCTCTGGCATGGCGGACCTATTTTCTCGCGCAACTCGTGGGATTGAATATGAGTCAATTAAGAAATAACAAAAAAGGATGCAATGAGGAGGAGGAAACGATTACGGCGCTGAACCCCTTTGCCAAAGGGGGTCTGTAAACAACAGCACCGAGGGAGAAATGGGTGTGGTAGGAGATAATATTACCAGCACGCTTGGCGGACCACTACCCGCGATGCAGGAGGTGGTCAAGCAGTTGGATAGTATTATCGAGTTCACAAGCGGGAAGAACAACATCAGCAAGGAGCTTAAACAGAACCTGCTGGTGCTTCGCCAGGCTGTTCGAGTCGCAAGACAAGAACAAGTAGCCTACATGGAGAGGTTGCCGGGAAGAGATAAGGCCGATAGAGGTATCCAAACCGAGGTGTTCTCCTTCCACGGCGGAGCGACGATGGCGCAGGAGGCGATAGATTTCGCTTTATCGGCCACCAAACGCTTGATGGAGGGTGTTACAGTAATGTGCAACAGGCGTTTCCAGAGTTTAAATACGATTTATTCAGTCGAATTAAATTTTCCCTGCAAATGCAATTGATAGGAACAATTAGTATGAGCAACCATGTAGCATATGGTGCGAGAGGATTATAGTTTCAACTCACGTTTAGTGCCGTATTTTCCTGTTAACGACCGGAATATGGTCCCTTGCGGTAATTATGAGTTTATGAACTGTACTGGTAATCGATTTAGGTAATTAGGCTTATTAGGCGACGATCTTATATATAAAAATATTACCTGCTAATCCTTAATGGTGATAAATTTTAATTCTGATAGTTTGGGTAGGTTATGTTAATGATCTTATTAGATAATTAACCTGCAAATCGCATGTGGTATGAGAAATAGACAAAGAAATATTCAGTAAGATTTTTTAACTAAATGAACTAATTTCACCTTAAAAGTAATCCACTGCGCGCACAAATTATACCACGCTCTTTCTTGGTGAGAAATGTATAACAAACGACCTGACTTCAAATGGAATTGGCTTCTATCACTCCTAACCGTTTCTAAAGAAAAGTTTGCTTCGGTTCTGAACTACTAGCTAATATCTGTCGCTGCTATAGCTTCTTGGTGTTAGTATTTCGCATCTCAATGCAAGGTCGATCGATGTTGATCCCATCGGACGTCGCAGGGAGCGGCTGCGTTTTATAGTGAGGTGTGCTCACCAAAGGGCGTAACAGAGGGTAAGACTGCGAAGCGGCCTAGGCCTAGAGTAGGCGCGCGAAGCAACGCCAAACGACGTTCAACCAATAAGGCCAAACTTCGTTTGGAAGGCGCGGATCCGGGTGCGAGGAATCCCGCAGGGCGGCGACCCGAGAAGGCGACTTCTCAGCCTAAAAAGGCGAAAGTCGCCAATCGGGCGCAAAATGTGGAGCAACCTGGCATCAGTCAGCCGGCGCCATCGGCAGAAGATGGTGAATGGCAGGTGGTCAGTAGGAAGCGGAAGTCGATCGCACCTCGACCCGCGAAGAAAAAGAAGGCGAGAGACAGAGGAGAGGCGCTGCTGGTGATAACCAACGCTGAGATCCAAAAATCGATGCGGGCGGCCGAAAGCCTCTCGAATTTAGGACAGGATGTGCGAAGCGTCAGACGCAGCAAAGATGGCGAAATGATCTTGGTGCTGAAGCGTGGTGCACAATCCAGCGGAGTGACGTATAGGAGGTTGGCCCAAGAGGTCTTGGGAAACGGCGCTCAGATGAGGTCGGTCGTTGGGAGCGGAAGTGACTCTCCAGTGTAAGCAACTGTACGAGATCACAAACGCAGAGGACGTCGTCTCGGCCGTTAAGGAGCAGTGCGGCGTTAAGATCGACCAGACCTCTGTTCGTATCAGGGAGCGGATGCTTGGCACGCAGGTAGCTTACTTCAAGCTACCGGTCGCGGAAGCCAAAAAAGTAACCGATAAAGGGAAGTTGAAGATCGGATGGTCAGTGGACCGGTGTTTTAAATTCCTGGAGCCAGGCCACAAGTCATACGGTTGTAAGGGCCCAGATAGGAGCAAGTTGTGTCGTCGCTGCGGCGAGGAGGGACACAAGGCGCTGAAATGCGAGAGGGCACCCAAGTGTCTTATCTGCGCTAGTAAGAAGCAGGGCCGCAGCCATATTATGGGCGGACCTGCGTGTCCCTTCGGGAAGACCGGAAAGAGGAAGCAATGGCATACGTCACACAGCTGAATCTTAACCAATGCGTACGCGCTCAGCAGCTGCTGTGACAGTCGGTATCGGAGTCGAGGACAGATGTCGCCCTCCTATCCGACCCGTATAACGTCCCTGCCGATAACGGCAACTGGGTGGCGGACGGGTCTAGGATGGCGGTAATCTGTACAACGGGACGGTTCCCGGTTCAGGAGGTAGTACAGTCCTCTGCGGAGGGTGTCGCGATTTCCAAGATCAATGGTGTGTTCTATTGTAGGTGCTATGCCCCACCTATGTGGCCAATAGAACCGTTCAACCAGATGATCGATAGGCTTTCGTCTGACATGGTAGGTCGGAATCCGTTTGTCATAGCGGGTGACCTCAGCGCTTGGGCAGTGGAGTGGGGCAACCGCTGTACAAATAGTAGGGGCCAAGCGCTTCTGGAGGCGCTTGTGAAACTCGACGCAGTGCTAGTCCGCTAGCACATTCCGTAGGCATGGGGTCGAGTCGTGGATTGACGTAACGTTTGCCAGTCCGAGTCTGGTTCCAGACATGGACTGGAGGGTAGACGAGGGCTACACCCATAGTGATCACCTAGCAATACGCTTCAGGATCAACTATGGTGTGCAGCATCCGAGGGCGGGTAATCCCTGTCAGGTACGCGGGTGGAAGTCCAATCACTTCAACAGCGAAGTTTTCACCGCGGCCCTGGGACTGGAGGCCAACACCGACAGTCTAAGCGGGGATGCGCTGGTAGCTGTCCTACCACGCGCGTGCGACGCCACTATGCCGAAGAAAACCCTGCCAAGAAATGGCAGACGTTCGGTATATTGGTGGAGTGCAGAGATCGCAGCCCTACGATCAGCTTGCCTACAAGCTAGACGTAGGATGCAGCGAGTGTTTCGTGCTGCGAAATCGGCCCTTAACAAGGCCATCAAGAGCAGCAAGAGAGCGTGTTTTGACAATTTGTGCGAGGAGGCCAACGTGAATCCGTGGGGCGATGCCTACAGGATCGTGATGGCAAAGACCAAAGGGGGCTCCTCACCCCCCGAACGGTCACCAGAACGGTTGGCGAGAATTATCGAAGTACTCTTCCCGTCCCGAGCCATAAGTCCCTGGCCCCCGGCGCCGCAAGGCACGGTGGGTACAGACGACACGGTGGCCTCGGTGACGAACGAAGAACTACTTGCAGTAGCTAATTCTCTAGCAGCGAACAAAGCTCCAGGGCCGGATGGAGTTCCAAACAGCGCTCTCAAGGCAGCGATCATAGCGAACCCGAACATGTTCAGGCTAGCTATGCAGAGATGCCTTGACGAGTGCCGTTTCCCCGATAGATGGAAAAGACAGAAATTGGTGTTGTTGCCGAAGCCCGGGAAGCCGCCAGGCGACCCATCGGCGTACAGACCAATCTGTCTGATAGACACAACTGGCAAATTGCTTGAGAGGATTATCCTCAATTGGTTAACCCCGTACGCAGAAGGTACGGACGGCCTGTCAAGCAACCAGTTTGGCTTTCGGAAGGGTAAGTCCACAGTGGACGCTATCAACTCAGTGATAAATACTGCCGAGATAGCGATCCAACGGAAAAGGCGAGGTATTCGATACTGTGCGTTAGTGATACTTGACGTGAAGAACGCATTCAACAGCGCAAGCTGGGATGCCATCGCGCTCTCGTTACACCGGCTTAGCCTACCGGTGGGTCTGTACCGGATCCTGGAAAGTTACTTCCAAAACCGCGTACTGCTATACGAGACCGATGCCGGTCAGAAAAGGGTTTCGATTACCGCCGGAGTCCCGAAGGGCTCGATCCTAGGCCCGGTGCTATGGAATCTCATGTATGACGGGGTTCTGAGACTGAAGTTCCCTCCTGGGATCAAGATCGTCGGCTTTGCCGACGACGTAACCTTGGAGGTCTACGGGGAGTCAATCACAGAGGTATAACTAACCGCCGCAGAACACGCGATCAACACCGTGGAGGAATGGATGAGCGCGAGAGGCCTGGAGCTCGCTCAGCATAAGACGGAGGTAGTTATCGTCAACAACCGCAAGTCGGCACAACATGCAGTCATGTAGTTCTTTCGACGTCGAAAGAAGAGCAATGCTTGACATCTGTGGCTGGGACACAACCCCTGACCCTTATTCAGCGGATGTGTCAATCGGTGGAGAAGTGGAACGCAGACTCGGCTGCTACCATCCAGATTGCCAGTAGGCTACAGGTAATCTGGCGAACCGAGCAACAGACGGCGGGCACGGCTAACTAGTGATTGGTTAGTTGGAGCGAAAAAGGCCAAGCGCAAAATAAGAGAGTGAATGGTCTGTTCATGCCGAGGTAGGTTGGCGCAGCGAATGGCAACCGCGTAAGGGGTAAACCCAGCCACCCCGAAGCAAGACAGAAGAGTGAGTGTATAGGCGTATAAGTGGACTGCCTCATGCCAAGACGGGAGGGTCGTAGCGTAGTTTGTTGGAACTAAGCTATCGATGCCTCATGGCGTGGCAGAGGAGTGAAAGGGTGAGCATCCAAGTCAGTCTCACACTGCATGTTAAGGGTGAGCATAAAAGTCAGCCTCACAGGTTGGTAGCAAGCAAGGAATGAAAAAGGTGAGCACAAAAGTCAGCCTCGCATGGTATGTCAGAAGTGGGGCCTAAGAAAAATGTCCCACATGGGATGCCAGAGGGAGTGACAAAGGTACAATAGAGTGGCACGATTGAGAGTGAATCAGGTGATAGGGTGAGCACCCAAGTCAGCCTCACATGTATGGGTAGGGCGAGCACAAAAGTAAGCCTAGCAAGGAATGAGTAAGGTAGGCACACAAGTCAGCCTCGCATGGAACGTAAAAGGTGAGCACAAAAGTCAGCCTCATGTGGGAGTGTTTGAGAGTGAATCAAAGTGTGATTGAGAGAGCACCCAAGTAAGCCTCATACAGGATGTATGATCGCGCGAGTGAGAGTGAATGAGTACATTGAGTACAGCCATCCCCCCAGAAGTAATACCGAGAGGTAGTTCCTGGGAGGAACGATGGCGGAGCCCAATGGACTTTAGTCGGTATTAATGGCAGCGTCACCATTCGAGCCCGACACGCCCCCAGTACACCCCGTGTGGTAGCTTGGACACCTACCAATAGCACGTGTACTGGGTTAGGACGTAAACGTCTTCTCCATTGTAAAAAAAAATAAAAAAAGACCCCTTGCCTTTTTGAGTGTTAACGACCTTTCAGAATCAAAATTGAACATCTTACGTTACCAGTTATTCTATGCGAACACAATTAGTGTTTCCTTGTTTAAAAAAAAGTTTTTGTGGTGGTCAAGTTATGTGCCACATTACACATATTGACATTTTAAAGAAGCAAGCCCGTGCACAAAATACCTAAAATAGAGGAAGGTAGGGAGTGGGAGTTGTAGCCGATACCGAATAAATCTAAATCTCTTCTTTCACCATATTCACACCCTCATGGGACTAGATTTCACAAAAAAGACTTTTCGGGCGGCTTTATGGCAGTTGCCCGAAAATTTTGGCCATATTTAACAATCGAAAAGAAAGATATTGGCAATTTTCCAATTTTCTGGTCGCCTAACTGATCAGTTCTTTTTCGGTTTTCGTCATGGAATTGTTCAAAAAGACTCTCCACTTCAGGTTCACCCAGGAATTTTTAGCGCTGCTGGAGCACGTTGGTAGGTTTAGCGTTCTTGGGTGCGACTGGGATCTTCGCACATCTCCTCCAGCGGCCACTTTGGTTAATGTGCCGATGCCAGATCCGGCCAGAACACGACATCGTCTTTCGGGTGGTGTTTCTTAATGTAGGCCGCAACCTCGATAAGAACTTCATGCTGTAGACCTCCCCGCTGAACGTGAATTTCGAAGAAAAGAAAAGCGACATCTTCTTCTCCCTGATTGTCAGCCACAAGGCGACCTTTTTTGAGAGCTTCGTGTTGAAGATATACTTCATGTCGCCACTCAGCTCCTTCCTGTGGAACGTGAAACAGCATGCTCCTTTCCAGTCAATGCCGTAGAGCGTCTGGTACGTCGCGTCGTCCAAGATCACAATTATGATGCACTTTGCACGGAAGACATCCTTGACAAGCACCTTCGGCGAGAGTTGTTGGATGGCCACTTGCGCTTTCGAAACGGCCGGCATTGATTTCCGCTTTCTCGAGAGGATATCCAGGTTGGCCGAATATTTTGACCGTCGGGTCATTCGCACCGACCTCCCGGCCCAAGGTCCGCACCTTGGGGGTTTTGAAAAATTTGAAAGTCATCAAGGTAGGCGTTGACGAGGTTTACTCTCTTCTTTCTATAACTTTCCTCGATCTGTCAAGACGTGCTCGAACACTTACGTTACATAATTTATGAATAGTCTCTTATGGAACAATTGATAACAACTATCATCTCTTTCAAAACGATGCACTTTTGTTATTGTAAGTACAACATAGAAATTTCTAAAGTTTTCGATGACCATGGCCCTTATTACGAGTATCACTTCACGGTGAAAACAAAGTGAATTAAATCGAAAAACACTAAGTTGAATCTCTATGACATTTGAATACGCTCATTAACTTTATTCTCACCTAGTGACCAGGAGTTCCTCTCCCCGTTTTCGTGTCTTTGTGATAGGAGCTGATTCAGTGAACTACCATTTCATACAAAAGAATCGTGGGAGGAACCTGGGTGATTTGCATCAAGATGTCGAATCATTAAGTTATGGTCACAAACCTGTAAAATTATTCAATATCTGCATTACTAAAATGAATGATCCTAAAACCTTATTTCAACTTTACCAGCATAACATTCAGACTGTGGAACTCTTTACGATTGTAAAACAGGTGCTTGTCGCGAGCTGGAGGTATGATGCTTACGTGAGTTCCATCGACGCGTCCGATTACTCCTGGAAATCGGGTTTTGGCATGAAAACCAAGTTTAATCGCATTTATTTCTCGGTCTTCGGATGGAAACTGGATTACAAGTGGACATACTTCAGTTTCAATAATGTCCAAAACGAGCTGCAACGCCTTTGACATCGTTGGTTGCGCCAATCCGATAAATCTATCGTTTCCTACGCCTTTCTGGTAGTTGCCTTCCGTAAAAAATCTCAAGGAAGCTGCCAGCATGATCGTCGGAGGAACTGATGTAGATAGTTGGACTGGATTGATTTTCGAATCGATTATATCCAGTAGGTATTTAAAAATATCTTTGGATATCCTGAACAAACGAATAAAAGTGAAGATGTGTGTGAAGTATGTAACTTTCTATCTACACTTTCAGATTTTAATTAGAATTTTGTTTTCAAATATACATACGATTTTTCTGTTTGATCCAACGGATTGGAGTTATCTCTGATGCGCCGACGCTCTACCGCAAGATTAGCATCTTCCTCCTCGTCTTCACTGTCTGTATCGAACCATAATTCTACACTCATCTTCAGAAAAAAAGAATTTTGCTAGCAAAAGTAACTAATTAGGCAATCCATTAGACGTTTGTTTGACCATTCAGCGGTGGGTTCTGTCAACAAGTCTACTCCTGCGAACAGAAAAACTCGTCCGACAAACAACTTTGTTAGTCCGATTCGTTTGACGTTGGATCGAATCAACGATATTGTCGGACGCGGCACCCCTCGGAGTAACGTCAGAATAAGTAAACAAGAAATAATCAGCTGATCAAAAACGTCTCATGGATTGCCTAATCCTCCGATTTACAAAAACAAATTTGAACGACACGGCAACCAGGGCTATTCCGAACGTCACATCACTGTCACTGTCACTTCACGGAGTTCATTTTCATCACTTCACTGTACGTGACAGCGGTAATAGGTGGAAAAAGTGATGTGAGAGTGAAGTGAAAGTGAACGTAGAAGTGAGAACCGTAATAAGGGCCCATATGATTAGGGCATATAAATCAGTTGTCAACATTCACTTTGAGGGCAAACTCTAAACAAACCGTTATTTGCTGAACTTTGTTTACAGCAATAAGCAATAGAGGATAGACTTCTCTTTTGTTTACTATCAGCAATTATGATTAGCGAGTAACGATTTGTCCGCAATTACCCCGCAAAGTGAGTTTTGCCAGTTGGTTTATAAGCCATAATCGTAAGTTTGTCGAGAGGTGTTCTTTAATGTCGTTTTTGCTTGAGGTAGAAACTAACTCAGTTTCGTACATAACTGCTGTCAAACCGTTTGTTTGAAGCCAGTTTCAAACCTAGGTTATGCGCCACTGAGCTGAAAACCAACCTGAAATATATTTCGGGTTCGCTCACACTACCGCTGTTTTGCGAGAACCCAACTCAGTTCCATTAAAACGTTTGTTTGAGGAAACTAACCTGGGTCCGTGACTAGGTTCTCAATCGAAAACGACATAAGGAAGTCACTAAAATCCACCGATATTTATATTATCATTCGTATAATGATTTCTTCAATGCACTTAAAACATTTTTTTTTAATTAGTTATGGAACTCGAGTTTCGACTTCATCTCATCAGAATCCAACACCAACTTAGTGACAGGACTAAGCTAGAGAAGTCGGGTCGGGACCATGCAGAGAAGTCGGGTCGGAACCTTCCGTTTAGTAAGTACCACATTAACACTTCCTTACTCATATTCCAAGTTACGATAAAGATGGTCGTGGCCTGCACTGGTGGCTCTCAGGCGCATGGACTGGGAAAATTATTATTTCCAAACATTGTTTCTCAAATTGTCTGTGTGCGAATGAGGACCACCAGTCTACAATCTGCGAAGTATACCGTTCTTACACAACGCAAGTGTATTGTTTCAAATTGTCTCAAATCAAATGATTTTAAATTGGCCTTCATTACTTACTTACATCACGGATTGGATGGATAGGCTCATATGCCCTAATTACAAGAAGGGGCATAAACTCAAGGGTAATAACTATCGAAGCCTAATGTTTCCGATGCACCTGTACTCTCCCATGTTTTGTTCAGCAGACTGCGCCCGCTGTCTAACGCTTTTATCGGTGAATACAAAAACGGGTTTAGCGCAGGACGATGAACGACGGACCCTGCGACAAATCCTCGATGAATTCCATTTGTGGATCGAGATATCTCAGCCTAAACAAAAGTAGTTCCTTTAAGGCGTTGTTTTACAGCGGTCAGACAGTGGTACCAAAACGATTGGAATTTGTCTACCCCTGCGAGAAGTGAAGCTTATCAAGAGATAGAGAAGGTGTGTTACCAATTATGAAGTTACCCTTATTCAGCTTCAACACGTACGAAATGGACTGTTATAATTCCAAAGACGTAACCTTATGGAACATGATAACGTTAAGGTCAAGAATCCCGTGTGGAGACGCTGCAATCGACATAACACAACACTCCTGGTACACCTGATAGCGAAGTCCACAAATTCATGCCTCAATATAGTGAGACGGTCTCCATTGTAAAGATACCGGAGGAATATTTAAAAACAACAGCTGAATCTATGCATTGTTCATTAAGTAAAAGAACCAGTTCGAATGCGTTCAAATGATACAACTGCACACGACATGTCAGGTGAAGCCGTATGAAATCGCACGCAGAAATGAGTGAATAATTCCAAAATGTACTCTCATCATACCACGTTTATAGCCGATCAACAATAACAATACAATGCAGTGATATTCAGCTAACGGAAAACACAAACTCAGACCATCGGCGGTTTACTTTAAAACATTTTTCTATATTATAGATCAAATTGTTCCACATTCAAATAAAAAGTATCCTTCCTTCGCCTACGACGTGAAGGAAATAGGATTACTTTAACCATTTAAGGACAGAGTAAAAGCGATTATGTTTTGTTCTTCATATATACCATATTATTACAGCTAGCTGATGTGTGTTTGTGTGGGTTTGCGTATGCGTGTCCGTGTGACGTGTATGTGTATAAAAGTGACTTGGATTCTAAAGCTTCACTAACGAATCTGTTTGTCTGTGATGTTTGCAAGCGGTCATGTCTTTTCTGCTAAACGCTAACTTGTAACTTCTACTACTATTACTACTACTACTACTACTACTGCTAGTGGGTATCATCAATCTAGTTTAAATAGTTTACTTGTTCATTCTTCGTCTCAGTGGAACATATAATAATAAACATAAAAAATGATAAAAATACCTACAATCAAGAGCACAAAATAGTTAGCACATAACTAAAATCTATGCATCTCTATCTCCACTAGGGATACTATAAAAAAAACTACAGATACACACGTTTGTTCTTGTTTTTAAAACTTTGTTGTTTGTGTGTTTTTGTCATTGATTTGAAATTGTCTTAACTTATATTGCAAGAGATATTTTCGTATTCGTTTTTTTGTAATTTTTTTGTTTCATACAATAAATGAGAAACGATTGCATACAGTTGATAACAGGCGAAAAATTCGTTTTGTTAATTTTCCATTTTTTTCACTTAAACTGAAACTTAAGTGATGTTACCTAAACTCGTGTTGAAATGTGAAATTGTCGATCAATTATTAAATTTACAATTTTCCATTTTTTTTTTGTCATAAACGTGCACTGTAAGAGAGTTTCTGTTTGATCGGGTTACCTTCTCTTAAGTAGGTTAAATTTTACTCATACATACTGCAATGTATTTGAACTTACATTTGCACAAACACCAATGCGACACATGTTAAACGGAAAGAAAAATTCGTTGCATTTCTACAGTCTCGAATAGTTGCCTGTTTAACTCTAAACTCAAGTAAAAATAATCACATCTTTTTTCTCTAACATTAACTGCCTACTCGTGTGTGCTGCTAAGCTATACTAGCTCATCTATCTATCATAAGCTTTTCACATATACACCTCGCCTACCACTTCTTCTGCTGTTCGTTTCTTCGATTAAGACCATTTCCAATAAAAACAAGTTAAAAATAATTTTTGGTTCAAAAGTGATTCCTTTCTGCTCAGTGTGTGTAAAAACCGTTGAACCGTTGAGTCGAGACACCAACCCAAAACCGATTCGAAGCTCAGCGAAAAAACGCACCATTCCCGGCAGGAAGCCACCTGTCGGTTCGACCTAACATCACTTTCAGCCGCGCGCATGCTTTTACACTGATAAAACTTTCTAGTCATTTTGCTCTAAAATTTAACCTAATCATTACCTAAAGTTTAGTGGTTTCGTTAAGAACAGAAACGAATTCCCGTTTTCAAATAGCACAAAAAATGCAAAATTCGAGAGCTCGAATAGATAGTTGTGAATTGCGAGATTTGCTACCTCTCCTGGCAGGTAGCGAGATAAAATAACTGAAACGCCTCGTCGGAGCAAACGATGCGATGTAGTAAAAAGGCGCGTGCCTGCGCTTAGGACACCAGCGGTCTCGGCGCAATCACTGGCGGTGGTGCTGGTTGATGGCCACTCAGACCAGCCACCGCTGCCATTGTTTCATCCGCACCAATCGAAGAGCTGGTGGTTTTGGCCGGTGAAATAATCGACGATCCGCCAGGCGAGTCTACCGAGGTGGAACTGTTACTGTTAATGCTGCCAGCCGGGGATGATGAAGATCGTGATCCCAGTGGCATTGGTCCGGACGCCGTTACTAGAAGCGGGGAGGATGCTGGGTTGTTGCTGCAACCATGGTTCATTTTAGCATTACTACTGGCTTTTGCTGATGCTGTTGCTGCTGCTGTAAGCAAGGACGAGGAGTTGGGGGAGGTCGATGGGTTAGCGAATAGGACGCCCTCATACTGGACACCGTTGAATTCCATTGATACCACCAGCTGTTGGTCCCCTTTGGAGGCGTCACCTGCAAATATTATAAGAGAAGAATATGGTTTGCAATATTTTTTGTTGAATTTTTGAAGAGCACAAAAAACAAACGTCGAGAGAAACAGAACAGGCTTCATAAAAGCAGCTTTAAACAGATTAGAATGTAAAGTTTTGATATAAACTTCAACTGTAAAAATCGGATTGGGTACTTATCTATCGGAGTCGGTTAAGGTTCAACTGAGAAACCTTCGAAAAGCGGCCATATTGGAACACGAAAAAAGCAATTTTTCCTCACATCATTGGAAAAATCTTCATGAAAATCAATCAATAATACCCTACCCAAGGCCCCCCTACTTTTTTCGTTTTCCAAGATGTCCGCTTTTCCAAGCTTTCTCCGTTGAACCTTAAAACACCTTCAGCATAAAAACCAAACAAAAATATACCCGATCTTACATAGTAGTTTTTAGCCGAATTTTAATATTGAATGTAGCGATGGACGGATTTTGCTGCGCACGAAATAATCACTTTTCATCGACTATTACTACAGGTTCTTTCTTTCCAGATACTTAGCTAGAGGGGGAGCTACAGTTCCTAACACTCTGCTATTTGTTAGAAAAAAAAATGGTCGCCAGTTAAAATTTGCTTACACAAACACAAATTAACGTAAAAACCTCGAATTGTCCTAAAACATTGATTAATGGCTAATCTATTCATCCTCGCTTATCTGGTCAATCATGTTTACCAGTGCGTTAAACCTAGTTATTTTCTTTACCCTTGCTTATTTTAAACTAAGGTTGATGGTTCGTTACACCTGGTTTCAATGTTAGGCGCGGGTGAAGAAATCGGCCCCTATTGGATTAATTGAGAAAGGTTTTAGCCTAATCAATCATCAACAGTTTGTTGATTTACATGTTTAAAAACATTGAAACATTGTGTCTACGATTATAATACATCAGTGACGTAGTATTATTTGGAGTGGGCCGCTAGTAACCTCTCATGCATCTGAAAGTTGATGAGGATGGGAATCCACGACGTGCTATTTTTGGTACTGTTTTCCAATAGGACCATTCTTGGCGGGTCGTTGGTAGCTGGTACGGGACTTGCCGATAGATGTTTTCTTTTTCTTTTTTTTCTGTTCATTTAATCGTTCGTCTCACATAGCCTCTTTTTTGCTTCACATAGTTTAAATGGACTAGCTGCATTTGACAGTACCCCCTGGCTGCATTTTTGACGTTCGATTTTTTGCTATTTGCATGTCTCGTCTCAGGTTGTGAGCGCCTTGCTCTTCGAGGACCCGATTATAGATGGAGGAGCATTATCTATGGGCCGCGGCATTAGTGGTGAGGCAGAGGGCTCGCTTGAATTAAATCCAATTTCATTTCTTCGTAGAGATCGGTGTTTTAGAGGAAATACAGAACGAATTACTTGTCTACCGGTCCATGATAAACGATGAAGGAGCTGGTAGCGTTTACGTAGGTTTTGGAACTTCAGGTAAGTCAACAAGTGCTTCACTGGGAAGCGATAAATCGTGTGAGCGGTAGTATCGTGGACGAAGTCTGGAGAGTGTTGCATGCTCCGTTCTTGGGCCCTATTCTCACAGCCACGTCACTTAGTGACTAGAAGAAAATTTTGCTCTAGTCACTAAGTGACGTGACTGTGAGAATAGGGCCCCTGACGTCATTCGACTATTTAGTCCGATCAAAATGCAGCTAATTAATCGTCCTTCCCGTTTTCTTCGACGCCGTGAGTGCGGGGGTCCTATAACTATTTTGAGGCTTTGCTGACGGACATTGCGTCGCAGCAGATCACAGCTGGTACATTCACTGATTTGTGGGAGATGACGAGGCCAATTGCAGCCGTATCTGCTGATAAGACCGAGTTTATCGAAGTGTGAGGCCCGGCCTGCTTACATTTACATTTATCCCATAAATCTCCCTCTCTAACTAAAGAAGGTCAATCACCCTGGTAGGATAGTGTTCCAATGGTGTATTTCGGTACACTTATGGCTGTTTTTTTTATGTTGCTGAGTTTTACCATCGACCGACAGCCGATTTCCGCTTGTAGATTTCTTACAAGTTAAATGTTGGTTCAGAGTATTTAGCCGACTGAAATTTTTTTCTTATTTGTTTTTTTGTTTATTTGACACGGCTCAACGCGTTAGCATAAATAACTTGTGCTGTGGATCTCATGCTTTTACAAAATGAAAAAATGACATCTAGCGGACCCTACACGAGACAGAAATATTGTCAATAAATATATTGACAAGACTGCTTCAATCTATCAATCCTATTTTAATTCTACAGAATCAACATTTTCAAGATCACCTTACACCATTAATATATTGATCATAATATGATTTATTGTCAATATTTCTGGTCGTGTAGGGTCCGCTTCTAACTACCGTCGTTGGGTCTTATTGACGCAACGTGTTGAGATCTTCTTTCTTGATTCGTCATCGGTACTGTTTTGTTGATGTTTACGGTCGACTGTTCTTGTTTGGTTTTTTGTTCTTATTGATATCGCTATTGTGAATCTGTCCTCTTCTTCGTTCGATTCTTTGTTGGTGGTACTGGTTGTTGGCTTCGAGATATTGGGCACAGTTGTTGTTGAGCGAATAGTTGTTCCTATCAGATCCGTGGATATTGTGTTTGCAGGCGCTGTTTTTGATTGTAGTACACACTCAATTCACTTCTGTAATTTCCACACAGCTGAACAATCAGTAAAAATTTTCAACTGATAGTTCAGCAAAGTTGCTATAAGTTGCTGATTTTCAGCGATATATGTTCCGAGTTTCAGCAAAACAAACGTCACTTCTACCGAGATCTCGGTAAAAGCTATCATTAACTGTGTGTTCGGCTATGTAAAACTCGGTAAGTTACACAAAAGCTGGGATTCAGTGGAACAAAATAAAGTGTGTAGACGGACTTTCCTTAGCTGCTTCTGCGCAAGGTTTTCTGTAGTGTAGTGTTTCATTACAGAATTGGAACGTGGGAATCTGCCATGGGTGCGTGACCAGCGTTCTCTGATTAAAAGTCCCATTTTCGGTCGAACTGCATATATGTAATGGTCATGTATGAAGTGATTGGTTTGGTCGGACGCATTTTCACCACACGAACATCCTTTGAAAAACTCGGGAAGAAGTACCTCCAAGTATCAGCTGTGACGCAATCCACTTCTTTGTATCTTGACATGTAATTTTTAATCACGATGTCGATGGTGCGCGGAGTCATGTAAGCGAATTTCTATAGAGTCATTGTCATTATATACGATGATGCTGATTTCGATCGTTTCCGCATTCAGCGGTATGCTGCATATTGTTCCGCGAAACGAATGACTCCGCTTGGATAATGTCCTTGAACATAATTGGCATTTGATGTGAAATATGATGCAGTTAGAGTGAAGTGTGTTAACTTCTTCCGGATTGAACTCCATTTGTACTTTAAATTTAATGGTACACCGAATAGCTGGTCTTACGGGACATTTTGAAAAGTCAATAGCAGCACAGTTAGTCCACAGTGGGGCTAGCTGTTTGTGCACTGAATAAAGAAAAAAACGATCGGTACATTGTTTACTTGTCTTAATTATGCCTAAAGCAGAACGATTTATTGTGCTTCTACACTGTGCGAGTCTAGAAGGGAGCCTTAGAATGAAAACTGGCGATTGCCCAATAAATCGTTCTTCTACAGGAACGACATTAATCTTCTGTTAACCATGCGCACCGTAGTTTTCCAGCTCTTCGTGAGCAGGCACGGCCCATTGAACTTCGCCAATGTTTTTGGTCATCTTCCTAATGGCAATGTTATCTCATCCAGTAGCTTTCCTCTTATCAAAGTTTCCTCATCATTTCCTTCTTCAACGCTTGTTTGGGCTTCCGAAGTTCGCGCTTCTTCATGGCCCAATAGGTTTCGTTAGAACGGAGTCCTGTTACTTTCCAGACAAAATACACCGAAATAAATGCATACCACTGCTGTATGTTTTTGGAATAGTGGCATGACGCCAAACCAACGGTTTTCGATCATGCTGTATCAAAAACGGCAACATACGTCTTTGGAAGCACGCAGTTCATGGTGCCGTTGGTTGTTCAGTTCATTTGCCATTTTCAGGTACATCGAAGCGAATTTTGGAAGCTTCTTCGATTTGAAGCGATCATCCACGGCAAGCTTGACCTTGCCCTGGTAATATTCCTGTCCCGCCAACTGTTTGAAATCCACTTTGATGTAGCTCTCATCATCAATGACGCAGCATCGGTACTTCGTTAGCAGCGTCGCGTCGAGTAGTTTTCGGGCCAGCGTTTTATCAACACTCTGCTGGTGTTCGTCCCGATATTGGAACTTCTGCACGTTGTACGTTTTTAACTTGGACGATTTCTAGGCTCCCGTTACGAAACTTTGCGAAACATCCAGATTTTTAGCCGTTTTTTACGCGTTGTTCCTGAACTTGTACACATTGTCATCCGTATCTGGAACCTTCTGTAGACTTTTAAGACGATCGAATGATGTATATCCATCATCCCAAGGCGCGATGCGACAACCCAGAGATTTGCATGTGAGTGAATAAAACAGCCCCCTGTCAAGGACGACGTCTCTGTACAGCCAGCATCACTGCCATGAAAATCAAAACATTAATTTTGAATCGAATGATTAAAAGCTGTAATTAGTTACTAATGTTGATTTTCTGAATAATATGGTATTAAATCATCCCACAAGATGCAAAACATCGTGTAGAATGCTTGAATATCGTGTATAGAACATAATTCTTTGTTTGGGGCTTTATAGCTATAACGCCCCATATATGTTGGTCGCTGTCAAACTCCATATGATGGTATAGGTTTGCCAGGAGGCTGGAAAAAAAATCCTTTCGTGAACGTCCCCTTCCTTTTCAATCGAAATCTCGCTGAGAATGACAACTGCACGACTGGGCGGATGTGAACTATACACTTTAAAGAGAAACTGAGCAAAACTTGGTTAATTTCGGTCTAATGTGGAAAAGGTTACGAAAATTTAAGTGTTACAATAATTATCGATAATTATAGAATCACTGTTTAAAACATGTATGCAGTAATTTTTTAAATAAAATAATTACTGCAAAAAATCGTCACGTACCATATATACATCAAAACAGCTCAGCTTTCCAAATATAAAAAATATATTTTTTCCAATTCTTAACCCTTTCACGCTTATGGTATTTGTAGAGCACTTAAACTTTAAACAGCTATAACTTTTGGTTTCCACTAAATGACAAAAATGTTCCATAAATGACAAAAGATGTTTCTGGAGATATTCCGTTTTGTCAATTAAACCTTTTGTAGCAAAAATTTTACTTCGCTCGCTGCAGGTGCAAATAGCCTGCCAAAAAATAACATTGAAGGGTGAATGTTTGGGAATACTTGAAAATATTTAAGTACTATATGGCCGGTGTTAAGTCAGACCGGACTAAGTCGCAAAGCATCAAAAAGTGAGATAGCACTGGATAAAGAATTTCTTCAGTTACATAAAACTCTTGCCAAATTTAAAATATGTAACAATAAACAAGAATTATGACAAAAATTAATTTCCAATTATAACGTAGAGTATGCTGAGATTGAAACTTTAAACTCGTTTTTCTCGAAATCAATATATTGTCACTTAGTCCTGTCTGACTTAACACCTACCATATGATTTTAAAATGGCAGCAAACAATAATATTTGGAACAGATAACATGCCTGCAGAGAATTTTCTAATCAGGGAAAAAAATGTTTTAAATTATTTTCATCACGATCAACAAACTCTACACAGAGATTAAAAACAGCCATTACCCAGAGAAATAAGTAGTGCAATCAACATTTTCGCAGTACACCTGCCCAATATCGATTAACGTTGAATCAAATATTTAAAGATTGTCAATGAGATTTTGCTCGTATGTGTTACCCATTTTGTTGGGAAGGCGCACTTTTTAATGGGATTTTCTATTGGTGTGCACCGGTGTAGTGGAGTGCACTGGTTTTGCACTTTCTAGCAGAAGTGTCAATTGAACATACCCAGTTTTCTGTACTTCTGCTAGAAAGTGTTAAACCGGTGCAGTTTCAGTGCGCTCCACTACACCGGTGTCAATCAATCGAAAACCCCATAAGTAAGGTTAATTCTGTGAAACGGTGTTATTTAAAGTTGCATCATCAGAAAATGAGATGTCTACCCTATATCCCTGAAACGAAGTATTTCGAGCATGAAAAAAACTTTAACCCGTACAGTAAACGAACTTCTTATAGTTCTTGGAAAAGATAGTGTTCTGCCATGTTCGAGGCTATAATGCAGTTTTTATGGTACAACCATACAAATTGCAGCCCTAGCAAATTTTCATTGGAATAAAAATATTCCATTTATAAGTCTTTTGTCAGTTTAAGTTTTGTGTCCTAATTTATTTTAATGTTAGCAGTTATAGCTAACACCCACATCCAAAATATCAATTTCAGGAGGGGGGGGGGGGGGGGGGGGGTTTGATGTAAATAAAAATCCTCCGGATTTTCCATTCCTGGGAGCAGTTGCCCAAGCTCACAAAATAACCAGCAAACTTACCTCTGCTAATCAGCTTAAACTGCATGCCCATAATGCCTCCAGCAGCTCCCGCACTACCCGGACTATATGTATCATGCACCGATCCGGACCGGGCTTGAGGATCACTGCTGGTACTTGTGTTGTTACGTTCACTATCCATTCCAGTTCCGCTGAGACGATCACCGTTCTGACGGTGCTGTTCCTGTTGTTGCTGTTGCTGATGAATATGATGTTCCTGATGCATTTGTAATTGCTGTGTTTGCTGTTGTTTCTGAAGTTCGCGCTCTCGTTCTCGTTGCAAATCCCGCTCACGTTGTAGCTGCTGTTGTTGCTGTTGCTGCTGCTGCTGCTGGTGATGGAGCAACTGTTCCCTTTGGAGTTGTTCCAACTGTAACTGCTGTTGGCGTTTCAATTTATCCGCACTATCACACCGTTCCCGTTCACGTTCCAGTAGACTCAGGTTCAAACTGGCTAAATGATTAACCTGGACCTGTTCGCGTTCTCTCTGGGCAGCGGCCAGTGCTGCCGCGTGTTCCGTAATTCTGTTCAGCGCCAGCGGATGGGGATCTTCCGCTATAGTCATATCCTCATCTTCATCTTCTTCCTCGTCCTCGGGGATATCCTCATCGTGATGGCGTAGGCCATTTTCTCCTCGCAAATTGATCGGTGTTCCATCGGAGCGAACATCGTCTTCATCATGCGAGGATAAGTTCAATTTCTGTGGGGTCAGTGAGCGACTGTGGGCATGCAGCTGCTGTTGTTGATGTTGTTGCTGTTGCTGCAATTGTGCAGCAGCAACTGCAGCGATAGAATTGTTGTTGCTGCGCTTTGCCGGTGGAATTCCAGTGTGGTAGTCACGGGCACCCGAGCGATCTGTAAAGTCCATCGGGTGGTCCCGTTCACGCTTGATCGACATATGATGAGGCGGAGATTCCGCCAGATTGAGAGCTTCCCTGAAATGGAACAAACTAGTGAGTGAATGATGATTAGCTCTGTACTTAGCCCAAAATACCAACCTCTGCATTTCCGGTGGGCTTGTGTTCAGCGAGTTCGGCGGGCTCGTGTTGTTATTGTACATGTTCCAAAGAGCAACGCGGGACATTTCCAGCGCATTGAGCGCATCCCGTGGGGTCATCTGATCCGGGCTTTGCTCCCGCTTCATCTCCTTCGGCTGGAACAGTTTGATGTAGTCGAGCATGCGCTGCTCGAAATCGGCCGGCAGAATGTTCGGCATCTGACCGACATTCGGTGCCCCCAGGAGGCGATGGTGTTGCTGCTGGTTGACATGGGTGACCAGTGACAGCGGGGACATCTGCTGGATGCTCTGTGGAATAGGCGAACGTTGAACCGATGGCTGTTGTTGTTGTTGTTGGATGCACGAGAGTGATGTTGGGTGAGAGAGAGAGAGAGAATGGGAGAGAGATCAATATAAGAAGATGAAGAAAAAGCTTGTAAATGAACGAGCAAATGGAAAACGATCGCAAAAACACGAGATCGATTTGCAGTTTTATTGCCTGTTTGTTTAGCCAACAGGGCGTTTATTAATGAATGAGTGAATGAAAATATGAATAATCAAACGATCAGTCAGTAACAGCGAGATCTCGAGGAACTGAGATTTGCTGCTGGCTCGTGATGGTTGAGATGATTGTTGCCATTAGGGGTGAGGGACAAGTGGGGATAGCTCAAGGGCCGGCAGTAATGTGTGCACATAAATCAATGAGTAATGAGCAGCACAAGCTGGAACTTTGCAGTGTTCCAATGATTCAATGATTGGTTGCGAATGTGATCAACTTTTTTATAGTTAATTGCCAATCATTGTGTCTATGGATAATACTTTAAAGTTCAACTCGGTTTAATGATTTTTACTGAACAATTTATAATGTTTCGTCGTCTCGAAAGCAAACGAGGAATAAGTTTTTTTTCACCACGAAACACGAAAACTTAACTTAAAAGTGCATTGACTTACCGAATCAAACTGTCCATAGCTGGAACGTCGACCCTCGCGTCGATTCCCGTCGATGGCGGCCTGCAGTTCGGCCGGTGTGCTCAAGTTCTTCTTCTCGCACTCGTACGGATAGAGATACTTCATGTACCTGTTGAAAAAGTAAAAAAGAAAAGTTAGATATTATAACAAGAATTTCTCCGCAACGAAACAGTCCTATCGCTGCAGTTCTAATTGATAAAACAAACAGTTGGTCAAGAGTGCAACCCAAGAAGAATATCGTATTTCTCGCACCAAACGCCCGTTCGATTCTCGGACCCCGAGAAGTGATGCATTTCCATAAATAATTAATTTCCCGTAACTCTGCCTCTACTCCGTCGACGATCGACTGGATCCGATCCGAGGGATACGCTATTGAAGAAAATGCACTCATTCCCGTCACCTCGTCTCGTTGTCGTAGCGGATGGTTGGGGGTCTTTGCGCATTCACCACAAAACCGTGCGGAATATGATGCCAGTCGGTTGGAACAGGAGAGCAAGTGAGAAAACAGCACAGGCGAGAACACGTTTTTATAATGATTAAATTAAACAACAAACAAATAGAATCATCAAACAAACTTGTTAACCCATCAAAACGCGCAACGCGCTCTGGCTGAATGATCCCCCCATCCGACTCGTGGTTGGCCAGGTAGGTAGGTGTTGTGCCGTTTGTGTTTTTACCTTGTGCTAGAATAAGTTGAGTCTTTGCCGTCACATCCCGCGGGTTCTTTCCAATGTTAATGGATGGGATTGTATGAGACGAGGTGTGGACACGCCATAGACCGTCCCGTGGAGGTAAAATGAACGTTTGCTATTTTTCATTTTCCAGCCTGGCGACGCGTAGGGCGAAGGGAGAAAAATGTGTGAAATCTAGGACAACTTTTCAGAAGGGTGTTACAGCAATTGCTATTCAGTCGGGAAAATAAACATTGAAATTTTTAGAAACAAATTTAATTCTCATGGTTTATACGAAAAGCTTGGAACATAATTCGAAGCCAGCTTAACCATAAGTCAATACCTTAATATAACCATTCAAACCCTAGGATACAATTGTTTCAGCTCTTTAAGGAGTTACATACCTTTTTTTTAATATTGCTTTATCTGAAAATAAAAGTCCTTGAGAACAATTTTCCAAATTTAACCCTCCGGCACTCGCGCCGTTGTATTTTATGCAACACCTTCAGAAACTCTAGCGAAATCTTCTTTCAGCACCAGCGGCTGCTTATTCGGGGACCCATTCGCGCGAGTGCTGGAGGGTTAACCTTCCTGTAGTCGCGCTAGTGCACTGAGTGCACGCTGCTCTGAAAAGCTAGAGAAATCGTCTTAGAGCATCAGCGGCTGCTCGTTCAGTGGGCCATATGCGCGACTTCCGGAGGGTTAACTAGGAGTTTGCGAATTACTGCGTTTCTACTACCAAGAGCGGTGGTAAGTTGACACTAATCTCGAAATTGTTCTTTTTTTCCAAAAGTACCTTTCCCGTGATCACGATCCCCGAAAAACTATTCAACCGATTTTCATTTTTGCCTTTCTCAGTACAAAGGTATTGAGGAATTCCATGAGAAACCGGCCGACCACAAAATATGACGATCGTCGATTCGAACGAAACTTTGAAGTTGTGTTCGGTTTATAAATCAGCATGATATTTCATGTAGCTTTCAAATGAGTTACAATATCGCTTTGATGTCAAATGATAAGTTACAGGAAATGGGTCTTTTGAAAAACCTATTGTTTCGACAGAAAAAAGTATGAATTATGAAAATATGTCAAAAGTTGCCAGGAATTTTTTTTATTGAAAGATTCCCCATGATCCAAATACACTGAAAAAGTTTCTTTTGCGTCTTGTATTTAAAACGATAAACATTAGATTTTTAACATTTTTTGAAGGGGTAACGCGAAAAACTTTTAAAAAGGGCATAATCACACGAATTAACTGTTTCTGTTGGAACTAAATTCCAAATATCTCGAAAACTATCACATTTTGGAAGATTTTTGTTGAATACGTTTTAATTTAAAATGGAACTTTGAATTATATTCTATAA
This sequence comes from Topomyia yanbarensis, assembly GCF_030247195.1. Taxonomy (NCBI): domain Eukaryota; kingdom Metazoa; phylum Arthropoda; class Insecta; order Diptera; family Culicidae; genus Topomyia; species Topomyia yanbarensis. The sequence continues at coordinate 372,785,945 of NC_080672.1, read as the reverse complement.
TAAAATTACAGTTTTGTATATCAATTAGTATGAAATTTAAAAACACTTATAAAGTAATTGTTATAAAAACTTTTTTACCAATAAGTTCTCCATCATACAATCACATTCAAAATGTTTCTTTTCTCTTTAGGTTTTTGTTGCCAAAAGATAAAAAATTAGAAAAATGGATTAAGTTTTGCTTTTTTGTGTTTCGAATTCATCTCGTCAGTAACTAGCAGTAACTTAATTTATATTAGGTCTTGTGCCCTTAACGCGCAAAACGGTTTAGTCCAATTTTATTGCATAATACCAGGCGTTTGGTTTCTTGAACCAAAAGACAAGAGCTCGTCTTCGCTTTCTCGTCAGCAAACCAGAGCTATATTTGCTTCCCGGGACATCACTCGGGACATGTAGCTTTAGGCGTTCACATATCGTCGCTGTTGTGCTAACTTATGACAAGCGCCATTTTGCACATTTCGAGAAAAACGATTTTTAAAGTTTGAGATTGAATATCTTGCAATTGGTAAATAGTAGAAACAATTCATAGAAAACAATTGATGCTTCTGTCTATTCTGTATTAATCTCTCAAATATTATGAAGATCGGTTGACTATATTACGAGTTTCTGCTAAACATGTAAACAAAAGTCGCACTCATACGTGTCAAAGGTGATGACAAAATTTGTATGGCGGGTCATAATCGTGCTTGGAAAATTTTCCATAGAAAAAAATCATCAATTATTAACTTTTATTTATATCTTTGGCGTTATTTGGTCTATAAACAATTGGTGAGATGCATTTTAAAGCAAATGAGTCAGGGAAACTAGAAAAATAATGATTTTTGGATACAGTGTTGCGAAATATGCTATATTTCCAGTTTAAAACTAAAATTACATTTTTTCTCACATTTTGTGTATTTTTATTTTGAAAACGATTTTGCCATTGTGTTTCTTAGACATTTTTACATAGAAAAACATCTAATCCATCAAGATAACTTGTGCCAATGCCCAGACACAGTCATTTTAAGCAAATATCACAAAATTTCTCAGCACGTTTCTCGCTATATCTCAGTAACCAAGTAGTATGTCAAAATTCCGAAAACGCCGTTTTGTAGAGATTTTTTAAACCAACAATATGGCATATTTAACTCAGTTTACCCCAAAATGGCGTTTGTCATAAGATAGCACAACAGCGACGATATGTCGTGTGAACTGTTTGGAATTTTTTGTGTCTAACTAGTGCTAATTTGAGTACTAGTTTAGATACATAGACACCCAGATGGTGCTAGTTACTGACGAGATGAATTCGAAACACAAAAAATCAAAACTTAATTTATATTAGGTCTTGTGCCCTTAACGCGCAAAGCGGTTTAGTCCAATTTTATTGCATAGAAAAATGGGTTTTTGCAATTTGAATTTTTAGCACAAATTTTTGTTTTTATGAAAAATTGACACAACATTTTTATATTTTTTTCATACAGAAATATTCATTCCCTGTAATTCACTCTGAAAGTTTGGCTATATAAAATATAGTAATCGAACAATTTTTTTTTTAAATTATGGCATATAGAAATGTCTACGCTCTTCTATAAAATTGCTCTTGATTCAAAAAAGTCTTACTGATTTTGAAAAATTGTTAGTCTTCCATTCCGGTGAAACGTGTAAAGTTTCATAGGAATCTAAGATGGTCGGTCACGATTTTAAATATTTTTGTGTGTGTATGTGCGTCTGTATTTGGCCAAAAATGTCACTCACTTTTCTCAAAGATGGCTGAACCGATTTTAACAAGCTTAGTCTCAAATGAAAGGTACAACGTTCCCATTGGCTGCTGTTGAATTTCTAATGAACCCGATTTCCAGTTCCGGAATTATAGGGCGATGAGTACGTTCACACAGCAAATCCCAATTTTAACGGATTCTGTGATGAAATGTAACCTGAATTTTTTTCCAAAATGTAACCTCAACTGTTTTGATTTGTATAGTAACAATATAAAGTCTCTCTGGCCACATTGGCCACCATCATCGGTTCCGGAAGCCCCGGCGGAACGGTTATATTGGTTTCTCGGAGATAGCTATATTATCCCCTCAGATGTCTATAAAATTCTATAAGCTTATATGGTTCCGGAAATATAGACTGGACCGTCCGGTCACATATGAAATTCCCATATAAGCTGGAACTCAATTTTTTTGTTCAAATGGGGGACCCCATGAAATTTTGGAAGCCACCTCACCTGTTTTTTTTTTTTTTGGTAAAAATCGACTTTTTGGGACCTCGCCGATTTTTTCAATTCAATGTTACGGCGGCTGTTTCGAAAAATTTTCGTAAAAAATGTTTGGTGTTTAGACCACAGTTCGTTACTCTTCTTCTCCCGCCAGATAAACAAGACGACCAAACTAAGTCTCAAACCGCTGTTTACTGGTTCTAATGGTTAAAGTTTGGACTGTTTTCTTTTGCAAAATTTTAGAACTCGAATAATGATTTTTTTCTTGTATATAATTGTCATGTGGGGGGAGTGGGCGTAGCGTATTGGTAAATCGATTGCCTTGTACGCAGCGCACCTGGGTTCGAGTCCCGACCCCGCACATAGGGTTAGAAATTTTTCCTAAGAGATTTTTCTAACCCGAAGAGGCGAATGACCTTAAGGTTAAAACCTCTATAATTGAAATAAAAAAAAAATTGTCATGTCAAGTATAATAAAAATGTAATTTCACAGATAAAAAAATTCGTGTAAAATTATGCTAACTATACTGCACATAAAGGGAACGCGACCAACAGTGTAAAATTATGCGAGTGATTAATTTTACATTGGCCACAAATCGTACTATAAATAACTTACGTATGTACTGGTGACGATACCGACATAAAAAAATCTGTTAAATAATACCAAGACTTGAACCGACAATAATTGACTCACCAGAGACACCCCCTTATGACCTAGGCTAAAGCGACACATAACAACGTGACTGCAAAGTGGCGTACATAAGCTTCGCTTGAGCGTGGACGATCCAAGCGCGTTTGAGTTGCGACTCGTGCATGTATGTGTATGACGCAGTTAGTTTTTCTATCTGCTCAACACCGTTTCGTATAAAATCGTGTAAAAATAAGATATTTTATCTGAAAGTTGAATGAATAGCGCGCAGGTCGCGAGCAGAATAATGTAAATTTCCATAGGAACATACAGATTTGCATGATTTTCAGGGGTCATTTTATGTGCATGATATATAGCGTAAATTTATTCGTGAAACATAATTACACGAATAGTTTTTCTGCGATATCATGAAATACATTTAAGTTAATTTTCATATTTTTGCTGTGTTATACATTTGAAAACTTTTATTGAATATAAACAACGATGAAATTCTCGTGTTCGTGATTGAGAAAGGAACAATTGCACCGCTAGGTGGATTAAAACAGGTTTTTTCTAAAATTTTCGTTATTAATTTTCTCATTAACTGAGATCATTTGAGATCAGGATTACATGATCGCAAGAATGACCAGCTTTGTATTACCGCGAAGGGAACGAGCGTTTCTATGTTAACGTGTTTGATCGCGAGGGCGTGTTTATAACTTTGGTTTGAATTATTTCATATAAGCGTCTATAGCCGTACGCATATTTGCGTGGGCTTTTAAATGTTCTCGCAGGTCTTCATTCTGATGTTCAATTTTAAGCGTATGGTTCAAATGAAGGGAGAAAGTGAACTACCCCACCTCACTGAGGTCTATAACTATGGTGCGCTGAGACTTGTTGTCTACCCTATATACGTTCCGGATTTTAGAGTGGAAGCTCCCGGACGAGTATGTTTCATGATCGTACGAGAGCGGGCATTTGTATGTTGTCACATGAGACCGCGTTTGTAAATTCGTAAATACTAGTCGCCAGGACGTTTGTATGATTGCGCGATTGTGGGCGTAAATGCGCGTGAATAGCGTTTGCGACCGTGTTTGTATCGAAAGCCTCGAGCGTTTGTACGTTATTGTGAGTGTATTGTATTTAGTTTGCTTATTCCCATGTTCGAGTTGTTATTGAATGTAATTTTGATCCGACATCCCGTTCCGGAGTTACCAGTTGAGAAGTACGGTCATACCGTAAATCCCCATAAAAACTGGTACCACCATGATAACTATATGTTAAAACACTCGTTAAAAATGGTGTTAAATAACTTAGAATTGCAGGCCCGTACACGGTAAAAAATTGTTCCCAAAATCGTGAATAAAGTTCCATGAATTTTGGAACAACCACGTTTTTACGTAACGAAAACAGAGCCATGGAGAAAAATCATGGCTTAATTATGTTCAATTTCCCTTCGCGTTACGCCCACGTAACGCTTTTATCAGTGGAAATATTTATTTTTGTTTTGTGAATTTAAATCATGTTTTCCGCCATGTCATTACTAGAGCTTGAGCTTGTGCGAACACCCCTGGCTGCTACTTCGTTATCGATCTGGACTAGCTGAAGTTGCACAGGGAATCAGTAGATAATTACGCTTGGGAGTAGCGAAACATCTTTCAATGTACAACTACTGGTAATCCTAAAGTGTTTATTGATCAATACCGGCGCCGGCCAGGCCCGAACGTAGATCGCGGCAGGAAAGGGAAGGAATGGTTAGTCCGATAAAGGGCGAACACAAAATTATTGCGACACCGAAAATGTCGTGCCAATTTTCTCATAATGTTTAAAATCAAACAAAAATTTTAGGGTAGTTTTATACATATATTTACTTCAAAAATCAAAAGAAAAGTTAATCGATGGAGCTTTGAGTGTAAAATTGAACGCATTTTCGCTTGATGCCCTCCATCAAAGTCTTTACAGTGTCATCCGGTACCAGTTTCTCAGTTTTTTTCCATTTTCTTAACATGTCCTTCTCGTCTTTGACTGTCTTCTTGCTCTTCCGAAGTTCCCGCTTCATCATTGCCCAGTACTGCTCCACCGGGCGCAGCTCCGGACAGTTTGGCGGATTCATGTCCTTTGGAACAAAATAGACAGAATTGGCCTCATACCACTCCAGGAAACTTTTAGAATAGTGGCATGATGCCAAATCTGGCCAAAATAGCGGAGCTTCGTCGTGCTGCTGCAAGAACGGCAAAAGGCGCTTCTCGAGGCACTCAGATTTGTAGATCTCGCCATTTACTGTGTACTTTGTCACGAACGGCTCACCCCTCAGTCTGCAAGAGCAGATGGCCTGCCAAATGAGATATTTGGAGGCGAACTTTGACATTTTCTTCTTCTTAAATTTGTCGTCCACATAGAACTTGCTCTTGCCGGTGAAAAACTCCAACCCCGGAATTTGCTTAAAATCGGCATTTATATACGTTTCGTCGTCCATCACGCAGCAGCCATATTTTGTCAGCATCTTCTCGTAGAGCTTCCGTGCCCGAGTTTTAGCCGTCGATTGTTGCCGCTCATCGCGGTTCGGGAAGTTCTGTACCTTGTATGTATGTAGTCCAGCACTCTTCTTTGCATTCTGGACGTAGCTCTGCGACATGCCGATCTTTTTAGCCAAATCACGGCTTGAGACGATGGGACTTGCTTTAATCATCCGCTTCACCTTTCCCTCCGTCTTCTTGTTGTCCAGTCCCGGTGTTCTACCAGCTCCTTTGCCGTGGTCCAACGTCAACCGCTCCTGGAACCGCTTCAACACTCTGGAGACGGTTGAATGGTGAATGTTCAAAATTTTTCCCAACTGCCGGTGCGACAGGTCAGGAAATTCCAGGATTGTTTTCTCGACTCGCGTTGGTTCACCTCCATTTTCGTTGAATCGAAAACACGACTTCCAGTTTGACAGCATTTAAACAATACACATCAATGAGAAAGTGTGCAAAATTTGGTTGAGTTTTACCCAATGGTAATAAAGTTATGCCCTGTAGAATGTGTCGCAATAATTTCGTGTTCGCCCTTTATATGGCATAGCTTTTGTATTAATGTAGTAAGAAGCCACCATAAGTTCAAGGCATTACCAGTGGATGCGGGTCGACTTACAGTGGACAGAATTTGTTGATCGGGTTACCTTCACATTAGTGCTGTTAACGAAGAGCCAAAATAGGGTTGGGCGGATCCGTAAACAGAGACATTCACGCGCATTCCACGGGAAAGCTGAGGATCGAGGAGATGCCATGTACTCCTTTTTTGTACAAAAAGCTGCTAATCCTCCAAATGCACCCCAACTGCGTCCAATTGAGTATATCTGTTTTAATTTGAAGCGGAGAGTATATGCCAATAATTTACAACCGAAAACTATAGAATATCTGGTAACCAAAATCAAGTAAGATCAAGAAAATGCAAACATCAACTTGCAAAGTAATGTCGTAACGTCGAATGGGCTCCATTTCTTAATAGTAAATATTAAGCTGACGAATGTTATACATATTATATTGTAACGACATATAATTAGCAAGGGACTGGAAGGTGAGGTATTTTTCAAATATTAAGAGCCACTCAAGGAAGAGCAAGGATTTGAAGTAAGAAAGTTTAGATATTGTTCTACAAAATGTTGCCTGTTGAATTTTATCCAAACCTTATTCGGCATACATTAACTTGAAACTATAATCTCGAAATGGGTGTTTTTCCAAAATGCCTCTGCAGTGATTATGATCACCGAAAAACAATTCAACCGATTTTAATTTTTTTGACCGAGATTCTGAATGGATATTCATTGTACGGTTCAGATAAATACGAGGGCAGGGACTTCACTATCGTGTGTATCATCGCGAAGGGTTCGAGCGTTTGTGCGTTAACGTGTTCGATCGCGTGGGCGTTTGTATACCACATGTGCTAGCGTGTATGTTTATTCGCGTGTCTAAATTTGATTTTATAACCGTGCATCCATTCGTATATTCGCGTGTGTTCTTGCATGATCGCGCGTCGACCATGAATCTGATAATTTTTGGTGTACGGTTCGGATATTGGAAAAGAGTAATTTATTCCATACCACTAGAGTTCCCGGTCAATGGAACGTGTTGTCTAGTGGATATGAGCGTCTTTTTACATTTATTATAAAAGAAATGTATAGAATTCGCTCAAACTTTCAAGATTTTTTTCCGAGGCCCGGAGGGCCGAGTCTTATGTACCAATCGACTCAGCTCGACGATTTGGGACAATGTCTCTGTGTGTGTGTGTGTGTGTGTGTGTGTGTATGTAACGGACAAATTCTCATTCGTGTTTCTCAGCAATGGCTGAACCGATCTTATCCAAACCAATTTTAAATGAAAGAACTAAAAAACAGTATGAACGCTATTAATTTGTTTTTGATTCTGATGTTTAGTTTCCAAGATATGAATGTTTGAATGCATAAAAATGGCGTTTTTGCAGTTTTTTTGAATTATCTGCCGAAATTGACAATATAGATTAACAATTTATATGTTTTTAGACAGGTTTAACGAATACCTTTCGAACAAGCTATAGATTGTTGAAATCGGACTATTATCAAAAGAGATATTTAACATTAAATGCGGACGAAAGATTTTTATCATTTCCCATTGCCAGAAATATGACCAAGAACATGTAATCTATTATTAACGCCAAAACGGCTTATTTTAGGTCAATAGTATCTTCGGAGAATTTAATGGAGGCAATATGACCTTTCTTTTGGTATTGTGTTTTTGCTGATTAATCCCCCTATGAGTGAGATATTTTCACAAATTTTCTTGGAAGTGACAATATCGAAATGATGCCTTCAGCAAATTTGTAGCTCTTACTTTTGCGAATAACTTTACTGAAGACTTCAAATATCTATTTTGAATACTTTAAAAGTTATGGCTTGTTGTTTGTGGATTACTCTTTGTCGCCTATTTATTGTTCAATATAGTAATAATCCATTGAAATAAGCCAAACATTATTTCGATAAATCGAATTTTGTATTTCATTTTTCTATCTACAACCGCTAGAAATAATCACCGAACACTTCCAAGTTGTCTGGCAGGAACTTGATAACTTATCAGTGCAAAAATGTTCATTTGTGCGAACCTTCTGACTGCAATTTTTCTAACTTATAACCATCGGATCGATCTGAAACATATCGGAAAATGAAAAGCGAAATAAATAACCCCAAGCAACGGCGTAGCCAAGAGAAGGTTTTAGGGTTTAACACCATACAACCCCCCCCCCCCCCACAACACCCAAAAAAAAATATTGGATTGAAGTTGAAAATTTATTGATGCAGACTGATTTAATTAAATATTACAATAACAATTATCTGATCCGAAGATTGATAACCTGTTGTTGTAAACATCATGAGGACTTTTGATAAATTGTCGGAATGGGGTCCTGATATGTAACTGATCTCTTGGTCTTGATTTCACAGTTGTCTAATAGCATCAATATCAAATTCCTGCCTGAAAACATTCCAATAGAAAATTCCAGAGTTCTGTAATTAATCATAATCCTCAAATTGATCTCGTTTTTGTAGAGATGTACTGCAATAAGGGTCTTTATTTAATAGGAAGCGAAGTTAAAATTGATTTCATGTCTATGAAACATAGAACTGCTCACCAAAAAATGCATAAATTTCAATATTTGCTAAAAATGTTTTTGCCTTTCTCATTCACTCTAAAATTCGTCGATCTAATCCCGACCGGGAGGGCCGAGTGTCATATGCTAATCGACTCAGTTCGTCGAGATCGGAAAATGTCTGTGTATGTATGTGTGTATGTGGAAAAAAATGTGACCTCTGTTAATAAGAGATGGCTGGATCGATTTGCACAAAGTTAGTCTCAAATGAAAGGTACAATCTTCCCATCGGCTGCTATTGAATTTTTTTTATTGATTGGACTTCCGGTTCCGGAGTTACGAGTTGAAGAGTGCAATCACACAGCAAATTCCCATATAAACCGCAATGAAAAATTTTCAAAATCAAATTTGTATTTTTGATGCCAAATGAAATTATAATGCATGAAACATTGAGATTTGATGTAAACTCGAAAAAATAACGTTTGACAAAAATTGATTTTTTTGGACTTTGGTACTTTTTTGCTCTGTTACTATTTTCTGAAAAATTAATTCTGCATAATTTTAAAACTTCAAAAAATACGATTTCGGAATTATGCCGTTTAAACATTAAGATCGATTTTCACCAAACCCCCACCAATTGTAAAATCGGTATTGTAAAAAAACGTAATGGCGATACTTCAATGCTGATAGGTGGGACCGAAAAAGTAAACAATCGCCAAAGGGACTATATACTATATATACAATCATTTTGTCAATTTCAATAGCAAACACACAATTTTAATTTAATAATTTCAAATACTTCATGAAGTTTTGGGTTTCGATCACTGAATCATGCAATCTAGGATGTAAAAAACACAATAGTTCTTAAATAGGAAATAAAACCAAGTCTGGAAATATCCACTGTTGATTTTCTTTGAATGGTGGTTTTTTTTTCAAGAAAAAGCGTTGATTTCTTAATTCTCAGTCGCGTTGGAAATTTGAGTAAAGTATAAACTTCAAATCGATTCAAAAAAAAAAAAACGATTTGGCTCAGTACAATATACATAACCCCTTTAGAAAAATCAGTTTTCCCACCATAATGCATTGATTGAGGAATTTAGATATTTTATTAACAGAGCATTAGCAATAATTCGTTTGTATGTCTATTTTATGGGCCATTTTTTCGCCTTCCCATTGATTTGGTTTGAGATTTCTAGCACTGATGTTGTCCTATGATGATTTGAGTGATTCTCTGAGTCCTGCCACTATCCCATGTAGTATGTGTTATCAAAAACATCGCGAAGCATCAAATGTTCTCAAACGATATAATATCCGAAGAGAGTGATAAGAGTTATAAGAAATGTCTCATCACACTGTTAGGTGGATTAAAAGCGTTTTTTCTATTGGTCCCACTGTAGGGCCACTTTTGGAACCGCGTTTGTAAATCGATAAGTACTAAAACGGTCACTTAGTCTCCGGGGTGTTATTCTGTTTACGAGATCGCAGGCGTAGGTGCGCGTGAATTATCGCGAAGGGCTCGAGCGTTTGTATGCAAACGTGTTTATCGCGTGTGCTAGCGTGTATATAGCTTCGCGTGGATTACTACAAGATTGATTACTTTTTTAAATTCTTCTCAGGGTGTCTTATTGTCCTTTCTCTCGTATTTCGTTTTGTTTTCTAGCTTTTTAACTTTCCGTTTTCTGTAATTTTATTTTTCTTAAGTTTTCATTTTGATCATTACTGTTATTGCTTCATTTCTTGCATTTAACCTATTTCAAAAGTACTTTTTCTGTTAAGCATTTTTCCTTTAAGTTCACTTTTTCTTTTTTTAAATTTTCCTAAAAAGCATTTGATTTATCTTTTTTTGCTATTATTTGTACTTTTTCTTCGTTTTACGTTTAGCCCGTTGTTTCAATCTATTTCAAATTTCATTTCTTATGTTTTTTCATTATTTAAATAATTTAACCCGTTTTATATTTTTTCCAATTTCTTTTCTCCATTTTCTATGTTTCAATAGTATGCCACTTTTTCTACTATTTTTTGTTTTATGTTTTGTCCAGCTGCTCTGTTTTTGTTCAACCCATGCAAAAGAGATTTTAACTACTGGAGGAAGAAAAGCGCGTTTTTGCGCGGTATTTTTTATGCGTTTTTTACGCGGCTTTTGAAGTTTACGCGGTTTTCATTTACGCGGATTTTGAAATTTACGCGATTTTTTGCGCGGTATTTTTTACGCGGTTTTTCACGCGGATTTTGAAATTTACGCGGTTTTCATTTACGCGGATTTTTTAATTTACGCGGTATCCATTAACGAGTTTCCCATTAACGCGGATTTTGAAATTCACGCGGTTTTCATTTACGCGGCCTGTATCCCCCGCGTAAAAAGCCTGAGTATATTCACGAACTTAAACATGGGATCTCGCTCCAACATAGTGTATCCCATTACTTTGACATGTGTCTATCCGAGGCAACATGTGTCAAACAAATGGTCCTAGTATATGTAAGAGCGAGATAATACACCATCGGTGTTAACCTTCCGGAAGTCGCGCTAGTGCACTGAATGCACGCTGCTCTGAAAATCTAGTGAAATCGTCTTAGCGCACCAGCGGCTGTTCGTTCAGTGGGCCATTTGCGCGATTTCCGGATCGTTAACAGCGATATGCGACCTCTAGTAGTTATAATCTCTTTTATCCATACATTTCAAATTTCTCCATTATTTCGTCTTTCCATCATTCAAATTTGCCATGTTCATCTAATTTTTCAAAATGTTCCGTTCTGTTCATTTTTAATTTTATTTTTATCATCTATATGGGTCATCTCGCGCGAAATAATCAAGGCAAGAACTTCACGGATTTAACCTAATTTTGAAGGATTTATTCATCAAGGGCCAATATATGAAAATTCAAATTTTTGCGCCAATTGAACCACCCTCGGGGTATTGGAGCACCCCTCATTTTGACAAATTGTCAAAACCCTTGATATTCTTGTGATTATATCTCCGGTTCCATTTACTCTAGAAACATACCGCAAAACGGCTTTGGAAGAAGATTGTTCAAAGAATCTATAAAAAATATAAATTTTTGGCGGGAGTGCTGCCAACTATGCGATTTTTTCTATCAAATAAAAGTTTATGGTCCTCTCAATATTAGTATTTTAATTTTGAAAATTCCTATTCCATCGTGTTCCTCAGATATTTTTACGTAAAAAGCACTTATAATCACAATATAATTTAAGCCTATCCTGAAATACTCTGTTTTGAAGCAAAAAAATCGCAATTTCCCATATAAAATCGCAAGTGCACAACAATAAAAAAAACAACTTGAGTATTGTGAGTTCACATACAATTTATCGTGAAGTAGACGAGACATAATGAAAAATTTTGTTTTTGATTTGCTTCTAGCAGATCAGGGTCGGTTTTATGACCGTTTGAAGATTTTCTCAATTTTGGTCAATAAAATTGATTTTTATATGAGAAAACGCGAGTTTGTCCCTTCAAAACGGTGTATTATAGTAAAAATTATAAGTATTTTTTTGGTTAAAATGTTTGAGGAACACGATGGAACTGGAGTTTTCAAAATTGCACGCAAAATGAAGTTTTAATATTGAACTGTGAAAATCGCATAGTTGGCAGTACTGTTGCTAAAAACTATATTTTTTCCAGACCAGATGAACAATTTCTTTTAAATGACATCTTAGGGTTCAATTCCAAAGTAAATAGAACCGGAAATATAATCAAAAGACTATCAAAGGTTTTGGCAATTTTGCAAAACGGAGAGTTCTCCCATGGACCGAGGGGTGGGTTCAATTGTCACAAAAAAGGGTTTTTATATACTGGCCCTAGATGAAAAATGTCTCCAAATTTGGTTCAAATCCGAAAAGGTCGAATTCAAGTTTGTATCTTTTGTTGACCTATATCTATTCTTCTAATGTTATACATTCTTATCGTTTGGTTCACTTTTCTATTTCTTCACATATTTCTTGTTTTTAATGTAAAATATGTTTTTTTAAATTTCGATTTATCGAATTTTCTAGTTTTATGCATTTTTTATATTGATATTTGTATTTTTTAAATGTTTCTATTTTCATTTTTTTCATTCTCAATTTGTTCAATAATTTTCGGCTTCTTTAATTTTGGCAATTTATCTGTCGAGTTTCCTGCTTCTTTTATCCATTTTGTTATAGTGTTTTGGTTGTTTTCGATGATACATTTTTTACATTTGATTTTAATTTGTCTATATTGTTAATTTTGTTATTTTTGTACATTCTTTCAATATTCAGTTTTCCCATTGTTTTATTTTTGTCTTTTTCCATTGATTTCCGGTTATATACTTATTTTAATTTTTGTACATTTTTAATCTTTCCATTTCTTCACTTTTACTAATTTTTTCCGTTTTTTTAGTCTTGATTTTTTATCTGATTTATTAATGTTTATATCGTTTTTAAACGTAACCATTTTGATGATTATATATTTTCTGTGTAGCGCGAATGACCCACCGTGGTTAAAGCCCCAATAAAACAATAATAATGATATAGTTGGAATATTTTTCGTTTCGGGTTCTCCTCATCAGTAACCAGCATCAGGCTTTGGGCTAGTTAGACAATAAATCTAAACTAGCACCAAAGCTGGCGCTAGTTAGACGCTTAATCCAAAAAAGTCAAAACAACTGGCTGCTTCCGAGTGATGTCTTGGGTAGCCAAGCACAGAAGTTCTTGTTTGCTGATGAGAATGCGGAATCCCAGAATATGAGGAGGAGAATCCGAAACGCAAAACATTCCAACTATATGTATGGTACTGTGCACCTGTACACAAAAACATTTGGTTCAATCTAAAAAAAGTTTCCTTTCGTATCTATTTTTGAATAATAATGATATTTTTTGAATAATATTTATTCGTTTGGAGTAGCATCAGAGTGTCCAGCATCTACACACAGCTTCTTGATACACTGCGATGACAGGTTATGGTGGAACACCTCACCGGAATGCCGCATCATTTCGTTAATTCGTAGACCTACAATCGATGGGATGCCTATAAAATTTGGTATCAATAGCTTTTTGCTTCCTTCCTAAGAACCAGTATAATAATAAAAATGACCTCAAAATGGCCTCCACCATCTGTACTCTAGATATCGGCTCATTCAACACATGAACCGGAACCAACGGCACCTCAGAAAATCTCCACGACCTCGGTAGGGATTGAACCCAGATCCACTGTAGTGAGTGGCTGTCACGCTTACAACTCAACCAACAGCGCCATTATATCCCGTTTTTTCTTGTATTCAAAATAAATGTGACATATTTCTGATTAGTTATGGAATTTGCGTTTCGATTTCGTCTCATCAGAATCTGACACAAACTTAGTGAAGGACACAAACTTAGGAAACGAAAATGCATCAATTGATACGACACTGAGTTTCCATATCAAATGTATTCCTCGAGTACTTGACAAAATTAATGGAATAACATGAAAAAGTAGACGGTATAACTAATATTAAAGCATATAAAACGAGGACGGACTAAGGACAATAAATCATTCCGGCGAGCGTTCATCCTGTCTCCCTTCACTCTCGCAGCTGCGATGCACTTCTGAACCGATCACAGGCACAAGCAAAAAAAAATATGATCATGTAAGATGATGGAAAAATGATGGAATTGAAATCGGTTTTATAGCCATTATTTCTGCTCTCGGCTCTCGGGTACATGGGAATGCAGCTCGAAGGATCCATCATAATTTATGCCGCTCGTCGTTTCGCGTGGATTCCAATCAACTTTCCGACAGCAGCCAGGCCTAATGTGAATGTTTGCGTATCGTATCTTCAACCACGTGTAAAATCTTCCAATCACAACCGCCACCGTCGTCGGTTCCTCCACACCGCTCTGCTGCCGCGGCGATCTGAGCAGAGCTTCACTCCACCCTTTTTTCGGCTTGCTGGCTGATCGGACTCCGCGCAGTACCCGCGAGTGGGGAGAGAAGTGAAGCGAATCAGTGCTTCCTGCTATATCTACCCTTCCTACCGGTAGACCCTCTGCTGTGCCGCAGTTATCAAGATCGGGAATCGTCGTCGTCGTCGTCATCGTAGTCTTGACGAATGACGACGACATCTTGATGAATTAATTGACTTATTTTGTTTTAACCGTGTTTCATTCCGCCACGCATGGAAGATGGCGTCATCCAGCTCCGTCCATGTTTCGACTTCGTGTGGGTCAAGATATCCGCTTTTTATCGTTTATAAAAAAAATGGCGCGACCATTAACCGGTTCGAGTACCCGGAGAACTGAAATGGATCCCCGACTGATTGGGGCATCAGGGTCAACCTATTTATTTGCATATTTCGAAATTAAATGCAACATTGAAACAATGTGCGCTTATTTGCCAACCATTAATTTCGAGTTTCTCTCGCTCGGCGTAGTTTCGAAAGAGTGTGCTGCGGCAAGAGAGACCGACCCATACGCGGATTTCAAATGTTTTAAGCGCAACGAGACGTAACTTTCCCGAAGAGTGTGGCCAACACTAATTACCAACGCAAAACATCGATTCCGATGACTGTGCACACATGCTTATTCAAATTTCAAATATTTTCATACAGCCAATGTTCCAGTGCTTCTCCGCTAGCGCGCGTTTCACGTTCGGCCGTCTTCGCCGTGCCCGTGCAGGTAAATTGATAGTAAATGAATTATTTATATTAGTGCGCGAGTGGTGATCGTGTGCCGAAGTGGTTTCTGATTTGATGGTCTTCCATTTCGGTACCCTGACTGGTGTACCTACGTACGAAGTAGAAAATGCCTTCGAAAAAAACAATCAATTTACTACACGATATCACACACTTGGGTGTTTGAACAATTAAGTGATTGTTTGATTTACTTTTTTTATTTTGTGCTTTGTTCGAATACATCTGAGCATATCTGCTGTAAGAAAGGGGGGAGTATGCTGTATCGTGTGATTCATTCCCGGGGCACATTTGAATGATATGCGTGAAATATTCGAATAATAAGAAATCGAGTGCTTGACGTTGGAACTCTGTGGACGACACCCCCGAATACAACAAGTACGCAATTTCTTGATTCGATTGTAAACATTTAATCGATGATGTCATTTTTACTGTTGCGTTGCCTCATGATAAGATGAGCAAGTCTTATACGTTGATGCATACATTTCTGATAAACTTGACAAAATTTTCCGTGACTCAATTTTTTTACTTGTTTTCGGTATAGATTATGTGTATTTTATCACCGTTCTACACCCGAAATGCGACGGATACGTTACTATTACTTTTGGGTAAGAATATAACTAGCTCTGTATGAATCAGGACGAATTCCCAGATCCAGACCTGTTCCCAGGTCTAAATCAACCCCTTTTCCCCTTACCAGGTCCGAACCTAAACCAGGCCCAGATTTGCTTCTTAGATCCAGACAAGTGTCTGGATCCGGACCCACGGTTCGGATACTTGGATCCAGTCCGTAGGTCTTGCTTCTCGTTCAAGAAGCGAAGGAGTGTTCATGTTTTGTGCACTCGCTACTTTGCTGTTGACGTCCGGAATAGAAAAAAAAAATTAAATTTAACACCGACCAAAATACCCCATCACTCCTCCGAGTCGGTTGTTTCTGACTTTACTTTGCAGCTGGCCGAGGATGAGCCGATCATCTTCCCGACAAGTTGTTTCAAAGGGCACGTTAGGGGACACTTCCAACGCTTTTAGGAGTAGAGGGTATGACAAATTGTTATATGTAGTGATATGGGTAAGAGAGAGTAAGCTATAATGTCACGTGGCATGTTTTACTGAAAAAAAATTAATGGATTTGTTACGAAGGTGTGATAGAGAAATTTATGATATTTTTGTTACATGAGGAAGGGGAGAGCCAATTTTAAGCAATTTTTGCGTTACGAATTTTTTGAACGGCGCCTAAATTGCGTGCCATTTACCGGATTTAGCTACCTACTGACGAGGAGAAACCGATATTCAAGTGGGCTCTCCAATATTCGCGCGAAACGCAAGTCTGATGTTTAATTTTGAAAATGAAAAAATGATTTTTTTTTCGGGCTCCCGTTCACCTGCAAATAGTTTGTCCTGCGATAAGTAATGTTTCTTTTATAATTGTAATGGTGCTCGTTATTCTATTTGTTGTGGATTGGTCTAGCAAACTGATTCAGCAAAGTAGTTACACACTTCGGTTCAACTCAGGGGCTGTTGATTTTCATTATTGCCATACCTGTCCTTCTGTACACGATATAAAATAAAAATAAAGTTTAAACTTTCACTTCATACAATTCCATTATAGCCAAAATTATATACTGATAACATTCAACGTTTATGGTGCTTAACAACCTGCAACACGTCATACAACAATATATTCTATTACCGCGTACTTCCGGTAAGCTCATTGTAAGAATCAATGCGGAATAAGGAGACATCTTTTCGTAACTTCCTTCTAAGCTTTTTCTCGAGTTTATTCAAGAGGATGCTTGTGGCACGTTCTACTCCTTTTCATGTGATCCTGCGATACCGACTACGATTTGATGCACTTCGCTATCACACTTTTTTCACGGTTGCCAAATGAAATGATATGAAATCGACAAACAATTAACTTTTTCGATCAAATATATTATGAAAACCGGGATACTGCCAGCCATGCTAACCTACCAGCTACTAAAAGTAAGAAGTTTGTTTTTGACTCTTTCCAATGTCTATAATCTGTCAGGTCAAAGGAGTTGCACTTTTGATCACATTTTCATACTGTGCAGTTCGATTTGGTGGGAACTGTGCAATAGTTGTTTACTTTAGCTCAATACGCTAGCTCAACGGAGCCGAGGGTATCTTCCATATTTTCAGATATAAAAAATAAAAATAACAAAAAACGAATATTAGTGGCCAGCCGTCCGATTTTCAACTGCTTCTGGGAAGTCATTAATTTCACTTTTGGTGTCATATTCGTTCATGTTTTCATCTTTAATGCTGCATGCAACCAGTTAATGCAATTGCTATTCCTCTATTCTTGCATTTACGTGACACTCCTTCGGTGGTATTAGTTTCCTCGTAAAAGGTGCGATTTTGTGATAACTTTTGCCGTTTTCGTTAATGCTTGAATAGCAACTACAATTGTGTAATCCTTTTTGATTTAGCTTGCGGTATTATAGATTGTGAGTTGGATATGATTTCCATAGATGAGTTTGCGCGGCTTTAGAGCTGCCTTTTTGCAATATGCTGTATGATCACAGAATTGACACATTTTAATGTGCTGTTGATATGTGAAAACAATGCTCTGTGTAATGATATCGCCGTAATTTTTGTATTGCATAATCTGGTAGGAACACACACAGAATCTATATATTACTTTTCACAGAATCTATATATAAATTTTAATGTAGTCCTATACAACCACGTAATTTAAGTATTATGCTAAATGAATCACCGGCAGACCGAATTTGGTTGGAGCTTCTGCGATTCACTCATTTCGATGGTCCACGAGTAATCAGTAAATGTAAACTAATTAGTGTATGAAGAGCACAAAACCTAACTTTGATAAGTTGAAGAATTAGCGTTTCATTTGCCTCTTGTCAGTATATGATTCCAGATTTTTTGGATCAAGCTTGGACTATGCTTTTTGTTTTAATTGATGAAAGTTCATGACAAATCTATACCACTAGTCGTATTCAAAAGAATATCATATACATAGCAGAACTAATTCGAATTGTTCGAAAAAAAGCTCTTTCTTCTTTATATTCACTGTGATAATTTCATTCATTTTGTTAATTTCATTCATTTTATTGACTTTTTTATAATTAATTCATTCTAATAGAGGTTTTATACGTGCAGGACTCGAAACTGTGTCACCCAATCTTTAGTTAGGTACAAACTTAGCATAAATTCTGTACACTAATGAATGAGAAACAGCAATATGTATAAGAAAACTTTGATTTCACTGCTACGTGGGTTCAATCGTTTTTTAATAATCCAATCAGGGGATGATTCATAGTAGTAAATAGCTGATCAACTTTATTGATGACTGTCGCGTAAACATTAACGTTGTGGTACGGGTAATACCGGTACCAAAAATCCCGGGAATACCGACCCATTCTTTACCGAAATAGCGAAAATACTGCATAAATATAAGTACCGGTATTTTCGGTACTATGCAAAGCTTTTGATGAGCAATATAGTTAACCTAATCTTTCAGCACAAATAGGGGCCTGTTTCAAACATCGGCCATCAAGGTGACATTAGAAGATTAGCGACTATAACTCCCGTTGTACGCAATTTGATATTTTAACTATTGATTCATGAATAAATACAACCATATTTCATTCATGTATTCCCAAGTAGGGTGGGTGCTCCTATAGTTGAGGTGTACCAATAGTTGCAGTAGTGGGTTATACGCCTAACTAAGGTACCAACCATCAACAAATATTTTTTTATCGATTCATCGCACTAAAATTATGCGACAATAAAACTGTTATCCTTGAAATTTGCTCAAATAACTATCGAAAAAAATGATTTTCTTAGAATTTTGAGCTCCCTTGCACCTATAGTTGATGTAGTGTACCTATAGTTGCAAGTCCCATAAGAAAGCAATGGGATTTGCAACAATAGGAACCGAAATTAGCGATTAGCACCACTATTGGTACATGTGTTCCTATAGTGGTACAAGCGATTTTGAATACATAAATTGGTTATTAAGCCATCTTTATATTTTTCCTATGAAGTAGGGACTGAAAGCTTTCGTTTAATGTATTAACATTGCCCATAGGTCTATTAATCGATTTTTTATCAAAAGTTTTCCTTAAGCATGCGACTATTGGTACATCCACCCTAGCATGAATTTAAAAAAATAGATTTTTTGGAATGTCCCGTAAGAAACATTCGGGTTGGGTTATTCGCTATATGCCGAAATAATAAGTTTCGGGCCTATGTCACTCCTATATACATTTTGCTGTTAAATATTAATCTATAAAAGAACTAACGCCGACTTGGTACCTAATCTCGATACGAATAGGGCATATAGGGATCTGACCTGAGTTTGTGATCAGCGTTGTTTGATTATATGTGTTAGGCATCCATAGCCAGGTAAAAAGGAATATCTGTATTCTCACAACATGAACTGTTGAAAATTCATGCGAAAAAGTTTTTTCAACTAATGGATTTCAATACCACTTATTTAGACGTGATTCTTTTAAGGCACTCCACGTTAGTGCGCGATGCAGATCCACGTACCTTGATTTCATCGTCATTCATATACACTGCAACCTTGGCTCAAAAGGTTGCTGTATTCGATGTTGTGTTACATGAAATTCTTCACAATGACACGCCTAAGTTAAACTTCTGTGAACGTTGGCAGTACCACATTACGCTCACGATGTAGCCACTTCCGTGATGATCATTTTCGTTATCACATTTGGGCACGGTTCCACCAAGCGCATATTTAATCTAATACGAATTTATTTAAAGTCAGTTGCAACGGTAAATCTCATAGTAGAGGCACTTCACTTCTGTGGTTTTCTGACTTCACTACTCAGCCAGTGGAACGATACTGTACTGTTTGTGCAGTGGATAAGCAACTAAGTACTAAAATTGATTGCTTGGTTTATTGACAGTTGTAACAGAGTAATTTTTTGCATCTGCTTCGTGCGAGATTAGAGGGTAGACTGAAGAAAATAAAAATATATTTTTTAACATCTGATGTTTTTTAGTTTTTTTTAAGAAAAACATTTCAGTACCGATATTGGACCGGTGCTGAGAGATAACAGGCTCTCACTAAAAGGACAAGCACTAGGAACCCTAGCAAATAATGCGGCATTCGAAGGGATTTTGAGAAGTGAAATTTTTGGTGGTGTTTAGATAACATTTGTTAACGTGAGTGGGATGGTTGACTGCCACACACCCCAGTGGGTCTGGGTTCAATCCCAGCCGAGGAAAGAGATAGACAAAACAAGAAAACACATAAGCTGTTTTTTCTCAACTATTTACTTCCGAATTCCCTACCTGGTTCCCTGAGAAATTTGAGCATTGTATGCGTATGAAGGATTTGATCGTCGCATGCGATGACGTGGTCGTGATTTTATCAGCCTATTTTTCGCAAATTTATTTAAAATTTACAATATTAAAACACAAGTGCATTGACGCGAGTTTCGTGCTACTGATTATAGTTTGTATTTCGGACATTGAAACGGTTTTCGACCGTGAATGATCGGTTTTAACTTTGGTTCTTGGTCGTTATATTCTAACCTTTTCAATCGCATGTAGCCCTGTCCTCAACGATTCATAATTCGTAATAATCTACATGATTTGAACCCTAGTAACAATTGTGGTTTTATGAAACTGTTGAAGCCCTTCTTAAAACTTAGAATGCACTTGTTGTGAATAATATAAGCTATTAAACTAGAAATGTTATTTGGGAAGTTTAGCCATGATGAAAAAAAACGCGTTATATAAATCAATAATAGTGTACTTCAATGTTAACTTAATCTTCAATCAATGTGTTGATTAAAATAACTTCACAACTTTTTTTTTTTAATAGCCCGCCTCTTACCCGCACACCAAAAAGCTCACAAACGGAGCCCCCTGGTAGTGGACACATCAGTTCTCAGCGTACAAAAAAAGGTCAGCACAACAAAACAAAGTTACGAATCGCGGAAACGCTGAGAACAAAAAAAAACAATACGAGACCGACAAAAAACAAAATTTGACAAGAAGCTACGGCGAGTACCCAGCGGAAAAGAATCCTTTTAAGGGTCCCATCGTAGCTTTGCAGGAAGCTCATAATAATTTAAATTTCTTTATTACTAATTGCTAGAAAAAAATGCATTTATCAATTGTTTTTATTAAAAAAAATGTTAACCAATTATAGCTAAAGGAATAAGCTCGATTGGTGGTGAACGAAGTTTATATTAAAAATTCTTCTATTTTATTTTTTAAAATTAGTTTCAATTTTGCTTGGAAACGAGTGCGACATGTTATTTGCTTTAAATCAGTAGGAAGCTGGTTGAATAACTTAGGTCCGATGAAAGAAATGCGTCTTTGACCAAGGTTCGTGGATACTCTGGAGTATAATAAATGATTGGCTTGTCTAGTGCTGTGAGCTCGAATGCCTGTTGTAAATTCTAGATTATTATGAGCAATAGTGTTATGCAAAGCATTGTGGATGTATATTATTGTTTGGTAGTTAGTCAACCCAAGCAAAGGTAAAATGTTATGGGCATTATTATTGTATAACAAAATAGTAGGGTACATAAATGGTTTTTTATAAATAATTTTAAGACATCTGTTTTGAACCGTTTGTAGCTTTTTCAGATTCGAGATACTGGCACGGCCCCACACAGATACAAGGTAGTTCAGCAATGAGTGGATGTGCGCATAATAAAATTTTAGAAGTACATGCTGGGGAACAAAAGAGCATACTTTACGCATAGCCCCACATAACGATGCAACTTTTCTCTCTATAGATGTTATATGCTCAATCCAGGAGAGTGTGGGGTCTAAGTGAAGTCCTAAATATTTGAAGCAGTTAGTTTCCTGAATTACAGACTGTCCCATTCTTGGGTCTGGATGCACGCCTATAGCTCTTCTAGATGAACGAAACAGTATATATTTAGTTTTTGATAGGTTCAAGGAAAGGAGGTTTTCGTTGAAATACGTCGTTAGTGTTTTTAAATCCGATTCAATGTCGCGTACAATATCCAGGCAGTTGTTGTTCGGGTAGAACAACGCTGTGTCATCCGCGA
Organism: Topomyia yanbarensis; assembly: GCF_030247195.1. NCBI lineage: Eukaryota > Metazoa > Arthropoda > Insecta > Diptera > Culicidae > Topomyia > Topomyia yanbarensis. The sequence goes on along the minus strand of NC_080672.1, from coordinate 372,763,839 downwards.
AAAGACGAGGAGTCCCTTTTAACCCGAGTCTACCTAGGTAATTGATATACAATAAAAATAACAGTGGCCCAATATTACTGCCTTGGGGCACTCCTATTTCTATTGGTCTATAAGAGCTACACGAGTCTCCAATAGATACGAATTGGTGCCTATACGACAGATAGCTACGAATAATATGATTTGCTAATCCCCTGATACCATAGCATTCTAACTTCTTCAGCAGGATTGAGTGATCCAGAGTATCGAATGCTTTTTTTAGGTCCAGAAAAAGGGCACCAACAATTCTTTTGCTATCAATTTGACTAATGATGGAGTCAATTAGTTCGGTCATTGCAATTAAAGTGCTGCAGCCCTGCCTGAACCCATACTGGTAGTTGTAAATTATGTTGTGTTTGTTCAAAAACTCAAGTAGTCGAGTGATGAACAATTTCTCAAGAATTTTATTGAAAACGCACAATGTTGAAATTGGTCTATAGTTGCAAGGTTGGTTTGGATCACCAGCTTTGAAAATTGGAATTACTCGGGCTATTTTTAAACAGTCTGGGTACCTGCCGGTTTGAATTATTAAATTAAAAGCTTTGGTTAGGATGTTTGCAAAAGCGGTACAGTTACTCTTAAGAACACTAGCGGGGATCTTATCAGGACCACAACTGTTATTTTTTTCGAGGTCTTTAATCGAAAGGATCACTTCGTTTATGGTTGCAGGACGCAAGAAGATTGTTTCTTGGACGTGTTGTATATTTGTAATAGGATTTGAGCTGGGACTCGTGGGAATATTGTCAGCCAAATTTTTGCCAATGCTAGAGAAATACTCGTTGAAAACATTACATACTTCTTTAGTCTCAGTGACTCTGATATCGTTGCAAATTAGGCTGATGGGAACATCCGACTTTAAACGACCAAAAATGGTATTAATATTTTTCCAAAGTTTTGAATGAGTTGTGTTGGATAGAAAGTTTTCAAAGTAGGCCTTTTTGCACCGCTTTTTCATTACATTAACTTTTTTAGTTATGTGTTGTAGAAGAGCTTTGAGGTTTTCATCATTGGGGTTATTTTTTACTCGTTTCAGATAATTACTTTTGATTCTAATCAGTGTCCACAAATCGAAATTGATCCAGGGGCAAAAAACGCCTTTACATTTAAAAGTTTTGGAGACCGTTCTAGTGTTTTCCGCAAGTAAAGAATTGTAGGTTGTGATGATATTTGTAAGACATCATCAATCAACTCGATGTTTTCTATGAAATTTTGGAAGTCGTTATTGAGTTTTTGATGATTGATTATTGATTTAGTCAAATTAACGGGTTCTCTTTTTACTGCAAGTTTATAAGAAGATATAATTTGAACGTGATCACTAACTATGGTGTAAACCGTGTCGTTTCGTAAGCGAGCAGCATCCTCCAGTCTACAAACAACGTGATCAAGAATATTTGAACTAGCTGGGCGAGTCGGAAATGTGTTCGTGCATATGAAACCATACGATTCCAGGAGAGTTTTATAACGTGAGACGACATTGTTAAAACTTGGTGGCCGGTTAAATTTCATATGCACATGAATTAAAAAAAAGAGTTTTCAATGATTTAAAATAAACCTTACCCACGATTACTTTCCGTATCCAGCTTTCGACATACGAAGCAACTGGCCCCAAGAAATGGCATCCATCCCGCTGAAATCCGATCAGCTAGCAACCATCCCTCTAATCCACCAAACTGCTCCCCAAGATGATGATGATGGATAGGTCATTTATATTCTCCCGAATCGTTAAACATCAGAACAGAAGTACACACTTCTCGCTCGCTATTCGATTCAGCTTTACGGCCCATCACCGTCCGTGTCTGCCGTCTACGGGATGCAAAACTTCACTCAATCCGCGTTCTCGCTGGGTCCTGGGTCTGCGCACAACCAACCAACCAACCAACGCGGTGCGACCGCTTCTGCTACAACAATACACACTGCGCTGCTAAGCACAAATTTATTGTTCATAATCTTTTATTTGCGATAATAAATGCATCGATTTGCGTTGCCGATGGGGGCAGGTTGTGCTACCCTACCCGTCCACGCTCGCCACATTTCCAAAACAGCCCAGGGACCCCAAACAGATGGGATTGTGGAGAGCGACGAGGTGCGCGGACTCGAGTCAAAATACGAGCATTAAAATTAATCGAGTGAAGCAAATCAAAATTGAACTGCAGTTCGGCGAAGCGATTCTGATTTGATTTTGCGTTTATTATTTTTTTTAATATTTTCTTTGTTCGTGGAAACCTTGGGAGGAACGCTAAGCAGCGCGCACATATAAAAATATAATCAAAATTAAATGAATAAAACATGCTACGTGCTGGTGGCATAGTTTTCACACCCGTCGATTCGATCGCATGTTTTAGCATTTAAAGGTAATTGTGAATTCCTAATTAATTGTTTTATTCAAACGGCAAGCAATGTTTGATCGAATTAGCATTAATCCATTAAAAAGTCATTAAGCTGGTTAATAGGTAAACGGCAGGCTGAGAAAAGTTATGTGAAATGGGTAAAATGGATATGTAAACAGTTCTTCAACTGTAGTTTAATCTGTCCAGGGTATAAAAAATTCCTAATCGGAAATGTTGAGTAACGAACCGAGAAATGTTACACGGTTCTCGTGTTGTTTACAGAATTTAAACGCAGGTTTGTTTTATTTCTATATGTACAGCCAATTGCGTTTAAAATGTTTTGCACCCTAACTACAAACTCAATCGTTTCCCCCTATAGTCAAATTGAATCTGCCTTGAACTCATAGTCGTTTTATGCACTTGTACCAGGATGTAAAAAAAATATTATTAGCAAATTAGTTATGGAATGCACTTTCGACTTCGTCTCATCAGAATCCGACACTAACTTAGTGACAGGATTAAGCTAGTGCCGAATTGAAACTAGCTCCCAACAACGAAAACACCTTTTGTGTTTCTGAGCAAACCCCTAGTCCTACGTGATGTCCCGCGTGAAAAAGAGTTCTGATTAAGGTGATTTGAAAATAATAATGAAATCGAAACTTGGTTTGCCTTAGCAAGCCAAATGCAATACGCACTATGCTATATTTCTACTTAGTGGAGAACAATTTATGTAAAAACTATTTTTTCCTCGCTGAGGAGAAAATTGTTCAAAACTGTTTTTGAGCGTGAAGAGCAGAAATACTTTAAATTACTCACGGAATTTGAGTTTCGACTTTCTCATCAGAATCCGACACTGACCTAGTGACTGGACTATTATTATTATTATCAGTTTTGGAAAATTCAGCCGAATAAATTGGCAAGTTTACTTATATTTTACACGAGTTTAATAATCTAATTTAAAAAAATGATTTAATTTGGATTTCCAATAGGGTTTCTACAGGAGACACAGATATAATAATTTTCGAAAAAGCATTCAAACACCAAAGGAATGTTTCCCACCTTTACAACGACAAACACCCACGAGGCGCGCAAAAGTCGGTCTCGATCTAACACCTGGGATGCATGATAATAATTTAGCTAACAGAAAGAATGCCCACAAAAGTAGGGGCAAAACAATGCGCATCCAAAATGATTGACAGTCTGCAACCGACGCACTTTGATGCCGCAGGTGTTCCACTTTCATTCAGATACCGCGCGACAGACACATACGTGGACGGAAAAGCAGTCACCTCTTCGATTTCTCACCCCCCCCCCCCTTCGGTTAGTAACGGCTTTTGACATTGCGGATAATTTGAATATTAAATTAATATTTCGCGGCAAAAGACTCGCTTCGTTTGCCTTCACGTCACTTTTCGGTGTCGCGCATACACATACCTTTCTTGTACAGGCGAAACCGAATTAATAGTGTCATTGTCGCGGGACAGAAAAAAAGAAAAACACCTTCCTCGGAGAGATAGAGAGAGAGAGCGAGAGAGAGACAGTTAAATATGGGATGAATGCGATTCGTCATAAAGTGATAATCATAATTTATGATGTATTCGTCGCAGCAGTTCAGTTACTGACGCACCAGCGACGCAACATGCAAAAACCGAAGCCGCGGCGGCATCGTCACTTTCAACTTGTGTATATACGTTTATTTGTCTAAATTTGTTATTTTCTTAATGATTTCCTCTTGCGCAGATGACAGTACCACCGGCGGTGAACAGACAGACCGAACGCACTTTCATAGTCATAGCGTGTAGGACACCGTTGGACCCATTGTTTTTTCTGTAGACTATTCGCATTCGTGTATTGGGCAACCACGAGGATTACTTAAATATTAAACTTTTGGTTCTCCATACATAGATGAGCCCATGCGCAGGGAGCTAAAGCTCAAGGATATGCTATTGTTCCTAGCCGAGTGTGGTAAAGAGCTATAGGCTTTATCAGTAGGGTTCAGTATTACTTCGGTAGTGACAACATAAGCTGTTTATTGTTTTGTGCTGTCATTGTCCATTCCCTACCTTTTTTCACCTTCCTTCCCTTCCCGACAGGAAAATGATGAGACGACATGGCGAGGCACAAATCTCCGAATAACATGAGGAACGTTATGCTATATTTCACCCTAAGGAGGAAAATTTGGTAAAAACCAAAATTTCTCACTAGGGTGAAAATTTGTTGGTAAAAACCAGTCTTTGTACAGGAGGGCACAAATCCTTATTTCATACTATGTTGCGTTTCGGCTTCGCCTCATCAGAAACCGACACTAACACATTGTCGGAATAGATTAGCGCCGGCTTGACGCAAATCTTTTAAAACTAAAACACACTATGTGTTTCAATCAAACGACTGATCAAACGTGATGTCCCGTTCGAGCAGAAGTTCTGTTTATGCCGATGAGACACAAGTGAAGCCGAAACTTGTCTTGGCTTAGCAGGCCCTCCTGTACAAAGACTGGTTTTTACCAACAAATTTTCACCCTAGTGAGAAATTTTGGTTTTTACCAAATTTTCCTCCTTAGGGTGAAATATAGCATAGTGCTTTCGCATAGGCCTGCTAAGCCAAGACAAGTTTCGGCTTCACTTGTGTCTCATCGGCATAAACAGAACTTCTGCTCGAACGGGACATCACGTTTGATCAGTCGTTTGATTGAAACACATAGTGTGTTTTAGTTTTAAGGGATTTGCGTCAAGCCGGCGCTAATCTATTCCGACAATGTGTTAGTGTCGGTTTCTGATGAGGCGAAGCCGAAACGCAACATAGTATGATGAGGAACGTGCCAAATGAGCCAATGCATTCTGATTCCAGAAGTACAAAATTGCACGCTATATGAAATATAGCCTAAAAGTAGATTTTTTGGGTTTGTAAGCTGTTTAACAAAAACGAATGGTGAGTCTCATCTAATATATTACAAATCAGAAGTTAGGTGACGAAACAAGAATGGATCTATGGTTGGAGTCAGTGCTGTGCAATCTCACGATGGTCTTTGAATTGTGACGGTAAATATGAAGTGAGCGTATCACTACAAAAATGATCGTTATTTTATTTTCATTTTTCTCATCATATTGTTTTAGTATCCTTCACAGAAGCCGTGCGAGAGAAAGCGAATTGAAATGATAGATTAAGTACGATTTATTTTGTATTGGTATGGCAAACAAAATATTATCAATGTATTGTATTCAGGCAGCATGCGGTGCTTTGTTGATTTCTTCTCCACCTTTCTGCTTCTTTTATGCAATGCTATGTGAAATCGCCTGTTTGTTAATGCTACCTTGACCGACAGAACGGTATGTATATTGTAAATAAAATGATAGTCAGCTTCAATTCCTCTCAATAATGATTCCAATGAGTGAGAGATTCAGAAGAGAACCGTCTTACTGTTTTCAGTTCATTGCAGTAAGAATCGTATCTTAATAAGCATCGCTTACTGTTTTGACTGCTAACCGTTCCATTATCTTTAATCTAACAGGTTTGCCATCAGTACCGTGATGGAGCTCAACACTTGTTAGAGTATCGTGAAATATTTTCCATGTAAATATTAAGACCATGCTCTCTAATGTATAATATATTAACTAGAGCATCGATCGATCAGCGGTATTGTGAACTATTTCACAAGCACGAATATCACCAGGAAACAGTTTACGCGGCGAAATCAGAACTAAGAATAATATTTCGAATTTTGTATAAAATTTCACGTTAAATACCAAAACCACGGGTTAAGTTGCTTGAACTATAGACAAGACCATGAAAGTGAGTACGATTAGAGTAATCATCTAAATTCGTGAACTTATTCACGAACACGTAAAATAGATTGTGATTAATATACCATAAATTAAGAAAAAGTTCACGAAACAACAACGGACACACGAATAATATGAACTCTGTGAAATTGTTTGCGTGAAAATAGTCAGACCATGCACAAAATTGCATACTTCCATGAACTATAACATGAAAATAGAAACTTATATTATGGTTTTATAAATTATTTTACATGCACGAATTACTAATCAGTTTACGAGGCAGGAAAGGATCTGCAAACAATATGCTGACATTGTGGAGCTTGTTCCGCAATCGGCGACCACCAACATATAATATTATAACTTTAAGCTGAATATAACTTTAACTGGCCGGGATGTGAGCTACATGCCCAGCCTACTATAGTCTGCCGTGATTAGCAGCCTTCCGATGTCAGTAGCTACTTTACACTAATCGAGGTACACGCATCTGCAATACTCTCCGCATCCCCATTGCGCCGCCAAATAGTGAACGCCCAAACACACCGAGCATCTGAGAGTCTGTCTTCTTCAACGTTCACGCGTCACGCACTAAACGATTAGAGCAACAGAAAGCTTATTGTATAGATCAAGTTTTGCACGCATCTCTAGGTTACAGGACTTCAGCTAACTACGAAACTGCAGATAATCTTATGAACTCGTTGACAACCTCCGGTGCCAACACCGTTCGGACTGCCTCGTTTCCTACCAACTACCACATGTGATACCTAGTCACATTTTTTTATTAATGGTTATTTGAAATAGGCGTTGGTATTGCTGAGCCGTAAATTTCCTGTTTTTCTTTTATAGTGCAAGAAATAAAAAAAACAGTAATTCAAAATAAAATATATGAAAATTATTGTTACGCGTGTGAATCTTCATTCTTGGTGGTCCTTTATTTGCTGGTTGTCGATCTCCATTGTGTTCGTGTACGTCCATGTCGTCTTCGCTAGAGCAGTTTTGGTTTTCGTTGTTAAATGCTTATTATGTTTTTGAATAACTCTGGCTTTATTATTTCGCTAGGTGTACTGGTCGTTTGTCTAGTGATATCGAGGATTATTGCTTGACCGACAATTATTGTTTGGGCGGATGTCTGTGGTGTAGCGACAGTTGGTTTCGTGTCAGTTATTGGTTGGTTATTTGATTGTGTTTTGACAGCGTAGGTCCAAAGCTTTTTGTTAGTATTGATTATCGTAGATAAATTATCTTTAGTGGTTTTAGCACACGGCTTTTCGTAGCATGCTGTCTGCTTACAACAAAACTGTACGTGGGCGTCTGCCCAAGGTTTGCCCTCAAAAGTCAAGAAGGAAGTAATACGTCAATTCAACTGCATTCTCACCACCTGTGAACATCGTTGCGACTACCAGGAAAAGTTTCTCAAAGTGTCATTCGTAACGGATTGCACTTCTCCGTATTTCGACATGAATCTTTTAATGTAGTCTGAGTAAGTGTGCTGAGCCAGATCGTGTAGGCGAATTTTCGTCTTATCGTTGTCAATATACACGGGAATTTTGGTGTTAACGTTGTCATATTCGACTTTGTTTTTTTATTTTTATTTGACACGGCTCAATGTGGTAACTTAACGGAGCCGTGGATCTTTGGATGTTTATATTCGATGTCGTGTTGCATGTTGTTTTTCATCACGAAACCGTCTGCCGCGACTAAACCACTGAACGCTATCAGTTCCTCATTGCGAATATGGTGAAGTTGAACGTGGGACACTAGCTTTAGCTAGAGTTCTATTTTCACTTTTATCAACTGTTCAATCTCGCGCACTGTTGGCTCGGCTCTCACTCTGACATCATCCCTTTGGTTTGCAGCAAGCAGGTTTCTCGCATCTCACATCCCAATGTCAGTACCAGTTTCAGCTCAGCTTCTCGCTGCCACTCTGTAAGCACCCTAATACGGGTGTGAGTGAAGTCAACCGTGGTTGTATTTTTCCTTAGTGAGCGCACTTTGTTTTGTGATTCACTCATCTCGCTCACCGTACGGGGGCAACGAGACTTTGCTGTTTCTAGCGTGTATAAGTAACGAAGTATAAGTCCATGTGTTATTTGGTTGAAAGCGTTGCTTAGACGAATGCCATTTTTGCAAAACGATTATTTGACTGAATGAGCGTAATAGAAAAATTCATGAATATGAGCTAATTAGTAGCGACTACGATTTATTTGACGAAATATAATGATGTATATTTATTTTTGTACTGACAATGTTTGTACTTATTTATCTAAACATTCTGTGCATATTTCCTTCTTTCAAACATGAGTTGTTCTTTCTATACATTTCTATACATTTACATATATAATATTTCAACAAAGAAAATGTGCAATATTTTCCTTATTGTGCATAGAGATCGATAAGGTCTGATTTCGGAGGAGAGTGTATGGATGGATGATATTCGGGCTTATAAACGTAATGTTTAATGAAATGTTGAATTTATAAATCACATATTGCTCATCTGTAAACTAGTGTTTTATAGTTTTATAGTTGGACTTTCTTCCTTGTCCTATTTATCTTTTAAGTATAAAAATTGATATATCCTTATAATTTAAAAAAAAACTATCTTAAGATGTTGAAAGAAGCAAGAATTGTTCATAATTTTGTTTCTTTTCCCAAATGCAATACACAATTCAATTATTGTTTTGATAACACGTCATGAACTGTAGATTCCCGCTTTGATAGTTCGATGTGATAATAATCTGCTACTTCGACCCATTAAGCAATCAACAATTTTGGAACAGAGAACAGACGTCCATCTTGAGCTTTTAGCTTGTTTAAATACTAAAGGCCAGTTTTGTGATTATTGGGATATCACCAGCAGGTGCGCTACTGTCGCCATTTCGTTCAGTAGGTTTAACAGCCATATAGAACTTTGAAAATAGTCGACAAAGTTATGCATCTAGTAGGGGTAGGCTTATACACATGTATTATAAAACTGTCTGTTCTTCTAGGATTTTAGTAAAATATGATGTTATAAATTCAATATGTACGATGAACAGTACCTAACCATCAGAAACATCATTTCACTGATATTAGGATAATCATTTCAATTTGGCTTTCTCTTTTTTATTTACACTTATTGTTTTTTTTTTAATGTGATTCTATTAACCCATTATATACACAATGCAAAAGTACATTTTGCATTTTGTTTTTTACTTATCTTTCCTTCTTTGGAACATGAACTGTTATTTATAGGTCATAGAAGAGCTGCCTGCCAGGATTACTCACTACAATGGCAAACGAGACGGCGAATGTCACTAAAACACTGCTTAAGGTTAAAGGAAATGAGCCGTGATTTTGATTGTGATATTGGATGGGCCGTTCAGATGTATGACGTAGTGATTTAAAGTTCGCGCTTGTGGCCGCGTTTACACATTTATAAGGGCTGAAACATTCACTTAATATCCAAAGCATTTTTAAGTTTGTTATATCGTGGGCGCAGGTGGGCGCAGGTGGGCGTGAATGATCGTGTAGGATTGGAGCGTTTGTATGTTAACGTGTTTAATCGCGTACGCGTTTATATGTCACGTGTGCTGACGTATATGCAACTTCGCGTGTATAAATTTGATTATGTAACCGTGCGGTCATTTGCATTTTCTCGTGGGTTCATGAATGTTCGTGTGGACTGAGAGTCTGATGTTTAAACCCGAAATCTGAGCATGTTTATAATACAATATTTTTAAAAATATTTTTTTATCCATTGGAAACCTTGCATCGAGGTCTAGCACTCTACCAAGTTTCGAAAAAAAATCCATCTCTTTGAAAAAAGTTATGAATTTTTATATAAAACGTATGAAAAAAATACATGTAATCCTCATATAATTGCGCTGAAAATTTCACCCAAATTATTTTTGGTGTCTTAATTCATTTTTTGACCGGCTACGGACAAAACTCCAACATCGCAAAAATAATTGTGTACTTCATGTACACACATGTCATTTTGTTGAGAATGGTCCAACTGAAGCCATGCATATAGGCTGCTAGGATCGAGGGTAGGAGCTTTCGGATGTGAAAGATTCATTGTCACGTGCGAACGGACGTTTGTATAATTATAGATATTAAAACGTTTACATAATCACAGGGGCATTTTTATGTTTGCATGGGTGACGGGTGTACGATTGTGTGGATGATCACAATTGCATGTTCTCGTTTGCAACCAGCGTTGTATTATCGCGCAGGGTTCGAACATTTGTATGTTAACGGGTTTGATCGCGTGGATGCGTAATGCGTATATAGCGTGTACGAACCTTCGCGTTTATAAATGCGTTTGTATAACCGTGTATCTTCTTGCATATTCGCGTAAGATCTTGAATGCTCGCGCGATTCGTGATTTTGCGTCTACAATTTAGATCCTCATAGTACTAGAGTATCAGGCCATGGTGCCCTTAGACTTCCAGTGTATATGAGTTTGTTTTATAGAGACGAAGACTGATAGGACCAAAAGTAGGAACCAGATCGATTACTGTCCACGTGGGAACGGGCGTTGGGGTAACCGCTCTTGGGACCGCTTTTTTTAAATCGTAAAGTGGGTTCGAATTGATGATGGAGTTGTGAAGGCTTTGCTTGACAAAAGGGTATGCGTCTTGATGACTCCTGATATAACAAGTTATTGGGTTCATTTCCTGTTCAATCTAGAATATGCCCGGATAGGAATATTCTTTGATTGCCTTGGGTTGGTGGTAGGCAACTTTCAATAAAGGTTTCTGATGAGGATGATATAACTCGACTAGGCTCTGCACTGCCACTACGGCCGTCACTTCTTAGCGTAGGAGGTCATAGTACCGATGTCTTGGTCAGGGAGGAGTCTTACAGAGTAAATGAAACGAAATGTATCTGGTTACGTTCTTTTGAAGGAAAGACTATGTATGCAAATTGAACCAGCCCGTTTTTTTTGTTAACTGGTTTTGTCATGAGTCAAAATATTAATAATCTTCTAGATAAATCGTTCAGCTCACACCTTTGTGGGGGTATGAGGTGGGACCATCATCATCATCATTAGATCGTGGGCCTTACGTAAATGATCGTTGTTGTGACCGGGATTGCATTATCGCTAAAGGCTTGAGCGATTGTATGTTATTGTTCTTTATATCGCGTGGTCGTTCGAACTTCGCGCCTGTCGTTTGCATATTCTCGTGTGCTTTTGAAAGTCGTCGAGAAAGAAGCTGCAATGCATATAAGAGAGTAAATGCAATGGTAGGTTTTTGAAGAGAAAAAAATGCCTCAAAAATCACCATTATGTAAATAAAAAAACTATTTTTTTCAAATTTCGCGAAATGGATGGGTCAAAGGATTGATAATTTAATAAAGTATAAAACAAAAAATTATGGGGATTGCTCGAACAGTTCTTGATGTATTCATGGTCCTGAATTCGAAGACGTGGTTTCGTAAAATGCCTGTATAGATTTGTGTACGATTTGCTTGTACACAGAAAACGGTAAATCGTTCCGTATTTATCCAAAATTTCCAGAGAATACTGTTATTATATTCTACTTTCAGAAAATGCAAAAATCGATTTTATTTTCCAATTTTGCCTACGCGGATTGCTGACAACTCTTTACCAGGGAACTGGCAGACATATTTCAGTAATGTTGCCAGAACACCTCTATTTATGAGCTGATTGTCGGATTTTTCTGACAGAGCAGTGTGATTTTTATAAATGATTATAAACGTTATATTTTATTCACGAGTTTCTGGCAGAGTAGAGTAATTCATGTACAGGATTTCATAATGTCATCCACGACATTTGTAATTTAAATGCACGTTATCGCGATATTTTATTATGAGCTGGATTAAAAAAGTGTGAGATACGCGGTTTTTTATTTTGAGAATAATATCACAAACACGATTTGTGGCGCTTTTAATGTGTTCTAAATTTTTTGTAAAATTTGTAAATTTTGTAAAAGAGCGCGCAAGGTAGATCGTGAATAATGTACTATGAATCAAGAACCAGTTCACGGATCCATGAATAATGTTTTATAATTTTGTGAACTATTTCACGAGCATGGATATTGTATCGTGACCTATATATCAGGAATCATGAAAAAGTTGAAGAGGATTGAAAAGATTCAGGAATATCATTCCGAGTATAGCGGAAAAGTTCACGTGAAAATATTCAGACTGATTTGTTGTTATGAACTAATTCACAATCACGAAAACTAGCTCATGATCAAGATGTAATAAATCGTGAATCAGTTCACAACGACTCTGAATAATATATCTAAATCTATGAATAAATAACAATATTCAATTTTATGAATAGTGTTTATAAAGTCGTGAATTAGTACACGTACAGAAAATCAATTTGGTACTGACATAGCGGAAATCGTGACTGTAGTTCACAAAATAAAAACTACTATCTCCATTAATAAAGCGTTATGCAGGTATTACTAAAGTAAAATTGAACATAATTACAAAACACATGATTCTTTTTCAGGGTCTTGTTTTCGTAATGTAGAAACGTGTTTGTTCCTGAACTCATGTCATTTTATTCACTATTTTGGGGGAAAAAAAATCCGCACAGTCAATATGAGTAGGTTTTTTTATTTCGATTATAGAGGTTTCAACCTTAAGGTCGTTCGCCTCTACAGGTTAGAAAAATCTCTTAAGAAAAATGTCTAACCCAATGTGCGAGGTTGGGATACGAACCCAGGTGAGCTGCGTACAAGGCAATCGATTTACCAACTACGTTTTGCCCGCCCCCAAGAGTAATTTTTTTATTCAATTCGTTTATTTGTAAAAGTTTGTTGACAGTCTTTGAGAACAAATGCTCCACGCAAGAAAACCTAAGTTGTATTCAGAATTAACTCAATAGCTAGCAGTTAAAAGGATTTGAAGCATAGATGAGCGCGGTTGAGAAGCGTGATCTAGAAGTGCCCCAAACCCCAAAGCTAGTTATTTAAGTAAAACAAGCTACTGTAACGTTACCATGAGCAGGAGGTGTGTGAGGACCTTTAAAAATTCGGCGTAATAGAATTAACAACTCCAAGTATACTCAATATCGCTCCGTTTGTGTCACCTAATACTACACACAATAATTTTTCTCAAGAGCGGATATTGAACCGACTTCTCGAGAGCAATCCTATCCTATCCATCGGCATCTTCTGAGTAGATTCTATTTATGCAAAAAAACAAGATGAAAAATTTGAACGGAAAAGTGTCACCAGTCAAGGACAGCCGCGTTACAACATCGACAACCGTTTTGTTAAGCTTCACCGGATACACACATTCATGAATATATGCGACTACAAATTACGTGAACGGTGCCGATAAGGAAAACTGATTACCCTCCCAGAGTTTCGGTCCGGTGATGACAAATACATAATGATGACACTTTTTTTTTGCTCCGATGAATAACCGCCGAAAAATTGTCACTCTCATCATGTGTCAATCAACATCGACATTTGTCCATTATCTACACACCACGGACAAGAAAGGGCCGCGTTCATCTATAGATGAACGTCTCTTAACTAACTGAATGTGTGCACTACACTATAGGAATGCAAATGACCAAACTTACTGTGTTCGAAGCGTGAAGGCGGCGCTAGTGATGCTGGACGGAAGATGCAATCCCTTGATGATTTCCTGCCACAGCTTCTTGTTGATCACGTCCACCAGTCCACCGCGGGCTATCACCAGATTGTACAGCTCGTACAGATCCAGCACCGATTTGGCCATAATGGGCAAACGGTTGATCGGTGTGCCTGAAAAACAGAAGTTAGAAAATAAAACAAAAATTTCAATGTAATTATCACCTTTCGTCAAAAACTCATTTTTACGCGTTGGCCAAGCCAAGAGGTCATCTAAAGCCTGGGGAGGGGGAGAAAGGGGTAGAAGTCGCCGTACCATATTGTTGTGCAGGGAAGCGGGGGGTCTAACGAAATTGAAAAATGTTCGTGCGTCTGAACTTTCTTCTCCCGCGCGGTTCGTCTCTACCGACCGGCGAGTAGGAGAAAAAAATCTATTTTTATTAATATTTGTCTTTATTATGCTAACTTCTCGAGCGCAGAATATTTATTCTCGAAAAGAAAAACACATATCTGACAATCAATTTTGACATCTCTTCTCTTTGCCCGAACGTCGCCTTCATCATCTCCATGTGCACCCGCCGAGTCAGCTTCCGAACAGTAGCAGTTGCTTCTAAGTCCCCGACGTTCCTGAAGAACGCCATCGGAGCGGGTGGGGGGTTCAACAGGAGAAGAGTTGAAGAATGTAGATGATGAATATTTTCATAAGTTAGCTTGTCTTGCTACCACACACACACATACGTGCCCTGTTGAGTATGTGGGTACTAAATTTATTCCTTGATGGACCTGGAGACTCTGAAGACGACGAGTCACTCCCCTCGGATTTCTTCCTTTGGCGAATGGGAGGGCAAGAATATTTAAATTACATACACTGACTGACTGACCAACACGGCGGCAGCGCTGGCATTTATCAGACGTTCGACAGCGAAATTTGTTCTTTTAATGTTCTGGCAGAGTGAAGAAATTGCCGTAATTGCCGACTCAAGACCTATGCATAAATTACATACACACTCGACCATTAAATTCGGTGGAAACCGAACGAATGTGTTTCGTCTCATACTAATCTATCAATTAACGAACTTCCGCTGAAAAGACAGGCGCAGACGGGCAGAGTTAGTCAAAATATTTTTGTTTTATATTTATTTATTTGCAGCGCAAAAGAAGCATCCGTACGTACCCTGCCCCATTGCCGCAGAGCTCTCAGTTTTCGAGGAGGTTGGACGGAAAAGGGGAGGATCGATATTTTCGGCAGACGCCAGATTAATTTGCCATTCCATGGCGGGTATGTTGTAGCGAATTTACGTTCCCCGGGAGGATCATTCGTTGTTGTTGCTGCAAAGTCCCAGTTGGGTTTTGTTCTCTGTTGTTGTTTTTTTTAAATACTAAGCTAAATTGATTTGTCTGTTTTTGGATTTTGACATATTGGGGATGTTATAGTGACTTGTTTTGTTTGGTTTTGTTTTATTTGCGCATCCAATGGGATGTTTTATTGCCACTGGTTCAACTAGAGGAATAACTATTTAAGGAAGGATCAGCTTTTAAATTTCAGCACCGTTTAGAAGTAAACTTGAAATTTAATTAACTTAATGATGGTGAGAAAAGAAATCACAGTTTATCGGTCTGCATAAAAAAAATAAAATTTATTCTCACACGATTTTAAAAAATCATTTAGTTATTTATGTCTTGTTAATGTTTGATTGTTTGTAAAACAGTACTGGATAAAAATCGTAAAACGAAGTCCTCGCAGTCAGCCAAAACCGCACAAATATAATTTGTATCATCTTCAAACTAGTAATCTAAACAACAAACATGAAACAGATTGAGAATATATTTTAAGTAGATGTCAAGATCCTCACTTAAAAACGATAACAAGTCTTTCTGTATCGCAAACATTATTATACAACCATCAACGAATATGCAACCAGTCCCTCCAAACCAACAGCCAGCACTACCAACGAACAAGCATACAGTAAAGATGACGGATACACAAAGCCACATTCACAAAATAATAAAGCAAACAAAAAACGACCTTAAAAACCATGTCCCCAGCAGCGACAATATCGTGGAGACGAATGTATACTGAACGACTTATAAGCAGCAGCCAAAGATTCCTTAATGAAAAGAATAGTCGCGTGTAGTGGCAAACTGCGTACACACGATTAAAAATACGGCAATTGAACACCTATTTTAGTTTTTGATCACATTATTTTATATTATGTTTTTGATCATATAATTTTATTTAAATATTTGAACCCTTATTTGTTTTATTCTGCGATTAGAGAGAGTTCTGTTTAATTAAAGTGATCTAAAAAATCACATTTCACATCTATCACAACTTTAACAGATGGATCCTTAAAAACCACTTAACTGATTTTGTCGCTGCTGGTTGAAAGAGAAAGTTAACAAGTGAAGGTGCGAAGAAATATTACACTGCAACAATTACCATTTTCGTGATTCAAAGCTACAAAATGGTTTTGGTTTTGACAAATTATAATGTAACCACGAGAAATTTTTTAATCTATTACACTTTTTTCAATTATCGATTTTTGTGCAACAAACTTTTTCCAGTTCCCAAAGACTATAGCCACAAAGTTTACTTTACTCTTTTTCTCGAGCAAGTGCGAGAAAAATGACAAACAACAGCTACTTATTGAATCTAGTGTGCATTGTCACAAAGGAAACTGATACTTTCATTTTCACCATGGTGGTCTCAGTAGCAAACGGTGGTGCTCCTGACAAATACGGCTGCCGTTGAGTACATTTCAAATTAGCCCAAATATTTGCAATGTGTAACATTTACTAAATGCAAAAGATGAGTTTTTCAGATTACCAGAAAGCATACAAAAGTAGCTTTTATTCAGTTCCATCACATGAGGCATTCAGTGTACACCAATTTTCACGCTGGTGTGCCAGTATTTTTTCCAAATTCTCATCAGCTGAACATTTTAGCAATCTTGGATGCTAAAAACTCAGAAATTTTAACTACAAAAACTAAATTTATTAAAAATTGGCAATAAACATAGTCAAATTAACAGCGCAATTATTGAATTTTGAGTATATCGAGCCGAATTCGAAAATTGCGCAGTCAAAGTAATGACTTAAATTGCTGCGATTTCAGCAGTGAGTCTCTAGAATTCAATTCAATTCAAATTGCGTAATTTGTCGTATTTTCAATTGCTAAGAAATGATGAAAATTCCACAAAATTTCGAAGACCACATTTTAATGTGAAACAAAACGATTCTTCGAGAACAAAAATTGATTTAAAATAAATCGTATTATTTTCTAAAGGTAATTCCGAATGCAAATCGATTTTTTTTAACTATTCTATATTTCTCCCTAATGGGTAAAAATTTAGGTAATAGTAAGAAGACGTTTCGACTTCGTCACATCTGTATCAGACGCTAACTTAGCGACAGGATTAAGCTAGTGCCGGTTTTTAATTTCCCAAAAATTTATGTAGTCAATCATCGAACTGGAACGATCGGATGAAAAAAATCGAATTTTGATTCAAAGTCGATTTTAAAAAAGTCGCATCGGCATCCTACTCTCAACACCTCCATTCCTATGCTCAGCGCCTCCAAATTAACAACCAGCACCACCAGCGGGGAAGGCGAATGCGGAAGACGGCGGTTTTGCACCTATAATGCGCAAATGCAATAATCAAGGAAAAATATCAGATCAAAAGCCTGTTAAGGGGTCCTCTTATATAATTTTGGCAAAAAGTTTAATTTTTTAATTTTAATTTTTTTTGAATCAGTAGGATGACTTGGGGACCATCCATAAATGACGTAGCATTTTTTGAGAAATTTTTAACACCCCCCTCCCCCATCGTAGCATTTCGTCACAAACCTCTAAATACCCCCTGGTAATTACGTAGCTTGACGGTAACTCTCCCCCCCCCCCCTGCCAAGGCAATTTTTTTAAAAAGTAAGACACGATGTTAGTTATTCCCCTTTAAAAAAGTTACGCAGCCTGACATGACCCCCTACCCCCCCCCCGTTATCACACATCGTCACAAAATGAAAACCTCCCCCCTCCCCTATATAATGCTACGTAATTTATGGATGATCCCTTAGGCATGTGTGCTATACTACAAAATATTTATTAAGGGTTCATCCATAAAATCAAAATTTTCGAGTGTAGATTTTTCGAATCTGCGGGTATTCTCGTTTTTTAACCATTCAACCAATCAACTTCGGGTTTTGCCCGCCTACAAAACGACAACATTCTCGAACGCTGTAACCTACAAAATCGCAATATTTTGATCAAAAACGATTTTTTTGCAGCCGGTCAAAGTGGAAAAATCATGCTAAAAACGATACTTTATTTTCAAGGGGCCGCCATTTTGTTTCTATATCGAATGAATTTTTTCATACTATTCATCCGAAATAAAAGATTTAGGGTTTTAAGAAAACCGCGTTAAAAGATTAAACATCAGTAGAAAACCCCCTAGAGATATGTTAAAATCAATATGCAGTAACGTTCAAACTAGTTTTCTTATTCGGGAAAATTCATCATTTATTCATCATCATTTTCATGAAAAAAATGAAAAATAACAAAAAATATTTTTTTTAACCGAACGTAATTTGTATTATTCCATTTTAGAAATTTTCGAAGCAGTAAATCGCTTTTGAATTATATTACAAAATACCATAGAAATTGGAAAAAATGGGAAATTGAGACTCCACATTAAAGACGGGGAGAAAGTAGGTTCCAGTCATACTCGACAAAAAAAAACTAAAAGTAAATCAACTGCATAAAATCAATAGAGTTATTAACCTTCAAAAAAGGCAAGCTAAAATTGTGACTTCCAGAAGCATCGCTCGTAAGACCCAATGAAATCAAAAGCCTCTTTTTGTCGTTTTATCAGAGAGAAAATCGAAAACCCGAAAGCGCTCGATCATTCGCATTTCAAATTACAAGCTCATTGAAACTAAATAACTGTAACTAGCCGGGCCACTGAAATCCGTTGCCTTTTTGAGGGTTAAGTAAATCACATTGAAAAATTAATATAATGAAAAAAAACGAAAAAAAGCAAATACCATAAACAAAATCATTAAAATTAAGTAAACTACATAAACGAAATAAGTATCAAAAGAAAAACGATTAATCAAACAAGTTAAATAAATACAATGAATAACATAAATAATATAATCAAATATGATGAGTGAAATAAATTGAATTAAATTTAAATGAGAAAAACATTTTTTGGGTTATCCTACTGGAGCTGTAGATCTAGGCTCTCGCAAGGGCTCCTCATCAGAATCACTCACTACAATTGCAGACTAGACGGCATATGTAACCCACTAAGACACTGCTTAAGGCCAATTGCGGGCCGTGATTCTATAGGTGGTATTCATTGCACGATTCAGATATGTGCGGGCGTAGGGACTTCGCGATAGCGTGTATCATCGCGAAAGAACTCGAGCATTTGTACGTTAATGTGTTCGATCGCGTGTGCGTTTGTATGTCGCGTGTACTGACATGTATGTGACTACGCGCGATTAAATTCTATTATATAACCGTCTGTCGTTCGCATATTCGTGTGTGCTCTTGGATGATCGTGCTAACGTGAATCTGATACTTAATTTTCGGCTTACGGTTCAGATGCTAGAAGAAAGTGAGCTCTTGCATATCACTAGATTTCCCGGTCTTGTTGCCATCGAACGAGTTTTCTAGTGGATATGAGCGTCATTTGGACCTTAGTTGCCAGGACGGAGATTACAATTTTCCGGACCTGTCCGATTCAAGATCGCGCGAACACTTGTGTTTGTGGGTTCGTGTCTGAGACCGCGTTTGTAACGTCGTAAGTACTAAAACGTTCATCTTATTATCGGGGTGTTACCAAGTTTGCGCCATCGCGGGCGTAGGTATGCTTAGTTCATCGCGAAGGGCTGAAGCGTTCGTATGTAAACGTGTTTGTCTCACATGCTCGCGTGTATTTGGCATCGCTGGAATAATATTTATTTTTCAACCGTGTGGCTATTCATATATTCGTGTGTGTTCTTGGATGGCCACGTGGACCGTCATTCTGATATATAGTTTTCGGTTCAGGTTCTGACAGGGAGTGAGTTATCCCATATCACTTGAGTTCCCGGCCAGGTCGCCATTAAACGTGTTGTCTAGCGTCATATGAAGGCTTTTTGTTTTTTTTTAATGGGATCGATTGTAGATATGGACCTAGAATTCTGGTACCGAGGAAAGAGACTTCCTGGAATGGACGATTCATGATCGTGCGAGCGCGGGAGTTTGTAGATTCACGCTTGAGATCGCATTTAAAAATTTATAAAAAATCATGTTTGCGGGAACGCGGGTATAATTTGTGTGGATGATCGCGAAGGGCTCAAGCATTTGTATGTAAACGTGACTTCATATGTACAAATTCGATTTTTTTTTGTCGCCATGAAACGTGGGTATAAACGTATTTTTTGTTTAGTCTACCTGAAGGCATTTAATCTATGCTATTCGGGCCGAGGATAGGGACTTTCGAATATAACCGATTCATGATCGCGCGAACACGGGCATTTGTATGTTAACTCCAGAGAGCACGTTTGTGAGTTTTAAGTGCTAGAACATTCACTTAGCCACCAGGGTGTTATCCTGTTTGCGAGATCGAGGGCGTAGGTGTGCGTGAATGATGGCGAAAGTTTCGAGCGTTTGTATGTAAACGTTTTTGTCGCGTGTACTAGCGTGTATGTAACTTCGCGTATGTACATAATTTTATAACCATGTGGCCATTCGCATATGCACGTGTTTTTTAACGATCGCGCGCGGACCGTGAATCTGATACTTATTTTTTAGTGTATGGCTCAGATACTAGAAGAGAGTGAGTTCTTCCATTTCACTCGAGTGTCTGGCCATGTTGCCATGGTACGTGTTGTGAATATGAGCATCATTTTTAATTGGTCCAACTGAAGACATGAGTCTAGGCTGCTAGGATCGAGGGTAGAGACTTTCGAAGCTGACCGATTCATGATCACGCGAGATCGGTGGGTTGATGCTAGAGACCACGTTTGTAAATGTATAAGTGCTAAATCGTTTGCTTAATTACCGGGGTGTTTAATGTTGGAGAGATCGCTGGTGTAAGTATGGATTATTGAACTATGAATTGATACTACTTGAAATCGTCTAAATGCCAGTAAATGATACTTATTTACCATTAACGACAATTGCATTCTATTAGAATTATTTCATGTTATGCTGCCCGGGAATGGATGATTCACGTGCGTCGGTTAATTAATCGTACCTTATTTTATCCAATCCGGTCTTCTCGAATGAATCGAATCGAATGCACGAATTGAAAATCGGAGAAAAGTGACCAACGAAGCTTAGGAAGGATTACTTACTATTCTATCATATAAGCCAGTTCTGCATCCTGTCACAAATACTCATACAAACACATACACAGATAAACATACGATTACCACATAACAATTGTACACTAGTACTAAAAACTACAATTATTACAACACAACACAACTAATAGACTTCTACTTTTGCATTTTTTATTAACCTGTGCACGATGGCGAAGTCGATCGATAAATCGACACACAATGACCCCCTCCGCGAGCTGTGTCCACAAACACTGCCGTTAAGCTGTTGTAAAACACTGCCCACAGCAAAGATCAATCCACGTCAACCCGCCAGCCACACAGTGGCACATCTCCATACAAAGTTGTTACAAAATAATAAAATATGGTTTATGTGGCTAAAAACGGGCTTTTTAATTGATTTTAGGTCGCTGAATCCATTTCTGCTATCAGTTTTGAAATTTCATAATTATTTTTTCGGCTACTTTGTGTAAACCCGTATGAAGGTGTTGGTCGTTAAAAGGTTAATATACACGTTAATAGCCAATTAGTAGCCAATCACATCGGATAACAGAAATTGTTGGCAAAACTAGTTAAAATCACTAATTTTTCAGTAATATGATATTGTTTAAGCAACCAATTTGTAAGAAAATTTATGAGCTACATGGCGTCTTCATATGGGTATTTTTAAAAACATAGATATAAAAACTTTGGCGCGAAAATGCGCAACATGAGACCTATATATCTTGAAACTACACTAAATTTTGAATCAGACTCGTGATAAGTGACCCATCAGGAATCAGAATATATTGGCTCAAATGGCACGTTCCCCGTACATAGTCGTGACCCATGGGACGTAGGAAGATAAATTACTGATATGACATTGAATTTCTCAGTTGCTTTTTCTTGATGCAAAACAAACGTAAATGATATCTGCACGAAAAGCTTACATCTATAGTTTAGTATATTCATTCTTCTTTCCAAAGAACTTTAAGCTACTCCTACAATCGACCATGTAGTTCTTGAAATACCGCCATTAAAAGCTCGATGGTACGAACAATTCTCATGAATTAAATTGAACAGAAATCCTCGACATCACTTGCTTCAACGACTTCTTAAAAAGTCATTTTTTATCCGATTATCGTAAAATTATGAGATAATTTTATTCAAACTGAGAGAAAAATAAAATTAATATTTGCAAAAGAATTACAAGACATTAATTTTTGGGGTTTTGTCGCTCGTCGTGTCGCCCTCTCGGTCTCCCCGATGCACCACTATCGAGGCGTAATGCAATAACCATCTTATAGCAGTTGTCCGTCAGAGGCACTTTAAAACTGAGGCACAAATATGCTTGATGATGTTTGCAATACCGTCAAACCCGTCAACCTAGGGAGGGTGAAACATCATACCAGAATTTTACATTTTTTATAATTTTACGGTAGTATCACAGAAGATATTTTTATTAATCTCTCAAACCCTAACATACTCATGTTCGCCCGTAAAAGATTGCCCCACTAATCTCTACTGAATAAAAGCGGCTTTCCCTCCTACTAAAACAAACTTTTATAGCATTTTAATGTGATTTATAACGAAACACACATTTTCCCGGAACGATCATCCGCGGAGTAGATTCACCGACCAACGCGTCAGCCCATCAGCGAGAAGGGCAAAGGCGGCTACGGCGGCTATGAATTACTTCTTCGATCCGATCACTGCGTGGTTGATTGAAATGAAAAATAACACTCTGATCGTCGAGAATTCAAGAGTTACGATCTGCAAGTGATGAACCACCTGGTTGGCCACTGTGCACCCGTCCCCTCTCCGTCACTGCCTCCGTATGACTCCCGATCCCGGTGTAGATGTTTTCCCCACAAATGAGCCATAAAAGAATCTCCCGGAAAATTGCCTTCGGGGTTGTTGTGTGTTTTCCAAATATTTTGAAGTCGGTGCTTTTGTTCCCAGTCCGATCCCGAGATTGGAGGGCATTTGAAAATGATTACATCGTCTGTTTACATCTCACGCGTGGTATAATCACGAGGCGGAACCTGGGAGTTGCACTGGAGCAGCGATTAAAGCTAGCCCATGTTAAGCATCAAATTTTACACCCTAAAAAATCGCTTCTCACTACTGCTTTGGATCAGTCATCGGGGAGGGGAGATCCCGGGATTAGGTTACATTTAAATTTTGGGCGGATTTGCGTGTGTTAATAATTGATAGGGCCAGCTGCCGGTCGGAGTGCCGATAAATACCGGCAAATTCCGTTCTGTCAGCGCGATCATGTAGCACTAAATTGGCTGTTATAATTTATTTACCCGATATCACGGAAATCCACCCACTTTTCATATTCCGTTTGGTGTTGTTGTTTGTTGTCGTCGTTTCTCGCCTATCATCGGAGAATAAAGCAGACCCGACAGACAGCCGAGCACGACGAACACCCGGCGAAAGAAGCGAGAAACGAATTTTCTCTATATTTCGCTGGATGTGGAACGAAGGAGGAAAGTGTACAACCACCGACTGGAAAAACTGGATCAACGCTAATGGAATTTGTCACGTTTCAGAACTTGGGATAGGCGATATGTGTGCTGAATTAATGCAACAAGGAGGGAAAATCAAACGATGTAGATCATTTGGTGGGAGATTAGACCTGACGTTCGACATGTCGGTAGCGGGAATTGATAAATGAATGGATTCAGCTGGGTTGAGTTTCGGGGGAGCAGTTCGTTTTTTTGTGAAGCTGGGGAAATTTGAAAATGTGTTTTTCGATGATTCATGAGCTCGCTCGTTTGTTTCAAAATGTGAAGCATCATAGAGGAAAGTAACTGAATTACGTAATGCATAATCCAAATGCAGAACAGTACCAACATTGGACAAACGAAATATTTAGGTACCAACGGCAGATAAAATCACGTTTCCGGCCCGTGAGCAACTGATTCGACCGCCGATGAATAAAGAACAAATATACCAACTTGAACAAAACGACAATAAATGTTATACCCACATATTTATATTATTTTTTCCACAAAGACATCAACGTTTGACGGAACGTTTGAGCAAGTCGCTCGCGCGCCTTTATACATGCATCAAAAGCGAGACATGTTCTACGAAAAGCCATAAAATTGCATCACGCGATTCGCTGAGCTGGGCCTTTTTAGGGGTCTGAATCGGATGTGTGAAGTCCCCCGATCCATTCAGCTACGGAGCGTGCGATCTACGTTTTGGGGAGTTTTGTGATTATTCTCAGAGTGTATTCTGTCTGTAAGACAGACGCAGGAAAAAAAAAACATTTTGCATTTTCCACCGTTAGGGCGCACGGAACGCACCGATCCATTTCCCCCTGAGGTAAAAACCGGTTCCTTCTTCTACGACACCCTCGACTGGGAGTTACAAGAATGGAAGCAGACTGGCGAACGGTGTCAGGTAACGAAATTTAACAGAAGGAAAATGCAGAGTAAGCATGTTTTTCCTCTTCTCGCTTTAATTGCATTTATTTTGCTCTTGAACAAATTGCACTCCCCGATTCGAGCTCCACCACCGGGGTGGTGCATCGGGTGGTTCCGTCGGGGCGGTCGCACTGTACTTCATTCAAATTATATGCCATTTAATGATATGCAGGCTTGTGAATACGTGCAGGGGGTTCGCTCTAAAATGTTTTAGCAGAACGATTATTTCAATCGTATAAGATAAGCATTCGGACAAGGTTGAAGGTGGATAAGCTAATAGGATATAACCTAGTGTAACAACAAATTTGCAGCTATAAACTGAGTGTGCATTGTGGACGTTATTTCAAATCATTCGGCTAATCCCAATCATTTCACATAAAAAATAAAATTCGATGAAATCGACTAACGATTTACTGCTCCGCGCCGTGCAAAACTGACCCAGATATGAATTCGTTAAAAGTGTAATAAATCGGTTTGCTGTGTTTGACAAAGTTGGACACAATAACATCATCATTGAATCTCACATTTGGTAGTAATCTGATGTTTACAGTGCCATCTAACATTGACAATTCTTGCGAATTCCCGAAAAGTCTCATACAAACTTTATTCACGTCAGTCCGGCAGCTTGACCTGTCCGATTTGGTTCAAATTCAGAGCAGATGCTCCTGGTGGGATTAGGAATTGACTTACTAATGGACCGATGGAGGTATTTTTCTTTCTTGTAACTGTACTGTTTAGTATATCCTGGAGCCAAATGAAAGCAAAGCTGATATATTCCAAAATGAACCCGACTTTAAGATAAAATTATCTTGTTTGGCAAGGAATATGTAAATGCCGTTCACACTAAAATCCGGATACACTAAAAATACGACCAACTAGTAACTTTCAGTTCTTCGTTAAATTCTATTCTTTCATGTCTTATATAATTTTTTTTTTCGAGAGTTGTCCTACTGGAGCTGTAGAGCTAGGTTCTCGGAAGGGCTCCCCGTCAGAATCACATACTACAATTTGCAGACGAGACAGGCAATGTCGCCCACTAAAACACTGCATTAGGCCAATTGTAGCGGGCCGTGATTCTGAATGTGATATTGATTGTACGGTTCAGGTATGTGCGGGCGTAGGGACTCGCGATCGCGTGTATCATCGCGAAGAGCTCGAACACTTGTACGTTAACGTGTTCGATCGCGTGTGCGTTTGTATGTCGCGTGTGCTAACGTGTATGTAATTTCGCATGTATGAATTCGATTCTATAACCGTGTGCCTTTCGCATATTCGCGTGTGGTCTTGGATAATCGCGCGGGGACCGTGAATCTAATACTTTATTTTTTGGTGTACTGCTAAGATGCTAAAAGAGTGAGAGATCCTCAATATCACTAGAGTGCCCGGTGACGTCGCCATGGAACGCGTTGTCTAGTGGATATTTGCTTTATTTTTTGATTGGTCCCACTGAATGTATGGACCTAGGTTTTTAGGACCGAGAGTAATGGTTTCAGGACGTGACAGATTCATGAGCGCGCAAAAACGGACGTTTGTAGGTTCGTGTTTGAGACAGCGTTTGAAATTTCGTGAGTGCTAAAACGTTCTCCTTATTACCAGGTGTTACTAAGTTTGCGCGATCGCGAACGTAGGTGTGCGTTGTTAATCGCGACGGACTTAAGCGTTCGTATGCTAACGTGTTTGTCACGTGTGCTCGCGTTCATGTGACTTCGCGTGTACAAGACTGGATTTTGTAACCGTATGGCATTTCCTATATACGCGTGCGTTCTTGGATGGTCACGCGGACCTTCATTCTGATAGTTAGTTTTTGGTGTACAATTCACATTCTGACAGGGAGTAAGTTACCCCATATCACTAGAGTGTCCAGTGGATATGAGAGCTTTCTTTTTTTTAATTGATCCAATTGAAGGCATGCACCTGATCTGCTGATATCAAGGATAGAAACATCCGGAAGTGACCGATTCATGATCATGCGAGGGCGGAAGTTTTTAGGTTCACGCTTGAGACCGCGTTTGAAAATTTATAGAAGCTGAGACATTCACTTTATCACCAAGATGTTATCATGTTCACGAGATCGTAAGTGTAGGTGCCGGGGACGGTCGCGAAGGGTTCAAGCATTTGTATATTAACGTGATTGTCACGTGTGTGTGACTTCGCGTGTATAATTTTGATTTTATAATGATGTAGCGAGTATTATTGTTTGATCGCGCGCGGACCGTGAATCTGATGCTTAATTTTTAGTATATGGTACAGATGGTAGTCCGTTTCCCTATGGGGAAACTTGTGTTCCAGATCATATCACCATGGAACGTGTTGTTTAGTGAACATGAGCGTCACTTTTTTAATTGGTTCAACTGATGGCATTAGTCCACACTGGTAAAACTTTCGGGCGTGACCGTTTCATGATCGCGCGAGTGGTGGATTAATGTTTGAGACCGCGTTTGGAAGTTTAAAGATGCCACGTTTACTTAACTACCGGGGTGTTTTCATGTAGGCGAAATCGCGGGCGCAAGTATATGTGGATTATTGCAACTGCATGGTCGCGCCCGATGCCAGGCCTGTGTTATCGCGAAGGCCACGAGCGTTTGTACCTATATGAGTATATATAGCGTATAGTAGACTATATATACTAATAAAAGGAATCACAACATGCCGAATGAAGAAAAAAAAAGATGCAAAGAGGTTGACTAGAAGTGTATAAATTGAAAAATACTATTTTGGTATACATAAATAATGGAAAAGCAACCAGCGCATACCAACGCTAAACCACTGGTCTATGCGCGGTGGCGTGGCCGACTGGCGGATCGACATAGATTGACTTTTTCTGTGTGCCATGTTTGCAAATATTGTTCTATTGGTGGTATTCGTGGACGGGGCTCACGGAGGGAGTCATTGTTTGTCCATTTATCGGTCGACCTCGTCATCGTGCATATACTAATTAAATTAATTTAATAATTAAATTAATTTAATAATTAAATTAATTTAATAAAGTAGAATAAGTAGAAACCTATTAGTTGTAGCTTTAAGATAATCGTAGTTTTCGTACTAGTGTACAACTGTTATGTGCTAGTCGTATATGTATTTATGTACGTATTCGTCTGAGTATTTGTGACAGTTGGGTCAGGGAATGGATGCAGAACTGACGTATATGATAGAATAGTGGCTAATACTTCTTTTGATCAATCTGAGCATTTGGCTCTATTCATTGGGGAAAGTCGGGCTGGATAAATTAGGGTAAAATAAATTTACCGACGCACGTGAGTCATCCATTCCCGGCCAGCATAGCATGATGAAAGTCTAACAGCATGCAATTGTCGTTAATGATAAATATACAACATTTGATGCATTTAGACGAGTTTGATTGCATGTTACATGTGTTTTTCTATTCTACTTCATTGGTCTGTTTCTTTTGTGCATCTATTAGTTTGCTTTTCCATTATTTATGTATACCAAAACGACATATAACATAAAAAAGGCGCATAAGCCCTCTCGGTCTCCTCGATACACCACTATCGAGGCGTAATGCAATACCCATCTGAAAGCAATTGATGCTTAATGATGTTTGCAATACCGTCAAACCCCTAAACCTTGGGGAGGGTATTCTTTCATCTATTATATAATTGAGATACATATCACGATTAGCTATTATGTTATATGGGCTGTTGAGTATACTTTCTTTTAGTGTCTTCTATTATTTCCTACACTTATTTACAATCCATAGAAACACAAATAATATGAATCTTCCTCCAATCACTCCTCCTTCACTTTATTCCTTTATTATTCTCAACATCGATCTGATCCCAATCTCTGCTCATTCTGTCAGCTCTCTCCTCACCTTCATCCTATGGTGAGCACGTTCCATCATTTGGCTTGACAAATGTATCAGTTCGATCATCAACATGAAACATACGCTTTGGGGCACCGTAGGTCACTACTATGATGTAAATTTGAATTATTTTGACAGGGAAATTGTGCGTAATTTCGTGCGAAAAACACCAAAACGAAGTGAGGAGGACATGAAGAACGCAATTGCATCTGTTTGAGATGGCGCCAGTATTCGATCAGCCTCTAAACAATTACGTGTTCATGTGAAAGGAAAGTGCACGTCGTGTTGTTGAAGTTGAAGTAGATAATCGAAACATCTAAAAAAGAAGGAAAAGGAATCCAAAAAATGGTCTAAAGCGTAAACGTGAGCGTCGTTCAGCTAAGCAACCACGATAGCCGGAATGCACAACTTCAATTCCACACTCTGGCGATGACGAGAACACCGAATTTTCAAGTACATAACCGGACGCATCTGCTGAAAAAACATGCTTTTTTAACATTGCCTTCCGCGGTTTCATAATTTTTCACATCATTTGCCACTTCCACAGTTTATTACCTGAATGACGTCAATGGATTGCATTTATTATTTGTGTTATTTATTTCTAAATAATCTGCAGTATTCATACTCTTCAAATAAAAGTCTACCCGCTGATTTTCTGTGTACATTATTTTATTTTTTCTGTGTGCATTATTATTATATCGTACCCCCAGATTTAAAAAACATTGAAAAAAGTACCTTCGTCTTACTGAATTTATCTTGAAAAATCTTTAGCCATGCACAAAATCATTATTGCCAGAACGTTGCAAGATGTATAAACTTTTCAACGAGAGATTATTTGTCAAAATCAGTTAAAAAATACCATCGCACGAGCTCGTCAGAAAAACTGACCTACTCGACCCCATTGTGCTGTACCTGTTGGTACGAATGTCCGAGATTTCAACCCACAAGAACGTATAGCTTGCCATACAAGCTATTTTCAGGAATTCTGGTCCAGTAAGGTAGTTGAACTTTTTGAAGTAATGTAAGTAATATTTAATCGTAAAATTACGATTTACTAAATATTTCCGCATGCTAACTCAGGCGAAGCCACTTGAAAACTAAAAGTTCCTGTCAACGCATTTTTTCTTACTATTTACGTTTGTACATGTATTAGTCAAGAACACAAAAATGATCATATTTAGCGGAAGTTTGGAGGAGTAACAATCCTAAAACAGTGCCCAGATATTGGCGTGAACGGCCGTTAAGTCTGTTATAGGTTGATACGCACGTTATTTACAAAACTTTGGTACAAAAAAATGGATATGTTTCTGAGGTTCCGAAGTGTCGGAATCCAGCCTGTAGTTCGGAAGATATAATTCTGATGAATTTTAAATGTATTTATAAGAACGAGAGGAAATGTTTGCGGAAGAGCTAAACACACTGTGAGTTCGAGCAATGCACGGCTGGAAACGACGGTTTTTTCTGCCCATAAAATACGATTTGATCATTACAATGCTATGCTTCATATTCCGTTTGAAAGGTGTGAGGAAATTTCAGAGGTGATTTTTTTGTCCAATTTTTTGTCCCTCGTCGTGAGTCACCTAGGAATATTTTTTTTTCGAGTTGTCCTACTTCAGTTGTAGAGCTGAGTTCCCTCAGAAGAGCTCCCCGCCAGATTCACTTACTACAATTGCAAATGTCTCCCACTAAAAAACCCTGCTTAACGCCAATTGCAGCGGGCCGCAAACCTGACTGCGATATTGAATGTACGGTTCAGAATTGCGGGAGTAGGGATTTTACGATCGCATGGGGCCGAGAGTTTACTTGTGCGCACTTGAGACCGCGTTAATCAGATTATAAGTGCTGTAGCATTCACTAAATCAATAAGGCGTTTTTGTGTTTGCAAAATCTTAGGCGTTGTTGTGAGTGGATGATCGCTATTGTATGATCGTCTTTATGTATCATCGCGAAGGGCTCGAGCGTTTGTAAGAGCGCGTGAGTTTTTGTACTTTGTTTGTAACCATTTCCATATTCGCGTGTGTTCTTGAATGATCGCACGGACCGTAAATATGATATTTAATTTTAAGTGTGCGGTTCAGATGCTAGACGAGAATGAGTTTCCCCGTATTACTAGAACTCCCGGTCATGCCGCCATGTTGTCTAGTGGATATGAGCGTTATTTGCTTTTTGATTGATCAAACTGAAGGCATGGGGATAGGTTGCTAAGACTGAGAGTAGAGACTTCCGAACGTGACCGATTCATGGTCGCGGGCGTTTGTAGATTCACATTGGAGACCGCGTTTGTTAATTTATAAGTGCTTAAATATGCACTTTGTCATCGGGGTATTAACAAGTTTGTGAGATCGTGAGCGTAGGTGTGCGTAGATGATCGCGAAAGATTCAAGCGTTTGTAAGTTAATGTGTATGTTGCGTGTACTAGCGTGTATATGACTTCTCGTGTATAAATTCGATTTTGTAACAGTGTGGCCATTTGCATTTTCTCGTGTGTTCTTGAATGATCGCCTGGATCGTGAATAGGGTACTTAATTTTCAGATGTCAATTTCCGTCACACACTCGTTAACTTTGTTTCTTAGGGTTATAAAGAATTTGGTTTTATCCTGCAATCGCTAGCTTGGATTATGAAATGGCGTCAAACATCTATTTCCGTCATCTACTCGTCATCCCGATTCCGAATGTTATACCTTTATTAGTAATTGTTAGCTAAGAATATGTTATAATGTATACAACTTCATACTGGACGCACTTATTCCGTTTTCACGAAGTTGGTTCGTAAAAAAGTGTTCGTTATTTCAAGTTTTCTTCATAAAAAAAAGTTAAGTAACTCGAATATTCTGTGGTGCTGCCAAATCAAGCAAGCGAAACGAAAGACGAGAATCAAAAATATAAGTCACAGGACAAAAACACTCGAATAAATCAACCAACAATGAGACTAGTTAGGACAAAAGCATGAACGAAGACTACCTCTCTAAAGAAACCACGCTGACGCATTAT
This sequence comes from Topomyia yanbarensis, assembly GCF_030247195.1. Lineage (NCBI taxonomy): Eukaryota > Metazoa > Arthropoda > Insecta > Diptera > Culicidae > Topomyia > Topomyia yanbarensis. The sequence goes on along the minus strand of NC_080672.1, from coordinate 372,732,575 downwards.
ATAACCAATGGGGAAAACTGTTTGCGAGAAGGCTATCGCTTTTTCGGGCAAAGAGGCAGTCATAGAAGACGCCAAAATGAATCCAATCGCCAAAAAGGCATGCCAGAAGATTGTGAAGTAAAGTACTAACGATATGAATTAGATTCAGTTTTCAGGGCACAACGAGTATTTGACCTCAGTCTGAAGATGATTTTTGCTAATAAAATGGCAAGAACAGTTTTGATCTGGCCAGAAATGTGTGGTAGCGAGCAAAAACAGCTTTTCGTTAGTAACACGACTATAGGTACGAAAATAAATTGTTTCTCATCTCTTTTTGGCCGGAGAAAATCGTTTCACTTTCGAAAGTGAACTTTTGTGCGGTTTGTTTGGTGACGTCTCGGTCGGTGGTATAAAATACACATTCGCCACGTGCAATTGTACTTGCTGGCACCAAAGAATAATTGGAGTAGTTAAATATTGTATTTTCTTTCCTTTCGTTTTCATTTTTTGACCACTTCTTTTATATTCACGTTTGTATAGCGTCCGACCCTCGAGCACAGATGATTGAGGGCAATAAATACACTGATATGGTAATCAAAATTACGGAAGTTCTAAAGATCCCCCTGATAATACAATCCGTCTATACCCGGACATTGGGTCGTGTATTCCGGAACTGAAAAACGTAGTGAATTTATAACAATTTCTCGAGACCTGATTGTGCAACACATGACACGGATTCAAGTAAATAATGGACAGGTTATCGTGAATGACTTCCACCGGACAAACAGGATTACTTGCTGCCTCCATTTTGCGCGGGACTATCGTGTCTACGTACCCGCTCGGGCTGTGGTCATTGATGGTGTTGTCAACGAATTGGTGAAGATCTACAGTGCGGGGTTGACTGCTTCAACTACATCAATTACAAACAGTTGATCCACACAGAGACCAATTGTGACAATAAGAAACGATGCGGCAAATGTTGAGGAGAAGATGAGAATGATTCTTGCGACAAAGAAACGGTAGTGTATTTCTGCGGGAGCATTCCACATGATCTTTCACCATACCCTATGTCCAAGTTGCGCAGCGATAAACTTAAGCTCTCCGCTAAAAACAATCGAAGCACTGTCACGCAGAAATGCTTAAGGATGTCTCGCCAACTATTCATTTCGAAGACCTCTATGCTTTCTTGATTCGTGTTTAGTATGAATTTGATGATCTACAGAAAGAAACATCTTTTATTGATCCCGGTGCGTCCAGGAAGAGAAGAAATCTTTGCTCCCATGCCTCGTAAAGGTTATAAGGTATGCTCCTCTGTGGGTGCGCCAACTACACTAAAAACCGACAGAAGTGTTGCTTTAAATCTAGTTGCTCCCAGACCTGGCACGCAAACCACGATGGCCTCAATGAACCTTTTTTTAAACAATAAATATCCAAATTTAGCACCACTTATTGTTTTTGCCTTTCTCATATAGAAAGGTTATGCAATCACTCTAAAAATCGTCAACCTAGTCCCGGTCCGGAGCGCCGAGTGTCATATGCCATTCGACTCAGCTCGTCGAGATTGGAAAATGTCTGTGTGTGTATGTATGCGTGTGTATGTGGAAAAAATGTCACCTCTGTTCTCAGAGATGACTGGACCGATTTGCACAAACTTAATCTCAGGTACAGGTACAACCTTCCCATCGGCTGCTATTAATTTTGTTGTTGATTGGACTTGTGGTTTCGGAATTACGGGTTGAAGAGTGCGACCACACAGCAAATTCCCATATAAACTAAAATGAAAAATTCTCAAAAGGGAGGAGTAAGGGAAAATTTCAAAATCGAATTTACATTTTTGATGCCAAATGACTTTAAAATATATAAAACGTTGAGATTTGATGAAACTTCGAAAAAAATTTTTTTGGCGCGAATTGACTTTTTTGGACTTTGGCACATTTTGCCTTTCTCATATAGCAAGTTTATGCAATCACTCTAAAAATCGTCAACCTAATCCCTTCTTTTGACCTATAAAGGCTTAGGTAGAAGTATGCAATAAGGGGTTGCTAGTTTAAAATTAAAACTAGTTTAAAATTTCTTAGCAAGTAGTTAATTTTCGGCAGGGTGCGGACCCCCCGGATCTTTCTCCTTGATCCGCCGCTGGTTTCAAGCGATGTTTCGGTGTCGATACATAGTATCTCAAGATTTTGGCTGTCGATTCAATGTATGTATGTGTAAATCGTACTAAACATGTAATATACATTTCCATCATTGTATTGAACATAACCAGCCATGGAATCGAAGTTTGGACAAATGAGAAAGGCACAATTGCACCACTAGATGGATTAAAACAGGTTTTTTTTCTCGTCTTCAGAATCCCCTCGTACTGCCTTTGGGTACCGAATCTCACCAAAGCACTACAACGTGACGCCGTATGAAATAAACATCCTACATTAACAAACTTGTGTTAAAAATCCAGTATTCCACCCTTCATGACCCTTTACACTCGGATCACGCTGTATACTTATGAAAACCAAAATGGCATGTGTCAATTTTTCTAAACGTATTGCACACTATGAAAATCCTAAATTGAATATATTATAATTTGATCGAAAGCTCGGTATTGTTTCTTAAAGAAAATATATCAATTAAAACACAATACATTCATAGCTCAATTTGACATAGCCGCTTTGATTGATCACATTGTTGATATTCAACTTTTAATAGAATTTATACGAAAGTTGAAGATCCTGTTGATTGATATTGACGGCAATAGTTTATGATATCTTTATAAATTTCTCACAAAAGTTAATAGATAAAAACTGTGTATGTCTTCGGATGCGTGGTTCAGAAAGTTTTGTGTACTACAGTGAAAACCCGTTTTTATCAGCCTCTTGGTGATTTTTTTTTGCTGATGAAACATTGACAAAATCGGGACATATATTTTTCTTTCTTTTTAATAAACCGAATCTCTTAAAATATTCTTCTTTAGTCCCTAGATATAGCCTCATAACCTTTTCCGATTATTTTGTTTAAATTTCCCTTAACCCTCCGGAAGTCGCGCAAATGGCCCACTGGACACGCAGCAGCTGGTGCGCTAAGACGATTTCGCTAGATTTTCAGAGCAGCGTGCACTCAGTGCACTAGCGCGACTTCCGGAAGGTTAAGAGGGTCTGGCAGCGCAAAAAAAAAAAAAAAAAAATGAAAATTTTAATTTTGCATATTTCAGATCTCTAATACTATGTTCACAATACAGAGTAAAAACATGTTATAATAATTAACAGCAAGAAAAATGTCATCAAGATAGCGTTAAAACACGTTTCAACTTGCAGTGTGAACGAAGTATAAGATAAGAAAAATATGCTCAAGAAAGGATTTACTCGAATTCAACTCGAGACCATCAAACCACCAACTATCAATTTTCATGTAAGGCTGACAAAAGCGAGGGCTGATAAAATCTGGTCTCCACTGTAGTAGTAAATAAACTGTGCTACGGAAATTTTTTTAAAAACATGCTCTATACTGAAATTCGAAGGACTAGAGATCTCACTCGGGGTTCCCGTCATCAACCCACTTCACCTACATATTTCACACCTTTATCTCGGCAACCAAGCTCAAACAAAAAAATCTCGTTTTCGTTTTCGGTGACCAGTGCGGAATTAAACAAATAAATCGTATGCATCGCCTCGATCCGCTCGGTTGAGCGATGGAACGATTTGGGTAAAAACCATTGTTTACATTAAATTTATTAGTTTCCCATTCTCGCCACCCCGCCTTCGTGTTGTCATCTTTTGATCTTACCGCGATTCGAAAATTTATTTTATTACCCGTTCGGAAAAAAGAAACAAAATCCAAATCCAAACCCCGACCGATGGGGCCAACAAGTGACCGCTTAGTACATAAAGCAACACATCGCAATGGGTTGGCCGGAACGACGATGGTTGTTTTTCGTAAACTATCAATCAGTAGGTATAGTTTTCACCTGATGAGGGCAAATCCGATCCTTTCCCCGCGCGGAACTTACTGGTGTAGAGATAAATCCGACGGCCAATCCCGCACTAGCAGGGTGGAAATATTTCACTTCCCACTTCAATCGAGAGTGTGGGTGGCCACAATCCACGCAATCATCCACTTGAGGGAGCAGCAGTAACAGCAGAGCACGCGGCGGGTAGCACTGACTGGATTAAGAGTCATGACGATCGCGGGCGACGACGAGCCCCGGGTGAGTAATGATCGTCACGAGACATGTGTTATGACACCCGCTTCGGTAAACAACTTCATCAGCTTGAAACGCGAGAGAAAAAAGGCTGAGAAGCTAGATAGACGCTGCTGCCAAACAGATTCTCTGCCAGCCTTGATGATGGCATGTCTCGCGGAACACGCGATTCTCCACTTCGGTTTCGTCCCGGCAACTGCTCGGAGTGGTTTTCGATTTTGACAATTACTGGTATACTAAAGAGTGCTTGTTGGTAGGTGGATTGAGGGGAGGGGAGATGATGAAGGCAATCTGGGGAATTCGATGAAGTTCCAACCGGCTTTTCGGAGTTCGAATCTGATCGGAACAGATGGGGCTGCTGGCTACTGTTTATAAACTTGCGGTGAAAATATAAACACTGTTCTCTATTTTGTAGTATTAATTAAGGAATGGATTTTCTGGTAAGCGTGGGTGGGAAGAATTCGGGAGAGATGAAAAATATGGTCTGTTGACATGTGTCGTGCAGGTAGGCAGCTTGCAAACGACTGGATGTCACATTAATTGGGCGGAAAATGTGCGCATTTGGACAAGCTTAATAAAATGTGGATAAACAGGTTATAAATTAAATAAGTTGAGTGGTCACGAACCAATGCCAATTCAGCCAACATTTTTTTTTGGTATTCCCGAGCACAAATGACTTACTTAAAGTAGGTACCTTACGACAAGTCGATAACATTTTTATCTCGTGCAAATCCTTTCCATATTCTATTCATTGCTAAAAAGGCATTTTCAATTCGTTTTTTTAGATTATTTGAAATACTCAGCCTTTCAGTAACTTTTTGTGTAATGACGGGGCTTATGCCACAAAATATTTCCAACGATTAATAGTAAGATACTCTCAATCGTTGGTTGGAACGATTTCCACCATAAAGCATTTTTTTATTTTTTGGTATCTAGCGGGGAAATCAATAGATCAATTGTGGTTGGTGGCAGCTGCGGTTGTGTGCGATCTCGCTTTGGAGGGTATGATCACTGTCGCCAGTGCGATGATCATGTCTTTTTCCTGGAACGTCATCATAGTCCAGGGATAGCGTAAGGGTTTGTGCATCAGACTCCCGGAGTCCCAAGGGTTGCATGTTCGATTACTGCCTCTGGGGTTATTTTTTTCACATCATTGCTCCCGTTTAGCTCACTATGTCGATCTATTTTCCCCGTTGGATACCTCCAAAAAACTTCAATTTTTCTTGGATTTATCCGGAAAAAAAGCAATGACTTCACAAATAAGATGCTAATGATGACAATACCTTGAGTATGGCTCGTTGTATGTTCGTGCTCTGTCCAGGAAGAACTTTTACCAGTAACCTAGCAATTGTCATATACACAAAGAAACGGCTACACAGTCTGTTTAAACAGAAGCTGAAAATTTCGCAAAAGGATTGTAGCAACCAACACAAGAATTGTGATGTAGTAAGCATATTCCACTTATTCTGATATCCTGTCGCTCGAAGTACCCCACATCGCGCAGTGGTCAATCTCACTCGTGATTCTATGTTAATCATCATATCAGATTGAGTTTCATTTGTACCGCACATCTTCATTCTAACTGAAGGACATTTTTTGCCCTTTTAACTTTTCTTCTGTAGTCATGATCACGGATGAATGGATAAAAAACACAATGCGGTAAATGTCAACTGACAACAAACGAAATCGAACGGTTGCGAAATTGCTTTTGTGAAACCATATTCTACATTAGTCACCACCACTGAAGAATTGAATTAGGTGGCCATCCCGATCAGAAACACATAACAAAAAGATTTCAAAACTATATCTCGCATTGTTACTTGTTATAATTTTCTGTTATTTTAACTACTAACGAGACCAAATTTCTAACACAATCTGTTACGAAAATTTTATTGTGTTATAATCTTGTTATTTCATTTTGATCGGGATGCATATAGATAGCTGCGCGCAAATCGCCGGATAAATTGAATGGCAAGACCTGTGCGATAATTTTACCCACGGAACCATTTTGTCATCTGATGGGGGTCTGACTGCACAAGTTCGCAATAATGTTGATCGTTGCATTCCAATAGATCAAATTAACCGACTTGCATAACATCTGACCGTGTGGGGCAAAGATCTTTGATCTCAGCGACAAGTGGGCACCAATATCTAACACCTATGATTTTCAAAACGAAAGTTTAACCAGTAATTAGTAGTATTTGAAGCACTCATGTGCTTTGGAATAAAAAAGTATATTTATCATATGAAACATGTTTTTGCAATTCTCACTTTTATTTCAATTTTTATTGCCGTTTTGCGTTATTTTCGCAATAACTAACGTCTTTCTACAATAAATTGTAGTATACGAGTCGTGTGTCCATTCAGACTTTACTGAATTGATGTCTAATTAATCAGTTGTTTCTTGTTTTGATGTTTTTTTTTCGGCAACGCATGGACCACACGGTACGGCATTAGTACGAGCGAAATTGTAAATGCGTTAACAAACGCGACATATAAATGCTCACGCGATAAAAACAATGCGCACAATAGCATACAAACGCTCGAGCTTTTTGCGATAATACAAACCCGGTCGCAAAAACGATCATTCACGCCTGCGATCTCGCACATATGAAAACGCACCATTGATCAAGTCAATATATTAGCACGTACGAATTTATAAAAGCGATAACAAGTGCGCCCCTTCCTATGCAACCACAGCTCGGTCACGTCCGAACGCCCATACATTTGGTCCTAACAGCCTAGGTTCATTAGAGTGGCTCGACATATGCCGTTTTCCAGGACGGCGCTTTTTGAGTTTCTATTGTTGTCCCAAATTACTGTGTAAATTTTGAAGGCGATTGGTTGCTTCCCAGTTTTGCGCATTGCGTTTAAAGTTTGTATAGAAATTAGTATGGGAAACAGTACTTTTTTGGATCTCCGCACGTTTAGATCGTAAATTCACACAAATTGAAAAACAAATCTGTAAAAAGTTTGTCCAGAATGTGGTTAATAATGTCGCCGAAAACTGTAACTAGCTAGGATTTTTTATAAAAAATATTAACACGATTTTAGAATAGAATAGTTGAATTAATCGCAGAAATTCATTAATTCTGCCAACACTGCAAATGTACCACCAACATCTACGATTCAATTCTAAATATCTCAGAATACGTTCATCGTAATGACTTGGTGCCTTCGGCAGAATTTTTCAGAATAATTTTCTGAATCACATAAAGTTGGGAATTAGAAAAACCGATTCAATTCATCTAACAGTGAGATTAAAACATACTGATGTTTATCACACTATTATTGCATTTTACATATCAATTGCCATTGACAATTCAAAGATGATAGATGCAAGATACGTAATTAGGCCGCCCTTTGTTCGAATCTCAATCAAAAAGGATTTTGTGTGTTAGTATCATCATTTAAAGTTTGTGTTAGAATTATAACCCAGTGCATTGTTTTAGATTCCTTGTTGAAATTTTTTTGAGAAGCTTTTCTATTCAAATAATATTTTAACTTCGCAGAATGATTCCAAACGAACTTTTGGCTATTGCTAGGTTAATACAATACTTCTACTGCCACTAGGGATGTTTTCCAATTAGACTTTTTTTCGAGAGTTGTCCTACTGGAGCTGTAGAGCTAGGTTCTCGGAAGGGCTCCCTGTCTGAATCACATACTACAATTTGCAGACGAGACAGGCAATGGCGCCCAACAAAAAACACTGATTTAGGCCAATTGTAGCGGGCCGTGATTCTAAATGTTATATTCATTGTACGGTTCAGGTATGTGCGGGCGTAGGGACTCGCCATCGCGTGTACCATCGCGAAGGGCTCGAACATTTGTACGTTAACGTGCTCGATCGCGTGTGCGTTTGTATGTCGCGTGTGCTAACGTGTATGTAACATCGCGTGTATAAATTCTATTTTATAACCGTGTGCCTTTCACATATTCGCGTGTGTTCCAGAATGATCGCGCGCGGACCGCGAATCTGATACTTAATTTTTCGTGTACTGTTCAAATTCCAGAAGAAAGTGGGTTCTTCCATATCACTAGAGTTCCCAGTCATATCGCCGTAGAACGTGTGGTCTAGTGGATATGAGCTTTATTTTTTTGATTGGTCCAACTGAATGTATGGACCTAAGTTGCTAGAATGAAGGCTAAAGATTTCCGGACGTTACCGATTCATGATCGCGCGGGTTTGCGGGTTCGCGTTTGAGACCGCGTTTGTAACTTCGTAAGTATTAAAACGTTCACATAATTACCGGAGTTTTATCAAGTTTGCACGATCGCGGCCATAGATGTGCATAGATGATCGCGAAGGGCTTAAGCGTTCGTATGTTGACGTGTTTGTCGCGTGCATGTGACTTCGCGTGTATAAATTCGATTTTGAAACCCTGCGGCCATTCATATATTCGCGGACCGACATTTTGATATTTAGTTTTCGGTGTACGGATCACATTCTGACAAAGAGTGAGTTACCCCATATCACTAGAGTTCCCGGTCATGTCGCCATGGAACGTTTTGTCTAGTGGATCTGGGAGTTATTTTTTCTTAATTTTTCAATTTTATTTTTTTTTATTAATTAACATGGACCTATACTGTTAGTACCGAGGATAGAGACTTCCGGACGATCCTGATTCATGATGGCGCAAGCGCGGGAGTTTATAGGTTGACGCTTGAGATCACGTTGGTAAGTTTATGAGTGCTGAGACGTTTGCGTTTGTTTGCGAGTTCGTGGGTCTAGGTTGCTTGGAAAATCGCGAGGGGCTCTAACGTTTGTACGCTGACGTGATTTTGTAACATATTTGCGTGTGTTCTTGAATGGTCGCGCTAACCGTGAGTCTGAAATTCAATTTTCGGTGCGCGGTTAAAATTCTGGCAGAGAGTGGGATCCCTTATATCGATAGGGTTCCCGGTCATGTCGCCATGACACGTGTTGTCTAATACACACCTAGAAAAAATAGAGTAAATTTACGTCTCCTGACCCTGACATATACGAGCATCAAAAATGACTTAGTTTTACGTTTGATTTTAATTTTACATGACGTTTAATATCGGAAATCATGTAATTTTATTCCACAGCGTTTGTTTTGAATGGTAGGAAGTGTAATTTTATGTCATTGCGCATGTAAAGTATATGATTCATAGAAAATTAAATGTAACTCGGTAATGTTCCGTCATTTCGTAAATTACGGTTTGTTGAATTGTGTCATGTTTGCAATTACGTCAACGATAAAATTCAGATTTTTTTGGTGTGTAGGTATGAGCGTATTTTCTCAAATGGTCCAGCTGAAGGCATGGACTTAGGCTTCTAGGATCAAGGATAGACTTCCGGACGTGACCGATTCGTAATAGCGTGCGCGAGAGCATTTTTCCCGCTTGAGACCGCGTTTGAGAATGTGTGACTGTTAAGACGTTCACTATCACCATCTTTGCTGACCCAGCTGAAGGCGGGTGTAGAATGGCAGTATAGAACTCGAAAAGAAGAAATAAAAGACATCATATGAGAGGCTTAATAGATTAGACAGGTACAAGATACAGCTGAAATTGTGATCATCACATGAAAGATATACATTAGTACTTCAAACACTACTAATACTTGAATAGCCACCCACCACACATAGCACATCCTTTCTCAATTATCTATTTGTTACTGGTTGATAGTTGGTAATGAGCGGGTAAATAGAGGAAAGGTATAGAACAGAAAAAGGCTCACATCAGTCCTCCCGGCCTCCTCGATACACCACTATCCGGGCGTATTGTAATCAACATCTTGAAGCGGGCTTCTTATATAAATCAAATCCTGAGTAGTCATTATTATTGGTGGATAATTTACATGAGAACTAATTAACCTCTAGTAGTAGAACTTGGTGCAAATAGAAACTAAAAAGAGCGAAGGTCCTTATATTTAGATAACTCTATTGAATCTATTGGGGCTTGATGATGTTTACAATACCGCCAATCCCATCAACCTGCAAGAGGGGGACGTTTTCCCATTGGATTTCAAACAAAAGACAACTTATTTATGAGACTTGTAGACTAAACCCCAACAATTGATGTAGAAAATGCAAATAGCAGCTGTGTGGAATAATATAAGAATAGTATGATCTTACTGTTAGTTGAATTAAATCGGTTTTTTGAGTTCTTAACTACCTTTACCTAATTCAGAAAATTATTCTGAAAAATTCTTTCGAAACTTACAAGTCGCTGCAATGCACAAATGCTGAGCTATTTCGGATGGAAACGTAGGTGTGGGTAGTACATTTACAGTGTTGACAGAATTAATAAATTTCTGTGATCACTTAAATCTTAAAATCGTATTAATATATTTTATAAATAATGGTAGTGTGTTACAGTTTTCTGTAAACTTGTTAACCACATTCTGGATTGCTATTTTATTGCATTGGAGTGAAATAGCGATCGGTATAAGCAGAGATGCAAAAAGTACATTTTCCTAAATTAACTTCCATACAAATTTTAAACGCTATGCGCAAATCCGAGGAATAACCAATCGCTCCTATAATAACCACAGTTATTTGGGACCACAAAAGGAACTTAAGAAGTGCTGTGCTCGTTAATATTCAATTTTCTCCATGCTACCTCGAGCCAGTCTAAGCGTCAAAACACGCACGCGACACATACGCACACTCCCACGTGATCAAACCCGTTACGATACAAACGCTCGAGGTCTGGACGATAATACAACTCAGGTTAAAAACGTGAACATGCAATTGGGATCATCCATGCTAGTGTACCCGAGCAGAGTCTGATATCCAATTGAGAACTAAACTTGATGTTGTGATGTAGTAGATAATGATTGTTCAGATTGTTATCGTTTTGGTCGTTTGAACGATTAAATGATCAAAAACGAATGCAGAAAAAGCAGAAACATACAACTTGTTATGCTATCAGTGAGAGCAAATTGAAAACTCATCGAGATGTTGAAATATTTCATAGATAACAAAATAAGTAATCAATGTTTGCCAAAGAAACAGAAGCAATTTTTTTTGTCTAAAAACGCAAAGCATGTAAGCATATCAAAATGAGATCGTAATATGATGTCGTATCTGAAAAAGTTTAAACCAATATCAAAATAAGAATTCAATTTAATGCCTGATATCAAAATCCCACGTGATCATGAAGTCTCCACACTCCCACATATGAACCATACACTCAATATCATCAGAATCCCGGCCAGGGCTGCCACATTCACAAATTTTTCTGTAATGTCACAGATTTATTGAACAATTTTTGGTCACAGAATATTGATCACAGATGACAGATTTTTGCCATTTTTATGAAATTTTTACAAATTTCTACAAATTTTTAAAAATAATATTTCACAGATTTTTGAGAACTTTTACACAGATTTTCTTGAACTGTGCATCACAGATCGTCAAAAGATTTTTTTTTGTTTAAAACACAGATTTCAATATGGCATCCTTAATCCCGGCCCGCTGCGATTGGCCTTAAGCAAAATTTAGTGGGTGACATTTCCCGTCTCGTTTGAAGTTGTAGTGAGTGATTCTGACAAGAAGCCCTTCCGAGAATCAAACCCAACAGCTCCAGTTGAAGCACACTAAAATATATGTACTTAGAAGCTTTACAGTCAATCGCCTCATATTCTGATTACAAAAATTTCTATGAGGAATTCGGAATCGAACCCAGCTGAACTGCGTACAAGGCAATACCAGCCATGCTATGCTCGGTCCTCAATCGATTTAACGTCGCTCTGTGCTTAGGTGTCTTCAGGGAAGTTTTAGCAAACTGAATTCCGCTTCTTTTGATATAGGACATCAATCTCTTTTTGAAAGTATTGTTTTATTGATAAATTTTATCCAATCCTTCATTTATTTGACATGGAATCCCTGTTAGTTACTGAAAAAGTAGAACATGATTTTAGGTCTATTCTATAATTTAAAACAGTGTAGGGCCGCCCATCTAAAAACTTAATTTTACCATGTTCTTCAAAAATTTTACCACGTTCTTCAAAAAAAAAAATTCAAATAAATTCCTGAAATGAGAAATAGAGCATAGTGGTATGGTAGTCAGAACCAGGTTTCCATTTCAATATTTTCTCGTTGACAAATAAAACTTGTATGCCAATGGGACATCACATAGGACTAGTTTAGTTGTGCACGCATGCAGCGTATCTAACGCTTATCTGACGGCCAAGTCGATCTGCCATAATACTGATGAGACGAAGTTGAAACACTAACTCCTCGACTTACTGAATTTAGAAGTTGAGCCCTTAGCGCACATAATGCTTTAATACTATTTTATCCTTAGTGAGAAGTGGGGGGCAAAGGTCCGGCTTTGATCCAGTCGAGGTGGTTGAGATTTTCTGAGGTGAAAACTCTATAGTCACGTCTTGCTTCGGAAGGGAAGTGAAATCGTTGGTCCCGGTCCTTGTGTTGATGGGCCGATATCTAGGGTCCAGATGGTGGGGTTATGTCTCTGGTGTAGATAATTGGTACTCAATGCGGATAGATACCCACGAAAAAAAAAAAAACAAAAAAAAATATAAACAACGTCGAAAAATTCGCTTTTTATTGCGGATATGAAGGAAAATATGACTGAAATTGTAGTGAAATTTTACAACAACCGATCTTCTCAAATATTGAGAAAATAATACAGAATAGATCGGTTGTCTTCTCAGAAATATTTCTACCATCATATTTTCAAAGCTCGAACTCAAACTTTAAAATCGTTTTTCTCGAAAAGCACAACAGTGACAATATATTGCAGCAGAAAGTGGAATTTGTTGGCCATATTTAGTAATATATAAAATTTCTTAAACCATACTTTGATTCTCTCCGTCTTGATCCGACGAAATACGTGAGTCTCAGCAGTAAAAGGTGGTGTTTTGGCCAAATACAACTATAGTTGCCAATTTTAATCAGATAGACCAAGTATACATTTACTGAACGTGACGGAATATTTACAGAAGTTGCATATATCCAGTTCTATCATATCCGGCATTTCAGCACGGATAATGTTCAACCAATTGGCAAAGAAGAAACAAAAATATTTTTAGCATAGTAACCTAAAACACATGGTTGGATGTAACAGCTTCGAATCAAGCTTCCCGTGCATATGTACGACGATAAAATCGAGGTACGACTACATGATCTTGCACCGCATATTTGCTTATTATTTTATTCATAAATTTAGTGTGCTAATTTTTTGACATAAACTAGATAATATCCAAAAAGACAATTATTACCATTTTGAACTGGTTTTCAGCTCGTATCTTTTTTTAAATTGAAAATCCTTTCTCTGCATGCGCCTTTTTTGAAATATGTATGAAAAAAATAATTTATTGTAACAGCAAATGCATTCTTGGGCAAAATAATAGAAATCGTAAGGCTCGTTTCCGGTGTTCGGTTTCTGAAAGTGCTTTCAATTGTATTCATCTCAGCAGGAAATTCAAATTTCAAAAGAAACATAACTATGCTAAAACTGAGCAAAACTGGAGTTTTAAGGGAACGAATTGCTGTACTTAACTAAAGGACGGCCCCGATGGTTGAGTGGAAAGCGTGATCGCGACTCATTCCAGTTGGTCTGGGTTCAATTCTAGAGGTCGTTGAGATTTATCTGAGGTGAAAAAATCTTCCTTCGGAAGGGAAGTAAAGGCGCTGGTCCTCGGTCCATGAGTTGATGAATTGATATCTAGTCCAGATAGTGCAGTCACCTCTCTGGCGTCGGTCTTTGGTTTCGTAGCGGAAACATTCCGACGGGAAAAAACTAGAACATGAATAAGTAGAATCGAACTTCTATACTTACTAACATATATCGTCCTCCAGTGATATTTGTGGAGTGTGTAGTAGTGTATACTCTAGCAAAAGCGAGTATCGGACTAACTGATCGATAACGGAGAAGCCAGGGGTGGTCGCACAAGCTGAAGCTATAACTGCTGTACATAACAAAAGGGGTTAAACACCCTTATTTATTTTCTAAAACTCGAAAAATGTTTTAAAGCTTTTTTTCTGAAAGTAAAAATCTTAGAGTACGCTATTCGTAACTAAAATATCAAACATTGTGACTAAGAGCCTGAAATCATAAATACAAATCGCTCTACTTGTGACTAAAATATCACGATAACGTGAACAGAAATTGCAGAAATCGAAGCTAAGAGCAATGAACATAAACCACAATACTCTGCCAGAACAACCCAATTCGAAACTCGTGACCAAAGTATCATGATTATGCGAATATAAATTACGAAAGTCGTAACTAAGGTAATGAAATCATTAACATCGTTTAAATTCTTTTGGTAGATATATTTTATTCAAGCCAGTGTATACCCAAATTTTGAACCAGAATCGTAACAAAAATCAAACACGCTCTGTATATTTTTAACACGAACTAGTTATTGAAAACCAGTGTTCCCAAATGAACATTGAACACCATGTTTGCTCTAGTTCTGTGCTCATCTTATAACCACATTTCGAGTGCAAATTCGAACGCGCTAATGCGTACCAAAACACGTGCACGTGTTCGTCTGCACATCCGAACCTCATGTACGTACCCGGTGTTGGTACACACAGAATCTTGAAAATAATTTTCTCTTTCTCTCACTCATCATCACTAGCGTTGACTCATTCTGTTTTGTGCTTGCCTTTCTTGTGTACGCACACGGTGTAAGTACACGGTGTTAAAACCTAATTTTGCACATCGTTCGCTTGGGTTCGGTGTTCGATGCAAACCTACAGCAAAGGCAAAGCGTGTTTGAGGTTGAACGTGTGCACGAAATGTTGTACGCGGGTGCAAACTTGTCGATGTTCATGGGAAGACTGTTGAAAACACAGATAATTTCGTGAATAAGAATTCCATAATTTTAGCAACAAGGTCACGATTTGCGTAAATCGTTCAGTTCACGAAATCGCGATTTTTTGTTTATGAATTTATGAACGGATATTTTTCCGTGTAGCAGAGTAAACAGTATCCCAACTATAAATCCCTGCACATTTTGCAAGTGCACCGTCGAAATCGCGCACAAAGCGACATATTTCAATCAGCTGCAGATCAAAGCATGTCTCTATCTCTTTCTCTTGCTGTCTATCTCCAGCTATATAGAAGCAGGAAGTCTTTACTGCTAGCAGACGCACATCCCTGGCAGTTCATCAACGTCGTCGTCGTCGTCGTCGTGACAATTCCCCACATTGCAGTGCACACCGGGAGAGAGATGAAGTATGGGCAGTAAAATCCAATCTTTATACCGAAATTAAATACCATCTCCCATTCATGAACTCTGCGCCCCGTGGAAACAATCATGTTTGCAGCGGAAAATCTGTACCTTCCTCAGTTACTACTGCCGGTGATGGTGCCCCGTGTCGTAAGCCAAGCCAAAACCAGGAGATTAAGTGGTGCATTAAGACTTTCTCGTAAAACTGAAGGAGTTACACATTTATTACGACGCGTGTCAGTCGTGATGGCACACGAGTCACGCGAGAGCATCCATCTGCCCGGCATGGCCGGTGGTACGGAATGTAATGTGCCTTACTAGTGTATGTACGTACGAACTAATCATAAAATATCAAATTTAGGAAACAATTTTAGCTGGCTTCTCAACATATGTTGTTCGGTCGCTAGAGAAGGGCTAGTGTTTTGACTAATTTCGTTCCAGAGTCGTTGAGCGCCGGCGTGGAGGAATGGGAAAGAACATGCCGAGCGCGTGATGACGGATTCCAGCGAGTTATTAATTTGTCAGCTAATTTATGCCTTCGCTGCTCGCAGGGATGCTGCTCGTGCTGGGCAGCAACGCTTAGCACTCTATTAAAGGTAATCTTTCTTCGACTTCGCTGCCGGGTCCGTTTCCGTCTACACAATGGAGTGTTGCAATGTAATTCATTTCACTGAATTAGGCAAAATTAGGATTTGAATGTAACTCTGGGCTAATGGAAACATTTATTCGATGATAAACTCAGACTATTGAAACCACGACTAAACAGTAAAATCTCACCTGAATAGACGAAAACTTTCTCAAACCAAAATCACATCTGACGAAAACATATCTCAACACTCTCATTCACACCAGACGACTAAACAACACGGATCCCATACCGAACGGATAATTCGTCGATATCAATCGATTCGGCGCCGAACGAACGAAGCTATAAAAAGCCGCCCGCAAAACCGATTTCGATTTTGCACTTTGAAGTGTCAAAACCGCGGCTTTTGTTGATGCCCCCCGTTGTTGTTCGCCTTCCGTTTGATCTTTTTATTATCGCGCGCGCCACACTCGCCACTTTTTCTGCCAGGCAGGCCACGATCGCGCAGCAACAACCAAGCCGAACAACAGCTGGATCCAATTCGAGCGCACGATGCTTTTGTTGGTCCATCACAATCACGAATGGTGTACTGATTCCAGGGATTTGTTTGATTCGAAGCCGATTCCGGGGAAATCAACAACTAGGAAATTATCCGCTGGATGGCGGCGACGCACTGTCTGCCGCTGCTGCTGCTGCAAGTCTCTGGGGAAGGCTGTCTGGTCTGTGGTTGGGTTGTACATACGTGGGCTAATGTTTCGAAAAACAAAACGGGAAACCCTTGTTGTTTACGTCGTCGGAGCAATGTTGCGTTTGGTGTGATTAAGAATTTCAAACATTTTTACCGACGCGCGACTCACAATCACAAAACGAAAGGGTGTGAACTGAATCCGGACATTTCGGAGCGGAGTCGGATAAACAGAGTGCCCGCGGATTCGATGAGTGATCCGAGCTGGAAACTGATACTTTGTTGTTGTCTTATTTTTCACATTTGAAGTTTGAGGAATCATTTTATTTGATTGGAATTCCAGCCGGAACAAACGGGAGGCGTACTCGAAATGGGACGAGTCATTCGGTTTCAAATTGGAAGCTAGCTGCCGGTTCTGTATTCTGCCAGACATGATATTTGTTTTATTGGGTGGAAATTTGTCGAATCACGATTTGAGATCAGCATTCCATTGTGCTTCTATCGTTTAATGTTGGCGCGTGCTTGTGTCTGGAATTTTCGTTAATAGCGTTGTCATATTGACGAGGGTGTACACAACAAGTGATGGAAGATACATGCAGTTTGCTGATAAGCAGTAGCCGATGTAATAGATTTTGATAAATTGCCGTATTAAAGGAATCGCAAGAACCGTTTAAATTTGGTTTTCATTTTTTATTTGTTCTGACGACATTCAATTAGAAAGAAATTTGACATAATTGTAAAGTCTATTTAGAACTACAGTATTGAAGAGTGAAGAGGATTATGAAGCGAGAAAGTACAAGTTAAATAGAGTCATGTGAGCAGTTTTCTCGGCGACCTAGCTATTTCATCCCTTACATAAAGAACGCTTTTTATTTGGTTGACTATGGTGCCTGCCCAAGCATTAACAGCGTATGGTAACACGTACAACAAATAACAGGAATTTCCGTGTCAATACCGTTTCATCAGTATCTGGACAGGACCGACTTGGTCACCAGATATACGCTAAATCGAAAACAATAGAATACAATTTTTCTTTACAAGCCAACAACTATTCAAGGATGAAGTCCCGCAAGTACAGATAATCTAATTGTAATATTGGAATTTCTTAATTCCAACAACTTTATACAACATTTACAAAATTGGAAAAAAAATTAAGAAAAGTGACTATGAAATAAATACTTTTTGAGTGCCTTCCACAAACAACGCGCTTTATCTCTCACTTTTTTTGGACAGTTTTCATGTTTAGTTTAGTTTTCTCCAAGTATAATTTTCTATAACTTTGTCATTGACATCAAGGTTCTATCCCGAAATTTACCAGAAATATTTTTTTTCTTACTTTTAAACGGATTTATCGCAATTCAGTATACATCAAAAGAAGCTTCCGTCCCAAAAAAAATATTGCTAACACATCAAATCACTCAAATCAACTCCTAAAGTAAACTTAATAAAACGCACGTTTTGGTACCACTGCGACCACTGTGCCGTGAATTGAATAAGTTCGTAAAAAAGTGTTCGTTATTTAGCATTTTTTTCGTGAAAAAAGTTCGCTTCGCATTCTTATTTCAAATCGTTTCGTCAAAGTAGTTCACAAAATTTAATAAATATAACATAACAATACGGGTATTTTTCGAACGGGCTTGACAAGTAGATAATGGAAATGGCTGCTTAGTGTAATTTTGAAAACCAAGATGGCGACTTTCGGTTCAGCGAAATTCTCTATAACCGTAACTATTAAAGTATTATTTAAATTGACTTGATGAGTAGATGATGAAAATCGATGAGTGACACCATTTTTAAGGCCATGAGTTGAGCAAAATTTTCTATACCCATATCATCCAGTGCGAACCGTTTGCCTGAGCTAAGTGAACGATTACGCTTCATTGCTGAATAGTGTACGGATTTTTTCGTCAGAGTTGGTCAGCTTACCTAAATAATTTTACCACCCTGGAAATACTCATATTGTTGAGGTTATAAAGAATTTATCTAAACCGGAAGTAGCCATCTTGGTTTACAAAATGGCTTCCGACATCGATTTGCGTCATCTACTCGTCAATCCCATACTGAAAATACGGTCATTGTTGAGGTCATAGCAAATTTATCTAAACCGGAAGTCGCCATTTCGGTTTTCAAAATAGCTTCCAATATCGATTTCCGTCATGTTTTCGTCAACCTCATTCCGACAATATCCATTTTGTGGAGGTTATAGAGAATTAATCTAAACCGGAAGTTGCCATCTTTAATTCCAAAATGATTCCAGCCATCCATTTCCGACGTGTTCTCATCAACCCAGTTCTGAAAATATTCAACTATTATTAGCAATAGTTAGCTAAAATATGTTTTATACAACTTCCCACGGTACTGCACGTAGAGTAGAATGGGGTCAAATAGGTATGAGGGTACAATACTGCCCATAAAAGCATAAGAGTCCCATATGGATTTTTGACGAAAATGAGTTATCTGTTGGATTGTATTCTGTATCACCACTGAATCACAATGAACAAATAAGATTACATGGTTTGTTATGAAAATACCGAAAAAATACCAAAACATGGTTGTCCCATCCATAAGGCTCAATGAGAATGTAAATCTTCAATAGTGTTTTTCTCGGCTTGCTGTTTTTCAATATGGGACTCTTATGCTTTTATGGGCAGAATAGGTATTATCTTTGCTACGTTATTTCAGAAGTCGCTCATCTTGTGTGAATTAGATACGCGATAGAGTATATCGTTGACGGCTGTCATTTCGGCTGTTACCGTGGATCACCTGTACTAGTTTCGGCGCCATTTATGTTTTCGCGAGCTGTTCAGCGAAAATGCATTGTCCTTCGTCCTCTGTAAAGTACATTTAATCAATGAAAAAATTGTCAAGTGAGTTTGTTCTGATGTAAAAATTAATGATGAACTCTAGTTTTGTATTGGTTTTTCGATATTTTTGTTTTTGAAAAAAGAAAATACGGACATCAACAGAAACATATGCTTGGGGGTACGATAAGTCAGCCGTTTAGGGGACACTATAGGTCACTACTGATCGTCGCACAGCTAATCAATCACGTGAGCAGGAATGAACAGCTTCAATTCCACACTCTAGCGACGACGAAGACACCGAAGAAGTCATTCGCAAATATAAAGCAAGACTCAGTTGCCGAAACAACTTGCTCCTTCAACATTTCCTTTCGCTGTTTCAAGATTTTTCACATCATTTACCACTTCTCATTTTTTCACCTGAATAACGTAAATTTAATTTTTAGATAATCTGCTGTGTTGATTGATTGTGTTTAGATTGTTTAATTTAACCTTAAATATAGTAACCTATCGTACCCCCAGATTTTAAAAACATCGAAAAAAGTACCTTCGCCTTATTGCAAAAATACCGCACGAGCTTGCCAAAGAAAACTGACCTACTTGACCCCACTCACTCTACTTAGTTCGTAAAAAATAGTTCGTCATTTCGAATTTAGGCCCTAAAAAGTTACAAAAAATCGATTATTACGAAAAAACCTGTCCACCTAGTGGTGCAATTGTGCCTTTCTCATTTCTCCAAACTGTAATTCCATGGTTGATTATGTTCAATATAATTATGGGTATGTCTATTACATTCTTGATGTACTTAGCACGTATCCCACGACTACCACGAACGTCGACGCTGACACACTTTAAATAAAAAGTATTATATTTAATTAGTTTAGTTATTTTTTGAAATGCTGGGGAAATGGGTTTGGACGTAGAGGGGGTTAGTAGAGCAAGAGTGGAGGATGCGTTAGAAATCCTTTACCTTATTTCGGTATGCGGAGTAGATGAATGGAATGCGAATGTAAGGGTGGTCCAAGGGGAAAGGGGAGGTGATGAAAGGGATGAGGTGGAAGCGTATGATGGAGGGGGGGGGGGGGATTTCGTACCTAACTGCTTATTATACCTTCCAATCGAGACTTGGTTTGGTTTGTAATATGCCCGGAATCTGGGACTCCCGGAATTGTCGATAGGGGACAATATATTCAAAGAATGTTTGATTGGCAATCAGTGATCTAGAACTGCTAATCGATGTAAATTAGTGATCATTCCAATAGATTTTTAGTCTCTGAGGTATTACGTTTGTAACGGTTCATATGGTAAATTCCAGTGTGACCTTACTAACCAACCTGTATCTCCGGAACCAAAAGTCAGAATCGAATGAAATTTAATAACAGTCAATAGAATCACTGTATCTTTCATTTGAAATCAAGTTTGCAAAAATCGGTCAAGAATTCGCTAGGAAATAGTTGTGCCATTACATTAGCTTAGGAACTTGGCGAGTTTCAAGAGCCGGCATAGGTGGCCAATGTGGTCAAAGCTACTTTAATTGGTCATTACTCCAAGCCCGCAAACCCAAGTAATGGTGCACCCATGTTATTACGTCTTTCGGACATCATGATATTACCAGTTTATATGGGAATTTGCTGTGTGACTGCACTTTTCACCCCGTAACTCCGGAACCTGAAGTCGGATCAACTAAAATAGCAGCTTATAGGAGCGTTATACCTTGCATTTGAAACTAAGTGTGTGAAAATGGGTTCAGCCATCTCTGAGAAAATTGTGTATTTAAATGACATACACACACACACATGCACACAGACATTTGTTTGAATCGAAAGCTTCTAAAATGAAACAGGTTGCAATTGGAAATTAAAATCCGCAGTTAACAATATACTGACAGAAACAACACACCAAAATTTGATCTTCATAGTTACATAAAGTTGTTTGAGGATGAAGAAAAAAAGAAGGATGATGGCGTAGGACCAGTTGGATTCATATTCATTGCTAGACTATACATCGAAAGCGATTTCTTAACCCATTATTGCCCAACCTACTATATATAGTAGGTGCTAAGAATAACTCCTATTACTCAATTAATAACGCAGAACAGGCATTATCAACGAGTTAATATTGTCCATATACTCTTGCAAAATACGTTTAGAGAAGTTAGAGTGGTTAAACCGGTGTTTATATTTTGTTTTTAATCAATTTTTCCTTAAGGGGTTACACATTTTTGTTAGGATGAAAAAAATCGATTTTTTGTAAATTAGATATTCTGAAACTACATACGCTGAGGAAAATTTTCTCAAAGTTTCATTAAGATCGGGATCTTGAGTTACATCTATTCATAGACCGATACCCTTTGACCACTCGTAGGCGGTGCGTAGTGTTTGATACGCTAGACCGTTGACTCGCTGCACCGACAGTAAAACTCGATTATCTCGGAGTTGTATTTTGTTGAAAAGTTCATCCGCGGCGATCACGTCTCAGGAACGGATTAACCGATCAATCTTAAATTTTCACTGGTTGTTCCTTATTATATCAGCTACTTTGAGTACAAAAATATTTTTAGTGGAATGACCACATCATTTTTCTTCGATCGGAAAACACAATTTGTGATGCGCGTGAAAAATATGTTGGGCAATAATGGGTTAATATGACAGATGGCGTTCGTTCTTCCACCCTTGCGATATACAATATTAACAACTCGGCCTATTTTGTCTCAATACTAACCAGTCCAAAGGAGTGTCAGTGATCATTTATGTGCCTGTTCTACTGGAAATAAGAATATTTCCACCATTTCAATTTTGGACCACTGTGCACCGTAACCATTAAAAGATTCATGTCACATTTACAAAAAATGGCATTCGCTACGAAGGACACAACTACTTCCGAGTATTCCAAATGGTGTATTTGCGGTGAAAACCTAGTTAGACCGACCCATTTCCTCCGACAAAGTATGTTGCGATAGTAACAGAGAGATTTCCAGTTGCTCTACCTGAAGCACAAGCAACTGACGAATTTGTTGCAGCTGTTCAGGTAATACGGAAAACAGCAAAAGTCGAGGAAGCTCACACTCGTGACCCGTAAAAGGTTAAAGGCAAGGAAGAAATCAGATATTGTCGAACATGGAGGCAGAAACCACGATGATGACACGGAAGTATACGGCATAGACCCCCAAGAATCAATTGGTGAGAAAAAAATATTTCCCCACCTCGTAAGCATGTCTCCACGGGCAATGATTGGTAGCTCGCACGAGACCATCAAAACACGTTTTATTATGTTTATTGTTTATATTATAAGAATATATAAAAACCCACGGCTAGTTAAAGCAAAGAACTGAGTCAAATAAACCAATTATATAAGCATGATAACGTAGCCTAATATCTGCTTTAGATCTGCATATAGGGCAGTCGCAAAGAGCCGTTAAGTCCTATATTTTTATATAATACTGATATTAACCAGAAAAGGTGAAATATTGTGCTTTTTTGTGCAGAAATTCACGGCCCGTTTTCTGCATTTCTAATGCTATTATATAGAGCAAATTTTAAAGTGTGATATTGGCACTAATTTGGTTCTCATACAATATGAATAATGGTTTTACGACAATTACCTTTAGTCAGTCTTGCTCGAACGGATGTATCTTGACTCGTCCTTAACGGTACCAGCGCTGTTTTTCTGCAAAGGCTATATTGCATATGTTCGAATGCCATAAGATATGCCGATTATAATTCTCACGGGAAGAAACATAAAGAATAAATCCGCAGCATTACCTTAACATTATATTGACTGTATAATTGCTCTAAAATAGTGCCAAATGCACATTTAAAGCATACTTACTTTAAAGATCCTTGAAACATATATGCTTTATATAAGCTTTATAAACGTAAATAGAGGGCTACATTTCGGCTGCGTCTGTGTGCATTTCCAATGCTAATATAGAGTTTGATTGCATTGAAAAGATTTCAGTTGGCTAATAACGATATAGCCGAGAAGACATTCGTCATGCGAAGAATGCGTCCCGTACTAAAACACTGTTCATCTGGAATACCGTGATATTTTTAACAATCCTACAACAAACAGCTAAAAAATGTTAAAGTAAATAGGGTAAAAAGTAGAAAAACTTCGGTTTACTGAGATGCGAGTCCATCTACCCACGAATTAAATACACTCGTAGTATTATTAACTTTGCAGATATGAAGAAACACACACAGTAGCAATATGACTAACGGTCGTGATTTTGTCCGTTTTTTTTCAATCGAATGTCAGTCGCTGCTAAATCACATTTTAGTCAATCAATCATAATGAGCTTAGTGTTGCAATCAGCTGAACAGCATTTTAGTCGCTCCATATGGTTTTCAATTACTGTCCATTTAAGTTTGAAAACAACGTGATGGTACAGCGAACAGATGTCAATTAGCAATCACGAAAAGCGACTAAAATGTTGTGACTGGTTGAATCAATAAGTCAATAAGCTGGGATTATCGTTTCGATCTTATACCATCAGAATGTGACAGTCTACCGTTTCCTTTTTGTTCGTTATGGAATACTATGAGAGAGATCATCAGAAATTACGGAGAAAAGAGAGATAAAATCAATCAATTGAAATCGATTCAAGAGCACCTCCGCTATCTATTCTACACACTCAACACGAGTACTTTCGGAATTACGCTCCTCGGGATATAACGCTTCGCTAGGGTTTCGCTTGGGAACACAAGTTGTGTCTCCGTTTTTTTGTGGAGCAAGCGTAAATCATGCGTTAGCTTAGTCATGTCACTAAGTTAGTGTCGCATTCTGAAGAGACGAAGTCGAAACGCAAATTCCGTAACTAATTGTGTTATGCTTTATTGTTCCTAGATCGATGAATTTAACATATCACCTCAGACACGTTAAAAACATTCGAAGAAGCTTTTCATGCCTAAACCGGTGACAATTTTGCAGAGCTACATGAACTTTCCTATTCAAACTCTTCTTTCAAATTGCATCAACTATCTCCCACCTCACACGACTACCGTCCAGAATTATTCGATTCAATAAACCACCAGATTCGTCGCAAATTGGTTTTTCATCGCTTCCCCGTCCGATGAAACCACCCTGGAGCTGCGTGCTGGTGGTCAAATTTCAGGTTCCCAACAGCTGCGATCGGAAGTGACATGAGATATTGCGAAATCCGAACCGGCACCGCCCGTCGTCACCGCCACCGGTGAAAACCTCCTCTCTCGCGGGCAAACAGGTGAGACTGCCCGAATCGATACCACCGCGTCTCGCGTCGTGGAATTATAAATTTGATTTCAATTAGCAATAAATCTGCTATCTTTTTACACCTTTTTATATTGCTCGTAAATTCGCTCTGGGAAAGAGATCTGCTGCTTTGCATACCGACCGGATCGCCACCAACCAACTCCGCCACCGCCGCCGCAGGCGTTTTCATGGGGTATGAACTCGCAACGAGGTCGTTTCGTACTCGCCAGAAAAAAATCCGAAAGGCTTAGGAGAGCCTTAGTTTTGAATTGACAGCTCGTAAATTGATAAATTGAAGTGTTATTTTCACTAAAAAGGGTGCGCTTTCACGCCTTCGGGATCGATTAGCCGGGATCACGAAATCGGCCGGTTGAATTGAATGGTTGTGCAGGGTTGAACTTCAGGTCGCTTCAGCGAGTTCGAGTACCCCCTCCTCGTCAGACCAACGCTCACACCGTTAAACGAGCAGGCAGGCAGGCAAGCAGACACCAAGAAGAGTAATTCGATTATAATATTTATAAACTGCATCCGTGTCGTAGCTTGTGGCAGAGCTACGGTATGTGTGTCGTGTGGTGTGTGATGCGGGAGAGTAAGGGGTACCCGATCCGGAACGCGACGTGATAACAGCAACAATTTAACAAGACTTCAACAAATTTATTTATTGGTCATTGTTCATGCTGCTTTCAAGTGCTTGACTCAGTTCGGCTCTTTGGGTGGTGCATGGCGGTGGTTTCGTGGACTGCGCGCCGCTATTCCGTTGGCTTTTGTCTTAACCAAATGCTAACGCGCGATCGTTGGGATATAGTTTTTCCTCGTCAATGGAAGGCGATAGGGCAACCGAGCTAGTGGCTCTACCTATGGCTTTGTTTATGACGTGGAGAAGAACGGGATGGTGTTGGAAAGACGATTAGTATGGTGCCGTTAAAAAGGCCAATTATTTCGCTGTAGAATTCTTAACAAACCTATGATTAAAGCGTAAAAACCAATTGTCAAAATTCACTTTTAGGAGAATTTATGAAGAGACCGCAGCAACCAACAAAAGAGAACACGTTTCCTTCGCACCACCTTGAAGTTATCCGCACACACTCAGTTCATAAATCTCTACTTATCTTAATAACGAGTACAGATGTCGGTTGCTAAGCATTGCGTGCACCCAATTCGTGATTTACGAAGAAGCGGCAGGTCTGCTACTTTAAGCTTTTCTACACAACTGTTTGAGTCTACCAAGTTCTGCTTTCCGCCAAAAAATTCTTCTAAATAACACAGCAGATATGCCTCTTGATAGGCTAATACAGACTATGAGTGAGTTTGTCTTATCCATGATCTCATCCTAGACACTTGGATATTCAACCGTTGCATCCAACATCCATAAAACTTAGTTGTCAAACCCTCTTCATAGAGGATCGTAGATTTAAAGTTACGACATATTTGACATATTTAAATTATCAAATAAGATAGAGCGTTCAATACAAATCTCTTTCTAACTCATGAGTAATACTGTCGGAGCAGAGAGTATCATCGGACACTTCTTTCCTGCCAGATCGTGCAAATGTAGACGTGATTGGTCACTAGTTGGGTGTTTTGGTTGCTTGGTACTAATTTACCGGGATTCATCAAGACTATCCTAATGATATTAACTAGTTGATTCGGGTTACATGTTCCACTTCAGCATTCGTTTTGTTCTTGTGTTTTGCCTTAATGTTTAAGCACGTTATTTATTGTTCAATTTGTAATCTCGAACACCTTTTCGATCATTCCTCCTGAACACGGTGGATTTTCAACAGGAGTGTGATATTTTTTATTTCATATCTCTCGCGTTTCATCTTCTTTATCTTTTTAATGTTTGCCAATATTTATATTCATCTCGAATTTTCAAACAGAACGCAACTCAAAACTTTAAGTAGTTCGAAAAAAGTTCTTATGCAAAATTTAAGCTCAATAGAACATGATACGAGCTCGGGCAAAGCGGACAGGGTACAAACATTTTCACCCGTGAGCTGACAGTTTGCAATTTCAAAAATCGAATTTTAATTTTTAATGCAAAGTTTCTTAGAAAGTCCTGAAAGGTCGAAATCAGGTGTAATCTCAAAAACTTGAGTATTTGAGAATTTTTTAGTTAGCATGAGATTTGAGACAAAAACTCGGTTCTCATTTTATATGCGAAATGTCTTAGAAATGCATGAATCGTCAATTAGAAAAACAGTGTAGAAATTCCCAGACAGGCAACTTTTTCTAAAATTATAAGAAATGTAAAAAAATGCACGATATGATACAAGATCTCAACATTTGATCCACTTCTAAGGCAATTGGAATCAAAAAAAAAAATTGCTGATTTTCTAGACCCAAGTCTCCACTCAACTCAAAAAATTGCTAAACCCTATTAAGGCATCCTTCAAAAAATTTAAAAATGACGCAAGATCTCCGCGTTTCATGACATTCTAACATTTGATATAAAATACAAACGAACATGATTTTCGAAATTTCAGTCCGGTTATTGAATTCGCTGCTAACTGTTTTGCCATACATGTCATTGGCACCCTAATGTGTATGAATCAATCAAATTTTCACTGCTGAACAAACAAACCGTCTGGATCATAACCCTTGCATTATTTTCTAGCTACGTCAAATGGAAGTGCTACAATAGCTGACACTTCACTTAATGTAACATAAAAGTATTTGATTTTTAATAATCGCTTCGCCATGGCTATCAGTAATGCGAGCACATAGCTCTACTTACCGCTTTGTTATTTTACCACTGTACAAGCAGTACAGTGTCGATACCTCCAACTTTGAAGTGAAAATGATTGAACGATAGAAGAAAAAAGTTGCCGTGCGGGATAATCATCACCATTATTGTGGCTGAAAAATCCAGGAGCTTCCGAATCATAAACAAATATATTTCAGACTTTCAGCTTACTCGATCTTGGCTAGCCATTCTCTAGTTTCCTTGAACGCCTGCCACACTTTGATTGCACTTAACCAGCGAGAGCGTTGTCTGCCCCGAAGTTAATGGTTTCTTCCAGGCTCTCTGCTGAGCATAACTTTAACTGGTCTCTCTTTCGGCATTCGTGCTACAAGTCCAGCCTACTGTAGTCGGCCATGTTTTAGCACAATGTACCAATGTAACCAATATAATGTAAGTGGTACAGCTCGTGCGTCTGCTGTCATTTTTTTATTTTCTGCAGTGCCGCCGATAATTGAAAACCGAATTCTTCTGTCAAACACAGCAAGCACTTGATAGTCTGTTTCCTTAGACGTCCATGCTATACAGAGCAACGGTCAGTATCAGCGATTTGTATAGTGTAAGCACGTCTGTAGGCTACAGGTCCTTAGCCGACTACGTAAACTGTAAAAGGTCCTACTCGCAGCCGCAGCACGCCTTTTTACCTCAAGACTAACATCGTTATCAAAGATTGCTCTGCGATCAACGCTAATGATGTCAATGTCAACCATGATGGTTCCATTCTTTTAAATAACAGATCTTCGTATCGCACCATCGACTGCTATGACAGAACACTAGATTAGAGATTGCATCGCCCTGCTTCAATCCATCTAACATCACAAATGAGTCGAATGTCTCGCCAACTAGATATGACGCTTGATTTTGACCCATCCAGCGTCACACGAATCAGCTCAATCAGTTTTGTCAGAAAACCATGTTCAAGCATTATCTGCCATAGTGCATTTCATTTCACAGAATCGTACGCCGCCTTGAAATCCAGAAACAGGTGGTGAGTCTGCAAATTGTATTCTTGGAATTTAACCAGAACCAGAAAATTTGGTTCGTCGTTGACCTTCCTTCTCTGAACCCGATTTGGTAGTCACCGACAAAGGATTCAGTCAACGGGCGGCGATCAAAACAAATCCGAAGCATTTCTTCCTACACACATATCATTCCGACCACACAGTGAATTGCTTCATACAGCCGGTCACTCCTAATTTTTTGAAAGTTTGGTTGGGATGCCGTCCTTCTCAACGGCCGTAATGTTTTTCAGGTGTTAAATAGTCTTTCGCACTTCTTCTAACGCGAGTAGATTCGCAATCTGTTTGTGTCTTCTCTCCCCTCCCAATCCTCATACTTTTTGTACCTTCTCTACTCGTTTGACCGTTTAATAGCAACTCAAAGTGATCCTATCCCCTGGCGGCCACTCCTGTATGTCAATAGATTCCATCCCGCTCATTAATATTGTGTGATCCTTTTCGTCCTTACGTTGATGTAGTGTTCTCTCTGCTGGTCACGTTCCTTGTACTGACGTGTAGCCACTGCAAGCATTCGGCTTATTGCCTGCTTTTTCTCGTCTATGACTCTTTGACACTCACATAAAATCAGCCATTCCTCGTGTGGTACCAAACACATTCGAGTGGTTGTTGTACTGATCGCCTCATGAACCTGATAACATATTGTGTTCAGCATCAATCTTCGGTTCGTTCGTCGAGTTTTTGGGTACAATCTTCCACAACACCCGCAGCTGACAGTCGCAGTATGTTCAGTCGCATAGTTCTCTCAGGCCTAAAGGCAGTGTTGCTGGATAGTTTTGCGCGAATCTTACACACCACCTGATAATGGTCAGAGTCGACATTCGGTCTTCGGAAGATCCCGACATCAATGAGTTCGGAGAAAAGTTGACAGTCCATCAAAATGTGCGACTTAAAAAAAGCCTGCGTCTGATCCACGATCACTTATTAAAACTGAAAATGGTTCTTAAGTTTACGGGATTCTCCCAAGTACAATTCCACCACATACGCAGTGCCATTCTGATAATGTGCAATAATCTGGCTAAGACAGACATGCACAACAATTTATCGAACATGATACGGACGATGACTTCGTCGAAGTTCGACGACACGATGCCAGTGTACTGCCAAAAAGCTACCACTCATAAAAACGTCTACAAGTCGCGTAGCATATTTTATGATAAATAGCTTTGTTCAGGGTGACACATTGATTGAAGTTTGCGCATGGAATTCTAAAACTACGTGCAGCCTACTGCCGCAGGATTGATCTGAAACACAAAACTAATAAAAAGGCTCTGGAGTAAACTAAAATGTTTGGAGGACCTAAGAACGGGTAAAAAACTGAAAATTTGACGTAATGTCGCGATGTCAAACTTTGAGATCGATTTTTAGCCCTTTTTACACTTTAAGGCTTCACTTAAAATAATGAATACAAAGAATTGGTAGATTTTATAGGTGCAAATCCAATGCAAAAGGTTTTCTTTCGAGAAGTTTTTGAATTGGACCGTTTTCAAATGAGATAGCACGTAGTTTTGAAAAATCATGTTTTCAGATAAACGCGTTTAAAAATTTGAGGACACTTTACATGAAATATACGTGGTATAATGTCAATATTATGTAAGAATAACACGATATTTTGGGTTTTGGACATCGCTGATTACAAATCTGAAGTCAGTTTTTCGAAATTCAAAATAGTCAAACTAATATGGCCATTAAAAATATATATGTGGTATTTTAGCCAAAATCGAGAAAAAAGGTTTTGTGATTTATAAACACGTATTTGAGTTAATAAAATCAAAAACATGAAAATGGCGATTCCAATCTGGCGGACTAAAATGTGACAAAAAGTTTTAACCAATTTTTTCGCTTTTCACCGTTCACCGCAGCAGTGGCGCTCTCCACAAATCAAGCCGTGAAATACGTTCTCGAGACCTGAACACATGTACAGTGCAATGAGCAGCATTTTGAGAACGCGCATAATTTTTTTTTGACGGTTGTCCTACTGGATCTGTAGAGTTAGGTTCTCGAAAGGGCTCCCTGTCAGAATCACATACTACAATTAGCAGACGCCCACTAAAACACTGCTTTAGGCAAATTAGAGGGCCGTGATTCTGAATGTGATATTCATTGTACGGTTCAGGTATGTGCGGGTGTAGGGACTTGCGATAGCGTGTATCATCGTGAAGGGCTCGAGCATTTGTACGTTAACGTGTTCGACCGCGTTTGTATGTCGCGTGTGCTAACCTGTATGAGGTTCGCGTGTATAACTTCTATTTTAAAACCATGTGCCTTTCGCGTATTCGCGTGTGTTCTAGAATGATCGCGCGCGGACCGTGAATATGATACATTTTTTTCGTGTACGGTTCAGATTCTAGAAGAAAGAGGGTTCTTCCATATCACTAGAGTTCCCAGTCATGTCGCCGTAGAAGGTGTGGTCTAGTGGATATGAGCTTTATTTTCCGATTGTTGCAACTGGATGTATGGACCTAAGTTGCTAGAATGAAGAGTAAAGATTTCCGGACGTGGCCGATTCATGATCTCACGCGTTTTCAGGTGCGCGTTTGAGACCGCGTTTGTAACTTTGTATGTACTAAAACGTTCACATAATTACCGGAGTTTTATCAAGTATGTGCTAGCGCGGGCGTGCGTGGATGATCGCGAAGGGCTTAAGCGTTCGTATGTCGACGTGTTTGCTGCGTGTGCTCGCGTGTATGTGACTTCGCTTGCAAAAATTTGATTTTGAAACCCTATGGTCATTCACATATTCGCGGTCCATCATTCATTTAGTTTTCGGTGTACGGATCACATTCTGACAGGGAGTGAGTTATCCCATATCACTAGAGTTCCCGGTCATGTCGCCATGGAACGTTTTGTCTAGTGGATATGGGAGTTATTTTTTCTTAATTTTTAATTTTTTTAATAATTAATGTGGACCTACACTGTTGGTGCCGAGGATAGAGACTTCCGGACGATCCCGACTCATGATAACGCGAGCGCGGAAGTTTGTAGGATGACGCTTGAGATCGCGTTGGTAAGTTTATGAGTGCTCAGACGTTCACCTTATCACCGGGGTATAATCATGTTTGCGAGTTCGTGGGCGTAGGTTGCTTGGAAAATCGCGAGGGGCTCTAACGTTTGTACGCTGACGTGATTTTGTAACATATTTACGTGTGTTCCATAATGGTCGCGCAAACCGTGAGTCTGATATCAACTTTTCGGTGTGCGGTTAAAACTCTGGCAGATATTGGGATTCCTTATATCGATAGGGTTCCCGATCATGACGCCATGAGACGTGTTGTCTAATAGGTATGAGCGTATTTTCTTAATTCGTCCAGCTGAAGGCATGGACGCAGGCTTCTAGGATCAAGGACAGACTTCCGGACGTGACCGATTCGTAATAGCGTCTTTCCTAGCAAAATATTAAAAATTTAGAGAAAAATTTCTAAACGTGACAGCGTAGGTTAAGTATTTTTTGAGTTATGAAGTGCACCAAATTTTCTCGAGGTGCCTCCGGAGATCCACTGTCACTCACTCAATATTCCAAATTGTACAATAAAAATTGGGGAAAATATTATTCAAATGTGTCGTTGTTATATGACATTTCACTGAATAATCTAGCAGTTTATCGTAAAAAAACTTTAATGGAAACGCTTTATTCACCAAATATACCATACCCAACCACTCCGTTAAGGGACCGTATGGTATTCGAGATCATGGAAATTTTATCTGCATCCATCTAATATCACAAACAATTCGGATGTCTGTCCCGTTATTCTGATGCTTGATTTTGACCCATCCAGCGTCATACGTATCCAATCACAGTCCATCTGCCGCAGTTCGCTTCGTTTTACTGAATCGGACGCAGACTTGAATTTCACAAACAGACGACAAGTTCATAAGTTGTCTGTCCGAAAATTTTCCAATATTTGTCGCATGGTAACTATTTGACCCGTTATTGTTCGTCTTTCTCAAAACCCGCTTTTGTATTTACCGACAAAGGATACAACCATCGGGTGCAGTATACTACACAGAACTCCGGACATAATCTTATAGGCGATAATAGGGATCGCTATACCTTGAAGCTATTCAATCAACCCGAAGACTCTTCTTCTTTCCCCAGATCACACAATGAATTTCTTCGTATAGCCTACGCATAACGCTTTGCACTTTGTCTAGCGTCATTTTATACCTTATGTTGTCTAGATGTATAAAAAAGACCCACGGCTCAGTGAAGCTAACGGATTGGGCCAAGTCAAATAAACAAAATATAAAAAAGTAATCAAAATCTTTAAAAGAAACAGTGTTTCTCAATTGTGCAGTCTAGCAATCCCTTGGAGTTAACTTGCGTCTGCAATGAATATCATGATTGCAAAGGATACTAAATAAATGAACAACGTATGAACAGCAATCTCAATTAACTATCAAACGTGTAATTACTAGATCATTAATAATGTTTTTATGCAGCATGATGTCGGTGAATTGAGCAACTACCAACCAAACTCCTACAAGTTGATTCAGCACAATGTAGTACGATAATTACCGATTCAATGCAAAAAAGCGTACCAAACAAATCACCCGAAACTAGCACCCGGATGCCGGTTCGGTTCAAGGAAAATTGCCTGAACCATGATGATTGATGATTTGTTTAGCAGTTCTGTAATTGATTAACATTTATGCTGTAGCCCTCAGTGCTCAATTCACTGTTCAATTCCAACCCTCGTGGAAACTTTCAACATATTTGCATTTGATTCGTCGCGGAACGATTTTCTACCTGATTACCGGAGTAGAGCACGTTCTTGCCTGTCATATTGAAACCCAATTTAGGGTGTGAACCTATTCTTTCCGATTTCAGCCGGATATTGATTGAAAACTTAAAAAACGAAAATTTTAATGAAAACGTATCAGATCCCGTTGACATTCCATCAGATATACCGAGAAGGACGAACCGAATCGATCACGAGCGTCACGCAATAAAAGCAAACATAAAATCGATTTATCAATCTCAGAGTTGTCGATATATGTTTCGTCAGAAATTGAACGACTCGGGCCTGCCTAAGAATGAGAACACGAGGTAATGTAAGCCTACCACCCTCGGCGCGAAGGAAGCAATTTTTAATCCGCACCCAACAATAACAACATTTAGTTCTCGAATGGAATGGGACAGTTGAGAAAAAACAAAGGGGAATGGTACTTTTATCGGGACCAACAGCTCAGGTGTAGGGCCGTTATTCAGATCAGGTTATCAGGTTGATATTTAAATTTTGCCACGAATAATATCGGCTTTCTCAGTAGATTTTTCCTGACCAAATGATTTGTTTTTTGAACTGTCCGACGTTTCGATAGTTTTTAGGTGCCATTTTCAAGGGAAACAAAATGTTTTTTATTAAACATAGTTAAGATTCGACTGAAAAAGCTCCAAATAGCGGCCATCCTTGAAAACAAAAAAAAAAGTTATTTGGTCCGAATCGTAGGATAAATTTTAATGGACATTAATCAGCAACATTCTAACAATGTTCCGAATATTGTGATAAATTTTCAAGGAGGTTAAGAAAAGGGTGTCGAAAATAGTAATGTAATGAATTTTTACAGATGGCCGTTTTTCGGTACTTCCTCAGTAAGTAATAATGTAAATATTTCTAATTTTATCTGACTACTTCCATAAATAAAAAAATACAGACCAAATACTGTCCCTAGATGGGACCACACACCGTAATCTATCGTATAATTCCAATACCTGTTCTGTTCAGACCGCTGATGCATTGCACATTTCCTCCGTTTGCTAATGCGACTGACAGACTATAGACTAGGGTACGGGATTCGGGTATCGATGCTCATTTTCATAAGCGTTCATATCGTTCCAGGAAGCCCTAATAAATAATTAGCCAGCATAAGTGGAATGGAGATATGGTTACTATATGCACCAAGGAACACACACAGTGAGAAGCCGAAAAGGAGGTCTTCACCTTGAGCTTCCTTCGAACCGACGAAGCGGCTTATTGTGGAGCGGGCAAGTTTGATGGTATTCGGGTGGTACTTCAGAATAGATTCTGAAATGTGCTTTTAAATTCCGCTAAAAATTATTGATATCAAGATTTACAAGTGGGAATTCAATACCTAATTTCAAATTAGTCCTGTCACTAAGTTAGTGTCGAATTCTGATGAGACGAAATCGAAAAGCAAATTCCATAAATAATTTAGACGATTTTAAACAATTTTCTCGTGGAGAAAACATAGTTTTAACCAATTTTTCTCCACTAAGGAGAAATATACCATAGTACCTAATTTCAAATTTGAATTAATCCACTTTGAACGGTTATCTTAATTTGTTCCAGTTGAAAGATTATCAACCCAGTTGAATGATACCACTCAAAACCACCCCGTCTCACGGTGCTCCGGTATTTGCATGCGTGTTCAAGTATCGAAATTCAAATGAATGGGGTTTGTAAATACCAATACAAATATCGTTTCTGTACGGTACGGTGAGGATGACCCGACAGGTACAAAATCCCTCACTTACTGCAGCTTAGGTAATAAAATGCATTTTTCTTCGACCGTCAGCAGTGACTGTACGGAACCTAACCTCAGTTTCAGTCAGAACTATCGTTATTATTATTGTTATTATCGAGAAAAGGCCACGGGCTGGTGTTTTCCATATTTTTTATTGTTCCATTACAATGTATCTGCCGTGCACTTTCTGCGATGACTGTTATCGCATTCGGTATGTATTTTAGGAAATGTGGGTGTATAGAAATCGCATGCATATACCTGAGCGTGTTTTTAAGGGATTTCCGGGTACATCTACGAGGCGAAATTAGTCATCATGAGCTGTTGATTATGGGTGCTACGGAAATTTTTACAAGCTAATTTCGAAGGTATAAAACAACTTTCGTACAGAATGGTAAATTCACTAATTTTAGTCCATAAGCTACTAACAAGCTACCGATTCATACAAGCCGAAATCTTTCTGGCCAACTGTGAAATCGTTTGTGGCAGCCAATTAGGGGCTAAAAATCCATTTAATTTATTCAACAATCATTTCTTGAATGGTTCTGACTAAAACCAGCTATTAAAATAGTTTAGAGAGACTGGTAGTGAAAATAATTGTTATTAAGCTATCGGCCTATTCATCGTAGGAGGGAATTGATTCAAATATAGAAGTACAATTTTACTTACCTCGTTTTTGCATAAAAAGAAAGAGATCATCCAGGAACTCTTTCCGTTTGGGATCATCGTTGATTTCGTAGAGCTGGAAGGAGAAATGAAATAAAAATGACACTTAGACAACTGAGAAAAACATGAAGTCGGTCTACTGTAAATTCTGACACTTAGTCGAGAAATTCTTAGAATAAAATCGAACACGAGGGATAATGATGTACTACATATTGTTGAAGGGATACGAAAAAATACGAACACGATGACTTAAGTTGAAAGTAAGTACTATCAATTCAGTAAAATCGTGGGTCGCGTTTTGACTTCGTCTTATCAGAATCCGACACTAACTTAGCGCCGGAATAATTTAGCACCGGTTTGACGCTAGATCCAAGACGGAAACACAATTTGTGTTTCGAAGCAAACGACTGATCAAATGTGACGTCCTGTTAGAGCTAAAGTTCTGTTATGTCGATCAGATACAGCGAAATCCCAGTTTGCTTCCTCATCTCGTACAGATCAGAAGTCAAAAAGAGCACCGTTTACAGGAGAACACAATCGCGATTGACTTTTTGCGGCTTAGACTTACAGCGCGCCAGGTGGAACAGTTGATCAATGTAAAAATGGAACTTATTCTTACATAAGTTTCACACATTCAGCTGCATCATACGAGACAACTAGTACTAATAACTCCTTAGCCGAGGTAGAAAGCTTCACAGCAAAGAACAACATGCCACATGACATCGAATATGAGCTTGAACTTGTGCGGCCACCCCTGGCTGCTACTCCGTTATCGATCTGGACTATCTGAAGTTGCACAGGGAATCCGTAGATAATTATGCTTGGGAATAGCAAAACATCTTTCAATGTGCAACTCCTGGTAATCCTAAAGTGTTTTATTGATCAATACCGGCGTCGGCCAGGCCCGAACGTAGATCGCGGAAGGAAAGGAAAGGAATGTTAGTCCGATACTTGCTTTTGCCAGAGGCTGTATATACTACTGCGCACTCCACAAGTATCACGGGAGGAGGAGATATTTGTTAGTAAGTATAGAAGTTAGATTTTACATCTTCTTTGTCGACGCCAGAGAGATGACTCCACCATCTAAACTAGATATTGATCCATCAACTAATGAACCCGGGGGCCAACGGCTATACTTCCCTTCCGAAGGAAGACGTGACCACAGATTTTTTCACCCCAGAAAAATCTCAACGACCTCGGTTGGGATTGAACCCAAAACCAACTGGAATGAGTGGCTGTCACGCTTACCACTCAACCGGGCCGGCGTCGAATATTAAAACGACGTCGAATATTAAAACACTAAATTCAAGATCCCCGTGTATATGGATCTAAGGTATCTGACGGAAATTTGCCTACACAATTTGGAACCACGTACTAGCACGGATTATATTAAAAGATTCATGTCGAAGTATGGAGAGGTGGAATCCGTCACAAACGACACTTGGAGAAAATTTTTCTCTTGTATTCTGAACGATGTTCGGGTGATGCGAATGCAGCATAACTAAGTTGACTTACTCTGACGACAAAATCCGTACGCCATTCTGCGACGAAAAGCAATCGTTCACCAAGGTCTGGCACACAGTCCGCATGGTCCACGGATTTTTTTCAACGGAATTGACCAGCATAGGCATAACAACCTATACCGTCTTACTTAACTTTCAAGGACAGATCAGCTGAAGATGTTAACTACATACAAAGAACACTATGTACATATCCTGGGCAGACGCTCACGTGCCCGTGTCTGTAGCTAGATGGCACACTACACTATGATAAGACGTGCACCAAAACAACTAAAGAAATTTCCACCACTACAACCAACACCAGCAATCAGTCTTCGACATTTGCTGATACACCACAAACAACAGGCAAAAAAAATAATATCCGGATAAACAATATTCCACGGCACCCTCAAGCTAATAGTTAACATACCAAGGTAAGAAATAAACAAGAAAGAAGTCGGCTATAACGGAGTCAATCGTAAGCACAAAAAGCACCAAACATGTAACAGCGAAAATCAAAGCTCTAGCGACGACGACATGCGGTAGAGGGTAAACCTGACCATTGCTCAACACCAAGAAAGAAAATTAACACAAGAAGCTGGAAGTAGTGTCCCAGGATAATCGCCAGAAATAATATTTGATCATTTATTTAACCACCATTTGTTATATCCACTCTAAATTTTTAAATTGAATTGTATCTTCGAAATGCATATTATCTTCAAAAAGGCGAATAATCTTCGAGGTTAAAGCCCTAATAAATAAATAACAATAACACAATGAAATAGTAACTTGGTTTGGCTTAGCAGGCCAATGTGGAATGCACGATGTTATAATTCTCCTTAAGCAGAAAAAATTGCCTAATCACCAATATTTTTCACTGAGAAAGGTTCCCTTTTTGGTAAAACCACTCTTTGTGCGTGAAGGATATAGCGTCAATCCAGCGCTAAATTGGTCTGGATCTAAGTGTAAACGAAACTAACATAACATGTTTAGGTTTGAATTTTTGCCTAAAGAATTTCACCAAAATTTTCGCCTAAGGGAGAAATATTAGTGTGTACTCTAATGTAAATGCCACCAGCTGACATTTTTTCGAGAGTGGTCCAACTAGAGCTCTAGAGCTATATTCTTGGAAGGGCTTCCTATTAGAATCAATCACTACAATTGTAGACGAGATGTGAGTAATGTGATTCTAATTGCGATATTGAGTAAACAGTCCAGATGTGGGGACGTGGTTTCATTTCATGATCGCGTGGGAACGAGCGTTTATATGTTCGCGCTTTAGACCGCGTTTATTAGGGTATTGCAGAAAACTCATTTTTACCCATGAGAAATCCATTTCCGTTTGGTCCTGAGAATTTTACTTGTCCAAATGTACCCTTTTTATGAAAATTGATTGAAGAAAAATAGAGATATACAAACGAGAAAATGACGCAATCTTATATAAATGACAAAATGCCCCCGTATTCGGACAAAATCGAAAGGCAAATCCCCTATTTTTAATAATATTTTTTCTCTATGCTACACATCACATTTATTTTGAATGAAAATTTAATTCTTGAGATTTCAATTGTAAAATAAATGTGATTTGTAGCATTGAGCAAAAATATTATTAAAAATAGGGGATTTCGCGGACGAAATGTACGAAAAACTCAATTTTCTGTATTTTTCGAGAATTTTGTAATTTTCCAAACGTTATATAAAAAATTATAGCATTTAATATATTCTTTCCTCTTATTTTGCCATAGCGTCAATGTTAAAAACTTCAAGTGAAGTAGGTTGGGATCCAAAATGGTCCAAATGATGTGAAATTTGGTATCTGAGCAAGCTTTAAAATTTGTCACAATTTGAAGGGGGCTTAGAGAATTAAAAAAGAAAAGCGATGCTTTACCGTTTGTAAATTCATAAGTGCTAAAATGTTTACAGAGAGTGTTTGTATTTTGATTCAATTTCTACATAATAAGAACACAATACTTTCTCAAAACGTCATTGAAAAATACTGAAAGTTGCGGGAGTGACAATGAATCTGCGGACGCACTTCGTCGAAAACTTGTTTTGCGGTGTACATCGTAACTCAAAATGTTGACTTGACCAATCATTTTGAAATTTTGCACAGTTTTTCTTCACATCATTTCTCAGGTGACTACAGAAGGTTTATTTTTTGCTCGATTTTTGAATTTTTCGTAGTGTTTTGAAGCCAAAAAAGCCCGATATTTGCAAAAAAAATCGAATAACATTATTGTGAAAAATAATATTAAATTTTTGCAAAAAGCTCCCACAGTTAACTGGACAATTATGCGAAGAAGAACTGTGCAAAATATCAGAAAGATTGGATTTTGAGCAATGGCAAGCCCCGCATTTTTTCAAGGTGCCTCTTGAAGATTTGTGTGACTCACCCAAATTTTAAAATCTTACAATAAAAATCCAGGAAACTTTTTCCTGAAAGGTTGAATAATTGTATGGAAATTGACTAAATACTTTCTGAATCACCCACCCATTCACGAGATCGCAGGTGTAGACGTGCGTGAATGATCGCGAAGGACTCGATCGTTTGTATGTCGCGTGTGCCAGAGTGTATGTAACTTCGGGTGCATACATATGTTCGTAACCAATGTTGTATTATCGCTCAGAACTCGAGCGTTTGTATGTTAAAGAGTTTCTTCGAGGGGGCATGTGTCTCGCGTGTAGTTACAACACCGTCAATCCATTCAGCCTGTGGGAGGGTTTAAAATGCCGCTAGGTGACACTAGGTACAAAAATGACACCCAATTTATGTCCACGATTGAAACGACTCAACGTGAATTTACGGATTTTACGGTTAGTACAGCAGTTCTGTTTTTTGCTGATGATGACTAAACTGAATCGAAACTTTTGTGACTAACACGCCTATTTTGGATCAGCTTACTGGCGAGGGGAATCCGAATACGACTTTACTTAAGGGGTTAGCCCCAATTTCGCTCCCTGGGAATAATCAGTACATTCATTTAATTGTAGTGATTTTGTTAGTGGACACTACCGAATCTTACAGCGATATTGCTTTTACTTTTATAGAAGTTTGCTTTATTTGACTACCGTATTACCGTTCCAGTCCTTGTCGTTGTTCAAAGGTACAGCATTTTATCAACAAAATAAAAATTAGGCATAAGTACGTTAGGCATAATGGATGTTAGGCATAATGGACGATTGGCATATTGTACGTTAGGCATAATGGACGATAGGCATAATTCCCAAAAATATAAGAGTAATCGCAAACCTTTCTTTATTGTAGGATCCTCAACCTTAAACTCGTTTTTATCCGCTCAGTAAACACTACGCTTGCTACCCCATCCCTTTTAACGAGAGACAGCAAAAATACCGTCGATTCTTATAGTAAAGACCGACAGTCTGTCTTTGCCTTGAGACGTGTTGGTAGACATGAGCAATTCGTAGTAATGCTGCCTAAGCTCGACTCCTGCCAGCAGAAGACAAAAGATTAGTCTGTTAAATTTTAAGCCACTTCTAGTTTTCCGATCTGTATATCTCACATCCTTGCTCTCACTTGAGTATGGCTCTAAATTTTCATAACTCTTTGTATTGTAGTCATCGTTAAAGGTCGTTAAAAAGAAACTGTGACTACATATCAGTCGAAATAAAAAAGGCGATTAATAGGGTAGACGAGCCCTTATTCATCTCATTAGTCAGGATGCCACACTATTTCGTTTATTACTCGACTTAGAGTGACTGGATTGCACTGAAATAGGTATCATCATCCTTGCTTCGTCGTGTTTGAGAGAAGCGAAAAGTTGAGTGCAACGTACCCTTATTTATCCTACCATTTGAACTAATGCGTTGAATAGAGATAGCATATACTGCTCTAACTAACGTGTTCAAATGAGTGGGATGAATAGAGGAGCTAAGATGAATTTGGGAGCAATAACTCTACAATTGTATCAAAATATTGAAATTGTGAGAAAAACTAACGACTGTTGGTGGGGTTATGTTCGGCTTCCAGTCTTTGAACTATTTAACAAACGAAATATTTACTTTTCATCCGACATTTCGGCGGCATGTATTGCGCCATTTTCAAGGAATTATGCTAGTTACCGTGTTATCGTCAAGCAATTCTTCGTATATTGGTGCAATAGTCATGTTCAGCTATTTTTGCGTATTGCCACTGACTCACGTACGTTGCGGTTTAGTGATTATCCGAAAACGGTCCGTAACGAAGAAATCTATTTTGTGTTCTTTGATGGCTTCTGAATAACATAGGAGATAATCAATATAGAAGTTGTAATATTCGTATATTAGTTTAATGAATAATAAAAGTCATCATTCTTTCTTTCATGAGCTGTTCTACAAAGCATACATTTTTTTCTTTGACCTTTGCACCATTAATGTATGTAAGAGCTAATCTAAGTTAATGTACATTATTCATACCTTAACCCCTTCATGCTCATGTTATTTATAAACAATGCGTATTGCAATTAATCTGATTGGATTCCAATAAATCAGTGCTGCCAGGGACAGTTTAAGTTGAGGACGAAAAATGAAATTTCAATATATCTTCGTTATTTTGGTATATTATTAAAAACTGATAAAACCTATCAATTTAGACTGCCTTCAATTACGTTTTCCACGCACTTTGACTATTGTAATTATTCTAGCAGAATGGTATTGAGTAGAAGGCAAAATTTGCGCGGCTTCCAGCAATGCTAGGGAAGCACATATCCTTAGGAAAAAAGGTTTTTCGTGTTTCTTGACCCCACCCTTTTCGAAGAAAAATAATTTTGGAGCCTTATAATCACTATAAAAAGATGGACATGAAAGGGTTAATACATCTGGGATTGATTTTAAACAAAAGTGATGAAACTATTTTAGTCATGTGCAATTTATTGGTTGTATGCCGAGAAATTTACGCAATCTGAGTTTCCGCATGCCAAGCATTCGGTGAGCAAATATTTCTTCAAGCATATACAACAGAATAAAATGTTGACCGAGGTTGATCAGTTTCCAGTATAATTCTTCAACATCAAA
Source organism: Topomyia yanbarensis (assembly GCF_030247195.1). Classification (NCBI taxonomy): domain Eukaryota; kingdom Metazoa; phylum Arthropoda; class Insecta; order Diptera; family Culicidae; genus Topomyia; species Topomyia yanbarensis. The sequence continues at coordinate 372,690,513 of NC_080672.1, read as the reverse complement.
AAAGTTCAAACAGTCATACTCTTACCACCCGAGGCCATCATCGCAAAAAAAATTCTTTAAGTGATACTTAAACATGATAATTTATGCCTATCGTCCATTATGCCAATCGTCCATTATGCCTAACGTCCATTATGCCTAACGTGTGTTATGCCTAACGTCCATTATACCTAACGTCTTTATGACTAATGTCCATTATGCCTAACATACGTATGCCAAACGACCGTATCCCGAGAAAAGTCCAACATTACTTATTTTGTTATCAATGAAATATTTCACCATCTCAATGAGTTTTCAATTTGCTTTCACTGATAGCATAAATAGTTTTCTGTTTGATGTTATAGTGCAATTTTTCTGCTTTCGATTTTGATCTTTTAACCGTTAAAACGACCAAAATGATATCAACCTGAGCAATCATTCCCTACTACATCACAACATCAAGTTTAGTTCTCAATTTGTTATCAGACTCTGCTCGGGATGCCTAACGTATTTATGCCTAATGGGGTACACCCGTTATATCTATTTTTAGGAGTGATAACTCGCCAATTTAACACAGAAAACAAAAGTCCGCTGCAATCGCTTCTAAAGATACTGCTTTCGACAAATCTTATCTATTCTTTGACGTTTTCCAGCCTGCAGCTGCTTATTTCTTGCTAAACAAGATTTTTTTTCGAAAACTGTCCAATTTTGTGTTATAAAATTTGGCCTTTTATACATAACATTACGAAGCAATCGCATTCCGTTAGCAAAATGCAACTAAGGTTCCTTAAGTGTCCACGTTCCGATTTCGGCCCAAACCCAAATTATAATTGCATTTACCATTAGCATTTTGATAGAAGTAGTTTAGAGGGTATTCTTTACCCTGTATTTTTATCGTTGGCAGTTTTTCAAAAATTGGAACAAAAGGGCGTCGAAACGTCGCAAATCGATTTTGCGCAAGCACCTGGAAAATGATTACCTCTTTTCGGGACATCGGAAAACAACTCGAAATCGTGCAGTCAACGGTAAGTCGTGTGATTAAACAGTCCTACCAAACAGCGAGCAGCGAACGGAAAGAAAAATGCGGTCAGAATGGATGTTCTATTAGTGATCTGGATCACAAGCGTGTAGTGAAAGCGTTTAAGCGGAATCTCAATGCTTCGATCAGGGTTTTGGCCAAAAAGTTGAATCTATCCGAGTGTTTCTTTCAGAAAACCAAGGACCGAGAGGGACTGCATACGTACAAAGTGCAGAAGGCTCCAAATCGTGACGAAAGGCAAAATACTGTGGGAAAGTCACGGGCTCGGAAGCTGTACACCCAGATGCTGACGAAGACTCATTGTCTCATCATGGATGATGGCAGCTTCCGGGGCTACTGTTCCTCACCACCAAGCACAAGTTTGATATTCCGGAGGAAGTAAAGAAGCAGAAACTTTCAACGTAATAAATGCATGATTTGGCAAGCGATCTGTTCATGTGGCGAACGGAGTGCGCCGTTCATGGAAAAAAGGGTTAAAATTCGATCTCAAAGTTTGAAATTGCACCATTACGTCAAATTTTAGTTTTTTACCCGTTCTTAGGTCACTCCAATAAATTTAGTTTACTTTAGAGCTTTATTATTAGCTTTATGATTCAGATCGATCCTAAGGCGCAGCATTTTGTTTCTTCGTCTTGAAAAGCTTTGTAACTGAATATGAAAATGTAAACTTTTTGATTTCTATAACTGTTTCCTGGTATGTTTTTTCATTGGCCCCCAAAGCAATTTCAAATTTTGCTTACTTTTTGTCTTTTGAATGAGAATCTCCACTTAACGAAAAAGATAGCTAACATTCATCGCATAAAACAATTAGGTAACAGATACACAATCCTAGGCTCAGTACTTCCTGCCCAAGATTTGAGACCATTGCATCTAAGAAAAACTATTTTGAATAATAGGAAAAAAAATCTTCGGTCACCTATCTCATTATATGTATACACACCAAACATGCGATAATCGAAAACAACACACTCACATTTGACGTTTAATTGCGATTGGCAGCGCATTAAACTTATTTAAATTTATTGCGTGCTTGGAAAAATTATTGTGTAGCTTGTGCGTTTTATTTTATTTCACTGGCTGCCTCTTTTATCGAAACCTAACAGCAGTGGTGTGCTACAATTAATTCGAGGTCAGTTTTTTTTGCTTCCTACTGAACCCTCGGAACGGGCTTCCAGCAACGAGAACAAGTGCACAATAATTTGTTGAACTTACTATAAAAACAACACACACACCCTGCACCGGGGCACGTCAAAAGTTAATAAGTGTGAAGAGGCAAATTGTTAGCTTTATTTCCGTGCAATGGCGACTGCGAAATGGGTGCAGGTGTATTTAATACTCGGTACGACAATGGATCCACTGCTAAGGTCTTAAAAGAGCGAACTAAATGGCCCAAGGATGGTAGCCGAGTTCTTTCGGTTGGAACTGCCTCTCCGATTGTTGGAAGCGAATGAGATTACGTAAAATTACGTAGAATTAAGGAAATACTGTGCTCCATTTAAATATATTACCACACTACCACACCGGCTCAAATTACCGAAAACTGACAGAACCGAACTGTCCCCAAATTATCACCGAGCGACCGACCGACCGACCGTCGACAAATTGAACAGGATGAAAGATTGACTATTGTCGCCGCGGATGTCACGCTGCGGCGACAATGGCGAAACAGACCGGAAAGTGTAGATAAATGAAAAGTCAAAAATGAAATAAAAGAAACCGTATAGGTCACCACACCCGCAAGGCGGTCACATTTTTTTTTCGATATTATTCGAAAATAAAAGCTGAACTCGGTCGAACCGACCGGAGCCGCCGTACAGTGCGAGCGTGATGTTTGTCATTAGAATCGATCAATCGGCCGGCGGGTCACTTATGTTCAAGGGGCCAGCCCGTTGCCGCCCGCTTCCCAGCCATGAGCGACACCAGAAGTGACGGACACGTCCTGTCGGATGGGGTTCGGCAGAAATAATCTTTAGTCTTTGAAACTTCGACGGGGAAGCGAAACTGAAATCAAAAGGTAGTACACTGTTGCTTCTCAAAGAGGCGCCGAAACACTTACCGGAATCCCCGGGGGGAGTTGACATCTTGGTTGAGTGCGATGATGTTGTAATAATGGGTGCTATTTTGGTCGCTGATATCTCAATTTCGGAATTTGTTTGATGAACTTTGATTGAATCATTCATTGGTTGGATGGAAACTAAACATGAAACTGACGTCTAGGAGCACGTTCGCGATTTTGTATGACCCTAACCTTTTTAAATCAAGTTAAATTTTATCTTTGTAGTATACAGTAGCCGATCAAATTTTCATATATTTAAGCTAAGAAATGAAATCTTCGCTTTATTTTCATTACATGACAGAACTATTTCTTGACAAATCTATTATATTCCTACATATTGTTATATTTTATCGAATACTGCATATCAATATGACTGGCAACTCTGTCCAGAATTTAGAGACAGTAACAGAAATACTTTCCATATCCACTTTTATATTGAGCTTCCTACCATCATACAATAGAGGCACTGCCCAGTGCTTTAAAACGTCGTTTTCATGCTCAAAATTAGTAGCGTCTAAACCGTTAACTTTAGAAGTAGGAGAACGAGGGGCAAGTCCGACACCTTAAGCGCAATAATTTTTCTAAAATTCCACAAAGTTCCTAAAATTGTATATTCTGTGCATAATCCATGTTTAGGTGGTTCTTAACAAAATATAATTTTTTCAGCGTTTCAAAAAATTGAATTCATTAAAAATTATTGGTTGCCAAAAAATGGAGAAAATGTCATTTTAAAAACGCTGCGGGTAAGACCGACACCCCAAAGGGGCAAGAGCGACCCCCTTTTGAACTTTCTTGTTGTCCAATTTTTTCCATTAAAAATGTATTGTGTATGTGTGATAAAGTGCAATTATGTGTATATGAGTGTGTGTGATGCAAACGCATACTTTCTGTAGTTTCATCGCGTAGCAAGAGGAAGAGCATTCGAATGCGTGGTGTTATGAATAAATAATGTTTAACGCATGGTTTATATTATGGTACGGGTTTTCTCAAGTAATTCTTTCGAGCTTTATTGCCACTTGTATAGCCATTCTAACGAGGAAGAGCTGTTCTGCAAGCAGATTATATACGCTGTTACTAGGACTCATTCACTTAGAAGTGACGCACGCTTCGTAGTAAGCTATCCGGTTCGTGTTGTGATTTTTCGGAACACTGTTGATCAACAATCCGACGGTCAATGAATTTTTTCCATCAATATCATTTCAAAATCTCATATTAGATTATACTTTTCGTTTCTCTTTGTAATATTAATCACGTTCAATAATTTTTTAATTTTTTTGGTCGGCTTGAGACAATACTGATAAATAAATGCAAAAAACATAGTTTCCGTGTATTTCAATTATTAACATGACGTAATTATAGTATAATTGAACACAACAAATATACCCAGTCGTTTGTATCGAATCAAAAACGAACCCTATTATCTAAACACTGTGTCGGTCTTACCCCACCCAAAAACTGTCGGTCTTACCCCAACAGCGCCCATTTTTGTTAAATGCTCAATTAACAGTATTGAAATACTCAAACTTATCTTCAATACACAAATAACGATATGGAGAGTAGAATAGAATGTGTGACAAAAAAACTGGTCATTTTCAAAGCTTTTGTGTTATTAAAACCTTAAAATGCATCAACTAAAACTAACATCCAAAAGCGCATCAACTGTGCTTTCGCTTGTTTTGTTTATTTTGTTGACGTTTATGAACCCATATGGCATCGATATGTATCGAAATGCCAAAAATAATCGTACTAATAATATCCTGTCATTATTGTATGATTTAAAATTTGATATCTGGGAAAAGTCGTGGGGTGTCGGGCTTACCCAGGGTGTCGGGCTTCCCCCCAGTTCCCCTATAGTTTGTTCGGAGAAGTTGTTGCCCTTATGATTGCGCATCTGCAGGAGTATATCATTTAGTGATTAATTCACCTATAAGTGATAAACGAAATTTATGTTCTGAACTAATTAAGATAGAGACTTTCTGGAAAAAATCAAAATAAATCGATAAATAAAAAGGTTAAAATAACAAATGGATAAAATAAAAAAAATAAAACGAATAAATACAATACAGTCAGTAAAATGAAAAGAAAATAGAATAAAATGAATACAATCCATGAACTAAACAGATCCGATGAAACGCGACAACTGAGCAGAATGAATTTATTGAACGCAACGAACCAAATGCCAAAAATAGTGGATGAAGTAAATGAAATATATCACGGGATTCAATTAATAATATCAAAGGAAATACATAAAATAAAACATGAAAACAGTGAATAAATGAATTGAATGAAATAAAATGCATAAAATGAAATTGGTTGAACAAAGAAAATGAATACAATGAATAAAATTAACAAAATAAATAGAATGGATTAAATGAATTAAATAAATAAAACAAATTAGGCAAATAGAAGGAATAAAATGAATAAAACAACTGAAACGAATAAAACGAATAGAAGCAATTGAAAGAATAAAAAGAATAAAATAAATAACGTGAATTTATTTAATATTTTTTTGAGAGTGGTCCAACTGGAACTGTAGACCTGAATCCGCCGAAAGGCTCCCTGTCAGAATCACTCACTACAATTGCAGACGGAGTGGAAAATGTCACCCCCTAAAACACTGCTTAAGACCAGTTGCCGCGAACCGTAATCCTGAGTGTCATATAGAGTTTACGGTTCAGATGTGCGGATGTGGAGATTTCATGATCGCGTAGGAACGAGCATTCATATGTTCGCGTTCCTTATCAGTCAGCTTAAAACAATCGATTTATTTGTTTTTGCTTCAATCGTTATTCTTGCAACATTTTCAGAGTACCTACTGCTGAGTAACATATCATGCATTTAAGGTACCCTTAACTTAAAATCTTTAAAGCCCATTTTATGAAATCCATGTCTTTCAAAATTTATGTAGATGATCGGTCAGACCTCAAGCGTTTGTATGTGAACGTGTATGTAACTTATCTAGTATAAATTCGATTGAATTGCCCCGTGATCAGTTGCATATTTGTGTAGGCTTCTTAATCGACGCGTGGAGCGCGAGTCTGTTACCTAATGTTGAGTGTATAGTTCAGGTGCTAGAAGAGAGTGAGTTCCCCCATATCGCTAGAGTTCCCGGCAAAGTCGCCCTGAAACTTGTTGTCTAGTGCATTGATTTTTTTTTAGAAGGGTTCATCTGAAGGCATGGACCTAGGCTGCTACGGCCGATGGCAGGAGCTTTCGGCTGTGACCGATTCATGACCGCATTAGTTTGTATAATCGCAATTGAGAGCGCGTTCACAAATTCGTACGATTTAAAATATTCTCTTAACTACAGGGGCGTTTTATGTTAGCGAGACCGACGGTGTAGATAAGCATGGATGATCGCCATTGCTTATACGAGTTTGAGACCAGGATTGTATTATCGCATGTGGCTGGAGCGTTAGTATGTTAACGGGTTTGATCGAGTGAGCGTGTGTGTCTCGTGTATAAATTCTTTTGTATAACCGTGTAATCGCTTGCATATTCGAGTGAGCTTTTAAAGATTCGTGCGAACCGCGGTTCAGATCTAGAGGGCAACGAACTTCCCTATATCATTCTCTAATGGCCATAGCGCCTAGCTACTTCTAGTGTACATATTTGAGTTTTTTTTTGAGCGAATACTGAAGGCATGGAACTAAGCCGCTATGGTCCGGATGAAACCTCGCATCGCATGGGAACGGGCGTTGGTAAAATCGCATTTGAGACCGCGTTTAAAAGGTTGTAAGTATAACAAATGTTGATGGATGATCACGATTTCATCGCTGTAAACTTATTTGCCTATTCGAGAGATATGGTGTTAAAAAAATGCTGTTGAGTTGTTTCGCAGTTACTTAGAAAGACGTACGCAAGCTACAAGCAACAACAGCTCTGCATCATCGGAAACCGAAATTAACCTTGGTGTACCATAGGGTAGTGTACTAGAGCCACTATTATTGATCCTATACATTAACAACAAGAGACTAATCTTGGAGAATTTAGAAGTAAACCTGTTTGCCGATCACATTTCCAAGACCAAATATATGATTGTAACTACGCGTCCGAGGAATGAAAGTACTGCAACAGTTGAAATATATGGGTTAAACTAGTTAGAGTTACATTGGACAAAAACTCACTCTTAATGAGTATGTAAACTAGACAATCCGGAAAGTTCGATTTAACTTTTAACTTAACGATTACTGTTTATAAGACCATTATAGCAGCTAGTTTTGATTACTGCACTTTTATTCTGATTCTAGCATCCCAGAAACATCGTAAGTGAATGCAGATCTTTCAAAACAAGGTAATGCGACTGTTGCCACGATGTGACAGATTAACTCCACGAAGTTTACTGCTCGTTTGTTTACAATGGGGGGTCAGTTCAGTAACGAACTGAATTTAACCTACTTGTTTTATCCAAAGAGTAATAAATGATGGCATGACACAGAAGCACCAGTCTAGTATACTGCCCATAAAAGCATAAGAGTCTGGATTTTTGTCGAAAATGAGTAATCTATTGGATTGTATTCTGTGTCGCCAATGAAACACAATGCACAAATAAAATTACCAGGTTTGTTTAGCAAATATCGAAAAAAATACCAAAACGTGACTGTCCTATCCATAAGACTCAATGAAAAAGTAAATCTTCAACAGCGTTTTTCTCGGCTTGCTGTTTTTCAACATGGAACTGTTATGCTTTTATGGGCAGTATAGTTGTGTATGGAAGAAATGTGCACCGGTATGAAACAAGATAAGCCGGCAATCTGAGACCGATGACCTCTAAAAAAATTATAGGGTTGTGTACAAGACACGACCGCAGTTAAAGGCGCAATTCGATTTTTTTTCCATTATATATTCGTCCCAGTAAGGACAGTTTGCTAACAACTATGTTTTGGGATAGGGGACGATAATCCTTTGAAACAATTCGAACCGAATTCAGCGATTCGTTTCTGCTGCATACACACAGACGAACATTCATCTTCCACAGCTTATGTCAAATGAGCACTATGTAACAAAAGGCGATCTCTTTTATTAACTTTCTGGTGCAGATGAAAGACCATCCTTTTGGGCGACAAATAAAAATATTTTCATCATTCTTTTTGGCGTGGCTTTCGCTTAGTGGCATGGTTGCCATATTTTTCGTAATGGAGTTGCAAAAACCATCGGGTTGGTAGATTAATATTTTGAAGAATATTTTCATATAATATGATTCACTGGTAAAAATATAGAATTAACAAGCACAAACTTAACACAGTTTAATAAAAGTAATTTTCTAATTAAATTCTTTTTCCATTATATGCTCGTCCTAATAAGGACGGTTTGCTAACAGCTATGTTTTGGGATAAGTGACGAGAATCCTATGGAACGATTTAAGCCTTGCCTGCACGGCATAAACCAGCAATTTGCCATCTTGCTTCTGTTCCGCCACCGGCGTTTGAAGCTGCAAACAAAATCCTTCCAGCGCACACAGACAAACGTTCTCCTTCCCCGGAAGATCTAACAGCTATCCTACAAGCAACAATGGTGATAATCCAACTGGTTCTGCCAGCAGAGCAGGCATAGCAATGAAGGAATTAGATCAAAAACATTCCATGAAATGTTTATGAATGTCGAGATGAGGTCCGTGTTAGGAAAAGTTTTGCGCAAATTTGTGAAAAATGTATATGTTTTCCCTATTTACACCCAGGTTTTTTTATGCGGAGGATACGTACCTCGTAAAAAAAAACCGCGTATAAAAACCGCATTAATTGGAAAATCTGCGTAAAAACCGCGTTAATGGGAAAATCCGCGTAAAAAACTCAGCAAAAGACTCGTTTTTTCGCGGACTTCGCAAATAACACGGTTTTTGCAAAAAATATGTCATTTTGAATGCAAAAGACTTAAAAGATTTACGGAAAGATGGAAGAGATGGGTCTGGAAGACTTCTTCTGGCCCACACCCCAACAATATGGGTATTTTCGGAATGTTATTGAAGAGTAGGTGCCAGAAATTGATTTTTGACGCCATTTTGAAATCAAAGATGGTTACTGCCGGTTTAGCAAAATTCGCTATAACTCAATCAATACGGATATTTTCGGAATGGTCTTGAAGAGTAGGTGCCAGAAATTGAATTTTCGCGTTATTTTTAAATCAAGACTTCTTCTTCTGGTTTATCGAAATTCGCTATAACTCAAGCAATATGGATATTTTTGGAATGGTCTTGAGGAGTAGGTGCCAGAAATTGACCGTTGACGCCATATTGAAATCAAAGATGGCGACTTCCGGTTTAGTGAAATTCGCTATAACTCAATCAATATGGATATTTTTGAAATGGTCTTGAAGAGTAGGTGCCAGAAATTGATTTTTCGCGTCATTTTTAAATCAAGATGGCGACTTCCGGTCTAGCGAAATTCGCTATAACCCAATCAATATGGGTATATTTGGAATGGTCTTGAAGAGTAGGTGCCAGAAATCGATTTTTAACGCCATTTTGAAATCAAAGATGGCGACTTCCGGTTTAGCGAAATTCGCTATAACTCAATCAATATGGCTATTTTCGGAATGGTCTTGAAGAATAGGTGCCAGAAATTGATTTTTGACGCCATTTTGAAATCAAAGATGGCGACTTCCGGTTTAGCGAAATTCGCTGTAACCCAATCAATATGGGTATTTTCGGAATGGCCTTGAAGAGTAGGTGACAAAAATTGATCCTTGATGTCATTTTGAAACCAAAGATGGCGACTTCCGGTTTAGCGAAATTCGCTATAACTCAATCAATATGGATATTTTTGGAATGGTCTTGAAGAGTAGGTGCCAGAAATTGATTTTTCGCGTCATTTTTAAATCAAGATGGCGACTTCCGGTTTAGCGAAATTTGCCATAACTCAATCAATATGGATATTTTTGGAATGGTCTGGAAGAGTAGGTGCCAGAAATTGATTTTTAACGCTATTTTGAAAGCAAAGATGGCGACTTCTGGTTTAGCAAAATTCGCTATAACTCAATCAATATGGATATTTTTGGAATGGCCTTGAAGAGTAGGTGCCAGAAATTGATTTTTGACGCCATTTTGAAATCCAAGATAGCGACTTCCGGTTTAGCGAAATTCGCTGTAACCCAATCAATATGGGTATTTTCGGAATTGTCTTGACTAAAGGTGTGCGCCGCGCCGCCGATTTCAGGTAAAAATCGGCGGCGCGCCGGCGTCACGCCGATGTGCTTACTTTTTTTACATGCAATCGTCGGCGTGGCGCACACCTCTAGTCTTGACGAGTAGGTGCCAGAAATTGAAAAAGCGTGTCTTTTACATTCAAAAGGAATATTTTTGCAAAAACCGCGTTAATTGGAAAATCCGCGTAAAAAAACGCCGTAATTGGAAAATCCGCGTAAAAAACCGCGTCAATTGGAAAATCCACGTAAAAAAACCTCGTAAAAAACCGCGTGAAAAAACCTGGGTGTATTACATATTTACGTATTTTTTAATAGTGTGCTAAAAAATACACAGATAAATTTGATAACAATTTTTACTGGAAATTTTCAGAATCGATTGGTGTTCAAATCATTTCATCCATCAATAATTAACAAAACGTAAGCGAAAACTTTGTCTGTTTTCTTACATTTTCCCAACGTTTTTACAAGAACACCGATTTTTCAATAGTGTACAGTTGAAATACCAATTTATAGTTGCAACCAATTTTTAAGTTGGACTTCTCTGAATCTATTAGTAGTTAAATGACGCAAATCCATGAACAATTAACTGTGCTAAAGTCGTTTAAAATTATGACAAATCTTCGTGACGCAGTTCGAAATCAGATTTTAGTTTTACACCTAGCCCCAGCCTCATATAGTAGAGTAAAGCATTTTCAATGCTAAAAACATGTGCGTAGAACTCCTTATTTTATAAAGGCTATCTTTTGTTCAACGTGTTACCAAAACATGCCAAGCAATCAAATATCCTAAGACAATTTAAACAAGCCTACAAGATAAGCGTAAAACAAAGGATTTATTTTTTTCGAGAGTTGTCCTACTGGAGCTCCACAACTTCCAGGAAGAGTTCCCCATCAGAATCACTCACTACAACTGCAGACGAGAAGGGAAATGTCATCCATTAAACACTGCTTAAGGCCAATTACAGCGGGTATTGATTGTGATATTTTAATGCGGATTTTTCGCAAAGCATAAATGCAGATGGAAAAAATATAACAATTCTACAAATATTCAGATTTGAATTTGGCAACTCTAGTTCCATCACTTCCAGGGCGGATATTCGCATGTTTCGTCGGTTCGAGTTCAATGAATTGCATGCCAAAATTTGATTACGAATATGGTAATTTGTGTTTTGATTTCGTTAAATCCCATCAACTAGTACACGAAAAAACCTGCTTCAGTCGTCTTCGCCTTTATTCGTCAAACAATATCCCATCAATGTTGTAGATACTAGTCTCGCGTGACTTGTTCACACCATCTTCCCGTCTGTATACCTCCCAATTCCAGCATCAAAAAGCCAAATCAAGCGCCGCACGAAACCGACGAATCCGACGAAAAAAAACGACAACCACAAAGGAGCAGGAATTCCGTCGACTCCCGTATAATAACCATAATAGGACTATAATCACAACAATTTGCTCACTGAGATACACATTAATTACGAGGACTGTGAGAATCCTATAAATTACGGGATAAATCGTCTCCAGCTCTTTAGGCAGCAGCCATCCCTCCTCTGCTGGTGGGACCGTTTCGTTCGTGTTCGAGTCCGAATCCGAATCCAAATTGGCAGTGACAGCGCGGGAGAGAGACAGAGAGGGGAGAACGGTCTTCTTAATTGAATAAACATCATCGAGTTGCGTCGTTCGAGAACTCCTTTTCCGTCTGCATCATTGCGCACCGCATGCTGTGCAAACAAGTTTCAGTCATTCAGTCGACCAGCCAGCCAGTCAGCATCTCCTGGCATCTAGGCATCAGCAGCAACAGCAGCAGTAGTAGTAGTAGTAGTTAACCGTCGCTTCTCGGTCGATGTGACGAAAGGAAAGTGAGAAAAGAAATTATCCGGCTTCGCTCGCTTGAGGGGGAATCCTTTGCCGGACTGACTGTTCCCATCAGTTTTGCCCTGTTCCGATTGAAACAGGTTCTACTGGACCGTTTGGCAAAGAATGGAAAGCTAAATAAATTGAAGCGATTAAGCGGCACTTAATACCCTGTTGTCAATATAACGGGAAGGTCGGGCGATGTTGGTTCGGTGGATTGCTGTACTCAGTGGGGATCGAATCGGAGAGATGTGTCCTCCTTTGAACCTTGGCAGAACCTACTGTCAGCGGCGGATTATTTAAGATAAGTTGGAAGGAAACATCTTAAGGGCAGATATCTTAATTGTGTTTCTGAGCTTAATATTAATTAAGCTGCTGTTACAACCGGATTAGACCACAGCTATTAAATTGTATGAGTTCAGTAAGGGCCAAGGCGAAGCGGTGAAGAATCAACAGACAAACAATTTACCTCACTGACCGGTCAAAATTATGCATCTCATCGAATGCCCAAGCAAACGCCCGCCACTAGAGCAAGGATCATAAGGCATCGGAAGAGAAAGCGTTTTCCCACGATACCATCAACTCTTTAGCCAACACAAAAGACCCTCAATAAAGCATTCAAATTTGATCATCCATCAACTGGCAACAATTACGATGCGGTTGGAGAGTGATACACGCAACGTAAAATGTGTGCGCTCACCTCGATCTGACCACATCTGCATTCGGGGGACGACCATCAACCATCAACCGGGGCAGGTTGTCACTTGACACATATTTACATTTCGTTTTCGAGCGATTTACATTTCCCATGTCTCCACAAGTCAAAATAAAACGATTTTTTCGCCTTTCTTCAACGTCGACGATGACTACGACGACGACTACAAATGCTGGTGACATCGGCGAGGAACGTTGCCATCAAAGAAAAATAAATTACCTCCCCCCACACGTTCCTCCTGCTACCTTTTGAATCGGTACACTGTGCACAAGATCGTCAATGGAAACAATTCTTCGGTTTCGGTTTTGGGTCATCGCTTGGGTTGGCAGAAAAATTGTATCATACTCTCATGCTTCAGCGGAAAACCGCAAAGTGTGTTTTTCACACTAACCAGGGCTCGCGCGCGCACATGGTGGTGGCACAGCAAGCAGGAAAACCAACCGCAAACGCAGCCCCATGATGTGACACAATAGCGATAATTTGAGAGTTTTGCCGGTTGGTGGTGCCGGTGGTACACGGTTGGTACGGCCATTCATCCGCCCATAAAGTACGTAACGATCGGTTTTGAGTCGTGAGTTTGTTGAGGAACTCAAACTCGCGCGCGTGATAATAAAGCAATTAATCGTGTCTGACCCCAGCCGCACTTTACGCCTTGTCAGAATGGGAAAAATTAAAATCGCATTAATAATAAAGGCTGCGTTATCAACGCCCCTCCCCTAGGCCGCCTGCAGTATCGTTCCGATTGAGTTGGCTGCGGTGCAAAATAGTTGTAGGTTGTTTTTTTATGGATACGGGTGCTATTTGATGTGCGCATCATGCTTATCCTGGCGTTTGTCGGTCGGGCTCGGGGCGTTATGAAAAATAAAAGCAGCAATGTGTTGTTGTAATTTCAATTAGTAACTGCTATAAAAATTTATTGTCTATCGATTGTTTTGTGCGGAAGTAATCGCCTAACGATTCAATCAGTAGAGGTTATATTGTTTACATAGCCATGCGATACAGAGCAATATTTTCTTAAATATAAATTGTTGCTACTGTTGAACCAGCTAACTACAAATTTATTCTTAAAATTGCACCCTTTTCATTGTATCACGTTCAAAAATTTGTCACCCCGTGGGCATGAATTCAGTATAATTCGTTACCAGTAGCTCGTTGCATTATATCTTCGTTTTTCTTCGTCAACAAAAGATTGCATGTTTCGGCTGTTTCCGTCGGAGGAAGTAATTATTTTAGCGTGTTACCAAACAGGCAGCTGGGATGATTTTTTGTGTGATCACATGCTTGTTTAACTTTGTATGGAATTCGATGTGTTTAAGACAGGTCACAAAATAGTATCAATATAAGCCTTTTGGTAATGTTTTACATTTATTAGAAAAGAAATGTATAGAACTCGCTCAAACTTTCAAGATTTTTTCCGAGGGCCGAGGCTTATATATCAATCGACTCAGCTCGACGATTTACTGTTTCTCCAGGTAAAGCCAAAGAGGGTATATGTCCTCTCGAAGCTACCCTTGATACTGCACCCCATCAAAGTAATTTTCGGTTCCAGTCTACCGTTGGACAACATACTTCCGACTCCGTAGCTGACTTCCACCTAGCTATCCGTGACTTATGAAGACACCACGACTGTTTCTCCAGGTAAATGCCAGGAATGTATATGTTCCTCCGAAGCTAGACATACAGATACTGCTTCCCTTCAAATGAATTCCCGTTCCCAGCTCAGAATATACTACCAGAACGTGAGAGGACTACGCACAAAGATCGATGAGCTGTTCGTAGCTGTACCCGACGCAGAGCACGATGTCATTATCCTGACAGAAACATGGCTGAACGACGAAATCAATTCCCTGCAGCTTTTTGGACCTAGATATACGGTCTATCGTAACGATCGTGACCCAGTCGTTTCTGGTAAAAAAAAGGGGCGGGGGTGTACTTATAGCTGTTTATAATCGGTTAGCGTCTAAACAAAAAAGTTTTAACAGAAACGGCGTAAAACAACTCTGGGTAAACCTTAATAGCCATGGTAATAACACATGCGTGGGCGTCGTATACCTCCCTCCGGACTCCGCAGATAACATAAACGTTATTCAGAACCATATTCAATCCGCACTTGACATTGCTAATTCGCTAGAACCCCAAGCTTCTCATTTGTTATTTGGAGATTACAACCAGCCTGGTTTTGTATGGAAAACGACTTCTTTCGGTTATGCTTACGCCGACCATTCTGACTCATCCCTTTCGAGATCTAGCGTTGCTTTACTAGACGGGATGTCATTACTCAACATGCTGCAAATGTGTACGATCACGAACAGACTAAATCGCACGTTAGATCTTCTGTTTGTAAATGAAGATGCATACATGTCTATCGTGTAGATGAGCCACTCGTTGAAATAGATTCGCACCACCCTCCCCTCTTAATTGAGCAGACCTGTCCTGGACAGGTTATTTTTGACGAGATTCTTGACGATTTGAAGTGTAACTTTTCAAAAACCGATTTTCCTGGACTCAACAACTCACTGCAAACGATTGACTGGGTGACTTTGCTTAATAACGCAACCGATGTAAATGACGCAGTAGAAAAGTTCTCATCCTGACCCAACTGTTTGAAATATATGTCCCAGCCCCGCGTCCTAAACCAAAACCACTTTGGTCCAATCGACGTCTCGGAGAACTTAAACGACTCAGGGCAGCCGCGCTTCGGCACTACACCAACCGACGAAATCCCAATACAAAGCTGGAATTCATATTTGCTAGCAACAATTACAAAGCTTATAACCGCTTCCTATACTCTCGGCATGGGCAATCTGACCTTGAGCGAAATCCCAAACGTTTCTGGTCTTTTGTAAATAAGAAGCGTAAAGAGAGTGGACTTCCTTCTAGTATGACTTTGGCAAATGACACTTCTAGCACGATTCGCGGTATCTGTAACCTGTTTGCAAAACATTTTTCGAGTGCATTTGAAACAGTTCCGACTACTCCAGAACAGGTCGAAATCGGACTACGAGATGTTCCCTGGGGTGTGATGGACCTATGTAACATCCATTTTACGGAGGAAGACATTGTTGCTGCTACTGATAAATTGAAATCTTCGACTTCGGCTGGTCCTGATGGGATTCCTGCCATTATTGTAAAAAGATGTGCGAGTGCCCTTTCCGCTCCCCTATAGCTGATTTTTAATATATCTTTGTCGCAAGGGACGTCGTTTCCTCTTTGTTGGAAAAAATCGGTTATGTTTCCTGTTTTTAAAAAAGGTGATAAGCAGGACATAGCAAATTATCGGGGCATAACCTCTCTCTGTGCGGGGTCCAAGTTATTTGAAATTCTAGTAAGCAATGTATTGTTCCGGGAAGCCAAAACATATATATCAACAGATCAACACGGGTTCTTCCCAGGTAGATCAACATCCACGAATTTAGCACAATTCACACTGCATTAAAAGTTTTGAATGCGGAGCACAAGTGGATACTATTTATACAGATCTCAAAGCAGCGTTCGATCGTGTTGATCACTCGCTCCTACCGGCGAAGATAGAAAGATTGGGTGCCTCACTCAACTTCACCAAGTGGCTTAAATCATACCTTGTAGGGCGTATCTTATCTGTCAAACTAGGAAATGTTGAGTCACATAACTTTATAAATTTATCAGGTGTGCCCCAGGGTAGTAATCTTGGACCCTTGCTGTTCTCCTTGTTCTTCAATGACGTTTGTAATGTCCTTCCACCAGGATGCAAACTTATCTATGCAGATGACCTTAAACTGTTGCTTATTGTACGATCTGAATTGGACTGCATTGAACTACAGCGACAACTAGATGAATTTTGTAACTGGTGTACTCGAAATCGGTTGACTATCAGTGTATCCAAATGCTCAGTAATTTCTTTCACGCGCAGAAAAAATCCAATTCTGTGGTGTTATACTATCTCAGGGAAACTACTGGATAGAGTGTCAGTTGTCAGGGACCTTGGTGTACAGCTGGATTCTAAATTGACGTTTAGAGATCACTATTCCCACATCATTGCGAAAGCCAACCGGAACCTTGGTTTCATCATTAGAATAGCCAAAGAGTTTACTGACCCATACTGCCTGAGAGCACTGTACTTCTCTCTTGTACGCTCCATCCCGGAAGCTTCAGCTGTCATTTGGTGCCCGTACACAAATGTCTGGATTACCAGAATTGAATCAATACAAGCTAGGTTTCTCCGATATGCCCTTAAAACCCTGCCATGGCGCAACCCGATAGAGTTGCCACCTTACATTGAACGCTGTCGCCTGCTCGACAGGGACCCTCTTTCAAAAAGGCGAAATATATCCAGAGCCGTGTTTGTAGGGAAAGTTCTAACTGGTGAAATAGATGCCCCAAATATATTTTCTCAGATTAATGTAAATGTGCCCGCTAGAAGTATAAGATCGTGGAATTTTTTAAGACTTGACTATCAAAGTACTGATTATGGACGGGATGAACCCATAAGGGCGATGTGTAGCGTATTTAATAATGTTTATGAATGTTTTGACTTCTCTGTATCAAGTGACGTTTTTAAAAATAGACTTAAACGGCTAACTTAGTGCATAAAATGTGATTTAGATAGGGATTTTAATTTGTTAGATGTACTATTAGTAACATATTGTAATGTAATGTAATGTGTAATATTGTTTAATGTGTATATGTGAAAAGATAATGAGGTTTTTACGCGCATTTGGAGGTTGTTTGATGGACTCCAAATGGGCTTTTCCTCATTCTATATTTCATGTAGACCACGTAGGTCAGATGAAAATAAAATAAATAAATAAATTTAGGGCAATGTCTGTGTGTGTATGTAACGGACAAACTCTCATTCGTGTTTCTCGGCAATAGCTGAACCGATCCTATCCAAACCAATTTTAAATGAAAGGCCTATCACCCAGACAGAACGCTATTAAATGGTTTTTGATTCTGATGTTTAGTTTCCAAGATATGAATGTTTGTAAATGCAAAAATCGCGTTTTTTGCAGTTTGAGGTTTGCTGCCGAAGTTTACAACGTGATTTTTAGGAAGCTTATACGAATACCTTTCGAACAAGCTATAGATTGTTGAAATCGGACTATTATCAAAAGAGATATCTAACATTAAATGCGGACGAAAGATTTTAATCATTTCCCATAGCCAGAAATAAGACCAAAAACATTCAATGTATTATTAGCGCCAAAACGGATAATTTTAGGTCAAGTATCTTCGTAGAATTTAAAGCATACAATATGCCCTTTCTTTTGGTATTGTGATTTTACTGAGTCCTGCCACTATCCCATGTAGTATGTGTTATCAAAAACATCACCAAGCATCAAGTTCTAAATGTTCTTAATCGATATAATACCCGAAGAAAGCGATAAGAGTTATAAGAAATGTATCATCACACTGTTAGGTGGATTAAAAGCGTTCTTTGAAACCTCTTCAACGGTGGCAAAACTGATTTGAGATTAGAGTTGTATTATCGCGTAAGACTCAAGCGTTTGCATGTTAACGGGTTTGATGAGCGAGTGTGTCGCATATGTCAATTCTTTTGTATAATCGTGTAACCTCTTGCATATACATGTGAACTGTATAATGTTCGTGCGAACCGTGGTTCAGAGCTACATGGCATTACCCGAGTTTATGATTTTATAAGTTCATTATTTGATAAGGATTCAAGTTCCGCCAACTCAGTAATTCTTGGTCAATATTTACGTAATTTATTATTGCGTTATCGGGATATTTTATTCACGTGATATTTATGGCATTTCCACAAGGAGTAACGTGACTCAAATTCATGATTTCAACTTAGATTGAAACTTAGTCACGATTTCCGTTATTTTTCTTAACGGTATCGGAATATTGTGTTCTTGAATTTACAATCAGATTTTCACACGAAGTGAACTCATGTCACGATTTTAGGAACTTACTTACGATTTCAGTAGTTTTTCTTCAAGTTCGCACTGTGTTCCAGTGCTGGCCATCAGATTTTCGCAGGAAGTAACGTTCACGCACGACCAAGCTCTACATCGCACAATATGTGCACTGGTTCGTGAATCCATGCAAAATATTTCGAGTTTTGCGTAATAATATGTCAACTTGTTCGTGAATCCACGAATAATAATGAAATAGCTAACGTGCGACTATAAACTAAATAAAGAAATATATGAACTAGTTCGTGAAATCTTGAACAAACTCTCCGAGTTTCGTTAAATAGTTCACGTGCGAACAGAAACTAAATAGAAAAATAACAAGCCTATTTTCATAAAGATAGGTGCTTCCATGGCAGTGCTAGAAGCTGATCAATTTTTACCTTCTAATGCTCAAAACAATTCTCCTAGAATAATTACAATAGTCCAATTACGTGGAAAACATACCCAACGACAGTCTAAATTGATAAGTTTTATCAGTTTTCAATAATATTGCACCATAACGAAGATATATGAAAAAATCATTTTCCGTCGTTAACGTAAACTGTCCCTGGCAGCACTGCTCCATCGGAATCCAATCAGACTAATTGCTATAACTTCAGTTCTAGAGCTGATCCTTGTAACTGTTAATACTCAAATTAAATACAATAATCACATTAATGATCCTTACTTGTTTTTGTGAGCAAATCTTGCCTGAATCAAAAGTTATAGCTGTTTAAAAACGTTGTTGTCCACAAACAACATGGGCATGAATGGGTTAATTGTATAATATGTGAACTAGTTCGTGAATCCTTGAATAATATTCCGAGTTACGTGAAATAGTTTACGTGCAACCATGTCCCAAATTGCATAATATGTAAAATAGTTCTTGAGCCCGTGAATAATAATCTGAATGAAATAGTTCACGTTCGACCATGAACAAAAATTGCATGAACGGCTGTATCATACAACTTTATGAAATATACTGTGAATCGAGAACTGGTGCATGAGAGAGAGATGGATCCATGAAAAATATTTCGAGTTTCGTGAAATAGTTCATGGACAAAATCGCGTCTTTGGTAATAACATAGCAGGAAACAGGATCGATATTCACGAAGGAAAGATAAGCTTCAGAAATATAGGCGTTACGGAAGAAAAATTGAACAAGAATGCATAAAAAGTAACTAAAATAACTAAAATATTACACAACTTTTGTTGCCATATATTACGGAAAGATACAGATAGAGGTTATGCTAAAAATTTGTGTTTAGCATCGATTTTTTTAACAAAATTTTAAAAATAGACAAAAAAAGAAATACGTTATTCATTTTCCTTTTTTTTCTTGCAAATACAAATTATGAACAGGGACCGTTCAAATACCACGTAGACCAAAAAACCTTAGTTTTTACCCTCTCCTCCCCCTCCGTGGACAAGCGTTGACAGTTCCTGTATCCCTACCCCCTTCCCACAATGTCCACGTAGACTTTTCCAATGCGTTTTTTGTTGATCTTATAAAAAGGGTTCCCAATTCGGGTAAAATACGGATACTTCCAATGTCTTGGACTGCATTGATAATGACCGCTCTCCATGGACAATTTCGTACCCCTACCCTTCCCTAAAATGTCCACGTACAGAAAGAACTGCTCTTGATAAAAAAGGAAATTATCCAAAGATTTTTTTTGTAAATGTAAATATAGGAATAATTTCACAAGATCCCATTTAAAACAAATAAATCTAATTTTTTTCAGGAGTTGTCCTACCGGAGCTGTAGAGCTAGGTTCTCGGAAGGGCTCCCCGTCAGAATCACATACTACAATTTGCAGACGAGACAGACGAATGGCGCCCACTAAAACAAACACTGCTTTAGCCCAATTGTAGCGGGCCGTGATTCTGAATGTGATATTCATTGCACGTTTAGGGTATGTGCGGGCGTACGGACTCGCGATCGCGTGTATCATCGCGAAGAGCTCGAGCATTTGTACGTTAACGTGTTCGATCGCGTGTACGTTTGTATGTCGCGTGTGCTAACGTGTATGTAACCTCGAGTGCATGAATTCTATTTCATAATCGTGTGCATTCCGCATATTCGCGTGTGTTCTTGGATAATCGCGCGCGGACCGTGAACCTAATACTTTATTTTTGGTGTACGGCTCAGATGCTAAAAGAAAGTGAAATCTTCCATATCACTACGAGTGCCCGGTGATGTCGCCATGGAACGTGTTGTCTAGTTGATATGAGCTTTAGTTTTTCATTGGTCCTATTGAATGTATGGACCTAAGTTATTAGGACAAAGAGTATTGGTTTCCAGGCGTGACCGATTCATGAGCATGCGAAAATGGATGTGGGTTCGCGTTTGAGACAGCGTTTGAAATTTCGTAAGTGCTAAAACGTTCTCCTTATTACAGGGGTGTTATTAAGTTTGCGCGATCGCGAACGTAGGTGTGTGTTGTTAATCGCGAAGGGCTTAAGCGTTCGTATGTTACCGTGTTTGTCTCGTGTGCACGCGTTCATGTGACTTCGCGTGTGCAAAAATGGATTTTGTAACTGTGTGGCCGCACGTTTACAAAATATATACGCGTGCGTACTTGGATGGTCATGCGGACCCTCATTCTGATAGTTAGTTTTTGGTGTACAATTCACATTCTGACAGGGAGTAAGTTACCCCATATCACTAGAGTCCTCGGCCATGTCGCCATGTGGTCCAGTGGATATGAGAGCTTTCTTTTTTTAAGTGATCCAATTGAAGGCATGGACCTAGTCTGCTGATATCATGGATAGAAACATCCGGAAGTGACCGATTCATGATCGTACGAGTGCGGGAGTTTTTAGGTTCACGCTTGAGACTGCGTTTGAAAATTTATAGAAGCTGAGACATTCACTTTATCACCGAGATGTTATCACGTTTACGAGATCGCGGGTGTAGGTGCCGGGGATGGTCGCGAAGGGCTCAAGCATTTGTATATTATCGTGTTTGTCACGTGTATGTGACTTCGCGTGTATAATTTTGATTTTATAATGATGTGTATTCTTGTTTGATCGCGCGCGGACCGTGAATCTGATGCTTAATTTTTAGTGTATGGTACAGGTGGTAGTCCGTTTCTCCATATCACTTGAGTTCCAGGTCATGTCACCATGGAACGTGTTGTTTAGTGAATATGAGCGTCACTTTTTTGATTGGTTCAACTGAAGGCATTAGTCCAGACTGGTAAAACTTTCGGACGTGACCGTTTCATGATCGCGCGAATGGTGGGTTAATGTTTGAGACCGCGTTTTGAAGTTTAAAGATGCCACGTTTACCTAACTACCGGGGAATTTTCATGTAGGCGAAATCGCGGGCGTGAGTATATGTGGATTATTGCAATTGCATGGTCGCGTTTGTGGCCAGGTTTGTGTTATCGCGAATGCCACGAACGTTTGTATGAGTATAGATAGCGTATAGTAGAGATATACTAATAAAATAATTCAAAACATGCCGAATAAAGAAAAAAATGCAAAGAGCTTGATTAGAAGTGTTTAAATTGAACAATACTATTTTGGTATACATAAATAATGAAAAAGCAAATTAGTAGATGTACAAAAGAAACAGACTAATGAAGTGGAATAGAAAAACACTGTAACATGCAATCAAACTCGTCTAAATGCAGCAAATGTTGTATATTCATCATTAACGACAGTTGCATGCTGTTAGACTTTCATCATGCTATGCTGGCCGGGAATGGATGACTCACGTGCGTCGGTAAATTCATTGTACCCTAATTTATCCAAGCCGAGTTTCCCGAATGAATAGAACCAAATGCTCAGATTGATCACCAGAAGTATTAGCCACTATTCTATTATATACGTCAGTTCTGCATCCATTTCCTGACCCAACTGTATCAAATGTTCAGACGAATACATACATAGATAGACATACGACTAGCACATAACAGTTGTACACTAGTACGAAAAACTACGATTACCACAAAGCGACAACTAATAGGTTTCTACTTATTCTACTTTATTAAATAAATTTAATTATTAAATTAATTTAATTAGTATATGCATGATGACGAAGTCGACTGATAAATGTACACACAATGATTCCCTCCGTGAGCCCCGTCCACGTATATCACCAATAGAACAATATTTGCAAACATGGCACACAGCAAAAGTCAATCTACGACGATCCGCCAGTCGGCCACGACACCGCGCATAGACCAGTGGTTTAGCGTTGGTATGCGCAAGTGCAGAGTATGAAGCAACATATAACATAAAAAAAGGCGCATAAGCCCTCTCGGTCTCCTCGATGCACCACTATCGAGGCGTAATGCAATACCCATCTTAAAGCAATTAATGCTTGATGATGTTTGCAATACCGTCAAACTCGTAAACCTTGGGGAGGTGTCTTTTCTCTTTGGGTTTTTGTTGAAAAAATATAAACAATTCAGGAAAATGGGTCTTTTTGCAATGTAAATTTTTATATATTTTTTTTTGTTTTTGTAGAAAATTACACATTTTTTTCAGTGCATATTTTTATGTGAAGATGTATTCATTCCCTATAACTCGTTCTGAGGAAGTTTTGCTGTACAAAATAGAGTAATCGACCAACATTTTTTTGGAAATTAGTGCACGTAGAAAGTCTAAGCCCTTTTGAAAAATTGCTCTTGTATCAAAATATTGCAATTGCCAGAAAAATCATGCAGATTCATAAACCGAACACAACCGAATAGACGATTGTCATATTTTGCGGTCGACCGGTTTCTCATGGAATCCCTCAATAGTTCTATTATAGTCGATTTCCCAAAAGAAATTCCACACTATGTCGTGGGCCGCAAAATATAGTTCCACCGATTGAGCTTAGAATATGAACAGTTGAAATGGAAACCAGTGGGTTGAGCAGAGCAAAGAAAAAAAAATCATGCAACCGTGACCCAATCTAATGTGCATTTTTTCAAATTTTTTCTAAAATCGGTGGCAAATTTCCTTTTTTCTAGCATGAGCTATTCGTTTTATACATTTTCTGTAATATATGTCTACAAAAAAGTGTGAAATATTTTAGTTACCCTACATCCACCAATTTTTTTCAAATAAATTTTGAAAAATAGTATAGATACAAAACAATAGATACGTTACTTATTTTTCTTGAAAACATAAATTATGAAAATCGGATGGAAATAACAGCTCTTGAAAAAAAAAGAAAATTGTCCAGCGATTTTTTTAAGTTAACTTTTGCAAATTTCTTAAATATATGTATAAGTTCACATGATCCCAGTTAAGAAAAATAAATCACATTCGATATTTATTAGGTCATATTTGTTTATTTCTATACTTCGACTGTTTTGTCAAATAATCGTATAGAAAGAGTGACATGCGTCCAAGTAACCCTTACGATGAAATAGGATTTAACCCAAAGTAATGCTCGGTTCCACGAATTCGACAAAGAACAATTTACTTCAATTCTACCCGGAAGATAATAAGACCTATTTCTGGTTGTATGCTAATCCCATCATAAAACCTTCTGAAGTCTAGATTTTACATTGAATTAGTTAACGCAGCAGGTAATGAATCATTTCAAAGCATCACGAAATGATCCCAAACATAGAACACAGAATAATTCTCCTACCATAATCAGATAGATTGCAAGCAAAACAACAAACCTTTTCCCCAAGTACTCCTAACTCTATCGCTCTTTCACCATCGGCTAGTTCTGTGTAGCTATCAGCTAGTGAAAAACGATGATTGATGATGGAAATTATTACTACATACTACCCCGCCTCTACCCCGCACCCACCAACGCAACGTTGATCGCTACGCTCTTTGGGTACGAGGATCGATCGCACCAAGGTGCAGAGTGCAGATTATGAACGTCGATTCGTGCGATTATTTTTTGCCAACGATCTGTCCGCGGAAAGATTGATAGAGACGGGAACTTTAATTGGACGAGAATGAAGCAAACCTAGACGAGAGAGCCAACATATATGTATGTATATGATCCATTGGTGATTAGACCTTTCAATGCACGCTCGCGTACTCGGTTAATGGTTGCGAAGCCGATGGTAAATGATCTGCTTTCACGAACGTTCGAAGAAATTCGAGATTGTAATTTAGACTAATATAAATTAATATTATCTCTCGCTTGTTGTAGCTCCAGGCCGTCTCGTAGCAAGAAGCAATACACAATCGGAGATATCAAAAATGGTATGATTGATTGGAGTCATTTTGAACTTTTCACACACGGTTTGTGATACGATTCTGAAATCCGTGGATATACAAATTGCGCGAGCCTTCATCAAGGCAGTCATCGACTGGGTGTGCACGGTGTAGCCCGCAGGGTTAATTGCGTCTAGATTCCATCGAGCAGCAAAGCACAATCAGCTCTGGCAGGCTTCGATATAAAATTCCACTCGGCAAATTGCTCTCCTCGATACCGACCGAAGTATGGAGGGGGAGGCAAGCTCCCCCCTGGTATGTCCCATAATTAATCTCGACGCCTTTGGTTTGGTGGCCTGTCTGGGCTGTCCTGGATAAGGTACGAATCATAGCCCCGTCTTCATCATCGACGAACAACTCTTTTCACATCAAAACATCGCATCGAGTGATAAATGCGTGCACTTGAAATCAAATCATCAATCAAGAGATGCGAAACTCTGAATGAATGAGCTCTTTGGATTGATGGTCTACCTGACCGTCTCCCCCACCCGCGTCCAGTGCCCAGTTCCCGGGAGGATGTTGATGAGAAATTATCGCACGATCGACTGTTGTTTTGATTCGTTTGGCGCCCAGGCACGTTGAACTATCCGATCGCGCCACTAGGACCGACCGACCAGACCAGGCCAGGTCATCACGACTATCCTGTAACGAACCTGCAACATTCGCCGTTCCAGTCTGACTGACCTGTTGATTAATCGCATGAACGAGCGCGCGCGTGTGAATGCTTGCAGCGTTCAGCACTACGCGGGAATTCAAATTAGACCACAAAAAATCTAAAACAATTTCCACGGTGTGGCGGGATAATGCTGCGATGCCCGCTACAACATGCTGCCCTTTGACACCAATTTACGACCGGTGAAAGGATTCAATTTGTCTAGGAGCTGCTGGCGGTGGTGCAGCAGCATCAGTCGCAGGCAGCGTTTAGTTGATTGTGCGCACGTGCTGCCAAGTCTGTCTCCCGTTGGGTCTTTTGGCAGGTGTAAGTTTGTTGCTCGCAGTACGATACAAATCCCTGGTACACGAAGCAGCATTGGACCGGATCGAAGGGCGAGGGTAAACTTTGAGTAAATTGTATTAAAAAAGGGTAAAAGTACGGCTTCGCATCCCATTCTGTGAGGAAGCCTTTGGGATATAAGACGGCATAGTATGACTATAAAAATGACTAAAACTAAAACAGTGTGTAATATTATTTTTTCTATTAAAAATTCAGTCAAGTTAAATGTTTGCATTTAAAAAACTGAACACTCCTCATTTTGTAGATATGTGCGTGTAGAATTATGTCTCTATTTTGGTTCTAATATTTGCACTTCAGTTATTAAAATGGCGTCCAAGCATTCAAATTTTGCTTGTGCATCGCGAAAATTCACACTACTTGCCGAGTTAACGTAGTCGTTAAAAGCAGTCAAACGCCACCAACGCAATAAAAAGTTCGGAAAACGCTTGTCGACAGCCAGGAAGCCTGGATCGGATTGAAATAGAATGTCGGAAACCGCAGCAACGACCAAGCGTGTTTCATGTAAAACCCCAATCTCTCCGTACGAAATGTCGCAAACGAATGGGTAGTCTACACCCATGCATAAATCTGAAAAAACGAGCCAGACTGTCGACTTTTAAGAAAGTAGTGAATACAAACGATGCTAACAAAGCTCAATTACTTGGTGTGACGAAACCTACGTCGTGGAAAATTTCAAAGCTTCCTAAGCAAAAGTTTAGAGTTCGCTAAGAAATATCTGGTTTGGCACGCTATCTGTACCCGTGACTTGAAAAGCGACATTTTCATTGCACCTGGGATACTCAACCAGGAAATTTACGTGAACGAGAGTCTGGGAAAACATTGACTAGCTTTGCTGAAGCCATACGATTGTTTCATATACTGGTTTAACTGGAGTTGGTATTCTGCTATTACGAAAAAGGATCATGGAGTGGCATGCCACAAACAACGTGCAACGTGGTACTCAAAGACAAGAACCCTCCAAACATGCCTGAGTTACACACAATCGAGAAATATTAGGTCATAGTCAAGTATAACCTGAAGAAGACCCAAAAACCAGATCAAGTCGTTCTCCCCAATAAAAGAGAACTGAAGGGATGGTGTAGTACATCCAAACTCATGTTCCGAGGTTTCTGAGACACATTCCAGTTGTAGAGTTTCAAGGTGCCTTCCAGGCGTGGCATAGGCATTTTCACTTTTGTGTCAATACATGAGGAGACCATATAAAAAATTAAATTATTTGTACCAATCAGATCAAAGAACCTTCTTTATCCCAGAAATTATGCATTACTTTCATTTCACCCTGTATCATCAATATTGATTGTTTTGATAAGATTTTTCATTGAGGTCTCCGTGTATATTTTGGTTTGTGGCAGGTGTTTTTTTTTCTTTTGTGTTTCCGTGCAAAACTTTCGGATGGATTGTTTAAAGTACTGACACGTGCGAGACTGATTGTCATAAGTACACAGCGTGATCTGAGCACAGGTTGAACCTGATTGCAGAGTTACAGAATTTCAATCGCATTCGCATCACTCAAACAGCCTAGTTCTAGTCAGGGTAAATCCTCCATTTATCATTTTAACCACTTTATTTCCATGCTGCTTATAAACAACAGGGGTTTTGGACAGTAATCATTTTTGTTTAAGGTGGATTTACGCACAAAAATAGGACTAGTAACTTGGACTATTACATTTAAATTGAGCGCTTACAATTATTAGTATTATCCGCAAAACAGAAGAATGTGTATAAAGTTAGCACTACAATTTACGAAAAGGTGAACCATGACACAGGATATAATTGTCGCTAAATTGTCGTAAATTAGTTGGGAAGGTAAAAAAAATGTCGCGCTTATTTTTTTCTTTTTTTTAAATCGGTATAGTAGTGTTAACTTTCCCGTGAAGTAAGCACTACCACTCACAAAATTTTGCACATTTGAATCACACCTACACATTTGTCGTAATTTGAAATATTGTGGAACAGATTGAATCATGATAATTTAATGTATAATCAGGAAATATAATATATAGTAATAATATAATATACATTTGTAGTAAATTAGCTGTGAATTTAAAAAAAAATGTCGCCAGTGTTTTAAAAAAATCGGTATAGTAGTGCTAGCATTCCCGTAAAGTAAGCACTACCACTCAAAAAACTGCATTTTTTTAATTTTGAACGCGTTAATCACACTTACACATTTGTAGTAAATTAGCTGCGAAGTAAAAAAATTGTTTTAAAAAAATCGGTACAGTAGTTCTAACTTTACAGCAATGTTAGCACTATCACTCATGAAAATTGCATTTTTTTAAGTTTTTAAAGTTTTGGATTTTTTAGTTTAGTGGAATCTTCGAATTTTAGGCTTTTGGAAAGCTGAAATTTTAGAATTTTGGTATTTGGGAATTTTGGATATTTAGAGTTATGGAATTTTGATGTTTTGAAATTTTTGAATCTTCGAATTTAGGAATGCTGGATTTTTAGAATTTTGGAATATTGGAACATTGGAATATTGGAGTTTTGCAATTTTTGAACTTTGGAATTTTGGAATATTGGAATATTAGAATACTGGAATATTGGAATATTGGATTATTGGAATATTGGCATATTGGCATATTGTAATATTGTAATATTGTAATATTGTAATATTGTAATATTGTAATATTGTAATATTGTAATATTGTAATATTGTAATATTGTAATATTGTAATATTGTAATATTGTAATATTGTAATATTGTAATATTGTAATATTGTAATATTGCAATATTGTAATATTGCAATATTGTAATATTGTAATATTGTAATATTGTAATATTGTAATATTGTAATATTGTAATATTGTAATATTGTAATATTGTAATATTGTAATATTGTAATATTGTAATATTGTAATATTGTAATATTGTAATATTGTAATATTGTAATATTGTAATATTGTAATATTGTAATATTGTAATATTGTAATATTGTAATATTGTAATATTGTAATATTGTAATATTGTAATATTGTAATATTGTAATATTGTAATATTGTAATACTGTAATATTGTAATATTGTAATATTGTAATATTGGAATATTGGAATATTGGAATATTGGAATATTGGAATATTGGAATATTGGAATATTGGAATATTGGAATATTGGAATATTGGAATATTGGAATATTGGAATATTGGAATATTGGAATATTGGAATATTGGAATATTGGAATATTGGAATATTGGAATATTGGAATATTGGAATATTGGAATATTGGAATATTGGAATATTGGAATATTGGAATATTGGAATATTGGAATATTGGAATATTGGAATATTGGAATATTGGAATATTGGAATATTGGAATATTGGAATATTGGAATATTGGAATATTGGAATATTGGAATATTGGAATATTGGAATATTGGAATATTGGAATATTGGAATATTGGAATATTGGAATATTGGAATATTGGAATATTGGAATATTGGAATATTGGAATATTGGAATATTGGAATATTGGAATATTGGAATATTGGAATATTGGAATATTGGAATATTGGAATATTGGAATATTGGAATATTGGAATATTGGAATATTGGAATATTGGAATATTGGAATATTGGAATATTGGAATATTGGAATATTGGAATATTGGAATATTGGAATATTGGAATATTGGAATATTGGAATATTGGAATATTGGAATATTGGAATATTGGAATATTGGAATATTGGAATATTGGAATATTGGAATATTGGAATATTGGAATATTGGAATATTGGAATATTCGAATATTGGAATATTGGAATTTTGGAATATTGGAATATTGGAATATTGGAATATTGGAATGTTGGAATATTGGAATATTGGAATATTGGAATATTGGAATATTGGAATATTGGAATATTGGAATATTGGAACATTGGAGTATTGGATTATTGGAATATTGGAATATTGGAATATTGGAATATTGGAATATTGGAATATTGGAATATTGGAATATTGGAATATTGGAATATTGGAATATTGGAATATTGGAATATTGGAATAGTGGAATATTGGAATATTAAAATATTGGAATATTGGAAATTTGGAATTTTGGAATATTGGAATATTAGAATATTGGAATATTGGATTATTGGAATATTGGCATATTGGCATATTGGCATATTGGCATACTGGAATATTGGAATATTGGAATATTGTAATATTGGAATATAGGAACATTGGAATATTGGAATATTGGAATATTGGAATATTGGAATATTGGAATATTGGAATATTGGAATATTGGAATATTGGAATATTGGAATATTGGAATATTGGAATATTGGAATATTGGAATATTGGAATATTGGAATATTGGAATATTGGAATATTGGAATATTGGAATATTGGAATATTGGAATATTGGAATATTGGAATATTGGAATATTGGAATATTGGAATATTGGAATATTGGAATATTGGAATATTGGAATATTGGAATATTGGAATATTGGAATATTGGGATATTGGAATATTGGAATATTGGAATATTGGAATATTGGAATATTGGAATATTGGAATATTGGAATATTGGAATATTGGAATATTGGAATATTGGAATATTGGAATATTGGAATATTGGAATATTGGAATATTGGAATATTGGAATATTGGAATATTGGAATATTGGAATATTGGAATATTGGAATATTGGAATATTGGAATATTGGAATATTGGAATATTTGAATATTTGAATATTGGAATATTGGAATATTGGAATATTGGAATATTGGAATATTGGAATATTGGAATATTGGAATATTGGAATATTGGAATATTGGAATATTGGAATATTGGAATATTGGAATATTGGAATATTGGAATATTGGAATATTGGAATATTGGAATATTGGAATATTGGAATATTGGAATATTGGAATATTGGAATATTGGAATATTGGAATATTGGAATATTGGAATATTGGAATATTGGAATATTGGAATAATGGAATATTGGAATATTGGAATATTGGAATATTGGAATATTGGAATATTGGAATATTGGAATATTGGAATATTGGAATATTGGAATATTGGAATATTGGAATATTGGAATATTGGAATATTGGAATATTGGAATATTGGAATATTGGAATATTGGAATATTGGAATATTGGAATATTGGAATATTGGAATATTGGAATATTGGAATATTGGAATATTGGAATATTGGAATATTGGAATATTGGAATATTGGAATATTGGAATATTGGAATATTGGAATATTGGAATATTGGAATATTGGAATATTGGAATATTGGAATATTGGAATATTGGAATATTGGAATATTGGAATATTGGAATATTGGAATATTGGAATATTGGAATATTGGAATATTGGAATATTGGAATATTGGAATATTGGAATACTGGAATATTGGAATACTGGAATATTGGAATATTGGAATATTGGAATATTGGAATATTGGAATATTGGAATATTGGAATATTGGAATATTGGAATATTGGAATATTCGAATATTGGAATATTGGAATATTGGAATACTGGAATATTGGAATATTGGAATATTGGAATATTGGAATATTGGAATATTGGAATATTGGAATATTGGAATATTGGAATATTGGAATATTGGAATATTGGAATATTTGAATATTGGAATATTGGAATATTGGAATATTGGAATATTGGAATATTGGAATATTGGAATATTGGAATATTGGAATATTGGAATATTGGAATATTGGAATATTGGAATATTGGAATATTGGAATATTGGAATATTGGAATATTGGAATATTGGAATATTGGAATATTGGAATATTGGAATATTGGAATATTGGAATATTGGAATATTGGAATAATGGAATATTGGAATATTGGAATATTGGAATATTGGAATATTGGAATATTGGAATATTGGAATATTGGAATATTGGAATATTGGAATATTGGAATATTGGAATATTGGAATATTGGAATATTGGAATATTGGAATATTGGAATATTGGAATATTGGAATATTGGAATATTGGAATATTGGAATATTGGAATATTGGAATATTGGAATATTGGAATATTGGAATATTGGAATATTGGAATATTGGAATATTGGAATATTGGAATGTTGGAATACTGGAATATTGGGATTTTGGGATTTTGAAGTATCAAAGTTTTGGAATTTTTGAATTCCAATACTGGAATACTGGAATACTGGAATACTGGAATTGGATATTGGAATTGTAGGATTTTGGAATGTCGGAATTTTAAAATTACGGAATCATGAAATTATGGAATCATGGAATTTTGGAATTTTAGGATCTTGGAATTGCGAAGTTTTGAAATTTCGGAATCATTGAACTTTTGATTTTTGGACTTCTGGAATTATAAAAAATTTTGGAAAATTTGAATATTGGGATTATGAAGTATCAAAGTTTTGGAATTTTTGAATTTTGGATTATTGGAATATTCAAATTTTGGAGATCTGGAATCTTGGAATTTTAAGATGGAGTGTTGGAATTTTAGAGTTATTGAATTTTGGAGTTTTGGAATCTTGAAGTTTCAAAGTTTTGGAATTTCGGGATTTTGGAATGTTGGAATTTTAGAATTTTGAAATTATTGAATTATGGAATTATTGAAGCATGGATTCATGGAATTTGGGATTTTGGAAGCTTGGAATTTTAAGATTTTTGAGTGTTGGAATTTTTGAGTTTTCGAATTTAAGAGTTGTGAATCCTTGAAGTTTCAAAGTTTTGGAATTTTAGGACCATGGAATGTTGAAATTTTTGAATTATTGAATTATGTTTAGGTGTTGTTACGACTGGATACGGGAATTTAACAGGTGTTTACGGCTGTCTCAGTCAGTAAAATTTAGGCAAACGATTGGTTTATAAATTGCCAGACGTTTCATCCGTTTTTGATGGCTATTTTCAAGGAAAATTTAAGTTAATCGTTTTTGTTGTATTGTTGATTGCCAAAAACCATTTAGTAGCGCAACGGGTCATGGAATTTCGAAGTTTCGGTATTTTGGAATTTAATATTGAAATTTTAGAGTTTTAGAATTATAAAGTCTCTATGTTTTGTAATTTTGGAGTTTTGGAATTTTGCAATGTCGAAATTTTAGATTTTTGGAATTCTAGAATTTTGAAATTTTCGAATTATGGAAATTTAGACGATATGATTATGAATTCTATATATTAATAGAAAGAAAAAGGTAAGTTACATTCATTACGTTAGGAGTTCCTACTACGTAACACTCCATGGGCAGAACGCACACATTTCTCTATTCCACAGTACGACTCTACTGCTACAATTGCGACTATATTTTCAAATACTGCAAGGCAAGAGGATGCATTTTAGGTATTATTGTCATCGAAGTCATATTGCATTCACCATTAACAACATAACACTGTATGGGAACTGGTAAAGGCCATCAGAGTACCCGATTGGAACGACTTGAACAGGGAGAGTGCAACTGCCAACTTCCTGTCATTAATAATTCGTGCACAACGCGCGGGCTATTCTCCTCACTCCAGTTATTTTCCAAAGGGATTTATCTAACCCGAAAAAGAGGCGAATGATCCTTAAGTTAAATCTCTATAAATATGTAAATAATTAACCACATTCAATTGACTGTAGACCGAGTTATCGATAAAATAATAGGCTATTTTATCGATAACTCGGTCTTCAGTCAATTCCAACATATGAGTAAGATAAGAAACCATCTATCCTGCTATTATCGGTAGCACTACACATTTTTTATGATTTTTCCATTTATTCAAATGTAACCCAAAACCCAATACAATACTAGAACTCGAGCCCTCGCGGTTTTGGACTTATGTCAACTTGCGCTGCTGGTACTGCACAAATTTCCGGGAAAGTATCCCCATAAATTCAAACTTTTACGTACCCAAAAACACGCCTCAATTCCTAAATTTCAACTAATGCCTTCCGACATTCGACACGACATTTGGTACCGGCTGCGGCCAGGGGACAGACGAGACCACCTTGCCAGCAGTCGCCGCAATAGTCATGGTTCCTTTGGCGAGAATTGTGCGCGGGTGTTTTTCGCGTTCTACGGTGCTTAATTTCTCGCGCGAAGCCCCAAACCAAACCAAACCGACTTCTTCGACCGCCATGCGTTCCCTTAAATTTAATATAATTTATTCGTGCATTTATTACCTCCGCTCATCTCTTTTGCACCGAGTACTACTGCTGTTGCTTTGTGTGCTCCACTGCACACGTACAGCTATGTATGTGGCAGGTATGTGCGCAAATGCACATTTTTTTTATGTTCTGATGAATACTTCTTCGAAAGTGCTAAAACATGACCAGCAACAAACAGCGACGGCGGCGGATGACTTCCCGGACTTTGGGGCGAAAAGTCATCAAATTTCAGGTTGGGAAAATTGGAGAAACGGGGCCTCACTCAATGCGCGCGTGTAGTAATTTTCGTATAAATTTTATAATTTTATGGATTTTCAACTTGGCCGCTTTTCTGTGTGATGAATGAAGTGCCTGCTGCCGCCACCGTCGTCGTTACTTCCACCACCACAACCACCGCTATTGCACCGAATCACAATCGCGCACTTGCCAATATTGCTTCGGCACTTCGTCGTCGCGTCGGTCCTGGTCGGGTCCGGGAAGAATCGTAAAACAAAACTTTGGAAGGCGGTGCAAAAATTCTTCAAAGGTTACGAGGGGCAGCTCGTAAGAGCATATGCTCTGGGTTATGGTTTAATGCTGCTGCTGCTGTCGCTGCCACCACGGAGTGATGGCTCAGACGTGCCGTCTACGCGATTTTCCGTACAGGGGAAGTTATTTGGTGAGCGAAAGAAGAGGGAAGAGAGGGATAGAGAGAGAAAAAAAAGGTTGACTGCAAAAGCGGACGCGCTTTTTACGATGGCTGCCTCTTTATGAATTATCTTCATAAATTTAATTATACGTTTTATCAAAACAATGTTGTAAAGGAATGTAAATCTTTGCGGACAACGCAGGGGATGTACTTTGAAGTCGATGACGGGGATAATTTTACAAGAATGCTATAGATGGTGAACCATTATCTGGTGGAAGTTTGACAATACGTTCATATTCATAGATAAGACAATACTCCATGTCGACGCTTTGTTTCGATTATTTTTAATCCGATGTTTGAAACACACACGAAACAAACGAGCGTATTGTTTAAATTTATTACGGCGATATCCGTAAAAGCGATCGCATAATACGGTCTCCATTAGTTTGCTTATTGCACAACGCTTGATTAATATGACGAAAATCTACGGTCTCAAGTCACCGCCTTGCGGAAGCTCAGATAACGTTGAAGAACAGAATTCCAAACAAAAGCCTCGCTAAAACAAATCAGAACGCGAAAATGGTCTCGAATTCGTGATTGAAAGCGATAAGATAACGCTGATCCATTCCACTTTCATATGCTATGCATGGATCTAATGTTTGTATTTGTACTATGTTACGCAACTCGCAATGTAGGATATTATTCGTGGCTTCATTTTTGTTCTGTGATCAGGTGCACAATTCACAGCAAAGTGACCATGATTTAGGAGGTACGTGCTCCAATGGACGATCATTTTGAATTACAGATTATTTCACACTCGTTCACCATTTCAACCCATTTTTGTTATCATACTACACGGAAAAAAATTGTTCCCAAGATCGTGAATAGTGCCATGAATTCTGGAACAATCACGTTTTTTCGAATCAATCACGAAAACAGGACCATGACCAAAAATCATGGCTTTTATAATTATGTTCAATTTCCCATCAGTAACGCCCGCATAACGCTTTCATTAGTGGAAATATTTGATTTTGTTTTGTGAACTTCAGTCACGGTTTCCGCCAAGAAGTAATTCACAACTTTATGAACATTATTCATAAAACCAAAGGTTGACTCATGATTTTTTTCATAGTTATAGGAACAATAGTTCACAAAATCAAAATATTCTGGCTATTTTTTCGTGAACTATTTCACGAATTTCGGAATTTTACTCATGAATCCATTCAATCCTCGTGAACTAATTAATGATCCCTCATATATTAGATATAAATCATGCATTTGTGACCTGGTTTATGATTCCTAATATATTAGTTACGATCCAATATCCATGCTCGTAAAATAATTCACGAAATCATGAAATATTATTAATGTATTCGTGAACTGGTTCATGACACCACGTTTAATAATCACAACTTATCATTCGTTTTCGCGAAAAAGTTCACGAAATCATAAAATATTATTCACAACATGAACACAAATCACACAACTAGTGACCAAAATATTTGAAATCGTGACCAAGATCCTGAAATCATGAACATTAATTGATCTATTCATGACCAAAAAATCACGATAACATGAACAGAAGTTACAAAACTCGCGACTAAGATCCTGAAATCATGAACACGAAGCACTCTACTCATGACTAAAATATCACGATAACGTGAATGGAATTTACGAACATCGCGACTAAGATCTTGAAATTATGAACTTTAATCCCGCTAACGTCATGAGAATTCACAATAATCGCGAATAAGCTCTTGAAATCATGAACAACGTCTGTGCATTCCCGAATCATGAACAAGAATCACAACAAAAACTAAATATGTCCAGGGAACAACAACAGTAACCCAACCAACCATTCTAATGTAACGCCATGTATATATTCGGGGCGAACTGGTTTTGGGATAACACAAATAGTTTCCTTAATACGAGGTTTATTATTCATAATTTAGGAACTTGGTCACGGTTTTCGTAAATCGTTCAGTTCACAAAATCGTGACCTTTTGTTCATGAATTTATGAACAGATTTTTTCCGTGTAGAGCTTAAAACAAAACAAAGATAGCAATAACAATAAAGTATCAAGTATTAAATTTTATTTAGTGGTGAATTCGAAAGTTTTCCTTGTAATTTAACAACCATCAGTGTGGCCAATTCTGCTTGAAGGCAGATCAGTACCAGATTTGGTTCGCCACAATTCACTAAGTAGCCCATTGATTTATTCGGTTGCATTAGCCACGTCTATATTAGGATTACAGATTATAGTTTACATACAAAAGAATGAACATCGACGCAGGATCGATACGCATTGCGATAGCTGATATTTGCGAGAAACCGAAGATGTCAGAAAGATCCCAGATTCCACAGTTGTTCACATAAGCTAAAAATGGCACATATATGGTTTCCCAGCAATGGTAGGCTATGCAAAACAGAAATCGCCTGGCACCACGATATTTTGTATACGATCAAACAACGTGCTGGAGGTCTTGCTATAGACGCATACATTCGCTCAGTAAACCCGATACGATGAAAATAAACGTCGAACGTTTAGTGATTGGGCATCAGTCTAGAGACCATGCTAGTGAAATCCTGACTTCCAACCATTTCATCCATGGTTTCGTCTCTACCATTGGGACAATGGAATGTTGCCACTGACCTAGCATCTCATGATTTCATGAGGCTTACCAATTCTTAAGTATTCTCTGTCATCTGCTAAATTGGATATGAAAAACTCAATAAACGCGGTAGATCAGTCGTAAATAACACTATGCTTTTTATTTTTGATTTTAGAGGTTTTAACCTTAAGGTTATTCTCTTAAGAAAATTCTCTAACCCTATATACGGAGTTGGGAATCGAACCTGGATCACCTGCGTACAAGACAATCTAATTACTAACTACGTTATGCCCGTCCCCATCTTAGATAGAAAGTCTGCACTAGAGATGGTCGGGTTCGGGTTTTTGGACGCGAAACCCGGGCCCGACCCGAACCCGACAGGTTTTGGGTCGAGTTCGGGTTCTATAAATTTAAACTTCTCGGGTTCGGGTCGGGTTTCGGGTTTTCAAATTTGATCGGGTGCGAGTTTATGAAATTTTGAACTTTCGGGCTCGGGTTGGGTTTTGAACAAAACAACCCAACCATTTCATGACACTGTTTGCGTCTATACACAAAACGCAGTCTTCTTTGTAGTAGTGAATTATACTTCGTGATACGAATGTATGACGCACATAACCGTACCAAATGTTAGCACCTCTGAATCACTAGAATTTGTCGTATTTTCTGGTGCTCAAATATTGTATTTTTTCATTCTCGCATAAAATTCCGTCTCTTCAGATTCACAAACTGCCTGAATTATTTAATTTTTTAAACGAACATTCACGAAAGAGCATTCAACAATACGTGATTCACATCTAAAATCGCTTTGCGATTTATTTTCATGATAATTATTAATAAACCAAGTCAACAGGAATTTATCGGAAAATATTGGTTCAACTTTCTATACTGCCTATGATCGCATATCAGTCCCATAAAGATAGGAAATTCCATAGAAAACGGGACAAATATGCGATCATGGGTAGTATAACGGAATATAAATTTCGATAGGTACTTTAAAACCGATACTTAGGCCGCGGCGACTTTTTCTTTACGTAAACGGTTTTGTGGGGTACATTCGTACCCCAGAACTAAAATCGCTCCAATATGTCTAATTTTATTAAATTTATAATTAAATTGGATAGTTTTATTCTAAAATCATGCGTGTAAAGTAACCTGTTTAAAAATATTCGTGTTTTGGCTATTTAATTATGTAATATTTCATTTTGCATGAAACAAGTCTTTAAAATACGTCAAAATTCGCTTATTTCTTCATATTGCTATAACTCCGGTAGTTTCAAATCGATTTTGACCATTTATACGACGTTGTAAAGCTTATTAAATTTGCTTTTGAATTTTTTTTTCAAAAACTGGTCAAAAAGTATATTTATCCTGATGCTTTTTTTTGAAAACCAAACGCCAATACCAATGTTAAAAATACAGCAATATGCAGTAACGGAGATGAAACAGAAAGGCGTCGAAGAAACAGGTGCATTGTACGTGTATATAAAGTATATTCCAGAGCCTGGGCTGCTGAGGATAACGAATCGAATAATGCGTCTTGCATACTATATACAAATCATATTCACGAATGTGCTTTGACTCTTTCTAGCAAAGTATAGTGCTTTGTTATATCAAGATACTATTATTCGGCAGAGTTGGAACTTATACAATTTTACACAAGTTTCTCGCTTACTATGTATCGATATTTTGCTTTTAAAAAAAGAAGTAATATTTTTTTAATTATGTGAACATGACAAAACACTGACGCAAACGGTTTTGTGGGGTACATTTGTACCCCAAACAAACTTTTAGCGAGCACTGTTAAGTTGGTCAAATGAAGCAAATAGGTAGTACCTGCTTTAACGGAAGTTTAATAATCAAATTGGTTTATGATAAAGATTGCTTGCAATTAAAATAAACTGTAACGGAGAAATAAGGATTTGAACTCACAAATTTGGTGGTACATTGGTGTCATTATGGCGGCTCAAATTTAAAAAGGGCACATTATTTTTTTAAAAGCAGATAGTTTAGGCCAAATTTATTTTCTAGAGACTGTCTTTGTTCCATCAGACCTAAACCTAGCTTCACCTCCGCCAGGTTTCGTTGTTCATGACACTCATAAGGTGATGGTATAATAGCACCACTATCAAATCAGTGGTACATATATGAAACAAGCACTTTCGGTCAGATTGTTCCCGGGCTGAGCTGTTGCATGATCCGGATTCCTTCATGAAAATACATGAATTTCCACGAACTTAAGGAATTGATCGCAAAAATTTTGTGTGTTCTGTTGAAGCCATTAACGGTTTTTAAAAGTTTGGAGTCGTTCCGAGAGCTCCATTGGAGATGTCGAAGCATCTCTATTGGCGCGCTTACCGTATAATTCGAAGCATAAAATAACCTAGATACCCAATCATAGATCGTCCTAACGCTAATGATGGGACATCAAGAACACGTCAGAAAATTTTTTTATTGATACCCTTCGATACAGGTTTGATCGTTCCAACCAGTAACGTGGGTGACGTCATGTAAACTGTCGAATACGAATTGCCAATTGCCATAGCTTAATTTAATACATGTAACAAATTATACAAAACTGCCTTGCGGGAATGGTTTCTGGTTAAATTTTTTTAAAAAAATGGTTAAATACGACGGGCAAGGTTGTTGGAAACTGTGATCATTAAGATTACTGTTTCCCCATGAGTTAGCCGCCGATGTAACTTAATTTCCGGTTAAGATATCGACGATTTATAAGTTTCTCAGAACATTACAAATTCGACGTTCAATAATAGTAAATATAAATGCGTATTCTACTCGGCAGTGATTTGTTTTGCCGTATGCAGATACAACTCAATGCGTATGGTGCTACTTCAGATTCGAGTGATTAGATGAGCCTAGGGTCCAGCTCGGGTGCCTAGAATTAAAAAACTTCGAGATCTTTGGTTGATTCTTCGTATTAACATTTGGATCGGGCTTCTCAAATTTTAAATTTTTGGGCTCGGGTTCGGTTTTCAAATTTTAAAATTCTCGAGTCGGGTCGGGTTCGGGTTTTACAAAATTTTCATTCTGGGGTACGAATCGAGTTCGGGTTTTTAAATTTTATTATTTCGGGCTCGGGTCGGGTTAGGGTTTTTAAATTTTCATGCTCTCGGGTTCGGGTCGGGTTTGGATTCGAAAAAATTGAAACCCGACCATCTCTAGTCTGTACACACATTTTCTGGAATTTGAAAATCATATTCTGATCAAGTGATATGATTTCCCCGCTAAAGCAATCGGAGATTCTAGTATAGGGGAGCCCGGGGCTAGTTAGCGGTTGGGGTAAGTTGGCGGAATCCCTTTTTCTTTGTTTCTATTAGACATATAGCGAGGCCTCTTCTTGTGTACTTCAAGTTATATAAAATCCGTTATCCAATGTGTTTTTGTTGCAAAACGATTTGTTTTGTGGAAGTTGTGGGTGATATTGTGTTTTCGAGCATACCAAGTAAATTTTCTAAATTTAAAATGCTTTGTGTTATTTAGGGTGATTTTCAATCTATTTCCCGAATGATTATATTTTTCGATAGCGCATGAAAAGAGCTTTCAGTATCCGTATAGATATTAAATCTATCCTCAAAAAGTTATTTTTTAAATAGTTTCTAATAAAATATGTTGGTGGGGTAAGTTGGCGGTACTGCACGCGGGGCAAGTTGGCGGTACTATTTACAATGCAAAAAAGTCAACAAATATTTTTATTTCTGGAATTCACTCCAAAGTAAGAAAATCTTTTTCTTGTGTATCTCGCCAATGTAGGAGATATTTATTCCGGCCAATTGCATGAAGATTGTCGAAAATTTGCTTTTGAATAGGGAGTACTAGTCAAAATCAAAATGCCGGGGTATTGAAACTGAAATATAATAGCAAATGTCGGTTAATATACAGTTTTCTCAAAAAGACATTCAGCACGTTCCAAAAGGACCCTTGAAGTAATTCCATCTTCATTTGATTGCTTAGTTTTTGGCGTATCCTCACATACCGCCAACTTACCCCGGGGCCGCGTTACATATTTTTGTCTCTAAAAATGGAGACAATGCATCAAACACTTTTCAAAAAATCAGAGATATTGCCAACAGTCTGCTCTTTCATGCCACGTGTTTTATTTTGCAAGATCTACCTATATCAAAGCGGTATAAATTGAAAACTGAAAACACCGCCAACTAGCCCCGGTCTCCCCTACTCTTAGAAAAAAAAGCAGGGAGTTGCTATCGAACTCCCACGAATAAAGAGCCTAAATTGTTAGACTGTTAGTGAAGATTCAATAATGGTCTGTGGGCAGATGATGAAATAATGGTATCCATGCTGA
This sequence comes from Topomyia yanbarensis, assembly GCF_030247195.1. Taxonomy (NCBI): domain Eukaryota; kingdom Metazoa; phylum Arthropoda; class Insecta; order Diptera; family Culicidae; genus Topomyia; species Topomyia yanbarensis. The sequence goes on along the minus strand of NC_080672.1, from coordinate 372,648,946 downwards.
GGGCGGCATTCTGAACTGCAGCTAATTCTGTCAGATACACGAAAGCAGGATCGGTGATATTATGAATATGAGTTTTTCTACTTTTTGATACGTGACGTGTCTATAAAGAACATTTTCTTACATGCAACGAATTCGTATTTATATTTCTGGAAAAAATGCTAGAATTCCCTACGAATGAAAGTAATCCGAAGTTCAACAATTCTACTCTTGCATCGTTGCGTCGAAGAACAAGAACGATCGGCCGATACGAACTGTGGTAGGAGGCTGATTTTTCTTGTTCACGGATAGCAATCTTTGATACGTATATCCTGTCACGTCTTCTTCAATATATTTGAATGGTGAAGTCGGGAATGATTTGCAAGCAATCTGCAACTTGTTTGGTTCTATATTTTCAAGTGTCTTCGTCGATAAGACTCTGTCCTCGCAGCGGATAGATATGGTTGCTAGTAGCGTGGTGAGTGAGATTTTCGTGGATCACTTAAATATTATATCAGCAGAATCCAAACACCGTCCTCTCCTGGGCCAGATGGTGTCTCCTCTGTAATTTAAAAAGGCCAGTTTGATGCAACCACAACTTTTTAAATTATTACAGGATAACCATATTTTTCGAAAATCACCCTTCATCCATCTAGTCCGCAACAAAGGACATAAGTAGTACATCAACAATTACCTTGAAGTGAATGCTCTCTGTGCCGTTTTTAAATTCTTCGAGTTAGTCGTGATGGATGGCATTCCAGCTATTCCTTGGTCATTTTAAATGATGTGAAGTATCAAGTGAAAGGGACACGGTTGCAGATTGCAGACGACCTTAAGAGCCAGCTTTTCAAAAGTAGGCGCCTCTTTGTTCTAGAGGTCGTATTTTTTTTATTTCGTTTATTTGACACGGCTCATAGCGATAGCTTAACAGAGCCGTGGATCTTTTATGTGTTTACAATATGTAAAAAATAAAAATAAAACAAATATTATTGATTGTCCGTTGGATCTCGTGCGCGCAACTTTTTATTGCGAGCGGAGACCTTGTTTCGCGGCTCGCCTACTGCGTCATGGGGACCGATTAATTCTCTCCTGTCCTCCACATCAAGGTCATCATCGTTAAAAGTGCCTTGGTGCTCGCGACCAGATGTTCTTTCCTGCTTCTTGCACTTACGGGTGACCAATGTAAATCCGTCGTCATTGCTATTATCTTCATCACCGATGTTGCTTACAGTGGTTTCTGGGGTGCTGGATGCTGCTTTGGCAGTTGTCAATATGGACTGAACAGCTGCCACAAATTTGGCAACCGTTTGTGGTTCAGGTATTGGTATTGAAAACTCTTTTTTGGGTTGGTTTACCGTGGATTCGTTGGCAATCGGTAGAGATGCATTCTCCTCTGTATCTTCCGCGCAAGGTTGTCCGTGGTGTGCTGTTTGATTACAATACTTGCACGTGGGAGTTTGCCCCTCATGGGTGCATAACGTAGTTTGATTAATAGTAGCTTCGTGGGTTTTGAGTTTTATAGTCAAGTGGGAGGGGATAGGTTTTCCGATCCGCATCCTCACCACAAGAACACCGTTAGGTGTACCCGGGAAGAAATTTCTCCACGTATCACGTGTAACTGATTCTACTTCGCCGTATTGCGACATGTATTTTGCGATTAGATCAGGAGGGGTACGTGGTGATAGGTCATGTAACTTTACATCTACATAGTCTTTTTCTATATACACGGGAATCTTAATTCCAACTTTATCACTTTGAGCCACGTGCTTTAAGTTGTTCTGCAAAACGAAACGTTCGGCTTGTGCTAACGTGTTGAATGATATGAGTACGACATTACGAAGATGATGATACTGTAGATACATAACCTCCTTGAGCTTAAACTGCATCTTCACCTTCAGCACTTCACGAAAACTCAATCTTATTGAACAGAATTTAAAGTCAACGACCGCTGCGTTGGGTCGGAGCAGAGATTTTTCGTCAACTTTACTCATGATGGCAAGAATAAATTAAAAATTTCCTTTGTTCTCGAGACAATGCACACTAGATCGAGAGGTTGCTAGTTTTTGTTCACTTGGTTCGATTGTACGTCTGACTTGGGCAGAAGTAGAAAGTAGACTGACGATAGAGCTCGATATGCTCCGATTTAGATGAAAATTTCAGCGTTTGTTTGTTGTTGTAATAACTTTTTGGGGTTTCTTGAAATTCGCGAAATATTATTTTTTTTTCAGAACCTTCGTATTATCAAAATATATATTTTATTCGGGGTTTCTTTTCAACCACGGTTTCATTAAACGTTCCATCACTTTCAGATTTCTCGGATTTGCCACTGGGTGTATTATAGCCACACATGTTGTGGAAAAATATTGATCACTTTATTTCTTTGTATTTCCACGTATTCTTCTGGAGGTTTAAAATAGAAAACTCGTCGATGTTTCCCTTGATAAACCATCGATAAACCGACGCCAATAACAGCATGAACATTAGTTCTCTCTTTGTCTCATCACGGGTAGTAAAGATCTAAAATAAAATTGCATACTATGATCTTATTAGACAACTTTATTTCCGTTTCAATGGCATGGGATTAAAAGTATTAGTATTGAAATTCGATAATATTTCGATAATAATGATTATAAAGAATCGAATTTGCATAGTGGCAGGCATTTGGCTCACAAACAAACGCCAAAAACAAGATTCGAACACAAATAGTGCCTCCGTTTCAGGAACTAGCGTCAAATCGTGACTAGTTTTTTTCCTGGTGGAGGGAGGACACTTTGCCACTTCGACCACTATTCAGGCTATCTTTCATAGCTAAGTTTAGTCCTGGCTCTAAGTTTGCTTCGGATAGTGATGAAACGAAGTAGCAGAGTAGCATTGAACATGGCAAGAACAACATTACAGATTTGCGCAGAATTGGAGCTTCCAGTAACCATACGTCATGTACAACCAGCTTTGTCAAGCAGTGAGTACATGGAGAAATGTAAGCATTAAATCCTCAACCATGTCTTGGTATTGCTCGCAAGTGATGTTTACATTGTCAGCAGAATCACTTTGGAGAAAATTGGACCCAGCATGCCATTAGTGAATTAATGCAGCTAATGGCGCAAAGTTTGCTTGACAGAGAGGTAATTTTTTGTTGAGCATTCCGATATTTGAAGACGTTATTGAAGCAAATATTTTTGGAATTATTGTAGAGAAAATAATTGCGATTAGATAAAGTGATAAAAACACCCTGTATTACGATACACCATTTAAAACTAACCAAAACATGTTTTTTTAATCAAAGTAGAAGTTTTTTAAGGAGCATTACTCGGGATCTATACCACAGTGAAAAAGTTGCGCAGTACTTACGAAAATGGGAAACAATTCAAGAACGGGTTGAAGATTGTTGGAAGCTGTTGTCTTCGAAAACCTTATTTCCTCCATGCAATCAATGCTGTTCTATCGGATTCAACGTAGCACAGTTTAAACTACTCGTAGCATGATGAAACTTTTAACATTGAAGAAAGACCGAAAATTTTTTCTACTATTAGCATATTTTGAAACATACCCCATCAACGTGTCACATAAACGTATCCAAGTAAGAACCTTTCCAGCCTCCAATGGTTTGGAGCAAAACGCACTTGTCTGTACACAATACAATAAATGCTTGAAACCTACGTCGACTGAAAATTTCCATTCTGATCACCTTTCCTCTCTAGTGGCTACTCGTCCCCTATCTACCTACCTTCGAAGTAGTACTCGAAGTAGATCAGCGATGGGACGAGATGGGCCAAGTTTTTAATTCCCACGATCGAATCCCGTCCCGATTTCCATCGAAAGCTGTGTACCACATCGGAATAAGAGGAGATATTGAGTGAGAGACAGAGAGAGAGGCACTTCTAAATGGCGGTTCCCACTCTACGGCAGGGATTGATTTGCAATTTTGATTACTTTGCCCGCAAACGATCAATTGGCCTATGGCTGTACATAAGCACAGTACTAGTGCTGCTGCTGCTGCCAAGTGGCCATCGATGATGGATTCGAGCGATGAGAAGAGAAGAAGAAAAAAAAGAGTAGCAAAAAGAGAGGGGGGCCTAGTAGTAATCAAGCCGAAAATCTTTCGTTTCTGATGCAGGAAAGTACCACTCGGCTATCAGACACTTCTCGACAAGGGGTTTTTAACTCAGGATGGACCGAGCGAAAGATCCAGGTACCAAACATGGTCCGGTTTCACGGGAGCGAACAATTAAGTGATGATGTTTGCAGAAAACCACCGGCCCGTTGTTGGCTTCCCTCGGCTGGAGTGGGCCAGATATAAACGTACTGGATTGGAAATTAGAGTCAATGGGGTAACAGTTTTCAGTATTCATAAATGTGTACTTGGATGTGTATGTGCCCTCTTGGCTGATTGTTGTAATAATTGGTGAGAGTCGTTGAAGTATTTGGTGGTAAATGTCAATGGGATTGGGCACTTTTTGGGCTTTAAATGCAAATCTTTCCGATTCCATTTTGACTTAACAAAGTGACTCAGACAATCCTCCCAATCAACTCGTATTTACTTCCATCAGATAATTATAGTGATTAAGTTCCTTCGATTATGCCATTGTCCCTTCGATTACCAACAAACACGTTTGATGTATATGTGCAGCTAAAGATACGTGTTAATTAAAATGTTAATCCCCCTCGAAATCTCAATAGAACTTGAAATCGGCAAACAAATCCAAACAATGTGTAATATAATGCGGTCACCCTCCGGAATAAAAGCCACAAAGGGACTCAATTAGGGCACATCTTGAGCACCGAAACCACCAAACCATTCAGCCGATCCGGTAGTCGTCCTGGCGGCGCGTAGCGGCAGGGGAAACAATCTTGTTGAACAAATCTTTTCACAGCATTCGGCATGATAAATGCTCCGGAATGTAGGTCTATTCTTCTCTGCCCGAACACAAAAGACCACCGGAGAAAAATCCCCGACCGAAGATATCCTTTTCAGTCTTCCTGCTTGCTTGCGCGCACCCATTCATGTGTTGGACGACGAACCGAAAGTGGCAATACCTGTGCGGTGCGTGTTGACTTGTTGCACGTGCCCCCTGTCGAATGTTTATAGATGTTTTGGTTTGGCCTCCTGTTGCCATCGTACTTTCACGGTAGACCGAGATCGGATGAAGAATAGACGATAAAAAACACTACATCAGGCTTTGTGTTTTGTACGCACGGGGACCGACCGACAGACGACTCCCAAAAGGAGGGGTGAGAAATGAGAACGCTGCAGGCTAGCAACGAAGCAGGGATAAAAAAACGACCTCCCGAAACTTCCCAGACTAGCGGATGAGGCTGCTGCTGCCGTTGCTGCTGCTGCCGTTGCTGCTCCTGCTACAACACCACCCGGTCACGGTTCAACTCGAACCTTTTCGACGACTCCAGATTAGAGGTGTAATAATCCGTCATTATTTTGTTTGGGTTGCTTCAGGCTTCACACGGACTCCGGCGGTTGGCTTCGGCCGAAATCAATTTCAGCCACAGATATTAATCTAAATCTAGGTTGCTTTCATGCATGAATCCGGCGAGCTACTCGCTCACAGCCTTAACAAGACTTTTAATTAATGATCTTTTGCATCATTTTCCCGCACTCCCCTCCCGGGAATCGTCGTTTGCAGTGGATTAACCCAGGGTAATCTATCTCTCTCCCGATGATCGGGAGGATACGCCGGAAGGGGTGAAGAAGAAATAGAAATAAAAAAAATGGGAATCGCAAAAGACAACCGACGGGTGGCGGGTGGAGAGCGTGCTTTCTAAGAGGCCCGGCACTGCGCCACCACCACCACTAATAACGACGGTTGCCGGTCCCGGGGAGTAACTGATATGTATAATTTCTAATGATGGTTGTTGATTGGGCATCAATCACGATACGCTTTGGTCTAGGTTAATTATCCGGCGGAATCGATTGGATTTCACCGAGGCATTATCGGGGCCATCGCGGTTAATTACGGTTCGGTCTGCGTTGTTGCTGCGTTTCTGAGACAATTGGTTGGGATGTGTTTTGAAAAAAAAACCAAAACATTCGGAGCGTTTTGGAGCTCTCACAGATAACTCGCTGTCCTATTGCCAGTAATTTACTTTTTGCGGGCCACTATGCAGGACTAGGAGTTCGCTCAGAAACACAAATAATGTTTTTGTTTCTGGAGCTAGCGTCAATCCGGTACAAAGTTAGTGTCGTATTCTGATGAGAGGAACTCGAAACGCCTCTTCAAGAACTGATTTAATTAAATTCTGATGTCGTATTTAGTAACTTATGTTTTAGCGACATTCAGTTAGCAAAGGGCTGGAAGATATGAAATATATTTTTTATTATTAGGAGGAGCCATTCCCCTCAAATTAGAAAAGTTGGATTTTAATGTCAGTAACTGACAGTAACTCGCTGTCTGTTAGACGATGTATCCAAAGTAACACCAAATTGGCGTCAGTTAGACGCTAAATCCAAACAGCAGTCTTCCCATGAACATCGACAAATTTGCACCCGTGCACAATATTTCGTGCACGCTTTCAACCTTAAACATGCCTTGCCTTTGTGTACAGGTTCGCATCGAACACCGAACCCAAGCGAACGATGTGCAAACTTAGGTTTAAACACCGTGTACGTACACCGTGTGTGTACATAAGAATGGCACACACAAAACAGTATGAGTCAATGCTAGTGATGATGGGTAAGAGAAAGAGAAAACTAGTATCAAAAACCTGTGTTTACGAACACCGCGTACGTACATGGGGTTCGGTTGTGCAGACGAACATGTGCTCGTGTTTTGGTACGCATTAGCGCGTTCGAGTTCACACAACATGCGCGAACGCCCAAAGTAATCGGCTGATACCGAGTCATGTCCCGGTTAGCCAAGCACCGAAGCTCTGTTTCGCTGACGAGTGCAGGAAACGAACTGTCTTTTGACATGAGATCCAAACGCCTGCGAGTATGCAACCTTTCTTTTTCCCCAAATAAAACCATTGGATTAACCAATTTGCGCATAAGGGAACAAGGCCTAACTTTAAAAAGTTAGATTTTAATTTTTCGCGTTCCACTCGTCAGTAACTGACGCCAACTTGGTTTAGGTTTTTTTTTCTTCTAGTTCTGGTAATTTTCCGTCGGCCTATTTCCGCTACGAGGTCAAACACCGACGTCAGGTGACGACTACCACTATCTGGACTAGATATCCACCCATCAACTCATGGATCGGGGACCATCGGCTTTACTTCCCTTCCGAAGGAAGGCGTGAGACCCTGAGATTTTTCTCACCTCAGAAAAATTTCAAAGACCTTCGACTAGGATTGAACCCAGACCAACTGGGGTGAGTGGCGTTCACGCTTACCACCCAACCATCGGCGCCATCATGGTTTAAGTTTTGATACATCGTCTAACTGACAGCAAGTTGGTGTTAGTTACTGACGAGTGCAACATGAAATATTAAAATCCAACTCTCCAAGTTAGGTCTTGTGCCCTTACGCGCATTTTTTGTCCTTTGGGAAAAAGACAGGTTGCACATTCTCCGCAAGCTAGAGCAAAGAGGTGAGGGAACAACATTTAGAAAAGCGTGGATTATATGAGCAACCTTAGAGTTTCCCAACTGCTTACATACCTATCTTCTACCGTAGGCGTCAGGATGTCCTTGTTCTACGGCATACCCAAATAGTGTAAACTAGTAGCCTGGTTAGTAGCTAGAAGGTTCAGAAACAATTTTTTTTCCGAGGGTTATCCTACTGGAGCTGTAGAGTTAGGTTTTCGGAAGGGCTCTCCGTCAGAATCACTCGCTACAATAGCATACGAGACGGGAAATGTCACTCACTAAAACACTGTTTAATGTTAATTGCAGTGGGCCGTGATTTTGAATGTGATATTCATTGTACGGTTCAGATATGTGCGTGGCCATTCACATATTCGTGTGTGTTCCAGGATGGTCATGCGGACCGTCATTCTGATATTTACTTTTCGGTGTACGGTTCAGATACTGATAGGGAGGTTTCAGATACTGATAGGGAGTGAATTAGCCCATATCACTAGAGTGATATGTCGCCACGTGTTGTATAGTGGATATGAGAACTTTCTTTTTTTAATTGGTCGAATTTGTCATGTAACTAGACTTCTGGTACCGAGAACAGAGACTTCCGAAAGGGACCGATTCAGGATAGCGCGAGCGCGCGAGTTTGTAGGTTCACACTTGAGACCGCGTTTGAAAATTTAGCAATGCTGAGACATTCACTTTATCACCGGGATGTTATCATGTTTGCGAGATCGCGGATAATCGCGAAGGGCTCAAGCATATTTATGTTAACTTGTTTGTCGCGTGTATGTGACTTCGGATGTAAAAAATTCATTTTTTGTTTGTCGTAATGGAACGTGTTGTTTAGTTGATATGACATCGCTGTTGTGCTATCTTATGACAAACGCCATTTTGGGTTAAACTGAGTTAGATATGCCACATTACTTGTTTGAAAAATCTCCACAAAGTGGCGTTTTCGGAATTTTGAAATTCTACTTGGTTACTTAGATATTGCGAGAAACGTAATGAGAAATTATGAGTTTTTTGCTTAAAATCACTGTATCTAGGGAATTGCTCAAGTTATATTGAAGTTTTAGATGTTTTTATGTGTGAAAATGTCTGAGGAACACAATGGCATAAACATTTTCAAAAGAAAATTACACGATTTGTGAGAAAAACACAGTTTTAGTTTTAAATTGGAAATAAAGGATGTTTGGCAACACTGTAAACAACAATAACAATTTTTTCAAGATTCCCTGACTCATTTCCTTCAAAATGCATTTCACCGATGGTTTATAGACCATATGAACGCAAAGATATGAATAAAAGTTAAAAATTGATGATTTTTTTTCTATGGAAAATTTTCTATGCACGATTATGACTCGTCATACAATTTTTGTCATCAATTCACGCCTATGTCACGTGTGAGTGCGACTTTTGATTACATTCATAGTAAAAACTCGCAACATAGTCAACCGACCTGCGTAATATTTGAGTGATTAATGCAGAATGGATAGAAGCATCAATTGTCTTCTTTGGATTGTTTATAGCATTTACAAGTCTCAAGATATTCAATCTCAAATTTTAAAAATCGTTTTTCTCGAAATGTGCTAAATAGCGCTTGTCACAAGATAGCACAGCAGCGACGATGAGTGTTATTTTTTGTTTGCTCCCCCTAAAGGCATTGGACTTCTGCTGCTAGAGCCGAGGATAGGGACATCTGGACGAAACCGATTCATGATTGCGCGAGCACGGGCGTTTGTACGTTCCCTTCTGAGACCGCATTTGTGAATTTATAAGTACTAAAACGTGCACTTAGTCACCGGGGTGTTATCCTGTTCTCGAGATCGCGGGCGTAGATGTGCGTAGATGATCGCGAACGACTCGAGCAATTGTATTTTAAACGTGACGTGTATGTAACTTCGCGTGTATAAATTATTTTTTATAGCCATATTAGCACATTCGCGTGAATGATCACGCGCGGAGCGTGAATCTGATACTTAATTTGTAATGTATGGTTCAGTTGCTAGAAGAGAAGGATTTCAACCATTTCACCAGACTTCAGAGCTGGTATAAAGTGTGAAAAAACGCAAAACATAAAAAGGACTATAAGCCCTCTCGGTCTCCTCGATGCACCACTAGCTAGGCTTAAAGGCTCTTAAACCGGTTGACGGTCAGAAGTTCTTTTAAACTGATGAACAAATATGCTTGCTGATGTTTGCAATACCGTCAAACCCGTCAACCTAGGAGAGGGGTGGTGATATTAAGGATATCTGTAACAATTTTCAATTTCATGCAACTCTGTACAAGGTCATGAAATTTTTACGAGAATTGTTTCACAAAATTTGGAATATTATTTGTTAGATCATTTCTGTTTTAAGCACTTTGTCATGAAATATATAGTCATGTCCAGACGCTAGCGCTTTCAGAACTTCAAACATCGTTATTCGTTTGATTTAATTTGATTCGATTTCAGTTTGATGTCTGGACAGAAAACGAAAACTGCATTGAGCACCAAAATACATTATAGTGCCAGAAATCGTGTTCGTGGCATAGTTCACAAATCAAGACACCGCGAATCGGTGACACTTTTGGTGATCAAGTTCATATTATCGCATTACTCTGAATAAAAAATTCCAAGTAACCAAAAAATAATATAATATAAATAATATAAAAATATATAATATAAAAAATAATATAGTCATGGACATGACTCACATTACTACTCGTTTCAAATTCGAAAGTAAGCTCAGGAATAAAATATTACGATAACGTGAATAGAAATTACGAAAATGGTGATCAAGATCCTCAAATCATGTACATAAATCACACTACTCGTAACTGAAATATCACAAATCGTGACTAAGATTCTGAAATCATGAACACGAATCACTTTACTCGCAACTAAAATATCACGATAACGTGAATAAAAATTACAAAAATCAACAACAACAGACAGCAAGCTCATGAATAAAATATCATATAATGAGAAAGTACGAAAATCACGACTAAGCTCTTGGAATCATGAACATCAACATGTTAACTGATGGCTCATTTAGTTGATGTAGTAATACAAACCAGTGTATTATGAACAAGAATCATAACTAAAACAGTGAACAGTGTCATTTTAAACAATCGTCCAATAAACAATAAAAACATGCCGAGGGGTGAGAATGGCGTAGTTGATAAATCGATTGCCTTGTACGCAGCTCATCTGGGTTCGATCCCCGCACATCCAGAGTTAGAGATTTTTTGATAGAGGTTTCCCTAACCCGAAAAAGAGGCAAATGACCCAAGGTTAAAACCTCTAAAATCAAAAGTAAAAAAAACATACAAGAGAACCCAAAAGTTCGAGTAAAAAGTTCGCGTGAAAGCAAACAGCATCGACTTTACTATGATGCGTATCGGCGTATCTATTAGTTTTCACACGATGAACTTAATGCTGCAACCAGCAGCACCATTTTAGTCGCTTTCCATGATTGCCGATGTATGTCCATGTCAGTGTACAAACTATTCGACGAAACAGCGAAGAGACATCACGGAGAGCGACTAAAATGGGACGACTAGTTGCATTGGTAAGTCAGTAAGGTGGGATTATTGTTTCGATTTATTCTCTACAGTGTCTCTCGTTCTGGACGACTGGAGCGTACTACAGGATCAAGTAGATGTAGAATCTTCCGTTGCCGTTTATAATCGATATAACTGCTTAAGTGCGTTAAAAAATCCGAGCCAAAATATCATCCTCCCAGGACGCCTTCTTGATCTACAGCCATGCTACGGAATTTGAAACGTACCCGTGCTAAATCTCTGCGTGCGTACACAATTCGACGATGTCCTATTCTCAAGTGCTTTTTCGCCAGTTATGAGTACCGCAGTTACAATAAATTGGTGCATAAGGGATATGTGAACCGCATCCAGTAAAACTTACGACGAAATCCGAAGGTCTTCTGGTCTTTTGTTATTACGAAGAGAAAGGAAAAGGGTCTTCCGTCTAGGATGGTCTATAATGGTGAAGCAGCGACTACACAACTACTTCTCGTATATCTTCACGACTGATGTGCCATCTATTATCGAGCTCGAAAACGCTGGCCCTAATGTTCCCATTGATGTGGTGGATATGAATGTACTCACCATTTCAGAACAGTCAGTTCTCTCGGCAATACGGAAAACTAAACCGTCTTATGTCCCAGGACAAAGTACCAAGCCTTTAGCTGTTCTGAAAAAGTATTTTTAGCGATCCAATGGCTCACCTTTTCAATGTGTCACGCCAGCAGCGAAAATTTCCTGATGAGGTTTCCAGGGAATCATTTAACTAATTTTCCACAGATAAAATATCCAGAAAACTCCAGATGGATACGGTCTACACAGATCTTAACCCATTCATGTCCATGTTGTTTGTGGACAACGTTTTTAAACAACTATAACTTTTGACTTTTGACTATTGCCTTTCATTTGAGTATTAACAGTTACAAGAATCAGCTCTAGAACTGAAATTATTGCAATTAGTCTGATTGGATTCCGATGAAGCAGTGCTGCAAGAGACAGTTTACGTTAACTGAAAATGAATTTTTCATACATCTTCGTTATGTTGCAATATTATTGAAAACTGATAAAACCTATCAATTTAGACTGTCTTTGGCTACGTTTTCCACGCAATTGGACTGTAGTAAATATTTTAGGAGAATTGTATTGAGCATTGGAAGGTAAAAATTGAGCAGCTTCTAGCACTGCGAAGAAAGCACCTATCTTTATGAAAAGAGGCTTTTCGTGTTGCCCACCGTTTTCAAGGAAAATAGTTTTGAAACCCTACATGCACTAGAAAAAAGTTGAGCATGAAAGGGTTAAAGCTAGAAAAAAATTTGGGCATGAAAGGGTTAAAGCTTTCGACACAGTTAACCACGAGATACTGCTAGCAAAGTTTGATAAGCTAGGATGTACCGCAAGTTTCTGCCACTGACTTAAATCCTACGTTGTACAACGCAAGGTCGTTGTTCAAATTAGTGCCAACGTGTCTGAATCCTTTTCTAATAACTCCGGAGTTCCTCAAGGTAGTACACTAGGTTCACTACTATTTTCATTGTTCGTTAATGACGCGGTCTTCGTTCTAATACGTGGAGGCAAACTTTTTTTTCGCCTTGATAACTTGAAAATATTTCTTTTTATAAGAAATGAGCCGATTGCCGTGAACTACAGTGTCTCATTAATACATTTTACAACTGATGTCCATGTTGACCTTTGCGAAATGTTTTATCATCAGTCATCAATTTTCATCATTCAAAGGACATGTTTTATTTCAACTACAATATAGCAGGAACTCAGCAGCAAGGCGTTGACTACGTACAAGATCTAGGCGTTATTCTTGGTGGAAGGCCAACTTATAGCAATTACTTATCAGCGACTATTGACAAAGCAAATCGACGATCTTTTGTGTTTCAAGACTTTATATTGCTCTCTGTTGGATTGCGCAAACCCTAAAGATAATTTGTATTGGACACTAAATAAATATCGACAGGGTATTTTTAGAATATGTTATAAAAGTGCAATAAAATACTAAAATGCTTTCCTTTTGATTACTAAACCCTTTTACTGCAGCAAACCCATCCCAAAATAAAGCGTCCGGATTCTAACTGCGACAATCTGTAGCAAATCGAACGAATTCCTGATTCCTGACGAATCATGGAGAAGATTCGAACTCCGCAACGAACAAAAAGAGATGGACACAAAAAACCGCTTTAATATTAATAACTAAAACAAAGCGAACGACTGATGCGACGACGACGACGCCGGTGTAACTCCTTTGTGAAAGAAGAAGGGGCCCCACACAGTCCTCGGGAAGTCCGCCGTCGACAGTCCGCGCAAACGTAAAACGCGAATGAACACACGAAGAAACATATAAATTTATTAAGCACTTTATATACAGCCACGTATAGAAGGGGCGTGTCAAATTCAAATCAATCTACGTTCATCGTTTATAACCCATCCATCCGTCCATCCAGCGGAACCAGCCAGCCAGCCAACTAGCCGCAGTCAGTTCAATCCCGCGAATACCTGCGCGCGGTATCTTGAGGGAACCTCGATGATGGGGATAGGGATGGTTCGAGCGGTTAAGGGCTATGTACTGGTCGGTTTTAAAGGTACAGTGCAGAATAAGAACGATTATCGTGGCTAGCAGCGATGACGGTCCACCGATCCGGTCTCACAGTACTGTCCTGAGAGCGGTGGCGACATCGCAGAATGTCTATTTGCCTCTCGCTTTATCACGAGTTGGCCAATGGAGTTTAGAATTGAAATTTACAGCTACAATGCGTGAAACTGGAAATGGAATGCAACATGTTCAGAAATTATAAATGAAATAGAACCTAATCAAATTAAATAAATACGGATCACTATACTCCAAGTGACCGGCAAAAATTCAAACATGTCATCAAACTCCACGGATTTGAATTAATTTTAGAGGAATTATTGAATGTGTAATAACCCCTGTTTTAGGGTTTACACTTCGGTTTCGTTTTGATGAATGGACAAAAACGCTTTTTACTGTTTACTTATATTTTCAATTAGGTTTAAAAGTAATCCGAGAAAGATTTTTAAGAACAATATTGGAGCAATTCTTGAAATATGTACCACATTTCGTCGGTCGTGCTACCAAATATTTTATTTTAACTCGAAAAAGGTAAAGCTTATTTTTTGCTTTTTGAGTATATTTTGGATTTAGAACTTATAATTTAATGGAGATTATAAGATCTGATCCCACATTTTATTTTGTTGGGATTTCAAACATTTTTTTAGAATCAATAACAATTTTAGTATGAACATTTCAGTTTATCACACAAAAGCTGTACGAGCTCGAGTTATGATCAATTATGGTGAGATGTATTTCGATGAAACGTAAAAATAGACTTTGAACAATTCGTAAACGTAAAAATGGAGCGTAAACAATTTCAAAGCAGATAGGGGATAACTTTAAATTCGCTCGAAAGTTGATGATTCGGCAAGTCATTTGCAGCTACGGAAGGAAAATAAAAAAATGTGGTAAAATAACCAACACGATTCATCTGATTAGAGAAGTTAGAAATTTTTTCTCGTTTCTTCCTGAAGATCGATAGAGCCGGTTTTATACATTATTTCCCCTCGGAGAAATATTATTTTGTACAGCCAAATTCTAAATACGGTTAAACTAGTTTGTTTGGTATAAAGATTGACATAGTTTTAAAATTATTGACTTTTTGGAACAGATACCCAATCTATCTTTTGTGACGGCGCCGGTGGTTGAGTGGTAAGCGTGACCGCCACTCATTCCAATTTGCCTGAGTTCAATTCCAGCCGAGGTCGTTGAGATTTTTCTGAGGTGAAAAAATCTGTGGTCACGTCTTCCTTCGGAAGGGAAGTAAAGCCGTTGGTCCCCGGTCTATGTGTTTGGTAGATCGACATCTAGTCCAGATAGTGAAGTCACCTTTCTGGCGTCGGTAAAGAAGAAGTGATCCAACTTCTATATTCTTACTAACAAAAATATCCTACTCCTGTGATACTTGTGGAGTGCGCAGTAGTATATACGGCCTCTAGCAAAAGCAAGTATCGGACTAACCATTCCTTCCCTTTCCTTCCGCGATCTACGTTCGGGCCTGGCCGGCGCCGGTATTGATGAATACTTTAGGATTACCAGGAGTTGCACATTGAAAGATGTTTCGCTACTCCCAAGCACAATTATCTACTTATTCTCTGTGCAACTTCAGCTAGTCCAGATCGATAACGGAGTAGCAGCCAGGGGTGGTCGCACAAGCTCAAGCTCAGATAACCAATCTATCTTTTGTGTTGTCAAAGTTGGGTTATTTATGAAAACAATTGCGCTATATGTAGTAGTAATAACATATTAGTAGGAAAAGCGTGTAGCCAGCTATTGTCACAAATTGCACAATAAAATTCAAATACGTATTTCATTTATCTCTCGTTATCTACGATATACTTAAAAACGATTTCGAAGACCTCTTGTTTTTGAAATACTTGAACTGATTCGTCGGTTCCACCAATTGAGATGATTTCGGGAAATTAATTATGCATTTTGCGAAGCATAGCATGTGCTCATTCGTGCCATGCCTAGAAATAATCGATCTTAGCATTGCTGCTCTATCTCACGCCAAGCTAAACGGAACTCATCAGTTAACTATTCAACCGCACACGTCACAATAGGTACAGCCATTCAAGTGAACTGTACGTGATCCATTGAATTCCCCTTACAACGGAGCGAGTGACCTATTGCATGACACAAAATACCACAAGAAAAACTATTACCACCTATGATGTAGCCGAATGCTTCCGTAATGCATTCATCGCATAAAAAATCATTATTAGATTCGATACGACCGGTATGCATCCCTTCAATTCGGATGCAATTCATCGAGAATGGCTTTCTCTCACTTCAAATGTGACTGATAAACCGGAACCAGCTGGAAAATCAACCTCGGCTAATGCTAATTCAACAGACCAGAGGGTCGAGGAAAGGCACGCTGCAAACCGCTGATGTTCAGCTTGTTCAGAGCAGGAAAACTAATCAACCGTTGGCGTTACGGTGAATAAGATTCCGAAAGTTCGACGATCGCAACTGTTTATCTCATTGGAGCTCCACAGTTGAAGATCGGAATGTGACGTAGGGCAGTTAGATCATAAATCTCTCATAGGATGAGACGTTAACTCGAAGAATATTGCCGGTTCCAATTCTCACTATCGCTCGATCAAAGCTACCAAATTGTTATTTGAAAACAAAAACTCTGTTCGTAAAATACACAGGATATGTTTTTGGTGCTCAGGACCGACCAACTGAACGATCCAATCATCGAGTATTGATAAATATCGCTCCAAATTCTTTGTAATCGACGTCCACCATTATCGCAACTGTAAACGAGAGTGGATCGAAAACCCAAAATTGTCGGGAGGCGCACGCAATAGTTTTAAGGACATTGCGTTATTCCATGCATGGTCCAGCTGGTGCAGGACTTAATGTCGGGAGATCATGGACAACGCCCTACGTTCGCTCAATGGGCCTCTGGGGATGTTGGCCTAGGATCCGCTTGTATACAGCGAAATTTCGTTAACGAACGAAACTGATTTCTGGCTTAAAGGGTTTTTTAACAAACAAAATTTCCGTTTCTGGGGCCAGAACAATACTCACGAGGTTCCTGACAGCGTTGCGAAGCGAACGGGAAGTACTCCCTAGTAACAATTGAGGTTTTATGAAGCTTTTGAAGCCCTTCTCAAAACATAGAATGCACTTGTAGTATGCTATAAAACCAGAATTGCTACTTGGGCTAAAGCCCCTTTTGTTCGCGGGCGTGTACGAATAGTACGCTTGTGCATCTTGTGTGTAACCTCGTAAGCAGGGAATACCTTAAGGAGCACAGGCGAGTGTGGATGCTCTCGCAATTTCGCGTGGTCGAGAAGGGGTTTTTTCAAGCCAACAAACGAGAATAGTACCAGTGTGGTCTGTGGTGAGGAGTACACGCTTGTAGCATCATAGTTTCCAGTTTTTTTTTAACACGGCAGGAATCTACATAACGGTCAACAAACTGTGCAGGTACAGTATCATGATGTATCGATATTTTTTCCAGAACATAGAAGGCATGGATCCTAGAGTGTTTTGATTCAAACATGTTGAAGCTATGGTCCATACAGCGACTGCTTCAATTTATTAGAAACTGTATTTAGCGTTTCCATTGGCCACCAAGGAGATGCGATCTTACGCCGCCTGATTATTTTATATGGTTAATGTTGAGCGGCTATACGTTTTATTTTAATATCTGTAATGCTCTAAAACACCCAGTAGAATGTAGCGTCGTGTACGGGATGGGTAGGACCTATGAATATCGAAGGTTCTGATTCAGATTCGTTGCTGTATTTGGGGCCTAGGTCAAGGGCTGATTCATGTCCGGGTGGAGACGGTTAAATTTCGTGAACTATTGCCGATGCAAAATCTACCCATGGTTCGGGGACGCTTCGTTCAGACCTAGTTAGCGGGAGAGGTACTCTCCGTACACGCGAATCGTGTTTTCTTAATCGAACATGTACAATTCAACATCCAAATTTTACTCAAATTGTCTAAAAACGATCAGAAAACGACACGTTTGTGTGGCATTTCGACATCCAATTTTATCGATAGCCTTTCACTGGATGAAAAGGTCGTGTATCGTACGATTATTCCGTGTAGCAGAGGTTGGTCTGTTGTTGAGAAATCTAATCGATCCCCATTTGGTATGTAGCATCAAAACGTTTGTTCGTATTTGTCACTGGCCTAACCTCGTTTAATTTGTATCATTTATAGCAGAAGACATACCTGAAAAGATAAAGAAAAGATGGCATGAGTAGGGGCATAATAATTGATGAAACTAAATAAAAAACTATCAGCATTGTCTCAAATTAGAATGAAAATAATCGTGAAAGATTGCCAACTCTAGCGAATTATTTTTTTATGTCGATTTTAGAGGTTTTAATCTTAAGGTCATTCGCCTCTTCGGGTTAGAAAAATCTCTTACGAAAAATTTCTAACCCTATGTGAGGGGTCGGGACTCGAATCCAGGTGCGCTGCGTACAAGGCAATCGATTTACCAACTACGCCACGCCCACCCCTCAATTATTATTTCTATCGTGCATACTTTTCTATTTTAATACCCTTAGTTAAATATAAAAATCTAAAATTTAAGTAGTAAAATCGAAATAAGCTGGTCTGTAACAGTTCGAATATTTCCTAAGCACCAATTGTAACTTCCAAAATATTCGTCTTACGCCGGTACCTGTTCATTACTGCAGTAAATATGTAAACAAGAGCACATCACAGATACAAACAAGAGCACACGATTAATAAGCTAACACTCGGGCATCTGCTGACTAAACATAACTACATGGGATACATATTTAGTAATTTAATGGTATGTAATGTCCTGTACACTAAGAATCGGCTACGAAGTCTGTCGAAGAAGAAGGTTAAAGTCCGCTACGGAATGTAGTACCACAGCTTTGCTTTGCTTTCGGATTGCGTTTCGAATTCATCTCATCAGTATCCGGCACTGCCTTGGCACCAGATCAATGCTTAAGGGAGTAGTCTGTTTTACAAGATCGTATCTACTTTTTGTATTGCTAAGAGTAAGATGAAGCAAATCCGACCGTTGGGTAAACCCGACCCCCTTCTGTTATCGAAAATAGGAAGCACTACGCGAACTAATATCAATGTTGTCGTGTAGAACATCGAAAATAATCATAATGGTAGTATGACAGCATTTTATTAGTCTACATTGAGATGCTCAAACGACAATAAGTATGTTTTTACAACTTTTGATTTGATTTTTATGCATCAATGACTACAGGATATTTCTGATTGCTAAAGTGATAGCATAAAAAATGTAAGTGGATTTAAATTCTTTGATTAGTCCAACTTTTTTCATAATTTTTTTAATTGCATCGTAATGAAAAATGACGCGATGGGGCAAATCCGACCTCTAAATGATGGGGTAAATCCTTTTTTTGCTAATAAAATGATTATTTATCAAATTGAAGTATATTTTTATTGTTATTATTAATTATTTTTTGCACAATGGTTCATAATTACAAACGAAAGACACATGATGTGATGAATATAGTATCCGTCGAGCAATTGCTCCGATGCAAATGGGAATATCTTTTTGTGCTACTGCTCATGATTTTGACATTCCAAGATTGATATTGAATTCCATTTTCTTCATGTTAGAATTGAATAACATAACATTCATTGATTTATCATTGAAAAACTATAAAATTTGGGTAATATCCCGATCAGAAAGAAATAGCAAAATTATTACAGACTGTGTTATTTTGTTATGATAACAAGTTGTGTAATAACTCTGGTCTCGTTAGTTGGTAAAATAACAGAAAACATAACAGAAATTCTTCTAGTATATATCAAAAATATGACAACCTGTGATAGGCTTCTATCAGAATTATAACAAATTTTGTTAGGTTCTCCCACGGCCAATATAGCTTGTATTACCTATTATATAGTATCAACAAATTTAGCGTGCAGATCTAAAAATAGAATAGAATAGAAAAATATAGCATACATTAAGGCGTTTTCGTTTGGCAGCAAAAAGCTTCATGTAGCAAAAGCTTTTTATAGTTTCGTCAAATGATTGCATACCTGCTGGCTGATTGGTAATTACGAATATATGACACGCTGATGGTTATTTGTGGATTATAGCGATTTGAACCTGGGTATTCTGAGTTTTATGTGGATGTTTCCTGCATGAACCAAAGACGTTGCTTTCGACTGATGTTTAATTTTAGCATAATATTCCTCGCATCCGTCAAGACCAAAACGATTATAGATGCATCTTGTTTCCAGAACGCACACATTGAACTTTGCCAAAGCCTATGGACTGTTTGTTTTCCTTATGTCATACGCTTTGTTTTCATGCAGTTTTACTCACTACTACAGCTGTCTATATTACGATAGACTGAATAGCTTTATGGTATCTTTGCAGATTAGGAAAGTGGCTGTTTTTAGATTCTGAATAGTGCACATCGGCGCTTTTCTTGTACGTTAACATGTTTTACACGATTTCTAGTAATAATGTCGATGCGATGTGGTAACATTGAGTGGATAATTTACGTACATTATTTAACGGAGAATACGGCAAATGTTATTTATGATTCCGAATAGATTCAAATAAACAAATACCATAGTTTTGAGGATTGCTTTTTGAAATTTCAAGAGGTTTTGTTATTAGCACTTTTAATATGGGGAAGATGAAGCCAGTACAATTATCGCAACCTAATAATTCCCAGAAATACAAATCTTTTACGGTAGTGCAATCTATTAACTGCGAATATTATAACAGATAATCAGAAAGTTCGAGAAATCGTTGAGGATTCTTCGGTGTGACGAATTCTAGAATATTTCATGTTTTTCTAAAATACATTTTCCATTCTAAATTTTATTTTATTTTAAGGGGAATTATTCAATATTTTTACATTAAAGTTTTTAGCTACTTCAAGCATTATTTAAAATTCATTTAAATTGTAACAGCTGTATATAATCAGAGATTTCTAGGCCAGCTTTATGCAGCATACTAACAAATATTAATATTTCAACAATTTGAACAGGTCGCCTTATTTTGTTTTAACTTTCTACAAAATGAATCAAGTATCTTGACTATTACGAAAATTTGCTAGCTCGATGATTTTTTTTAAAAGGAACGAAAACCATCGAATACAGCAGAAACATTAGAACATTGCGCATTCAAAGCAATTGTCAGTTCAACCGTAAAATGTCAAACTTGTCTTACGTGGAATGAAAAGATATAACAATCAAGTAACTCAAAAAATTTTATGCGCTTGAAAAAAAAATGCAACGCTTTGGTAGTTCGGAGAACGCACAAACTGGCCAATTTTAATTGTTTATGAAAAACCAGCATAAATTGGAGAAATCGGACTGAAGATCCTCGAAGATCCTCAAAATACATAACGATATTGTAGAAATCAGTATACATCAGAAAGTTTTTAAGCTCTGAAAATTCGTTTTCGTAATATGCACAATCGATTAAAAGAAAATTAATCATATAACCATTTGACTAAACCATAACAAATAGTTTTAAAATGCTTTTTATTTCAATTCGCGTTTTATTATTTCATCTGGAGTACTTGATACTTCCTGCATCTTTTTCAAAATAACTTTTATATGAAAATTATAAACTTTAAAATATCTTGTTGATAACTTTACGATTCCAAAAAAAATGAATAAAGGCATTGAAATCATTAGCCCCATATTCGAAATTGTGTGTCATACGAGTGTCTCAGAAAGTACATAATCTTATAATCAAAATGCAACCAAGTAAGTCAAACACCTTACTGACAATTTACATCTAAAACTTCACAAATTTGCTTTAAAAAGTTGAATAACGACGCATGAAAAGAGACTTCATATTAGCAGTCCAATGATATCACCGGAAGATATAATCTTGAAGTATGTTTGCTTGCCTTGCTGATTGGGATATCACAAAGAAAACACAGTGAGTAATAAATATCAACATGAGATATAAATTTGATAGCTTTCTGTTATGTCTTTCTGATCGGGTATCTGTACTCAACCAAAAACATAGGCGGTCGGGTTTACCCCACCATTTTTGAAAACAGCAAAAATGAACGTTTTCGTAAAACGCTTTTAACTCAAAGTTTTTCCAAGATCTGAATAAAATGCTATATATAGAAAGTAGCCCTGAAGTCTAATCTTTAATTTGGTGTATAAAATGAGCATTTTACAGCCAAAACCATTTACTAGGTCGGATTTGCCCCACCTTACCCTACATTTTTACGGGATGGAAACTATAAAAATATAAAAATAAAGAAGCGATTATTAGCAGATATCCGTCATATCTCGTGGGCGCGACTGGGGAACTAGGTCGGCGCGACTTGAGACTCTTTTTCGCTTCGGAGAAACGTTTTTTTCATCGCTAATTGCATCTTGGGAAACATTCTTATATCTCTCTTTTGCTCGTACACATAATGTCGTCATTGTTAATACTACCTAGAAGCTCGTGATCGAGGGGCATTCTTTGCTTTTACATTAACGAGTTAGAACCCGCCATCGTTTGTAATTGTTTTCTCACAAATGCGCTGGCTTTTGATTTTGAGGTAGTGGACGCAGCTGTTGCAGTTATGTCCTGGACAGCAGACACATCTCTGATGGAAGAGGTAATGTATTTGTACACTGTGTTGGATTAGATTTCCGTAAATGAATTTTCTTTTTTCAGTTTCTGCGTATAGTTTTCCTTATAGAATTTTCGATTGATTGACACCGGTGTAGTGGATTGCTCTGGTTTTGCACTTTCTAGCAGAAGTGTCAATGGAACATACCCAGTTTTCTGCACTTCTGCTAGAAAGTGCAAAAAACGGTGCAGTTTCAGTGCACTCCACTACACCGGTGTCAATCAATCGAAAACCCCATTAATAAGCTATCTGATCACAGAACTGACACGAATTAATGTGTTATTAAAATGTACAAAGAGTGTTATGTGTATTAAAATCGCTTTATTTCATGCATTGTAAGGTCAGGTAGGAAGGAATGGGTCTGTCCAACCTTTTTTTCGTATTCCGATTATAGAGCGAGCCAAGCCAACGACAATATGTCCAACAGCAATTTAATTTTTTTTGTACTTTAAGAAATGTTTTTGTATCGCCAAGGTCAATTTGTTGAAGGTTCTAAATGCCTGATATGATGGAACTGGATATAGGTGACTTCCGTAAGCCTAATCTGTGTTTTTCTTCCGTAAATGTTTAACATAGCCAACACTCGGTCCAATACAAAAAGACAGGAAGTCAATAGCTACTTCTTGCATGTACGACACAATTATAACAATAGAACAACACTAAAACTTCAATATAACTTGTGCAAATCCCTAGATACAAGCAAAAAACTCACAATTTCTCATCATGTTTCTCGCTATATCTAAGTAACCAAGTAGAATTTCAAAATTCTGAAAACGCCACTTTGTGGAGATTTTTCAAACAAGTTATGTGGCATATCTAACTCAGTTTACCCCAAAATGGCGTTTGTGATAAGATAGCACAACAGCGACGAACTAGCATAAATTATGAAAAAATTAAGTTTTTGATGTTCTATTTTGTTGTCTATGCTACGTATGTTTGCAGTTAAACTTCCATTTAGTAAAGAATGAACACCGACTTAGTTGCTAACCATTTTGTATTTGGAAGGTGCATGAATTGATTTACGCAATTTGTTATTTTCTGGTTAACGGAGGAGGTAGGAACCAAGAAAAATCCATGGTGTGTAAAGAAGACGAGCAACCAAACCTGAAATAGCGTAAATTGCGCTGAAATGTGATCGATTGATGGCAGAAGCGAGAAATCCTTATACAGTAAAACGAGGATACCAAGAGAAAAATTCAAGCAATACGATCTGCTTTTATTATTCTTCTCACATCGATTGACACTGAGATGTATTATAGTATAGATGTTCATATTCGTTATGTTTGAACGCGATGGCTTGTTGCTAGTGAAATTAATCATGGCCGCCGGGACCCCGGAGCCTAACATCAACAAAATGGATCAATCAAAACGAAGATTGTAAGCCCGCGGTGAAATTAAGGTACCATGGCTTTTTCTCTATTTCATATCTTCTTGTTAGCTTGGAAAAAAGCGATAGAGGCATGCATGGATCAGTACTATGAATGCTAATAAGGAATGAAAACAAACCACGAGCACGCAAAAATGCTAGTGTACCCGTCACACATAGTAAAGATATAGCTAATGCTTATTTTAGGCTGCTCAAAATTATTTCATGTTCACCAATAAAATCGATAGTTTTTCAATTGAGGGATTCCATGAGAAACCAGCCGACCCTTGATTATGATCATCGTCGATGCGAACATAACTTGGCAGTCGTGTGCTGTTATGAATCTCCATGTTTTCCTCTGGCAATTTGAAAATTTTGACAAAGGAGCAACTTTTCAAAAGGCCTTAGAAGTATTTGCAGGCATTACTTCCAAAAAAATTGTCCAATTACTTTATTTTGTCCAGCAAAACTATCCGAGAATAAGTTAAAGAGAATAAATAGTTATGCAGGGAAAAATATACACTGAAAAATGAAACAAAATATACATTAAAAAATAAAATTGCACACAAACCCTTTTTTTAAATTTTGAACTTTTGTCAACAAAAATCTAAAGAGCACTAAAGAGAATTTGATTGTTGATAGTTCATGATAGAGAAACGCGAGTAACTTAAAAAAGGGTATAATTTCACGAATTAATTGTTTTTGTTGAAACAAAATTCCGAATATGTCCAATACTGTCACATTTTGGAAGATTTTAGTTTAATGCAGTTTTAGCGGAAATGATATTAAGAACCATATTTTGTAATAAAATTATAGTTTTATTTGGCTGGTTACGAAATATTCAGAGATATTTTAGTCTGAATAATTTAGGGGAAATCTACATCTGTATTTAATAATGTTATAACTTTTTTTCAGTGCAATTTTTTTTCGTGCGCAAGTTTTCATTTCCAGCATTTTTTCTGCTGTATAAAATACGGTGATCAAACTTTTTTCTGTAAAATGCTTCATGCGAAACATCTACGCTCTTGTGTCAAAATGTTCTTATTGCCAGAGAAAATCATGGAGATTCATAGCCAAATACAACCTGCAAAGATTTGTTCTTATCGGCAGTGTCCATATTTTATGGTTGGCCACTTACTCATGGAAACCCTCTATATTAAGATTATATTTTCAGCAAGGTTGAATAGCATGCATTTGCCAACAACATGGCTGAAGATAAAAAGTCTCTATCATTGATATACATTCAACATTATTGCTTGTTGTTGGTGGATGACCCCTCAAAAGCCAATTCTTGAATAAAATTTTTTATATGTATAAAAACTACTATTTTGTATTTTTGAAACAATTCGGTAAGTTTTGAAAAACATAGTTATTCAAATAGTGATTGATTGATTGGATAATGTCCTACATTTGCTGCTATGATATATTGGTCCTACATTTGCTGCTATGATTTTAATGATTAATCCTCCTAGAAGTGAGATTTTTTCCATTATTTTTATTATCATTTTGTTTTGGAGAAGAAATGACCGGACGTCTTCGACAAAATTGGGGAGATTGCTTTCGCGAATATTTTAGCTGAATACAGCAATTCTGTGCATTAAATACTTTAAATATTATTCAAATTGACAGAATACACAACTTTCATAAACGCATTTTTTTCGCATCCCAAATATTTACATAGATATTTTTTTTAGCAAACCATGTTTTTTCTCAAGCCTTCTGTAACTTTACTGCAGTTAACGAGAGAAATGCATTGAGATTTATAGTGTTGGTATAGCGTTTCTATTTGCTACTAGAGCTAACTGTTCATTTTTACTAGTTTAAAATTAATAACAGTAAAGTGGGGTCAAGTAGGTCAGTTTCCTTTGGCGAGCTTACACGATGGTATTTTTGCACTGATTTTGACAAACTAGCATTCGTTATATATCTGGCAACGTTTTGGCAATAATCGTTGTATGCCTGGCTAAATTTTTTTCAAGCTAAATCCAATAAGGTTAAGGTACTTTTTTCGATGTTTTTTTTTAAATCTGGGGTTATGATAGGTCACTATATAAAAATTAATCAATGTACATACCTAGAAAATTACCGGTTCAACTTTTATTTGAAGAGTATTAATGCTGCAAATTATTTATAAATTAAATTGACGTCATTCAGGCAAGAAAATGAGAAATGGCAAATGATGTGAACAACCATGAAACAGCGAAAGGAAATGATGAAAAAACATGTAGTTTCGGAAGCTGCGTCTGGCTTTACACTTGCGAAATTCTTCGGTGTCCTCGTCATCGCCAGAATGTGGAATTGAAGTTGTGCATTCCAGCTCACCTGATTAATTAGTTGTGAGACGATCAGTAGTGACCTATAGTGCTCCCAAACGTCTGATCTATCGTGCCCCCAAGCATATGTTTTATATTGATGTGGGTATTGCTTTCAAGAACAAAAATATCGAAACACCAACACAAAATTCGTGTTCAGCATTAATTTTTACGTAAGAAAAAACTCACTTGACATTTTTTACTAAATGTACTGCACAGTGGACGAAACACAATGCGTTTTCGCAGAACAACACGCGAAAACATAAATGACGCCGTAACTAATACAGCTGATCCATGGTAAAAGCCGATATGACAGTCGTCATTTATCGTGTACCCTTTGCTCTTTATCGTGTGTCTAATTCACACAATATGAGCAACCTCTGCAATAACATAGTAAAGATAATGCCCTATACCTATTGTACCCCCATACCTATTTGACCCCATTCTACTCTATTATTCAAACTTTCGCTAATTTCATCAAAAATTACCCAATATCTAGTCACCAATTTTTTCTGGGTAAGTATGTATCTTGACAAGGCGAACAACTTTCTTGAAAATACTGAAGCTTTATAAACGATATTGAAAAAGTTTTGTTACAAAATGTTTTTAAGGGGTAATTCACAAATAATGGTCTATAACAGCGGTTCTCATCCTTTTTCGTATTACGGACCACTCCGACATCACCCTGGATTGTTGTGGATCATCACGGCTTAGCATCAATTTTGAAATTTAGTTTTGTTATATTTGACACAACTCTATGCGTTAGCATAACGGAGCCGTGGAGTTTTCATGTTTTTATAGCATGTAAAAATAAAAGAATAACACAAAATCACTGCGGACAGTAGGGTCTTATGGTTTGCTGCTGGGTGTTAAGAACTTTTTTCCTAGGCGGTGATGCATTAGCTGTTGTCCACCACAACTAGGGATCCAACCCGTTTGCCTTCTCTCGCGTTATCATTCACGTCTATATCTTGTCTATATGTTCGTAGTCGGAAGTATTTATTTCTTTCTTGCTCTTACGGGTCGCATGTTGTAAATATGTATATCGGCATTTATTGTGCTGGTTGTTGGTTTGGAGATACTAGACCAACCGTTTTTAGTTTCGTTGTGAGGACAGGAAGTTAGTTTCGATATGCAAAGCGCATCAGTTATCGGTTGGCCAGTTGGTTGTATCTTATCAATTATTGAAAACTGTTTTTGAAGTTGGTTGTAGTAGGTTGATTTTTCTTAGCGACTTCGGAGCATCGTTTTTCGTAATGTGCCGTCTGGTTGCAAAGCTGGCACGTAGGAATCTGACCAGGGTTATTTGCCAAGCGCATTTTAACAAGAACGCCGTTCTGAAAGCCATATTTTTTTCCGCTAGAAGGGTATTTCGTCGCCAATCTTTCAATGTGCTCTGGTCTAATGCCCGGCGCTAGGTCGTGTAAGCACACTTCAATTTTGTCGTTATCCATATATTCAGAATTTCAGTTTTAACGTTATCATGTACGATGGCGTGTTGCATGTTGCTCTTCATAATGAAGTTTTCTGCCTGGGCTAAACTTTTAAACATTATCTATTCAACGTTTCTCGCGTGGTGTAACTGTATGTTTGTCACTTCCTTGATTCACTTTTAATAACAGTTCAACGTCATGTACTGTAGGTCAAAGAAGACTTTATTTGAAAGTCAATCGAAATCATATTTTCCAGCGTTACATGCCCTTTTCATTTTCTGACTCATTTCACTGCGTAGCCAGAGGCAGGGATGCCATTATGCCAGATTTATCTGACACAGCAAGAGTTTTTTGCAGCTTCCAGACAAAAAGACAAACCTCTCAGTCTGCCAGGTTTTTAAATTAAAGAAATATTTGCGCTCACATTTTGAAAATTTGGGGCATATTTTCCAAAATTTATCAAAAATCGATTGATAAATATTGATGACATTGAGGTCGCTTTTAAGTGACAGATTTTGCCAGACATTTTTAGTTGATCTGTCAGATATTCTTTGAAAAATAGTGGCAACCCTGGCCAGAAGTAACGATATAATAGTGTTTGTGAAGATCGATTTTGCTTGATATCAATATATTATCTTCTGTTGCGAAAAATCTTTCAATTTCAATATCTAACAGGAAAAGAGATTCATTTTTGCGGACCCCAGGAACTTTTTCACGGCGCCCTCTCAGGGGTCCGCGGACCCCAGGTTGAGAATCACTGGTCTATAAGTTCGAGTGTTTTATAACCCTACGGTAATAGTGAAAATTGCTCATGGAACGAGAAGCGGCTTGTGGTATAAGAAGCTTTCGCTAGATTTCCAGAGCGGCATGCACTCAGTGCACTAGCGCGAGTGAAGGAAGTATAACTAGAGATTTGTGGTCTTCAGTAAAGACTCATCAACATTTCTGAAGACTTCATCTTGTTTATCATAATTAAAAAGAACTTGTATCTTGCTTCAAAAGGGATTAATTATTGTTACTATATATTAAAAATGAAGGTTTTTATTCATCATAAAACGACCGACTGATTGGAATTTATTACTTTTATTGGAATCTATGAATTTGTTTTGTTATAGAAAAAAAGGCAATTTTGTGACCCTTCAGAAACATAAGAGAATCAAATATTTCGTTTTGTGATTATGCACAAATTGAAACATTCAGGTTTTACACTTAAATTGACTATTCTCTTAAAGAGTATAGCAAGTCCCAAGTTTATCGGCTTAGAGAAAAACTCATATGAAAAATAAAAGTTTCGGTAGTCTGTTCGGGTTAAAAAAGCAATTTAGTGATCGTAAAGGGTTTACACTACACCATTTACAAAACTCATCTGGTTGCTACTATAGCTCTATATAGGTCAATTCAGATCGAAACATGTGCATAGGTAATTTTACAGAATACTGGAAGGACATATCAAACGTCCTTGAAGAACAAGAAAAATAGCAAGGGTCCGAGATTACTACCCTGGTATACACCTGATAAATGAATATGGCATAACGTTCTTGCGAGACTTCATTCGTGGCCAGTTGTTAGCTTGTAAACAAATCGTATTTCGGTTTTTTGTATAACACCTCTGTGGTGGGCAGATACTGATGAGACGAAGCTCATCCACGAATAACAAAACTTTGGAGAATACTTTTAAAATTTAAGAATAGTTTGAGTGTACTGAAAACTAGTAATTATCGTCTCACATAACGCATCAAAAATCACTCCAAAAAATGTAGCATCCAGTATCAAGGAGGTATATTTTAAACTGAACTTGAACGTTTTTACGGTTAAACACACCAAATCCGCCCAACTTCTTATTGCCATTAATCCCCACTTTAAAAGCACCATAAAAACTAATCAACTATACCGTAATTTATAATTCGATTCACTTTATACGGGAATGTCCCTAATTACCTCCCCGACAAACGGTCGAACAACAATTTCAGGCGTTCATCCGCAGAATTTTAACCCTGGGAAAATTCGGTCCAGCTCATTCTCCACCGTAATTATTCCACGATTAATCAAACAACCAACGTTCAAACCTGGTCCTGGAGGGAATCATCGAAGCAGAAGAGAACCAAAAAAAAAAAGAACATCCACATAAAACATTTTTTGATTGAAGTCAAATCAAATCGAGCGCGCTCGTCGGAGACGTAGTTTTTATAGGCGCGTGATAAATAATTGTGTGGCAACTACACTCGGTCGAAGCAGTCCAAGTCCGTCAGGGTCGGTCCAGAGCGATGGGCGCTGTAAGTGTTTGTAGCTTTTGTTAGGGTGGTTCCATTTTTTCGAAAGTTTTTGTCTCATCGATGAAAATATAGCATAATACATCTTGCTTAGCCAAACCAAATGTTTCGATTTCATTGGGTCTCATCAGCTTAAAATGAGCTGTTTTTCTTACGGGACATCAAGCTTGACTAGAAGTTTACTCAGGTTAGCTCTGTCAGTAAGTTAATGTCGGATTCTGATGAGACGAAGTCGAAATGCAAATTCCATAACTAATCTGGACAATACAGAAATTCAAGGACATCAAAAATATATCGTATATAGCGCAGAACCACCCGAGCTACCCCGCGTTAGGTTATTAACAGACATAGGCACGGATCCATATGAGCAATTTGATCATAAGCTGGTGCCTCACGGCTGCTCGTTTTTTTTAAACGACTACCATGTATGAGAGAGAGAAAAGGAGAACTTCGAAGCCGTTCAAAACAGGACCCGCGAAGGAGGCAATGTGATGTGGTTGAAACACAAGAAAACAGTTTTATGATAAATGAATCTTATAAAATCATGGACCGGTAACCCCTTTTCTTCAGAAAAGCAACGCTGAATTCACGAGTATGACGAGGTTATGTTTTGACGGCACGGTATTAAAATGCTTTATTACAATTATTTCTTCTTATTTTCAGTATTTTGTACTGCTCTCTTCGCGGGGCGATTATCACTCAAGTGGTTACGGTCCGATTTGCTTCGAACCTTTGGTTCATGGCCGAAAACAACGCCATAAATGATTTCATCTTGCAAAATCTTTGCGAATGGGTTTGGTAAAGGAAATGGGTCACCGTTTTGAGTTTCAAGTTCGACTGCCCTCGGTACAACGCAACTTGATGGTGAATTACATACACAACAAAAACTCTCCAGAAGTCATTCACTTGCGAAACACACTCGCGCGTAGATCCAGTTTTCATTCATGACCGACGCGACGCGTAAAACATGCTATTCTCGAACACGAAAAACTGTTTTGACGCCATCAACAACCTCCCAAGAGGCAGGCAGCCGTCCAATCCAACGTACGTTCGAGTGTGTGGCGTTAGATAGCTGATAAGCACCGTACCACCGTCAGAGATAAAAATAACGTTTTCCATTGCACTTCTGACCAAAATCTTCTTCAGCGAAGATTCTTCCCTAACCGGGGTCCATGTTAAGAACCGTACAACAACACAACTCTCTCAGCCCAATCCCGGAGGCTCTTTCACCGGGAACCACTAGACCGTTCAACACCCAAACCTCGAAGCGCATTTAATTATTTCTAACTAGCCATTCGCCATCGGCAACGAGCTGTGTCCACAATGACGAGGCACTTTATCGGACGCTGAATGTTAATCAATTGACTCCTCTTGTCGGGGCAGCTCCCGAGTAGCGCGCACCCAACCCAGCCCACTCAAGGTCCGAATATCAATTTTATTGAGGTGTTTTTTCGGGTACTTCCACACGGGCGCGAGCCCCTAGGGTGAGTGGGTAGTTTTTTTCGGGGTCTACTGGCGGAAGCCTCAAGGGTACTCGTAAATCAAAACACCGTAACCCTCCTGGGTCTCGTTCAGCAAACCGGCTGGTACTATGTAGTACTATATGGTACTCTAGGCTCCGTTCCCGGCCGCATGAGGCAACAACGACGACGACGTCGATGACGACTCCGGGGCGTAATCGATGCGGAGAAGCCCACTTATCAGATTAAAGACTTTCTTCGCCCTGACTTGGCGGGCGCGATCACGCGAGAGATCGCGATGCGCTCGACTATTGATTTGGCCCCCCTCTGTGCACTGCGGAGCCACCGAGTGTCGAGTGTAATTGGGTGCGCACATTTGGGCTTTGGATTGGATTGTGCGAAGGCTGTGGCTGAAGATGCTTGATTCGATCTTGATCGAAGCAGGCTGCTGTTGGTGCTGGATGTGAAGAGGTTTTCTTTTCACACGGTCCGATTTGGTCTGGACTGCGGTCGAGTTGGTCGGTCGTGTGCTGTTGGATAAACATTTTCTGGATGAAATAGGATTTTGTGTTTTCTTTTATTTTTGGTAATGGTACGTATCATGTTTTTGACTATCATAATTCAATATATCCCTCTCGGATGGCCTGCAAATTATCCGGCAGTGAAAGGGTGTTTTGAAGGCTGATTGGGTATAACATGATTTGGTGTGACCAGCAGCGGCATAAAAAACTGAGGTCACGTCGTCTTGATGCCAATAGAAGTTATTGACAAACAGTGCAAAAATTGAAGACCCTAGATTGCTTCCCTGAGAATATCAACCAACGAACCAATGAGCCAAAAATGCGACTTAACTCAATAGCTTAATAGAAGACTAATTACGTTTATACAAAATTTGAGCTCCTTATGCAAAAATGTCTAATGAATCCTAGTTGAATGACCGTACGATACCTTATCATGCTCGTTTTGCTCCAAAAAAGAGGAATGATGGAGTAGGGCAAGTTGAACGCATATTCATAAATAAACCATGAGATATGTCTCATTCTAGTTTACAAGTGCTACAATACGGATGTATTTTCAATTAGTGCGTGCTTTGAAGAAAAGTCCCGTTAAAGTTGTTTCTTCGGTTCTCCAGCATTTGCGGTCCACTTTGAACAGACAGGTCTGTCGGATCCTTCCGAACTGTCCGTCACAGAAGACCGTAAGTAAAATGATATATCAAATGTTAATGTCGTCAAAGAGATAAATCATTGCAAATTCGCCGCGGCATTCTTTAAGTAGTTGTATGTCAAAAAGTATGCAGCGTGCCTCATGTGATGGAAGACGAAATGCGATCCAATTGAGCTAAAGAAGTGCATATAAGAGAACTTGGTTTTGGGCAGATTCCATCTAATTGACAAAAGATATACTTGCATAGAGGTTTATATTATTGACAAACGGTACGAAAATTGAAGATCGCAGTTTGCTTTCCTGAGAAGCCGAACTAATGTACCAAAAATAGCTTAAGAGGTTATATACAAAGTTGGAACTCAAAAAATTGATTTTTTTTATTGAATATTCTAAAATTATTTTCTTTTGAAAATATCTGTGCGAAATTTCATCCAGATCGGAGCACCAGATTTCAAACTACAGCCGTTCGTAGCGCGCAGGTTCTTCGCGAATGAAGTTAACACAAAACTTTAAACGCAATTATATCTAAACTAAGTTTTGTGAAAAGTACCGTTGCGGTGAACGTGATAGCTCAAAAACTATTCATCCGATTTTCATACAATTTCTTTTGAATTGTTTGTATTTACATTCTGGTGTACTTGAACGGTTCCTTTTTCATCCAAAAATATTCGATTCTTTGTAATGAATTTTTGTTTAAAATTTTGAACACCACAACACTCAATTTTTTAGTCTAGATGTTTTTTTTGCGTGGAATTTTTTTTATTGGGAAACGAATCCGTTCAAGTACACCACAATACATTTTTCTTCAATAATCTTTTTATTTTTTTGATTTCACTTGAGCGGTTCGGTTTGGGGAGCGTTCACCGCAAACCTCTGCCAAAAAAAACACGCTTTGGGGGATAAGCCATAACTCCGGCAACCTTGAATATTTCTTTTAATTGAGCTGATTTTTTCAAACTTCAATAGTACTACCAACTTTTTCGCTTTTTCAAATAAAATTTACATAAAACACTTTTAAAAAATCAAGAACTTTGCTCGCTTTTTCACCACAACTTTGTATATGACCCCCTAATAAAAGACTAATTATGATTGTTCAAAATGTGTGCTTTTTATGTGAAAATGTGTAATGAATTTTATTAAAATGACCGTACAATACGTACGATTATCATGCTCGTTTTATTCCAGAAAATGGCGGATGGTGGATAAGGGCAGGTTGAATGCATATTCGCCTTTGGAACTTCGTTGTCCACGCTAGCAAGGAATTGTTCGTACTTGCCGTTAATAAGATACATCATTGCAAATTCACGACATTCTTGATGTGTTTGTGCGTTAATGAACATGCAGCGTGTCTCATAGGATGGAAGAGGAAATGTGGTCCAAATGAGCTTACGAAGTCCAAATTGCAGTTGGACTCTATGCGTTCTTCATGCAGGATCGCCTATAGACTCCAAACTACGCTGAAATATTCCAGAATTGTTCTGACGTATTTATTGTATAATGATTGACTGATGGAAGGGTTTTCCAAATTATAGCTGAAGAGTTTAATTAGGTCCAGTTATGCTATATTTTTCCATAGTGGAGAAAAAATAGGTAAAATCTATTTTTCTCCACCAAGGAGAAAATTTGTTTTTTTTTTCAATTAGACCGCATTTCCTCTTCCATCATATGAGACACGCTGCATCCTGCTTAGCTTGAGCTTGAGCTTGTGCGACCACCCCTGGCTGCTACTCCGTTATCGATGTGGACTAGCTGAAGTTGCACAGGGAATCAGTAGATAATTATGCTTGGGATTAGCGAAACTACTTTCAATGTGCAACTCCTGGTAATCCTAAAGTGTTTATTGATCAATTCTTTCACTGAAGTCGGTATATAGGGTTTCCACGTGGTTGCCATTGCTAGTAAAGTAAATGGTATGAATTATTGTAAATTGCTGATGCGTCGAAACTCGACACAACCGACTTCCAACTCCCAAACAAGGAACATCATTTCATTGAATGAACACTTCGCTAACAGACGACCAAATCTTGCGACCAAGGGATTCAACAGTTATATTCTGTTAATCCGCTAAAGATTTATTCAATTTAGATCCTCGTGTATCTTCCTGTAAGAATAGAAATAACGGTTCTTTGTTGCTCACTTTTTGTACAAGCTGCTGTTGAGGTATAAGGTGAACTGAGCTATGCACAGTGAAATTCGTTCGAAATCGCTCTCGAATCTAAACATTAATTTAACTCGAACCCATGAATATAGGCGGCACAATTTATTTCAAAACTTGTCGTGTATGACGGAAGGAGTGGAACACACATCAAGTGCATAACGCCGCAGCCCATAATTTGTTTTAGCGATTGTCGTTTGTCTGAAATTAAGGTGTTAAAGTTAACGCGTGCATACCGAATCATTAGATTTAAATTATTTTTTTCAACAGCAAACACAATGATCTACTTGTGTACAGCATTTTTCAATTACCGGCTTCGAATAATTCAATAATGCTTAGAAAAATATTATTAGTTGATGCGAATGAAATTTCTAAATATGTGCACTATTTAGTCTCTAAAATTATAATTTTGATTAAAAAAATTCGTTTGATTTTTGTGTTCATATCGTCAATAGCTAGCACCAACTACATTGTCTAACTAGACACCCAGTTGGGGCCAGTTACTGACGAGATGAGTTGGAAATACAAAAATCAAACTAAATTTAAGTTTAATATGCAAAATGGTTTAATCCAATTTTCCATTTCGGGTATTTATTACATAAGGCGCTTGGTTCTTCAACCAAAAGAAAAGAGTTCGTTTTCGCTTTCCCGTCAAGCAATTACAGCTTCTGTATTTACTTCCCGGGACATCACTCAGGTCAAAACAGTTGCTTTTGGCTTTCACGTCTAACTAGTTGGTGCCAGTTACTGATGAGATGAATTCGAAACATAAAAATCATAATTAATTTAAACTGGGTCTCGTACTCTTAATGCGCAAAATTCCAAATTTCTCTTTTGCGAATTTGTTGCATTACTGCACAAATACAAGCTGTCTTGCATCGATAGAGTTAAAAAATGATTTTCAAAAATCTCTTTAAAAGAACAGGAAAAGCTTTCTGGCAAATCTCGGGAAAAGCCGCCATTAACAAGCACCAATCGAAAAGAAGAAATTTTCATCAGAAGCTTTGCTTCGTTGTTAAGAAGCAAGATAATAACACAAATGCGCTGAAAACGGTAAAATTCTCGTGTTTGAGCGCAACGAATCGAGAGCCCCTATTGTTGCGCTACCATTTGACTCAATGCGTTGAACAAAGATGGCAGACGCTGCTCTAACCAACGGCTTGAAATGGGTAGGGTGATAATAGGAACATGGCGAAAATAGGCACAACACCATAGGTCCACTGAATATTGGCCGGTACCACCATGCGTTATTAACTGTGTGAATACGACGAAGCTACTGCTTCAGGACTCAACATCACCACGACCACGCTGGATTGTAATTAATTTTAAGTTAGGTGTTGCGCCCTCCTCCCCAAAAACAATTTGTTGGTATGGTGCCAGGCGTTTCGGTTCGCAAACTAAAAAACAGTTTCAGAATTCACATCAGCAAACCAGAGGGTAGGGTAGAGCGTCCAACTAGTGCTAATTTTGCTGCTAGTTTAGGTTTATCATCAAACTGGCACCAAGATGGTGCTAGTTACTGATGAGGAGAATCCGAAACACAGAAAACTAATTTTAAGTAATTTGTTCCTTTTCGTTTCTGTGTCAGACTCAATTGTTAGTATCTGAAGATTGCATTTTCTTCAGACGTCGAAGGTCCTTTCTAGGGAGAGCATCTAAAAAGAGATTCTAAAAAATGCATCAGATTATTTTTCACACCACCGCGAAAAAAAAGCGAAAAACGTTTTCAAAAAATCTGAAAAAAAACATTTACGGTCGGGTGCCAACCTAACTGATACCAACAAATGTCCAGGTTATCACTATAGAAACGTTCTAAGTGATTGGATGTTTTTGATTAAATCGAAAAAAATTCGTTACATGTTACCGAACAATTTCGGCGATTTACAACAGTGTATATGTTGTCTAAAATAATATTACATCCCGTAAGCCATACCCATATCCCATTCATCGCAAACAAGGCGTCCGTCATTTAAATTTCTTACTCATAAAAACGCGAAATATTTCGTCAAAAATAGCAATTTTAATTTAAAATTAGTAAAAAATCCTTTAATGCAAAGTTTGATAGAAATCGGTTAAGTAGTTTTTGAATGGCAGGTAACACCGCAAATCATGTTTTTCCAGAGGCGTTCTACAAAAAGCTTCGTCACCGAGTCGTGTGTCGATATTTTTGCATAGAAACATTTCAGCATGTTGTTGAAATGATATACTATAATGTACAAAAGTTTTGATCCGTTCGCTTCACGTAAAGTTCTAAAAAAATTCGCAAGAAAAGTGTGTTTTTTCACGCTGAAACCCCTACCCTCTTAAATATAGTAGATAAAACTTCAGTACGTTGCAGAAAGGTGTTCGTCTTATCAAAATACATATATTTCTAGAACAGATCATCGGGCTATCTCTTGCAAACATAGAAGTTATTGGGTAATTTTTGGTTAGATTAACAAAAGTTTTAAAAGCAATAACTTTTGAGAGGAATATATGAAATTTGTCGGAATGATAATTGAAAAGATATCTTAAAAAATATTTTTGAGAGTCATCCAAATATAACGAGCTATAACTTCTTAAGCATTAAAAGAAGAGTCTTCGTGTATTCAGTAAAGATATTCGTAACAGCCAACTCCACAACTTTGCCAAAGAATTTGCTCATTTATGTTACCAAAAAAAAGTTAATTGAAATATCTCAGTTATTGAAGAAATAATCACGAAAATCATTGCAGCAAGTTGTTGTAATATAGAACGGTGTTCATTTCGATAGTTCAAACCTTTTACGGAATATACCGAACATGTATTAGCTCGAGTACTCTACTTTAGTCTAATCCGAAAAAGTATTATTTTCACTGTTGCAGATTAATATTGTGAAAATATCCTATGAATAAATACTGGCCCAAAAATGACAACTAGGGTCTCAAATAGGTTTTACATCGTCTAGTGTAGCTTCAATGTTGTCAGTGTAATAGGTAATCTGTGGTGCGAAAATGTAAAGTACTATTA
The DNA here is from genome assembly GCF_030247195.1 of Topomyia yanbarensis. NCBI lineage: Eukaryota > Metazoa > Arthropoda > Insecta > Diptera > Culicidae > Topomyia > Topomyia yanbarensis. Next base: position 372,611,590 of record NC_080672.1, on the reverse strand, counting down.
ATCAACCAAATTGAACTTTTCCAAACGCAAAGTGTTTACGGTGAAGTGTACAGCAGCAAATTGCATTTTTTTTCTAATTGATTCGTTGTATATTTTGGTGCTCGTTTACGTTTATGATCAATTCTGTTGCTTTCTTCAAAATACAGTGAACAATTGAGCTTGAACGACAACTCCTCCCTTGGTAGTAGTTTTCTCAAAAAACAGTTCTGGTTGTTGAATTTGAAATACTAAACGCAGCTTTAGCTAGGCTGTCGTAAAAACACTCGGCACCCCTGGGCGCCGTTGAACTAAGGGGCTTCTATAAGTTTCCAAATGTAAACCGATGTAGATACATTCGATGAAAAAGATAAAGCATCACATAATGAAAATGGTTAATTTCAGTATACTGTATTTAGATCTATGTTTCCACAATATCACATATTGTGATTGAAATTGGAAAGATAACATGTTTTGTTTTAAAGGAGTGAAATATATTCACGTGACAAAATAACACGTCGTAATCTGGCTTCATAGTTACATAACGTTGTTTGAGGATAGAGAGTACCCAGGTCAACAGTGAGGAATGATGAAGTAGTTGGTAGGTAGATTGAAGGCACGTCAGCAAGGAATTCTTCATATTTCATTATATGATTAAAGTTGTTTTCGTAAATGAAGCGATTTACTATTTACGACTTCACTAAGCAGTTAGACTGGTTTTGGATCAATATATTATATGTCTGTATCATCACTGATTATACACTGCCATACGAAGCCTTTGGTACTGGAACCAAGTAGGACTGTACATTGTTATGGAGAATTCAAATAATTTGTTCGATTCCGTGCCGATAATAGACGGTATTTAGAGTGCTAAATTCTGAAGTACTTTAATACGATTTTTCAGTGCTACATAAAAAAAACATTCGCATTAACAGCCTAAATTGTAATAATACTCTGATTGTGTATTTGATATTACACACCCACCCATTTTATCCTCGAGACAAAAATAACATGAACGCTGGTAGTTACTATGATTTTATGTTTATCATAGGTGCGGGACCCCAAAATTCCGGAACCTCTGTCCCTAATCCAGTGTGCCCATATATAAAGAAGATAATGAGCATTTACACAGCTCACAAACTTCGTAACCGTTTGTGGTTGTTTATGGTATTGGGGACTGCATGTTGGAATTTAATTCTCTAAATGAGCTTTCCTAAGCGGTTGTCCGAAATGTGTCATCTGTTCCGGCACGAATTAATTTGTCCTTAATATGTGCAAAAATATCTCTGTGTGATGTTTTTGGTTTTTATCCGGCAGGGTAAAATAGAAGCGAACGGGTCGGTTCAGCCGCCACAAGAAAATTAAAACCATTTGAAACATTTGTATTCCACGTTGTTGCACGTTTCCAGTGCTGAATGACTGACATGATTGAACTGGATAAAGGCGTCTTCCGAAACTCTGAGGTATATTTTAACCGGAACTCAATAGCCACAGTGTTCGGTCGATGTATCACCCGATCAGACCAAAGCAGAGTTGAACTATTTCACCACATCTTCAAATCGCCTACCCGATCAGAAGTTTTAAGGCAAAAATAATATTCTCTTCTCTTGAACTATTTCGGGGCTTCAAAACTTGGACTTTACGCCGAAATATTCTTGCCTCTCCAGTTGAAGAAGGTCGGCCTTATCATAAACTTCGTCGATGCAAAATTAATGATTAACAACTGCTAGTGGAGTTTTCGGACACACATTTTTGCTGACATTTTTCTGCTCATTCCGATTTGGTGTCTTCTACACTTTGTAGTCCAGAACTATTTGCATTTAGAATTGTTTTCACTTTTTGCATTTAGAATTGTTTTCACTTTTCAAAATTTCATTCAGATTTCAGTGACTATCTCACGTAATCAGAAATAATTCATTTGTGCATTGAGTTTCTAACTCCATCCGAAACAAAATTTCGTCATCATTTTGAGACCTTCAGGGTTAATTAACAAACAGTGTGAAAATCAAAGATCTCAGATTGCTTCCCTGATAACCCGAATCAATAAATAGCGTAGCAAGAACTGATTATGGAAATCAATTTTTGCATTTATAAGACAGCTTGTTTGCATTTATAAGACAGCTTGTTAGTTGAGTTGAGGGAATTTAACAACACGTTATCAAATAACTATTTAAATTTATTCAATGTATGTATATCTTGGTAGTTACAACCTGAACTTGAGCACTGCTTTTCTTGCCACTCCACTGAACAAGAGGTTCGAATTGGGTAATTTTTAGTACCATTTTGAATCAACGGTTTATGAAATTGAATTTAACGATCATGTACATTAAAAAATATGCAACATGATGAAGACACCAAAAGACAAAACGTCAGCGCCAATAACTCGAGACATACCGAGAACCCATCCTTGTACCATGTCTCGCAAGCTACATACATATAATTTATTACCAATAAAATCCTCCACTTCCTGCAACAAGGATTTCATCATTCGAAAACTTCTGCCGATTGTGCCTTGCTGCCTGTCTTTCTCGAGAGTGCCAGCATCTGTCTGGAAATTAATTTCGTCCTTATCCCAAGAGTAGCAGCAGCAGCAGCAATCCTAATGACTAACAGATTCCGAGATTGTGCGCCCCTTACCACATTGCATGCCACGCTACGTCTTATCTTCTATCAGCACATTGGTATTGGTTAACTCAAATGTGACAAATCTCTTAATCCTCTTGGCCGAGTTTTCAGTTCGGTCGGTCTGACGGTCGATCGGTCCCTGAGCTGCACAACTCTCCCCCGTGGCGTTTGTATGAATCCTTAAAATAGCATCACATTATCCTTCGATAGTCGAGTACTCATACACTCAAACTTAATCGTATACAGACGAACGTTTACAAATACAGGCGAAGAGAATCTTTCGCAATGCGCTTCTTCAAAGATCCTAATTTAACGAAATTCTTCTATATGATAGAGTCCTCCTATCTAGCGAATACGAAGAACAAGACGGCAAAAGGGGGTGAGATAATGCCTGATCCGCCGAGTGAGGGATGTACTTATGGTTGAATAGCTTCGAACCTTTTCTTCGTTGCGTTGTCTCATTCTTCGTCGTCGTCCAAAGAAGATCGCTTTATTTGGATTCATTCAGCGGCTCTTTGTTGACTATAAATGCACATTTATTTCCACCACAATATGTAGTCATGTTCGGAAAGCACGGGAGGAAGAGGTGGGTTCCGTTTGTGTTGAACACGATCCCGAGGTGTAACGGGTGATACCTGGTTTTTTGTTGTCTAGTTTGTGGCACCCGATCGCTGGCTGACAACGACTTTGAGGAGATGCGATGGCTCGAGCCAGATAGAGGCTACGACCTACAACAGCGGGATTACAATTTCATTTTTTTTATTTTGTTCGATACCTGATCGGTAGAAAGCGATGACCTTTTCGGTCTTGCCTAAGATTGGGAGAATGGAGCGAGAGGCTTTGATTAACGACAATTTCATAATGGGACTCGAATTTGTAGCTGAAAGGTGAACACTTCCTTCTGCCAATCAGAGCCAGCTACCTTTCTTCCCCTGTGTTCGTGTGAATGAAGAATTGAATGGGATCGGTTGGTATTGAAATGTGACCTGGCTGAGCAGATAGTAAAAAGAGCCAATTCACAATGGGTCGGGAATGGGATGCTTGATTTATCACGTGCTTCTGTTGGTTCACTTTTTTGGGTGATTGATGATATCAGATTGATTGAAGCTTGGAATCATCCGGATTTGTTCCGGAATTGCGTTAATAAATGTGACTAGTTTGACAAATTGTGGCTGTCATAAATAAATGGAAAATGATGATTGGATGATTCGCTGCTACAGGGTTGATTTATTTGACTTGGAGCGTTGTTCTGTATGATTATAATAAGGTTTAGTAAGTGGTTCAACAAAAGAAAGGTTCAAAGTAAAGATGATCTGCTCTCGTAATTAATAGTAGAATTGTCCGTCATGTCATAATTTATAAATATCTTTTTGCACTCCCCATGATGTATGGAATGTAAAACTCTGTGTTGCTTTGACAACATTGTAAAATGACTGGATTCCACCGGTTGATGCCAATCAAGCTGACATTTCTTTGGTCTGAGTAAACTAATTTCTTGGTTTGTTTGGTGTTTATTTGACCAACCCAACGATCTAATTTATCGGACATTAAATGTGCGTGGGGAATACGAATGGTCTTGTCAGAGTGGAATGATGGCTGTTGAATCATGTATGAAGAATTGACAATTCGCGAGTAGTACAGAAAACCAGTTACCAATTTATGGCATGTTAAATGTTGTTCATTAGAATAATTTTCTTCATTGCATTAAATACTTTCATGTTTTTGATCTGTACATGCAATATATTATCAATGACCACAAAACTAGTAATACTTGGGTTCGAAACGGCGGACTTTAATGAGGAGAGTTACTATTCGCCAACATAGGACGTTTGAGTAAATCGTGATCGGCGATTCGGCAAAGTTTAGCTTGAGACGTTGGAGTTCAGTGCAGCATGCAAATATAGTTGTCACGGATGCTATGTCTCGATATACGGAAAAAACTACGTTTTGCTTTATTTGAGTGTTGATAGGATGTTTGTGGTTTTACTGCTCAATTATCAGTCGAATATAGATATCAAATGAACTTAAGATTTTATCAATACTCCCACAGTTTGGAGTTGCAATTGCTGTAGTTTAAGAAAAAAAGTAAATCACTCTCGGTTGCCGGCTACCCAGAGTTTAAACAAAAGAAAAACATAACTAAATATTTTTCTGCTCTGAATATTCTTGTACTCGAAAACGAACCAACATTCCACATAAAAACATATTCATTTTTTGGTCGCATCCTATACCAAAGCTTGTCCTTCAATCCAACTCGGCGATACTTATTGAAGCGTCGCTGAGTCGGTGGCCTTCCTTTAAGTACGTATCACATCAACTTTATCTACCCTATCCTAAGTATTGCCGAAGATGTTCGTGGCCGCCAATGTCGATTCACATGCTATTGGTTTATGGTACTCAAAGAGATAATCTTCATTCCCGATCATTTATCTTACAAGCAAGATGAGTTAGATTACCTATCCCATAATTTTTGACCTGGAGCTCAAAACCAAAATTTTTTCGATTCCGTAGAACGCAACGTGCGTTTCAAATTTTTGAACATGTCCTTTTAAAAAAATTATATAAAAAATATAATAAAATGCTACGCCGGAGGAAGCAATTTTGAATATGTCAGATTTACAACCAACCAAAATTTTGATTCTTTCCAAAATAATTTCTTGCATGCTTTAGCTAAAAATAATTGACACGTATTTTTTGTTTTAGCTGAATATGATATTTTTTCAAATTATTAGTTTATTAATTTTTGAAGTATATAAAATTGAACATTTTTCAAGTGGTGGGATGAATAAGGATGCGTTGTACTCGACTTTTCGCTTCGCTCTAGCGCGAGTATTTTACATTTTCCATGCCAGAATTTTTATTGATCTGCTTCTTAAGAACGAAGCAAAGATGTTGATACCTATTTAAGTGCAATCCAATCAGTGTAAGCCGAGTTATCAGCGAAATAGTTTGACATCGTGACTAATGAGATGAATAGGGGCACGTCTACCTTCACTTATGAAATTTGCAATTATTTGAAGCAAATTGATTTTTTTTTAAGTTGGACCAATTTTTTTGCTTATTATTTTCTTTGAATATAATGTTAAAAAGTTTGTGTAAAAATTTGGGAGTGCATATCAAAATACTTTGCGAGATATTACAATTATAAACTTAAAACAAGGCAATTTTACACTAAACGCCCAGTGATAGCCTGTTATAATTGAAATATCTCGTAAAATACTTCGAGTTCCATTCTGAAATTTTTACATAATCTTCTTAATATACTTATGTTATCAAAAAAAATTGTTTTCAGGGCGACTTTAAAAAAAATTATTGGTTTCTAACACTTGGATACCACCAAAAAATTCTTAAATTTGTAGAAGGCGATTCATTCCACGTCAGATTTACAACTAAAATTTTAGTTCCCTCCAACTTTTTTTGTATTTTTAAGCTAAAAATTATTGACACGAATTTCAAGCTTTGGCTGAATTTAATGTTTTTCAAGTTTTGAGTTTTGGAACTATATAAAATATTTTATTAAATTTCATAAATTTAATAAAATTGAGCATTTTTATCCCTGATAACTTATAAACTATTTGATTAGTGAAAAACAACATTAAACCATAAAAGTTGCGATTTCGCATGATCTCAGCAGAATTTTTTTTGTTATGTAATTTAAGTATTCTGCAAATGTTAGAAGCAAAAAATTTGTTTTAGGGCCGCGCCGATTTTTTTTTTTTGCTTTTTCCAATAATTTATAATTATATCGAGAAGATTGTGTGAAAATTTCAGATTAGAACTCGAAGTATTTAACGAGCTATTTCACTTATAACAGGCCTATCACTGGGCGTTTAGTGTAAAAATTCCTTGTTTTAAGTTTATTGTTGTAATATCTCGCAAAGTATTTCGATATCCACTCCCAAATTTTTACACATGCTTTTTAACATAATCCTTAATATTTAAAGAAAATAAAAAGTAAAAAAAAATTGGTTCAACTTAAAAAAATTCAATTTATTTCAAATAATTGGAAATTTCATAAGTTGTATAACAAAAAAATTGTGAATTTTTTTCGGTAAGCTGAATGAAAAACGCAACTTTTTTCATTTAATATTTTTTCCATATTTCGAATCGTTTCAGAGTTATTAGTGATTGAAAAATGTTCAATTTATTAAACTTCAAAAGTTCAAAAACTAATAATTTGAAAAAAAAAATCATATTCAGCCAAAACAAAACCTACGTGTCAATTATTTTTAGCTAAAGCATGCAAGAAAAAAATTGGGAAGAAATCAAAATTTTGGTTCTAAATCTGACGTGGAATGAGCCTTATACTATGGAAATTTTAGAACGATGAAAAATTATTTCTTCGAGTTACATTTACGGACAGGTAAAAAAGTGGTTTCTACAAAAACCTAGTTTTGGTATTCTTAAGGCTTACGTGAGAGACGTTTCGGCAGAATTGAAAATTTGAACATTTATATATTACTACAGGCTTTCATATTTTGAATCTCATTTTTGAGACACTAAAGCACATTTTAGGACAATAAAAAGAATTTCGATTTTTTTAAAATTTTGCTGTGGTGTAACACCTTAATGTGGATGTTTTAAAACATAGGAAAATTAACAAAATATCCTAGAAATGGAGGGAACATATGCAGAATAAAAATGTCACCATCGTAACTTAAAAGCGTAGTCAACCAATGCACTTGTTAAATTTACCAGTACTCTTACTGCACATTTAACCTCAAACTGTGCAGTTCTTTACCAAAAAACGTACCAGCTAGACTTACCTAAGTTTGTCTCCAACCTGTTTGCACGACTTAGTACAAAAGCAATTCTTCAAGTGCTCAAAGACAAGCCAATCTCGCGTGCTACTGTTTTCAATGTTTCGTAGGTTTGTCATGATGGCAAAAAGCCGGAAGGTAAAAAGAAATGCGTCGCTCACCCCAAATTAAGTGTCAGAACAAAAATGTACTGTCAAGTGCCAAAAACAAGGTTTCACAATGGGGGTGGGCGTAGCGTAGTTGATAAATCGATTGCCTTGTACGCAGCGCACCTGGGTTCGAGTCCCGACCCCGCACATGGGGTTAGAAATTTTTCATAAGAGATTTTTCTAACCCGAAAAGGCGAATGACCTTAAGGTTAAAATTTCTATAATCGAAATTAAAAAAAAAGATTGCACAATCAACACGCAAATTAGCATGTAAACTTGGTGTTTCAAACTCAATTGTTCTCTGTATTTGAAGAAAAATAGTGCGGGCCCCAAAACATCAAGGAAAAATACCAATTTGCTGCCATACACTTCAACGTAAACACACTTTACATTTTCGCGCCATTAGTTAAGTGGAAACGATGGCTGCATCGAAATCCGAACAAAGCTGAACCCGATCAGAAACACACAAAAAAGTTTTCAAAACTATATCTCACATTGTCACGTTTCTATTAATTTAGCTACTAACGAGACCAGATTTATAACACAGTTCACTATTAACACTGCGTAGTGTTATTTTATTGTATTACATTATCTTTTATTGCATTCTGATCGGACAATGGTCGATGCTAGTAAATGCTTGCAAAATTCATGTTTTGGCCGTATCTTTCAAGCAACTATGCAAAAATATGACGGATTAGCTGAATTAGCAAAAAATGCTATTTGTGCCAAATAAGAGTAACACTCCAAACGTGCCATAAACACGTCAAATCAAAAAGATTTAGACCGAAATTGACATCATAATCGTTCAAAAACTAAATTACAGATGTTCGTTCCACCCTGCATTAAAATCGAAAACAATGATTCTGTAAGTGCACTGTAAATGTATTTTTAAATAGATTATAATGAAATACCATTAAGCGGAAATTTCAAAAACTTGTAAAAATACTAGAAAACCTATGGCACATCGAAAGAAGTAAAAACTGCATTTCGAAACTCAAGTCCCATCTCAACTCAAAAGTATTTCATGTCCCAGAAAGGCATTTTTTTCGAAATGCACCAGATCTTGACGTTTCGTGACATTTTTTCCGATTCAGCTCAAATTTAGTGTGCAAATTTTTTCGGGCACTGACACTGACTGACAATTTTGGGAGCTATGACTTGGTTGCTGGATTGTTGATTATGGTGCATATTTTTGCGCTTACGGTACCAGAAAGTACTCACCCATCTTTTGACGCTTTTATGATCTACAGCTGATTCGTGCCAGTTGCTAATAAAATCGGTTGCATCCAGTCATACAAAGAGTGAAGATAAATGACCACATTATTGCTTTAAGATCTTCTGACTATACTTTCAACTTATTATATCACTAAAAAACTTTTTCTAATTCTCTCATTCCGTGAATAAACTCTTCTGAAAAGACTCAGCTGATGCTAAAATGGATCACGAACAAGATTCGTCGCCACCGACTTCCCGTTTAAAATCAAACACATTGAACTCGGTCGGATCATATCCTACTCAAGTATCCTGAAGATTTCGACAGAATTGACGCGGAAATATTCAGCTGATATCTCGAAATTTTAGCCCAGATAAGTGTGATATTCTGTCTAAAGCAATCATATGATGTGAGAAACTACCGCGTCTACGTGCCCGCTCACAAAGTTGAGATCGACGGTGCAGTCTTCGATTCAAGCTTGTCATGTTTGCATCTACTAAAGCAAGGGGTTAGCTATTTCAAAGGCACCTTGCTCTAATGAGCGAAGATTCGGAACGGCATTCGAACTGGATTAGACAAACTTGCGTGTCCCTTCAAACTCATGACGCGTGACATTTGACGGGATGGCTTTGCGTTTAAGTACGTCTTTTTCAACAACAATCGTCTCTCTGTTCGACTATTTGTACCATGCGTCATGCATTGCAGCAAATAGGTCTTTAGAGTATAGTATTAGGTGTGACAGTTGCATAGAGAATCATGAAGGTGACTCTTGCATTAGGAATGCTAAAAACTGTGTCTATTGTGGGGATAGTTCACATGATCTATTATCATGACTCGTGTACAAACTTTCAAATGGTGTACACTGGAAAAGTCTAAAAGCTTTCCTAACACATGTTAGATTAATCTGTAGCAAAATACAACACTGTCGTGGATAATACCGTATTTATACCTAACAAAGGGTGTGAGGAATCAAATTGCATCACTTTCAAATTGCATCACTTTCAAATTGATAGAACTTTTCCCATTGGGTATTTGCTATTGGGATTTTTGGGTGAAATTAGATCAATGTGGGTAGTTTACATTGTGTAAGTTTCACTAGCTATTTTGTAACCTTTGCGTCTACACCCGGAAACGGCACCGAATCGCAGGCTTAATATAGTGGAAAAATCACGTGCGGAAGCTCTACAGCTGAAGTTGATGAAACTACAATGTATCGTCACAGATGAAGTTATAAAGCAGAAGATGTTCAAGGTTGCTCAAAAATACACGATTTGGCAGGCAATTTGCTCATGTGGAAAGCGGAGCGCTCCATTCGTGACAACCGGAAGGGTCACGGCAAGCGTGCTCGAAAAAATTCCTCTAAACTTCCACTTCTGAGGTCTCACGGTGGCTCTAAGCTTTTCTGGCCGGGTTAAGCCACGTTCCATTACTCGCAAGATATTCTGGAGTGGTACAGAGCTAAGGAGTTCAATTTCATGTTCAAGGATCTTATTTCCCCGAAAGCAACAGAATTGTGACCAATTGAAAAATACTGAACAAGCATGAAGCTGGCGGTAACATCGAAAGTTGAAATAAAGAAGAAATGGCTTTCCACATGAAAATAAGTTGGACCAACCATGTTACAAGATAAGAACAGTGTTGAAAGATAGGTACGTGAATTTGAATAAGGCTATGAAATTCAATAAAACGAACATGAAAAAATATAATAGTATGTTTTTTTACCTACCAGAAAGCTTAGAAAACAATCGGTTGATTGTGGTGACATTTGATGAACCTTTCCTTATGATGTAATTTGAATCCGTAAACCCTTTACAACATACATTTTTTCAATTCTATAGCTTCAAAATTTGACCTCCATAAATTGACATGATGTTCAAATGAATCAAAATCAACAACAGAGTCACAGAGATCACAGACTTATTAAGTAGCAATGTTATATTTTTAGAAATCATAATTAGGAGAGCGCTTCGATTACAAAAATAAACCTAAACACTCCTCGAAGTACGAAGAATTTAATGCTGGCCTGGACAACAAAGTTCGAATGGTGAATACACGTTCAACCCACCCCTACTTCATCATTCCTCATTGGCCAAAGCACACTTCTATCTCAAACAACGTTTTGTAACTATAAAGCCTAGATTACCAAGTGTTAATTCTGTCCGTATGCTGCTAACTGCGGATGAGAGAAATGTGCGCAAAATATGTCAGTGTTCTTGTTTTTCAATTACAATTGCAATATGCCTCATCATAGAAGCTTAGCCAGGTGTATACGATATACTGAAATTAGTCAACTTTGTGATACAAAGCTTTATCCGTTTCATCAAATGTAACTTTACATCTGTTTACACCTGTTCAATTGTGGGGGCCCCTCCACTTAGGTTAGCCTTTGCAGTACTAGGTTATCATTTTTCTGAAAATTTAATTTAATTTTGCACTCATTTCCTCAATTTTTGTTCATTCTGTATATAAGCAGCTCTAAAAAATCTGGGATTTAGTCCAGTTTCTGTGTCTCCACTAGCTTTCATATCCACAGACCGGGTCCAGCAGTAACAGACTAACAGACATAACAATCGAGAACAAAGCTTCGCCTGCTTTAACAGATTCTCCATGGGGTGACGGTATCCAAGTGGGGCTACGGACGAGTTTTGAAGAAACATCTCACAAATGTAAGATTTTTTTTGAATTGGTCTAATATGACTATTTTCCATTGATCCTTCTCAATGGACATTAATTGGAGCAATCTTGGCCACCGGAATACTGTACCGGAAGAACCTAAGAAAATGTATATATTTTTCTATCATTCTAGCTTATTGGATTCATAGAGTTAAATAAAATACGACCTTTTCATACGCCCCTACAGCTCCCTCCAGCTCAGTATGGCCATTCCGGTGCCGGTTCCATTTTACGCCATTTTTAAAACCATGAAGGCGGCTTCCGGTTAAAACAAAACAGTGAAAACCATCATCAGTAATCGTATCACTGTAAAGTGGGTGGTCAGCAGAAGACGGAAATTGGCGATTGACGCCATTGAGAAAACCAAGAAAGCGACTTCCGCCGGTTACCACAAAACGATAAAAGCCATGATCAATATAGGTGTCATTTTAAAGGGGATGGTCAGTAGAAGTCAGAAATAAATCAGTTTTTTCTTGCTACTCTATCGCTCAATTTATTTCCAAAATTCGAACGCATTTATTAATTATTTGGCTCGAACTGTATCGATATATTAAACTGTAAAATATTAAAACCCATTTTCGAAGCTTGAGCAACTAAACTAACAAACAAACAACATTTTCGCCTCTAACGTAAGACAAAATTTCAATCCAGAATGGCAACGCTTCAAATCCAAACACAAAAACAACATAAAAATGTCGCAACGGTAAAGCAATTTCCATCTTCCAGAATCAAACCCTCTTGTTTTGCGGCTACCAACAAAACGCCACACAGCGAAATCGGCGACGGCTGCCATTGCGATTCCCTCTCAAGTAGATAGATAGGGTACCTACACAGAGAAACAGAAACAGAAAAAAAACGGATCATCCGTTCGCCGTCGTTGCCGCCGAAGAGACGGATCATTTGCTGCATGTTTTATAGCCCTTCTGTTGTTTCGATCAACCCCGGATCCTCCCCCCGAGTCCTTTTCGTCCGTTCACTACCCGAGCGAGAAGTGCACGTTTTTCGCTGCAACACACAGACACAGGACACAACACCGAGCACCGAAAAAAAGGGATCAGACAAAAATATGAATAAATTAAGGAAAAATGAATGCCCCTTCTTCGATTCCTGTGAAATCTGGTTGGTACTGCTTGTTTTTTTGCCGCTGCTGATGCACATTCGACGAATCCTTGGAATCATTTGCCGGACGAGAAGAGTGAGAGAAGACCCTTCGGAAATCGAAGCGAAAATGCAGCAGCAGCATGCATGTAAACGAAACAAATAAGCCCGGTCGGAGTGAATACATTGGCCTATAAAAATCGTCTCGCCATGCCGAGCTGCATAACCAGAGCCTTATGTAATGGTGTTTCCTGTGTTAATTTCTCCATTTTGTGAAATAACATCTGAACGACCATCAACAGAGGGACTCAGATTGCACCCAAAGCGTCCTTGAATGCACCAGGGCCAAGCCGAATGTTAAAATCGATCGATAATTATAATTTTAACGAGCTATAAATTTCCCTCTCACATAGAACCCGGTCTGTCCCTCTGAACACAACAACAACAACAACAACATCCTAAAAAACTATCAATTGACTAATTTACGACTTCGCGGAATCCGGTGCATACACGGAATACGGTTTCCAATCGCCGGGGTATCCGAAGCGGCGGTTATCATGCAGGTGGTCTTGAGTTTGAGCTGCCGCGGGAATCTTTTTGCCGGAACTTTAAGTGGCTTTTGATATGCAATCCCCGGCCAAGTCTTCTCTATAAAATCAGGCAGCTTCGTGCCCCGGCAAGCAAAGTGGCAAAATTATAAATTATTAATCATTAAAGTGTCGTTTGTAATAAAAAGGCAGCATCGCGCGGGGCGACCGACCGACGGACCGAACCGATGATGACGCGGCCCCGGCAGTCAGTCGCTTTTCATTTGGCAACTTTGTAGCTAAATTTTAATCAATATTCGCGCCAACCGCTGAGCTTATAAATAGCCTCCGCCAGCAGTATAGTGCTGATGCGCGGCTGCCGCGTCGCCGTTGTCGCCCATTGCGCGGCTACGGCTGCCGCTGCTGACAAGGGAGAACTGTATGAGCATTGATGAGGCGAAACCTTTTCCGAATGTATGTACAAGATTTTATAGTCTCTCCCCCCATTGGTTCGGTGGGTTGGATTGTGGCGGTGATACTGGATGATGCCGGCGAGGATTGCGACGACGACGACAGCGACAAAGGATCACAAAAAGAAGTGATGCTTTTTGTCATGATTCTGTAATAAATGCGATTATAAACAGGTCATAATTTGCGACGTTTATCCTGGGTTAGGGCGAGGGACAGCGAGAGAGATGGGGGTGCGTTTCACCAAGGAGCCAGTAAAACCGATTCGATCGTTTTGTCGGAACGTCGTTCTCGTCGTCGTCGTCGAAAGCCGATGCGGAGTTGAAGGTCGGCCGACCAAGTTGGTTGATGTTTTAATTCGCTGTTTTACTTGGAAGTCTAACATTGTACCGGACTGGACGGGTGGATAGGTGGGAGCTCTCAGGCGGGACCAAAGTGGCAGCCCTGGATGTGACGTGTTGAATACCGAGCGGAATAATTTTATTATACGCTTGGTGTACTGCCCTTTTACGCATAATTGTCCCATTTATATAGGGAATCCCATAGAGCATGGGACAAATATGCTTATAACGGCAGTGTATTTTGTGAGGGAATTTCTCGATTTGATCGTTAGTGTAAGTCAGGAGTTCAATGATAGATAAAACCACGGTAAATTAAATCTGGGGCTAGCTTAGTCTTGTCACTAAGTCAGTGTCGGATTCTGACGAGACGAATTCGAAACGCAAAGTCAATAACTAACACAGTAAATTTATTTTCTAGAATATCGTCGACCATAAAAGTGTTGTTTTGTGGTTTAAGACTACGTGGAAGGACGCTTAACAAATCACTGGAGTTCTATCCTTATTATTCCTAACGTAATCTTTGGTTATCGCCAGCCAACGCCAACTATGCAGTTTTACACCTGATCCTAGATGAGAACATTGTAATGCTGTAAATACTGTACTTTACTTGTAATATTCTAATTCTTTGCAAGGCAATTACTTCTTTATCAATAGTATTTCACTTTTTCAATTTCAATTTAATTTTTGGAAAACTCTGGTTATTTCTCACAATTGTTACTTCATAGTGCGATTAGCCGGAATTCTTAGCTATTTAGAAAGCTGCCATCTTTTGATGCAAAATTAATGTTGGTTCGTCATCCTTCCAGGATCGTTACTGCATAATAACCGATGTCAAATGAGATAACATTTCTGATTAACATTTTCAAAAATGACCAGCACCTGACTTCCTCTGCCGCAACTGCGGATCGCTTGCCAACTTAAATATTTTTTTGGTGAAGCTCGAAATAAGTTTTTATTTTTTTTATTCATTTCGTTTATTTGATAGGCATAAATAAATAAGTTTTTCATTTGAATTTATCTGCGATTTTAAATTTATCTCTGGCAGCGGTAATTGCTGAAAGTCAGCCTTGACATAGATACAGCGTGCACTCGTTCCAAACGATTTGAAAACTTTCGATGTGTGAGTGTTTATCTATTTTGTGAACTCGGCAACGGACAGAATTGTACGAATGCTAGGGCACAAGACCTTTTGGATTTTTTTTCGGTTGTTTTCCTACTGGAGCAGTAGAGTAGGTTCTCGTCAGAATCACTCACTACAATTGCAGACCGGACGGAAAATGTCAGCCACTGAAGCATTGCATAAGCCCAATCGCAGTGATTCTGAATCTGATATTTATTGTGCGGTTCAAATATATGCCAGCTGCAGGGACTTCACGATCGCGTGTATCATCGCGAAGGGCTCGAGCGATTGTACGTTAACGTGTTCAATCGCGTGACCGTTTGTATGTCACGTGTGCTAGAGAGTATAAATTCGATTTTATAACCGGTTGTCCATTCGCATATTCGCGAGTGTTATTGGATAATCGCACGCGTGCCGCGTGGTATCCGGCGGGCTGAAATCTCTCGAAGTATTTCAGGCAAGAATTGGCCCACCGGTTTCTGTTCCCATGTAGTAAGAGGCGACTAACAACAGATGTGGCTGTGGTCCACTTGGAGTTCGATAATAGTCTATTATCTTTCTTCTAATTAATCCAGCCTAGAGGCCGTGTGGTATCCGGCGGGTTGAAGTATCTCAGCCAAACATTTATTCACTGGGTTCCAAATCCTATGTCATAAGAGGCGACTGAAAACAGAAGTCCTCGAGTCGAAGTGTTTCTTCATGCCACGCACGGAGTTTCGTAGGTATTGTCCTTGCTGTGTTAAGCGAATCTCTTACACAGTGGACGTTTGTTTCTTCGTAAATCGTGAGATTCAAATGATGGTCATGTTAATAATGCCCACTTCGAGGTTCGCTGTAGACGATTACAAACCAACGTATTTGGTATCTTCTAGTAGCTGTACAAAAAGCGACGGTGATGAAATGTGCAATGCTCTGATCGACCATGGTTTTAGTAGCCCAAGTTAATCTTCAGCATAGACGTACAAAAAAAACTATCAATCTATCCCGCCTTTTGCAGTAAGCAGAAGCTTTCATAGGTTCAAGAACCGTATTTCCATGAAGGAAACTTCTATATTGGAAAACTACTTAATCCCGTCTTCGTAGCTTACAACAAAATGGGCAGACAAATCCACGCTGAATGCCTCGTGCATGTGAACTTGTGCTATCGACCTCAAACTCGTGATATTTGTGCTGTCACAGTCAATGTGACTGTTGATAACACAAACAGGAAAAAAGTATATCGTCCGGCATATTCGCCGCATAATGAATCATCACCTTCTGATCATTTCTAAAGGGTTGTATCATAGTGTAGCTGAAATGGGTTTCCACTCATAATCGGATGTGCTACAAATACCCACCACATAATTCGAGGCAACTCGGATATCAATTTGAGAGGCACCGAATTGATGGACTGTTTAAGCAACACAAATTAGCATATACTGGATGCAGCAAATCACCCAACATTTGCACGATCTGACAGAGAAGAGGTGTTAGATGTCACTCTCTGCTCTGACTGTATTACGCATGAGTTTGCAAACTGGCTCGTACCCTACGAGCTCGAGCCGTCGTTATCTGATCATAAGTACATCATCTTTGATCATTTGAACGCCTAGTAACCTCTTGCGGTTCTACTGTGTGATAATTCAATTTTGAATAAGTGGTAAAAAATTGTAATTACTTGTGTGGACTTTGCTAGAATTCCCACTCGTTTTGACTGGTGATTTCATGTAGATCCTTTTTGGATTCTCGGGGAATCGAAAATTGAGCTACTTTCCACAACATCAGGCGTGAATACTGGTAGTTGCAAGAAACGTGCTCTTTCTAATACCTTAAAAATGGGAAAAAATGATCAAAATCAAAGAAAAAAGCACATCTGCAGAAGTGCTCTCTTCAACAATGCTTCGGCTCAATGTATAGAGTTTTCGAGTCTCCACACTTATCGAGTGCAAGTAAGGTTAGAGAAAGGTCACTTTTTGATTGCGCTGAAGAATGATATTTTAAAAGATCTTCACGGGTGTCTCCTTTCAATCCCTCCAAACTCATTCATCCCCAGATTCAATGAGTTTGGCTAGGTATGATGTTGTTTGATTCTCTGACTGAAATAGAATTTGGTGGAGATGAGTACAAAGGCAGGAGACTTCCGTTTTATTGTCGAACCATATAGTCTTCACTAGAATAAGGTATTCTTTTACATTCCGTGGAATGCCAAGGAATGTTTGAAGAGCACTGATGCTTTGATGAGGCTAGAGTTCCATAATCCTGGTTCGTGGGCTGTTTGCTTGGAACTTCTGAGAACCACGTCGCTTGCAGAGAAAATACAGCACTTATTATAAACTGAGCTATGGCTTAGAAATGTAACGACGATAGTTTATAAACCTAAATCGGTTTAAGCCGAATTTGAATGGCAGTATCTCGTCGGGGGTCCGCTCATCGAGAAGTGTCCTTATTCCCTTGGGAGTGAAGAATACTTCCGTATTGTCTATGTTTTCTGTGTCGTTATTTTCCTTATCCCTAACCTTACCACTTCCCCAAACCTGCCCATCAGGGAAATGACGAAAAGACAAATCATAGCAAGGCACAAATCTCCGATCAACATGGGGAACGTGCCATTTGAGCCAGTCGCTACTGATTCCTGATTCAACCGCATGACCGTTTGTATGTCGCGTGTGCTAGAGAGTATAAATTCGATTTTATAACCGGTTGTCCATTTACATATTCGAGTGTGGCATTAGATAATCGCACGCGGACCGTAGACCTGATATTTAATTTTCAGAGTACGGTTCAGAATCAGATGTAGTAAGTTCTTCCATATCACTAGGGTTCCCGGTCATGTCACCATGATCGCGCGGACACGAACGTTTGTAGGTTCACGCTGGAGACCGCGTTTGTGAATTTGAAAGTGCTATAACGTTCACATCGGGGCATTATGCTGTTTGTAAAATCGTAGGTGCAAGTGTGCGTGGATGCTCGCGATGGGCTCGAGCGTTTGTATGTTAACGTGTTTGGCGCGTGTATGTAGCTTTGCGTGTATAAATTCGATTTTATATCCGTGCGGCCATATGCATATTCGCGTGTGTTCTTGGTTAATTGCGCTAGAAGAGAGTATTCCCATATCGCAAAAGTTCCCGGTCATGTCGCCATGGAACTTGTTGTCTAGTGAATTTGAGCATCACTTTATACTGGTCCAACTGAAGGCATAAGCCTAGGCTACTAGGACCAAGGGTAAATACTTCCGGACGTGATCGATACATGATCGTGCCAGAAGCGGTGAGTTAATGCCTGAAAACGCGTTTGTAAATTTATAGGTGTTTGATTCGCTACCACGTTTGTCGTGAAAGTCACGAGCGTTTGTACGTTTATAACGGGAGAGATTGTTAGTGTATATGAGAGAATATGCAATTGATTGTGATAGTGGGTTTCAGTATGAATCTAATTATGTAGATATAGTTATAAAAGTAAAAGTAACGCATAAAGATAAAAAGATGCAAAGATATTCAATAAAAGCATATAAATTATACAATATTATTTTGGGTATACATGTGTAGTGGAAAGGCAAACTACTAAAAGTACAGCAAAAACAGATTAATGAAGCAGAAGAGAAGCGCATATGTAACATGCAAACAAGCTACTTGAACTCGTCTAAATGCCACTAAATAATATTGATTAGCCATTAACGGCAATTGCATTCTGTAAGAATTTTATCATGCTATGCTATGTTATGAGTAAGAAGTATTAATGCTATGTTATGAGTAAGAAGTATTAATATTTTTTTTTAATTCGTCAGTAAACTATGTTTTTCCTCGACCCCCATTAGATGCCATAAAAATGGAACAAAATAATGTTAAACGTCACGGTATGCTTACTGAATAATTTAAAAAAAAATATAGAAGTCGGGCCAATATTTTTATAAAAAATGTTACTCGGCAGCAGTAAGACCTTCCATTTGCGGTGCATCATTGTAATCAATTGCAATTTATTCCTTAAAAAATAACTTTATTGCAGGCCTCGAGAGTCGAGAACCCCTTTAAGAACAGCTCATGTTTAAAAGAACGCGAAATTATCAACGTAAGTTTGTACTGATCCTAGTTATTGAAAGATAATTAACATACTTTACCCAAAATTCTTCCTTATTGCAACTATGAGCTGTTCTTTAACGATAAGTTAATAAATTCTTAATTTTAAATTTCCATAATTTATGGATTTTGACTCAAACCGGATTTTACTTTTGAAACTCTTCTGTAGATAATGTGTTGGATACCCAATTGTAAATAAGGTTGGTTCTGTTTACTTCGATAGTATATCAGCGACCGAAAATAAGATCGCAGACTGAACGTGCTTCTTAAAACCCGCTTCAAGTGTATTAGAATGTAAAAATCGAATATAAATTTCATGCATAAAAATCAAGCCTAAGATTATTTGTGACAATTAAACAAATAATCTTCGAGAAAGAATTCATAAAATTGTTTTAAATAAACAAACATCTGATAAAGAGAATAGTTGTTATAAGCCGTACAAGTGACATCCTTATCCATTATCGTGATTGAACAATTCGTGGATCCCTGATAATGTATTAAAGATATCCAGGTTGGTAGATCTTGGACCGCAAATACTGCTTCTCCCTGCATTCCTAGTGCACGCGCTCTCTGCTTGATTGTTTACATTCAGCGAATGCGGAATGCTAAATCATTATACCAAATAACCGCTATACCAAATGACCTTTATGTCATATGACTATTATGCCAAATGACTATAATGACAATTGGCCATCATGCCGAATGATCATTATGCCAAACGGAGTACAGCCACTTTATCCGCCCTATATTCAATTTAAGTACCTATAAATGTGGATCCTCTTCATCGCTATTTTAAATACAATTTAAAAACCCATAAAAGCACTATTAAACAAGAGATGACAGCTAGAAAATTTTACGCACAAGAATTTTGAACTAGATTATTTTTGGTAAAGTGATAAATTCCAATGTGTAATTAAAAAAGAGCATCGTGGTTCGCCACACGTAAACTTTTTTAAAACATATGTCAAATAATAACTTTGAATGAATTGTTAAAATTTGGAAGGAATATTTTAACGACTGGAATCATTGGAAACTCCATACAAGTCAGAAAACAAGTGATAAAAACAATGTTATAGAGATAGACGATTTGTTGATAAGGTTGATGGACCCAAAAACTCATTTCAAGCTCGGTGGTTGTTGATTTCAAATATTGCCGTGTCCGTCCGTTCACCATGTGAAACATATCCTGAAGGTAAAAATAGATCTTAGGATTGCGGGAATCACTATTAAACAGCTCCACCATCTACGATGTTCGGACCAAATAACGTTCAATAGTTAAATCGAAAAAGAATGGTTTCTTGTGCTTCAAAAACTGCAATACAGATTGAGAGAAACCTGTAAATTTACATTGAATTAGATATAACAAAAAGCAGCCTTCGAATATAACGTGCGATATGAAAATTACATGACCATGGCGTCATTAAAGTATGCAATAGGCAATACCGGAATTCGAAGCGGCAACGGACAACCATTTCTTCACTGAACACGTCTCTTTACCAACTGAGCCATACAGACAGACAGGAGCTTGATCGAAAAATGACACATCTTAACTTTACCTGTATGCTATCTAACACTAGCTCACCGGAAAAAAAATTATGGTCCTGTATTGAAACGTTAAAAGTATTCTACTTCGAAATAAAAACAATTAAGAAAATATTCCATTCCATAGTTTGGTGGTAATAAATTGTTCCTATGGATATTTTGATATTTTAATTTGTCTTCTATGGGGAATAAATGGGGCCGGTTCCAGTATCAACGGAATTTCTGTGACAGCTCGTTTTTGATGCGATTCGGAATGACGTTTTCCGGGTGTTTACAGAGAAACAAGGCAGGGATGATTTGTATTTATTGTTTGCAAGTTGTAAGTATAAAAAGACCCACTGCTCAATCAAGCTAACGCAGTGCGCGCTGTCACATAACAGAATTAGTGTCTAGAAGAAAAAATAGCGTGTGCGACTTCAAGAAATGTTGGATCTACTGAAATGTTGGGCCTACAGAGTCCAGTTTTGTACAACAATATTTTTATTTCACTTTGAATTTTTTTTCCTGATTTCAGTGCAAATTCCCTGCAAACTCCAGCGTTTTCTAGGAATCGACACCCTTCCGAACGTCCAAACAATTCGGATGACTCATTGGTTTGGTCACGTATTTTCATAATCATTCATTCGAAATTCGGCTTTCACATTATTCCGCTTTCGCAAATTGCTTGCCCAACGATAACCTTTTTACCGAATTTTGAGGCAAGATTTTGTTTTCGATATATTTGCACCTGATGCTCAGGAATACTTTTAAAAAACGATTCCAATAAACAAAAACTATATTTTTATTGCAACACTGAAACACTGCGTAATGTTAAGTATATTCTAAATACCACGCATTTCCATAGAGAAGGTTACACATCCCAAGCCTAGGATGGCACGTCTAGACCTTCCCACGCGATAAACTTTCCATGTTTTTCTTTTAATTCAAGGTAGCACATACAAAATCAGATTTCTTATATTATCTTTGCATAGGTTAATTTCTCACAATGGCTTTGTTCTAGAGATTTTTGGAACGTTAATTGGCACACATTTTTAGCAAAGCAATAGTTTTTTTTATTTTGATTATAATGCTTTTAAGCTTAAGGTCATTCGCCTCTTTTTTCAGTTTAGAAAAATATCTCTAGAAAAATGTGACCCTGTGTACGGAGCTGAGAATCAAAACCAGATGAACTGCGTGAATTTACCAACTTCGATTTACCAACTACCTCACCACCGTAAAATTAAAAGCATTGCGCAGGAGAAATGCGCGAAGAAGTGAGAATTCTACTAGACTGCGACTGAATTTGATACACACTTTCGTAAAATTGAATAAACTCCTATATCACCGTGGTCTCCACGAAGAATTCGACGAGGATTCCTGTTTTGTCCAGGCAAAAGTAAAATCCCAAAGTATCTTTTCCACGGTTTTTCCAGGGGGCAGACACCATGTTTCAATTGAAACTCTTTTTAACATAAATCGAAGATACCAAATATTCAAGGTTGCTAAGATCAAACAAGTATCTAACGATTCAAAGATGAACAGATCTCAAAATCCTTCCGAAAAATGCAAAAAAAAACTGAATACCTAAAAAATTTGTTCGATAAACCAACTATTCTAAGCTCCAAAGACCCATAGATTCAAAAATCCAAAGGTGCAAAAACTAGACTAAAAGATCCTATAGAGTTGCAAGGTACAGAAGTTTAAAGTTTTAAAGATCTTAAAACGGAAGTCCGAGGATCAGAAAGTTCTAAAGATCTGAAAGGATAAAATATCCCAAAATTGAAAATGGCGAGAATTTAAAAATAAAACCAAAGACAAATTCAGAATCAAAGATCTAAAGCTAAAAAGATCCAGGGATTCACAGGCCAAAATATGAAAACAAAATTTTAGATTCCAAAGATCAATTCCAATGATGCAAAGATTCTGATGAGCCGAGAGACCCAAAAATCCATCATAACAAAACTTAAAAATTAAATTAATCAGCAAATTCAAATATCCAAGCACCTGAAGTTCCAAAATAGGAAAGATTCCGAGGCTAACACACTTAGTAACAACGTGATATTTATGCATGATATTGTGCAATCGGTATGGCTCCCTGTACGCTCATCGCTACCGATGCCGACAACATCCGAATGCGGGTAAACGTCGTCTGCTAGGAAATGAAGAAATGTTAGTATAGTACATGTTACCGCTAAAGACCGAGCAATCCTCCGCATCTCCACTCATATCGCGGACTACCGAAATTTGTTAGTAAGTATGTAAATTGCATTAACATGTATTAATTACTCTGGGCGGCCAGCTGCCGAGATTTTCAAAAATTTTAAATTGTTTATATTATTTCGGTTCGCAATATCCGCCCATTAAACTCCGGAAAGCCAGCTATCTTTGCCTTTTTTTATAATCAATAATGGTTGGACAGCCAAGTTGCTTTAAAGTGCTATGTTCGTTTTACCCCAACAAAACTTTTGTCGTAATAGATAACCAGGTACCATAATTCAATATGTCTTAGTGAAAATGACTATCACCAAAATTAATCTGTGATGAATAATCAAACGGTAAAATGTGTTATTTTTCCTCTCGGAAAATGTATAATTAAAATATCGTCTCTGACGCATTCGATATCCGAGCGCAATTTATTTATTGATATACGTAATACGCATTAATATGTGCAAATGTCGAGAACCGTAACCCTAAATAGTTCAATCTAATAAAAGAGCTAACAATAAAGTAATTACTGATTATAGAAGAGACACGAGTCAAGAGAAATAACAGATAAGCCCTAAAGAACGCCGGAAGATGAACGATGATATAAAATGATAAATAAAATAAATAAATGATACAAAGTGATAAAAACTAAAAAGAGTACATAAAAGAAGTTTTTTTTTGTTGCCTTTTACGACATGGGAGCTAGAACCCAGTGGATACATTTTTGCATGAGCCGCCGGAAGACGCACGGCATCTGGGCAGATTTTGTCCAGAGCAAGATATTAGTGTAATATATCTCCTATCGAACATGATAATTGTATACGAATAAAGGTTGAATTGTTAAATAAAATGAGATATACCCAAAACAATTAATTTACATATTTTTATTAGGCCATTGAAAATAACAGAACTATCTTACAACGTAATTCTTGCATTTCTTGATGTCGACTGTAAACGAAATAGGCTTATTATTTCAGAGTATGATCATCTCATTAGAATCCGACACTAACTTAGTGACAAGACTGAGCTCCTGAGCAAAGCCAACTGTGATATTTTCTGTTTTGGATGGGTTCATTCTCCCATCAAAATTTCAATGAGGGTATATAGCAATTTGGCACTTCAGCAATATTTGTAATCAAGCATTGACGCCATAAGTCTTCGGTAAACAATGTTTATTTGAAAATGAGAGAATATTAGGTCCCAAACAGAAACACTAAAATATACAAACTTAGAACTAGTTATGTAACATTTTACTCTATGTTATATTATGAGTTTAAAATTACTTTTATGAATTAAGTAATTAAAAGCGAAGTTGCACTTTATAATAATAATTCACAAGTTGTAGTTCTGCATGTTTCAAGAATTTAAAAAAGGGAAATTAGCACAATCTGAAAATCACTTACAGTAATTGCATGTACTTTTCTTACTTTAAAACGTATGTTGTGAACTATTATTCATGACACCAAAGATTCCAAAACAATTCAAAAACCATCATCCTCGCAACGGAAAGAAACCCATTTTGCAACATTTTACCGACGGCAAACGAATACTTCAACATCGAATTTCATGCTTTCACTCGGCACATGGTCAAACATACGTCACATTCCGAATTTCATCAACAACTTTACATAACACCCCTGCAAATGGTTGGCATTTTCCGCCACTCCATTTGTCATTGAAGAAGAGGAGCAGTGGCGTTAGCCAGAGTAGTGTCATCCTAAATTAAGAGTGCATTCTTCCCTTAGTAGGTGTAGGTACATATTTGCAATAACGGAAAGCGGGTGCGGCGGAAAAACACTGTGTGCAGCTTTACGTGCACTTAGGGATGTAACACTCGCTGACTCACTCACACTAACCCAGCCACCAGCTAAGGACCCTACGATCGCACTAGTAGGCGTATAACAATCGGTTATGTACAGGAAAAGGAACATTTTTTTTTTGTTTCAGGCAGTATACACCACAATGTAATTTGATTCCCTTCGGGGCTTTCGTGCCAACGACAAATTTAATCGTGGAAATTTGTCATTGTCAGGCGATATTAAAAATGGAGGAAAACATACCTCGCTGAGCTGATTATCCACGGGTAACATTTTGTCCTGCTGCAGGTAGTCGTCCAGAGTGATGGATTTTCTTTAAACTCGGGTCAGGATCACACAGTTGTAAAACACAGAAAAATAACGGGTTTGTTTAGTACACTGACAAATACAATGGTAACAGTAGTCGAACAGTTGCACACATCACATTTACAAATGACGGGAAAAATCTACTTTTAATTTCAAAACATCGTAAAACCACTATTTTTCCCCTTCACTAATCGGTCTTTCACTAATTTGCACTTATCGGTAGGTCTGAAATTAACGCTCATTACACATCGTTTCACACTAATTTGCGAGGAGAAATCCCGTCTGCGAATTAATCACGATCCCGATTCGGCTGATCACAAAAAAAATATCCACAACACATCGATCAAAGCGAACAATCGAAGCGTGCACCGACTAGCCGGCGCAGTATCATCAGCCGTCTTTCGATTCAAACGTCAAAGATAAACTAAAATTAAATAGAAAACAATTTAGAGAGATTTCACCGAAGGCAAAAAACGGGCACCCATTCAACACCAGCAACGGCCAGCTATGTAATCAGCAGCCGTCTCGTTCGCACTCACCCAGCCCGAAGTGCCGCTCCGTCCCACTCTACGATTTTATTAATCACCACTACAAACAGATTAACCTATCCAGTGCTTGCGATCAATTTTATCTCTTCGCCTCTCGCACTCTCTCGCGCGCCCGGTGATATGCTCTCGAGTATTGGAACAAAAAAAATTAATCGATCGAGTACTCGTCGTACGCAGCACAAACATTCGCACAAACACAACCTTCCGCCGCAGGCCGAACCGAGAGCACACCAATACGTACAGCGAGGCTCGCGCATAGGTCTTCTCTCTCGTTATTTCCCGTCACGGCCGCATCGTGATCGGATCGGATTGTCGTCGATTACTCTCGCTCTCATTCGGATTGTATAGGGGTGCATGTATATGGGGGCAATCATGTTGCACACACATGCGAACTGGGAAAATGTATGTTGGTTGATTTCTGTTGCCTATGAACGGGATCGGGCCGGGCAGGCGGAATTATCATCGCACACACTGGTATACACATAATAGTAATGTCAGCTACCCAACACGTAGGCATAGAAAAGGTTCGGTCTGCGTCGGTCGATCGATAATGTTTTGATTCGATAACCAATCGCCTGCTGGCATTCGAGTTGTTATGGAATGGGAAATGGGTGGTTGTAAGAAGTAGGCGAATGAGCATCAATCCCAGGGCTATAATATGAACGAACGAAAACGTCAGTGATTTTTAGTATAATCATATCTATGAATATATAAAATGCATAAAAAATTGTAATAGATAAAAGGAATGCAAGTTGGTAAAATGAAGCTTAATTTCGATAAGGGATGAATATGATCGATTCTCATATTATCACACATAAAAACGGATTTCAATCAATCGAAAGCGCTGATTAATGTTTCGTTACCATAACATTAAAAATTCTGGAAATTTGTATAATTCGAGAAAATCGGCTAAAAATGTTTGATCGATTTTGATAATCGATCAAATAAATTAGATCCTTCGGTGAATTTACGATCGTAATATGTAGCACCATCTAATTGAATGCCATAAAGTGGTGCACGCTCAGACAATAGTCCACTGCTAATGTACCATTGGAAGTTTTGCCAGTTTTGTTTACAGGTAAACATTTGCCGCGAATTTATTGACCAGATTCAAACACGTTCAAACGAGTTAGCAAAGGAGTACTTTCTACCTGAACAAAAATCAAAGTGAAACTAAAGAGAATTTTAATACACCAGCTTTTCAAGGGGACAAATTTATTTGGTGACCGAAGTGTGTTGAGCTCATTCCTCTTAATTTGTTATAATGTCTACTAAAATAAAACAATTGATACTACGAAAGGTTACGATGGGAATTAATGTGTATTTTTCGCGAATGTCCACTCTGGAGTGGAATAGTGATCGAAATAAGTTTGTTTACGTTAATCTCTACAATCTAGCCCTTTAGGAAAATTATCGATTTATTGACAGCTAGGGTAAAAAGATCAATTTTAACGGTAGTACATGACGCGAGTTATAAAAGTTGGAAGGGAAAAATAGCTCGTGGTTGTATAGAAACGAAAAACAATATAATCCGAAATTTGCGATCACAACACTTTTTGTTTTCCAATCGACTGTCAAAATTTTCAAGGCAATTGGTTGTGTCCGGCGTTGCTCACCACATTTTAAGTTTTAAGATATTTAATTAAAATTGAATATAAAATTTATTTCAACGGCTTTGTCTGTTTTTGAGATATAATAGTACGAATTTTAAAGTTTGTCCGACGTTTCGATGATTTTTGGCATCATCTTCAGGGAAAAATATAGTAATAAAAGAATAACTTGCTAGGATTTTATATAAAAATGGAGGAAATTTACCAATCCTCTTAAGACAGATGTCTTCCGTTTAATTCCACTTTAATATCATAGTGAGATTAAATTGAAGGCATATGTCCTAAAAGGGTTAATCGAAATAGTCCACTAAGTCGCTCAAGAAGTTTTGTTTTTTAATAATTGTAGAAATTTATTGTTTCTGCCAACACTGAAAAAGAATCATCAACATAAACAGTTCAAACTTAAATATCTCAGAACATTTTCGTTGCAGAGATTTGGTACGGACAAACTTTAAAATACCAGAAAAAAAAAAATTCAAATATATTCAATGAATCGTATAAGCTTAGCTGGAACATCTAACCATCGTTTCAATTCATCTAATGATGAGATGGAAGCATTCAGATATTACCCGAACAAATGCTCATGGTCCGAGACACCATATGGGATCATACAAGACCATACTAAGGTCCGATACAATTAATCAACCCCATAATGCACCATAAATATACCATAGTAGGGTCCTTTGAAAACAACATGATTGATTTATACCATAAATCACCCATTGCATAGTGATGGTCCTAAATAGAGTCTGTATACAATATAGAGTCCCGTACAGAGGAATGCGCAACACTGCGTGGAATACAGACTATTTATTTTTTTTCTGGCAACCGGAATATTTGCTGTAACTTTGAGTGACTTTGATCAAATCACAAAATAAATTCATACTGAATGAAAAATTAAGCAACTTTATCGTGGCAAACGGAACATCCCAGCGAAAACCATTTCAAACATTATTGAATCTGATTTATTGAATGCTATTTAGTCAATGAATAACGTATTTAAATTTATTCAAAGGATTTGAGTCAACGCAGGCCTCAGGTTATTTTAAGCGGATTTTTCAGGTTATCACCATATCACTGTGACAGAACAATAATTACAATTTGCAGTGAAGTCCAATGTTATACTATAATACCAAAACAAGACTTTTACAGTAACTAGGGTTGGCCATGTGTTGATTTTTATTTTTTTAATGTTATTTAACAAATCATTTTGTTCCACGCATTTCACATTAATGCTAATTTACTGAATCATTGTTTATTAGAAAATGAAATTAATTATCACTTGAAATTTTAGTGTAAATTTATTGCAACAACACTGCTTGAATAACGTCCAACTGTTCTTCAATTTAAAGATAACTTGAAGTTGCTTTCTTTATCATAGTTCATATCTGAAATTCCTTCATCATCTTATAAGTTGGACGATATAAAATGGTTAAAATCAGTTCAGATCAAAAAGAGTATAATGAACAGATGAAAGAAAAAGTAAACCAGGTGGTACCAAATATAGTCTTGGTCTAAAATGTCTTCTTTTTTTCAGGTGGTTCTTGTAGAGTTGGAGTATTCTGAAGATTTTTGACGATAGCGTGTTCGATAACTCAGAACGTAATCTAGTGTACCATATTGCAGGATACATTCTTAAGAGGGCTGGATGTTGTTGGCTCGAATCAAAACTTGTCGAAAGTAAACAAAGTTCATTTTATATCGTCAAACTGGCGCCCAGGTGGTGAAATTGTTAGAATTCGACGGGGTGCTGGAGTGACTAGTTAGAATCGCTTGTGTTACTGGTGCCGGAAAACGAATTAGAACCAGCTAGATTTCCGGCTCCTTTACGGTTGAACTTTACTGGGTTCCGGTAACCATCCGATACCCTTCAGGAACCTCTGTTTAACGGGTACCATTTCAATGCGGCTTAGACGCATAACCGATGCCTAGGAACCGAAGCGACGCAAAGCCGTATTGGTTTTTTATCGCGCTGGAGAGAATATTTCGTCACTTGCAATGAATACGTTTCATCAAACCTGGCAACACTCAGGAAATCACCTACCATAAATATCTTTGAAAAAGAATGTCATAATATTCGCAATTAGATAATAGAGTGTTTTGTAACGTTCCGTTTGTGAATTTATCAACTATACAAAAAAGGGAAAATAAGCCTGATAGTCGTTCAATGGCACTGTAGAGGTTCGGTGAATCAATTAAAATATGCATTCATCACGTTCTTGTGAACTTGCTGATTTTTGTAAGCAATATAAGAATTGAGAAAAGGCAAATATATAAACAAATAGTTTTTCACTCCTATTAATGTAATATTTTTCCTGCCAATAACAATACTCCCCTTGCGAGCACGCATTATGGCATTGCTAAAGAAGTATGTTTGTTTACTTTGCACGATAGGTAGCCGGTGACATGTTCGATTGGTAGATTTGGCTTCATTCTGTGCGAGCCTTTATATAAGTAAACAACGCCTTTGGTCCTAAAATATAAATATGGTGTGTTAACACTTTGTAGGATCAATGCGTTTTGTGAGATATCAATTGATTATACATAGTGTGAGCAGGATTACGGTACACAGAATTGCAATACACCCAGGTTTTTTATACGGGTGATACGTACCGCGTATAAAACCGCGATAATTGGAAAATCCGCGTAAAAACCCCTCAGCAAAAGACTAAGAATATTTTTGGAAGTTTTTTTGCATGGATTTCGCAAAAATATTCAAAGTCCTTTTGAATGCAAAAGATAGACTTTTTGTTGAATAAAATTCAAAGTCCTTTTAAAAAAGAATTTTGGCAGTTTTTTGCACGGATTTCGCTATTAACAGGGTTATTGCAAAAATTATTCTTTGAAATGCAAAAGACTGAAAAGATGGAAAGACGGGTCTGGAAGACTCCTTATGACTCGCACCTCAACAATATAGGTCTTTACGGAATGGACTTGACGAGAAGATGCCAGAAATTCATGTTTGACGCCATTTTGAAATCCAAGATGGCAACATCGGGTTTAGCAAAATTCACTATAAACCAATCCATTCGGAATGGAAATTAATTTTTGACGCCATTTTGAAATCCAAGATGGCGACTTCCGGTTTAATGAAATTCTCTATAACTCAATCAATATCAATATAGCTAGCAGGTGCCAGAAATTGGTTTTTGGCGTCATTTTGAAATCCGAGAGGGTGAGTTCCGGTTCAACGAAATTCCCGCATGCAAAATCTGGGGGATCATCCAAAACTCGAACATAAGATCTAATTATAAACCAGCGAAATGCAAAATATTTTTATGTGTTAATCCAGGAGAGTGTGGTGGGAATGGAAGTAAGAGGAGAAAGAGAAGGATGTGGTGTGAGTTTGGGGTTTGAATTGGTTTCAATTAAACACATTGCTAAAATTCAAATAAATTCAACTGTTTAATTAAAACTATTTGTACTACAACTTCAACTTCCAAAAATACCCATATTGATTGGGTTATAGCGAACCGGAAATCGCTATCTTTGATTTTAAAATGCCGTCAAACATGATTGCTGGCACCTACTCGTCAAGTCCATTCCGTAAATACCCATATTGTTGGGTCATAAGGAGTCTTCCAAATTCCTCCCCTTCCATCTTTCCGAAAATCTTCTAAGTCTTTTGCATTCAAAAGGACTTAGAATATTTTTTAAAAAACCGCGTTGATTGGAAAATCCGCGTAAAAAAAACTTCGTAAAAACCGCGTAAAAAAAGCGTAAAACAACTGAATTTGCTTTCCAGAACTGGTTTTTAGTTTCATTGAATTAAATCTAAATGAAGACTACCAACTGAAACACCAATGAGTGTTTCGTCGATTAATGGACTTATTTATAATATATGATGTTGTGACTTCGACTAACCTTTCAATGTAGGAGTCTCTTTTTAAAATATTAGAATAAAGGAATGATAGTTTTTAAACGTTTATAACTGTCATTGTACTGAACGGAATTTCGCAATTTTAGCGCCAAAAATTTAGCCGGAAAATTTATCTATAGCTTTCCAAGCAAATTTTCTTTTCTTTTGGGACTTTGCGAAGTTGGGTTTTGAAATTGCCTGAATTTATGCAACCAATCATTCTTTTGTACGTCGCTCAGCGTTCCCAATGCTCCAGATTTATCTAGAATCTTCCAGCTTTTTCCCAACTGAACAGACATTCGTTCAGGCCAAACATTTCGCCAGATTTTTTAAATTTCGTCAGATTTTTCAGATATTCTGAATTCTACGTTACACACCAGCGGGGACGCCATTACGCGAGTTTTATCTGGCACAGCCAGAGTTTTTTAGGCGTCCAGCAAAAAGTCAAACCTCTTATTCTATTAGATTTTTAAATAATAGAAGTTATTGCACATAAAATCAGGGTCATATTTTATCATACAAAAATCGATTAATACACGTTCTATGAAGACCAAAATTTATGCCAAATTTCGATGACTTGGAGGTCACTGTCAAATGACAGACTTTATCAGCCATTTTTAACCCTAGAAAGTTGCACTTGCGTTTTCCACCCTAGAACGTTGCACTGTACCCCACGCGTTTGATCGCAATTTTCGCAGGTAAAAATGCTAACAAAAGAAATGTATGATACATTATTTACTTCGTTTTTTAATTGCGAAAACAGCTGTGTGAGTGAAAGTAATGAATTTATTGAATCAATGATACATAAATTGGTTTAAACAAAATAAAAAGTGAAAAAATCGCGGATTTAAATTTTTTCACAAAAGTTACTATAACTTTGCGAATTTTCAAGCGATTAAAAAAAATCGAATGATTCTTAAAGTTGAAAGAATGATCTTGAAACGGTATGAAAAGGAATTTCGATATGCTTGAAAAGGGCAAATATTTTGAAGAGTGAAAGTTTAAAAATCGTGTTTTGGAAAATACCGCAAAATGGGGCGGAAATTGAAATGAAAAAACATTTCTGACCAGCAATAGTCATCCGTAAAAGACTTGGGGATTCTACTAGACTCAAAAATGAATTTTAAGGATCACATAGAATATACAATTTCCAAGGCCTCTAAGTTACTGAGGTTTATTTTTCGTGTTTCGAAGAACTTCGACGATATATACTGCTTAAAGGCACTTTACTGTGCTCTGGTTCGTTCAACGCTTGAATATGGTGCTGTTATTTGGGCACCATATTACCAAATCGATATCCAGCGCATAGAAGCTATTCAACGCAAATTTATTCGTTTCGCTCTTCGTCGACTTCCATGGAGAGATCCTCTAAACCTCCCGAGTTACCAGGACCGCTGTCAACTTATTAATCTCGACCTGCTGTCCGTTCGACGAGATGTCTCTAAAGCTGTTTTCATTGCTGATCTGCTACAATCACGAATTGATTGCTCTAATCTCCTACAATATGTGGATTTCAATATTCAACCTCATAGTCTTCGATTTCATCCCTTTTTAAGAATACCTTATGTCAGGACCAATTACGGGTATAATGAGCCATTTGCTAGTATGTGTCGTCTATTCAATCGTTGTTCTAATGTCTTTGATTTTCACTTGTCCCGAGATGTTGTAAAGCGATTGTTCCATAATACCCTGTCATATCGACAATAATCTCAGTGTTAGTTTGTAAGCGTAAATATTGTACTCGTAGTATTAGTTATAGTGAATCGTTTATATGTATCATTTGGATGTTTGTAATCTGTTGGTACAAAAGATGAGGAGGTTTTATGCCTACTGGAGAGCGAGATTGAAAGGATTTCAGCTCCAGCGGGCTTTTCCCTGCTCCCAAATAAAAAGAAAAAAACAAAAACAAAAAATACATTGGTAACACGCAACGTTACTGTTACAGCAGTTACTGTGCGCAAATTATACTTGCGAGCCATTGCTTTGAAAAACTATAAAAAATAAACGATAAAACAATAAGAATCAGCAAAAATGAGAACGATTTTTTGTTCCGCCTCAAAATTAAATTAAATTAATTAAATAAATGATTAAAAACGATTATATAACACTAATTATTACTTACGTAGTAAAACAACTGGTATTTAAACTGGTATTGTCACGAATCACATTTCCACTGACAGCACGAAACCTGACAAAACACTAACGGCAATCGTACATTGGGGTACAAATGTACCCCACGCTAACTTTGACACCTGCTTCCACAAAGGCTATAAGCAAACTGTCTATAAGGTCTTTTCCTACTCTTTCTAGGAACTCTAAATTGAATTATGGTTAGGGTCCCGGGTCGGTAAATGCCGAATTCTCGTCTTAACACGGTTCCAAAGAAACCGTGGGGTACATTTTTACCCCAGTGCAACGTTCTAGGGTTAATTGAACTGCCAGATATTCTTTAAAAAATAGTGGCAACTCTCACTTTGTTTCTAATTTCACTCCAATAATTATGCTGACGAAAATTATCCTGTGAACAATTTTTTTTTTCGAGAGTTGTCCTACTGGAGCTGTACAGCTAGGTTCTCGGAAGGGCTCCCCGTCATTATCACATACTACAATTTGCAGACGAGACAGGCAATGTCGCCCACTAAAACACTGCTTTAGGCCAATTGGAGCGGGCCGTGATTCTGAATGTGATATTCATTGTACGGTTCAGGTATGTGCGGGCGTGAGGACTCGCGATCGCGTGTATCATCGCGAAGGTATCGAGCATTTGTACGTTAACGTGTTCGATCGCGTGTGCATTTGTATGTCGCGTGTGCTAACGTGTATGCAACTTCGCGTGTATAAATTCTATTTTATAACCGTGTGCCTTTCGCATATTCGCGTGTGTTCTTGGATAATCGCGCGCGGACAGTGAGTCTAATACTTTATTTTTTGGTGTACTGCTAAGATGCTAAAAGAGTGTGAGATCTTCCATATCACTAGAGTGCCCGATAATGTCGCCATGGAACGTGTTGTCTAGTGGATATTTGCTTTATTTTTTTATTGGTCCCACTGAATGTATGGACCTAAGTTATACATTATAATACATTCTATACGGATGGTTCTACAATGGATGAGCTGACTGGCTCTGGGGTCTACGGACCAAGAATTAAAGAAGCGATATCAATGGGAAAGTGGCCTACAGTTTTCCAGGCAGAGCAATATACCTGCTCGGAGATCTGTAGGAAACGAAACTACAGACATGCGAAAATCGCAATCTTCTCGGACAGCCAAGCAGCACTGTCACTGGATCACTAAACATTTGCACAATCTGGCAGAGAAGAGGTGTTAGATGTAACTCTCTGCTCTGACTGTATTACGCATGAGTTGGCAAACTGGCTCATACCCAACGAGTTCGAACCGTCGTTATCTGATCATAAGTGCATCGTCTTTGATCATTTGAACGCCTAGATGTAGCAACCTCTTGTGATTCTACTGTGTGATAATTCAATTTTGAATAATTGTCAAAAAAATGTACTCGCACTCGTTTTGATCAAACCGTTGATGCATGTAGATCCTTTATGGATTTTCGGGGAATCGAAAATTGAGTCACTTCCCACACCATCTAGTGTGAATACTGGTAGTTGCGAAAAACACGCTCCTACTAAATTCAAAAAATGGGAAACAAATTGATCAAAATCAAAGCACAACCGCAGAGGTGCTCTCTTCAACAATGCTTCGGCTCATTATATAGAGTCCTCGAGTCTCAATAGTTATCGAGTGCAAGCAAGGTTGAAAAATGGTCACTTTTCGATTGCGCTGAAAGATGATCTGTTAAAAGATCTTCACGGGTGTCTCCTTTCAATCTCTTCTAACTCATTCACATCCAGTTTCAGTTTCAGTGAGTTTGGCTAGGTATGGTATTGTTTGGTTCTCTCCGGGTAACGAACAAAGCCGTACCTGGTTGAAATAGAAATTGGACGAGATAAGTGAGAAGGCAGGCGACTTCCGTTTTATTGTCGAACCATTCAGCCTTCACTAGAATAAGGTATTTCTTTACATTCCGTGTTATCCCAAGGAATGTTTGAAGAGTACTAATATTTTGATGAGGCTAGAGTTCCACAATTGTGGTTCGAGGGCAGTTTGCTGGGAAGTTCTGAGAACCAAGTCGCTTACAGAGAAAATACAGCAGTATTTTTGCAGTATCGACGACCGTTCCCTGGAATTGTTAGCGAAAAAAGGTTATAAATTGAACTATGACTTTCAAATGTCACGACGATAGTTTATAAACCCACATCGGTTTAAACCGAACTTGAATGACAGTATCTTTTCGGGGGTGTTGTCGTTCTGTTATCTCAATATCCACTCGTGGGTGTTGATATATCAGCTCATGGAGAAGTGTCTTTATTCCCTTGGGAGTGAAGAATACTTCCGTATTGTCTATGTTCTCTGTGTCGTTATTTTCCTTATCCCTAACCTTACCGAGTCCCCAATCCTACCCATCGGGCAAATGACGAAAAGATAATTCATGGCAAGCCGTAAATCCCCGATCAACATGGGGAACGTGCCATTTGAGCCAGTCGCTACTGATTCCTGATTCCTGATGGGTCGCCGGGAAAGGGAAGCTGATTGCAAAGGAGCCATTCGCTTTTTCGGCTAACTACAAAGTACCCACGCTGCCCTCACTGGGGAGGATCAGCCGAACGAGCACACAGTCAATCGCAAATGAGTGCGAATCAGGTAGGGCAACGGATCCACCTGAGGTAGTTTACTACGGTATCGCTAGGGAGGTACCTTGCTCACCTTCCTAGCTAATCGAAAAGGACCGCTGTGATAGCAGCCAACGGTACCAGCAGGAACACACGGCCGTTGGAATCCCACCAAGTTGGAAAAAAACCACCATCTACTACTATGCTCTGGAACAGTAGCCCAATGGATCGTATAGCTAACCATACAAGAGTGTGGCTCCAAATGGTTACTTGGGAATAGTATATGATTGGTCCCAGTGACCTTACGCTTACTTGTAGTGTATACTGTCGTGAAATAAGAACAAACTACTCTCATTCACTTGGTAGATACTGCACCGTATTTCAAGAGTAAATTTTCGCGATTTTGTGTGGTGTAGAAAGTGGTCTAGGCATCTCCGACGAACCGATGTGACTGTTATTCTGAATTTAGATACTTCCGCCGGGGCTTCCGGAACCGATGATGGTGGCCAATGTGGTCAAAGAGACTTTGAATGACTGTTAATACTACACCTAATACTACAAATCGAAGTAGTTGTGGTTACATTTTGGAAAAATTTTCACCTTTATACATTCATTGCAGAATTTATTAAAATCGACATTTTCTGCGTGATCGTGCTCATCACCCTGTAATTCCGGAACCGGGAGTCGGATCCATCAGAAATTCAATAGCAGCCTATGGGAACGTTGTATCTTTCATTTGAGACTAAGTTTGTCGAAATCGGCCATCTCTGAGAAAAATGAGTGACATTTTTGGTCCCATACACACACAGATGCACATACATACACACACATACATACATACACACATACATGCACACGCACAGACATTGGCCGAACTCGTCGAACTAAATCGAATGGTATATGTCACTTCGAGTCTCCGTTAAAAAGTCGGTTTTCAGAGCAATTGCAATACCTTTCTATTGAGAAAGGCAAAACATTTTTTTCCAAATCTCGACGCTTTATACATTTTAAAGAAATTTGGCATCAAAATACAAATTCGATTTTGATTTTTTTTTTTTCAGTTCCTGCTTATATGGAATCGAGATTCGTCGTAAGTGGTCTATGTGGTCAAAGCGATTTTGGTTAGTCGTTATTGATCTAGACTGGCAAATCCAAGTAATTTTGCACCCATTTTAATAAGTTTTGCATCATTTTGATCTCATGTCGGTACGCTTTTTTATTATAGAGGTTTTAACCTTAAGGCCCATCGCCTCTTCGGGTTAGAAAAATCTCCTATGAAAAATTTCTAACCCCATGTGCGAACTCAGACGAT
This sequence comes from Topomyia yanbarensis, assembly GCF_030247195.1. Taxonomy (NCBI): domain Eukaryota; kingdom Metazoa; phylum Arthropoda; class Insecta; order Diptera; family Culicidae; genus Topomyia; species Topomyia yanbarensis. Next base: position 372,574,725 of record NC_080672.1, on the reverse strand, counting down.
AAAAATGCGCGTAATTCTCATACCTCACACCGCGCCTCTGCACTTTGACAGGCACTTTGACAGGGAATTTGCGGTTCTGACAGTCAGGCTGCCCTAAAACCATTTAGTTAGGCATATTCGAGATCGAAATAAGTAATTGCACGTCGAAATCAAATCGAAGATCTCAGCATTTCAAATGATATCCACCTATAATGGGTACCCGGTCATTTCGATATTACTTGAAATGAATTGGCAGACGAATTGGCTAAAGCGAGCGTTTCACCACCACCGTCGATTAGTTGGATAAAGCACAAAATTCGCTCTTGGGCTGCATCTGAACATTGGCATAGCTATGAAACTTGTGTTCAAGCAAAAAAATTTCTGCCGAATGTGACTCAAACAATTTCAAAGCATTTGTTGAATTTTTATAAGTACAATTGTAGTATGATAGTCAGGGTACTGGATGGATACTGTAAACTAAATTATCACATGGCTACTATTCAGCGTGCTGAGCACTATTTTTGTTCATCTAGCGTTTGTGGGACTGTTTGGACTTTGCAACTTCTAAGAAACAGAACTAAACCATCAAAAGTATACGTCAAAAAGGTAGCTAGGCTTCGAATATCTCCTATTATTATATTAAAATTTAAAAAAAGTTCACTTTTCATATTAACAGTTTTGTGGTTCAGCGGGTAATGCGCTAATATCATGTGTCGCTCGTCGTATGTTAGATTCTCAGCCCGTAAGTATTTTTAGTGGTCAGTAAGATTATTGCAATAGCCTTGTAACTGCCTGTACACTTAATAATACAAAGTCTGTCAAAATAGAAGATCGAATGTAGCTACCAAGGATTTGCTCTACTTCTATTTAGAGACTTGCATTTAGCAAACAATCGAAGACCCATGAGATTTGAAAATATTTTACTTCCTCGATTCCCTCCTACTCCCCTCACCCGGCAAACATATGACCTACATAATAGCCAAAAGTGGCACATGTCTCCCGAAGTGTAAAACCGAACGAGCTGCAGTGCGATCTCTCGGCCCTGTCTCTTTGTTTTAGAAGCAAAACATAAGAAAACAAAACATAACAGTGCTCTGGCAGTATGTACATACATACAGGAAGAAACCGAAAGCAGAGCAATATGTTTGCCTTGACACTGACATCTTGCCACGCTTTGCCGGTTGGCGAGGGGTGCGCTTGCTTGCTGCGGGGTCTCTCCCGAGAAACGGTTCCTTATGCTGATTTTTATGGCTTTTCTCCAGCATAGTTTTACGCAACCAACCAATCCGCCCGTTTTTGCCGCATCATGGCTGTCGCTGGTAGTTAGTTGCAGCTTTGCAGTTGCCATCAGGGAAAACTGGGTGAAACAATGCACAATGTGCATAAAATGAGTATTAATGTGTTTCTGGTGAGCCAAGATCAGTTCTCAAATGTTATGGATTCCGGGAAATGAGCAGCGGGAAAAGGGTAATTTAAATCGGTGGACTTGGGCTTGATTGTCACATTGAATGTGTCTGACACTACAGATAAAGGTCTGAGAAATCCGGGCGATTGCTTTGAAATGAGGGTGTAAAGAACATGTAGAATAGCCAGGCCCTCATTTAAACTGTACAAACATTGACTCCCCGGAGATCGATTGCTGATTGAAATCTACAATGTCGTTCATCTGGGATCAAATTGTGCGATTCCCACACTGTACAAGATTGGTCCGTAACCGTGAAAATGTTCCGTTCCGGGTCATTCATCTTCTAGATGAGCAAACATTTACAACCGAAATCCAATTAAAACATTTCCTCGTCATCATCAGACGCAAGTGCAGCTTCCCCTACTTTCCTCCTTGCAACTGAGGAGGTGCGAGAATGCAATTAAATTTTATCGTAAATTGATGAAGTGATATCTATTTATACTCGTCCCGAGCACAGATAATTATTTCCCAATAAGAGGTGCCGGGGGCCAACCAGTCACTCACCCAACGCACCATCAGAGCCAGCTTCTTCCCTAACTCACCCGAGCCAGCCGACTTTCGACAAGAGCGAGGGAATAAAAATAATAATAAATTTATTCTACTTCTAAATTTAGACGTCATCGACATCGGAAACGCCGGCTGAAAGGACCCCTATGGACTGTGTTTTCATTTCGAGGAAAAATTGTGCCACATGAAAGCAGCAGCAACCCGTCGTAGGCGCATATAACGCGACGAGCGAAAGATGTTTTCATTCAGCAAACTGACTGGTAGGTAGGTAGTGGTGGTGGTATACAGCATATCGACATTGAACCACCCTCCCCCAGTGAGCTTAGAGTATGTACCAGGGAACGCTACGCCGGGCGCTGTATGGACGTGATTCGAACACAATTTCGTAATCATTAGTTTGTTTGTAACGGATCCCGATTTCACGCTCGGGTACGGAGTTTGCAAAAGTTTGGAAACACATTTCGGATTAGTTATTATAATCACCACTTCGTGAAAGTGGAGGGTGTTGAAGCGGTTATAGAGATTAGTTTAAAATGGAACATATTACCGTTTAGGTATTGTATAGCTGCAATTGTATTTTTGTGCAGTATCGCACTTTGCTGAATGTGAAGAAAATACGGCTAAAACTATTTTGTGTCCAACCAATCTTGCATTGAATTGAATCTCTGTTGAAATTTTGAGCCAAAACCAAGCCTCCAAAGCCTCAGCTTTGGAGTTCCTAGAAGCGCTGGAAACTCCTCGTTTGATCTCAAATATCTAAGAGCAGAGGCTGTCTGCTTCGGCTGTGTGTCAGCGATTATTCGATCTGTTATATTTCGCGACAATTAAAGCGAAAAATGTTAGCATGTGCAGGGAATTTCGTCTGCTTACAACTTATAGGAGCAGTAATAGCTGTCCTCATAAGGGGATCGTCAGAATCGAACTCTTCCTGAGCCAAGAGGACAAAATGATAACTGAACAGACAGATGAACCTTGTCAAACAAGACGTACATGGCCCGCGAAGAAGGCCAACGACAGAGGCGAGGCCTTATGGTTAAAAACCGACAAGGACAAATACGCCGATGTCCTAAAGTCGATGAAGGCGGCCGAAAGCCTTTCGGCCCTTGGGCAAGATGTGCGTAGCGTGAGATGCACCAACACGGGAGAAATGCTTCTGGTGCTGAAGCGAGGCGCACAATCTAGTGCGGTATACAAGGCCTTGGCCCAAGAGGTCCTTGGAGAAGGCGCCCAAGTCAGGTCGCTAGGGGCGGAAATGACTCTCCAGTGCAAGCATCTGGACGAGTTCACGACCGCAGAAGATGTCGTCGCAGCCGTTAAGGAACAATGTGACGTCACAATCGAGCGGGCCTCTGTGCGATTTAGAGATGGACCCTCTGGCACCCAAGTAGCCTACCTCAGGCTACTGAAGGCGGATGCCAAAAAGGTAACCGAGAAAGGGAAGCTGAAGATCGGCTGGTCGGTATGCCCTATTAGCATACCCCAGTCGCCTTCAGTGGATAGGTGGTATCGGTGCCTTGAGTCCGGCCACAAAGACTACGAGTGCAAAAACACAGACAGGAGCAAACTATGTCATCGCTGCGGCGAGGAGGGGCATAAGGAGCGGGGCTGCACTAAGGCGTGCAAGTGCCTTATCTGCACCGCTAAGAAGCAAGCCCATAAACATGCTATGGGCGGACCTTCGTGTCCCTTTGGTGAGGCAAATAAGAAGAAGCAGTGAACGTCACACAGCTAAATCTTAACCATTGTGCAGCAGCCCAACAGCTGCTGTGGCAGTCGGTCTCGGAGTCGAGGACAGATGTCGCCCTCTTATCAGACCCGTACAGCATCCCTCCCGGCAACGGCAATTGGGTGTCGGACGGGTCTGGAATGGTGGCAATCTGTACAACGGGACGGTTCCCGGTTCAAGAGGTAATACACTCCTCCGCCGAGGGTGTGGCGATTGCCAAGATCAATGGTGTGTTCTATTGCAGCTGCTACGCCCCACCAAGGTGGCCAATAGAACAGTTCAACCAGATGATCGACAGGCTCTCGTCGGACCTAGTGGGCCGGAAACCGGTAGTCATAGCGGGAGACTTTAACGCTTGGGCAGTGGAGTGGGGCAGCCGCTGTACAAATAGCAGGGGTCAAGCGCTAATGGAGGCGCTTGCGAAACTCGATACTGTGCTAGCTAATAATGGCTCCGCTAGTACATTCCGTAGAAACGGAGTGGAGGCGTGGATTGACGTAACATTTGCCAGCTCGAGTCTGGCTCCAGGCATGGAATGGAGGGTAGACGAAGGCTACACCCATAGCGATCATTTAGCAATCCGCTTTAGGATCAACTATGGTGTGCAGGATCCGAGGGCGGGGGATCCCTGTCAGGTACGCGGGTAGAAGTCCAATCACTTCGACAGCGAAGCTTTCACCGCGGCCCTGGGACTGGAGGCCAACACCGACAGTCTAAGCGGGGATGCGCTGGTAGCTGTTCTATCACGCGCGTGCGACGCCACTATGCCGAGAAAAACACTGCCAAGAAACGGTAGATGCCCGGTATACTGGTGGAGTGCCGAGATTGCAGCTCTACGGTCAGCCTGCCTCAGAGCTAGACGTAGGATGCAAAGAGCTCGCACCGAGGATGCAAGAGAGAATCGCCGTGAAGTGTTTCGAGCTGCGAAATTGGCCCTTAACAAGGCCATTAAAAGCAGCAAGAGAGCGTGTTTCGACAACCTGTGTGAGAGTGCCAACGCGAATCCGTGAGGTGACGCCTACCGGATTGTGATGGCTAAGACCAAAGGGGGCTCCTCACCCCCAGAACGGTCTCCGGACCGGTTGGCAACGATTATCGAAGTACTCTTCCCGTCTCGAGCCACAAACCCCTGGCCACCTGCACTACGAGACAGTGCGGGCACGGCCGAAATGGTGGCTCCAGTGACGAATGAAGAACTACTCGCAGTGGCTAAATCCCTAGCAATGAACAAAGCTCCAGAGCCGGATGGAGTTCCAAACAACGCTCTCAAGGCAGCGATCATAGCGAACCCGAACATGTTCAGGCTAGCTATGCAGAGATGCCTTGACGAGTGCCGTTTCCCCGATAGATGGAAAAGGCAGAAACTGGTGCTGTTGCCGAAGCCCGGGAAGCCGCCAGGCGACCCATCGGCGTACAGACCAATCTGTCTGATAGACACGACTGGCAAACTGCTTGAGAGGATCATCCTCAACAGGCTAACCCCGTACGCGGAAGGTACGGACGGTCTGTCAAGCAACCAGTTGGCTTTCGGAAGGGTAAGTCCACAGTGGACACTCTCAACTCAGTGATAAATACTGCCGAGATAGCGATCCAACGAAAAAGGCGAGGTATTCGATACTGTGCGTTAGTGACACTTGACGTGAAGAACGCATTCAACAGCGCAAGCTGGGATGCCATCACGCTCTCGTTACACCGGCTTAGCCTACCGGTGGGTCTGTACCGGATCCTGGAAAGTTACTTCCAAAACCGCGTACTGCTATACGAGACCGATGCCGGTCAGAAAAGGGTTCCGATTACCGCCGGAGTCCCGCAGGGCTCGATCCTAGGCCCGGTGCTATGGAACCTCATGTATGACGGGGTTCTGATACTGAAGTTCCCTCCTGGAGTCAAGATCGTCGGCTTTGCTGACGACGTAGCCTTGGAGGTCTACGGGGAGTCAATTCCTGAGGTAGAACTAACCGCAGAACACGCGATCAGCACGGTGGAGGAATGGATGAGCGTGAGAGGCCTGGAGCTCGCTCATTATAAGACGGAGGTAGTTATCGTCAACAACCGCAAGTCGGCACAACATGCAGTTATCCATGTGGGAGAAGTCGCGATCACTTCACAGCGAAGTCTGAAGTCTCTCGGAGTCATTATAGACGACAAGCTGACCTTCGGCAGCCATGTCGACTATACATGCAAGAGAGCTTCGACTGCTGTTGCGGCTCTATCGAGAATGATGTCCAACAGCTCAAAGGTGTGCGCCAGTAGACGTAGGTTACTGGCAGGCGTTGCCGTATCTATCCTCAGGTACGGCGGCCCGTTATGGTCAAGAGCACTGAGGGTAACCAGTTACCTACAGAAACTGGAGAGCACCTACCGCGTGATGTGCCTCAGAGTGATATCTGCCTACCGCACGGTATCACACGATGCATCCTGCGTGATAGCGAGCATGATGCCAGTCGGGCTGGTCATTCGGGAAGATGAGGAGTGCTTTGAGCTACGTGGAAATAGGGGAGCCCGCGAGCGCACCAGGGTGACCTCGGTCGCCAGATGGCAGCGTGAGTGGGACAACTCTTCGAAAGGTAGGTGGACCCAACGGCTGATACCTAGCATATCGAGCTGGGTGGGAAGACCCCATGGGGAAGTTCACTTCCACCTGACACAATTCCTGTCAGGCCATGGCTGTTTCCGACAGTACCTCCACAGGTTCGGGCACGCGGAGGTCCCAGTCTGCCCGGACTGCCCAGGTGTAGACGAAACTGCCGAACACATACTGTTCGTATGTCATCGGTTCGACGTCGAAAGAAGAGCAATGCTTGACGTCTGTGGCTGGGACACAACCCCTGATACCCTTATTCAGCGGATGTGTCAATCGGTGGAGAAGTGGAACGCAGTCTCGGCTGCTACCAACCTGGCTACAGGTAATCTGGCGAACCGAGCAACAGACGACGGGCACGGCCAACTAGTGATTGGTTAGCTGGAGCGAAAAAGGCCAAGCGCAAAAAAGGGAGTGAATGGTCTGTTCATGCCGAGGCAGGTTTGGCGCAGCGAATGGCAACCGCGTAAGGGGTAAACCCAGCCACCCCGAAGCAAGACAGAAGAGTGAGTGTATAGGCGTATAAGTGGACTGCCTCATGCCAAGACGGGAGGGTCGTAGCGTAGTATGTTGGGACTTAGCTATCGATACCTCATGGCGTGGCAGAGGAGTGAAAGGGTGAGCATCCAAGTCAGTCTCACACGGCATGTTAAGGGTGAGCACAAAAGTCAGCCTCACATGGTATGGTAGAGGCTAGCACAAAAGTCAGCCTAGCAAGGGATGAAAAAGGTGAGCACACAAGTCAGCCTCGCATGGTATGTCAGAAGTGGGGCCTAAGAAAAATGTCCCACATGGGATGCCAGAGGGAGTGACAAAGGTACAATAGAGTGGCACGATTGAGAGTGAATCAGGTGATAGGGTGAGCACCCAAGTCAGCCTCACATGGTATGGGTGGGGCGAGCACAAAAGTAAGCCTAGCAAGGAATGAGTAAGGTGAGCACACAAGTCAGCCTCGCAAGGAACGAAAAAGGTGAGCACAAAAGTCAGCCTCATGTGGGAGTGTTTGAGAGTGAATCAAAGTGCGATTGAGAGAGCACCCAAGTAAGCCTCATACAGGACGTATGAACGCGTGAGTGAGAGTGAATGAGTACATTTAGTACAGCCATCCCCCCAGAAGTAATACCGAGAGGTAGTTCCTGGGAGGAATGATGGCGGAGCTCAATGGAGTTTAGTCGGTATTAATGGCTGGTCACCATTCGAGCCTGACACGCCCCCAGTGCACCCCGTGTGGTAGATTGGACCCTACCAATAGCACGTGTACTGGGCTAGGACGTAAAGGTCTTCTCCATTGTAAAAAAAGTACATTAGTGAAGCTGTCCCACTAAAGGTTCCTCGATACATGGTTGCATGTTCCTAATGCAAACAGCCAACCCCATGCTGCACTCCACCCGAATCGATGCCAACACTGTCGATCTCAACTTTGTGGGCCGGTATACAGATGCGGTTGTCCTCAATAAAATACTTATTATCAGTAATGTTATTTGCTCGCTTAAGGCAAGCTACCACAATTTTTAGTTTATCTGGGCGAACTTTCGAAATATCCGTTACTCAGTAGACGATCTTAGATCCGAAAGACCATGGTCAGACTGTGTTCAATGTGCATGATTTTAAAACAGGAAGTCGGAATCTTCTTTATCATCAACTGGATATTTTCAGCTCGACAGAAAGTGAAAACTAAATAAAGAATATGAAGGGAGAGGCTGAGACTACAGGAGATAAAAAAATTGGAAGATGACTCAGGGGATAGAAAAGCAAAAATGCGGTCACTTATCTTTACTCTTTGTAAGGCTGGATGCTACCAATTTTCTTAGAAAATAGCATAAAAAACGTGCAAAAACCTGTAATAACTACAGACCATAAGAGCATCTTTGTTTCACTTGCTTACTCATAAAAGGATTATAAGTAATATCTGGGAGATAACCGGGATGACGTGATGGCACTTGAACTGGAAATTCAAATATAACGATCTGCACCGTAATCAATGACCCACCGATCTAGTCATAGTTCATAAAAAATGTCTCCTCAAGATATTGGTCTTGATATACAGTCTCCTGAATAGATACTCCGTCCGTTGCTTTCAAACACTGAGAGTCAACTGTTTTCACGAATCTCCAGTTCAAATTCAAGGACCGACAATCAAATACTAACGAGCTTCGGTCGAACCATGGTTTGCAACCAGTCTTCCCATGAACATCGACAAGTTTGCACCCGTGTACAAAATTTCGTGCGCGCGTTACACCTTAAACATGCTTTGGCTTTATGTACAGGTTCGCATCGAACTCCGAACCCAAGCGAACGATGTGCAAACTTAGGTTTAAGCACCGTGTACGTACACCGTGTGCGTACATAAGAAAGGCACACACAAAACAGAATGAGTCAATGCTAGTGATGATGGGTAAGAGAAAGAGAAAACTAGTATCAAGAACCTGTGTGTACGAACACCGCGTACGTACATGGGGTTCGGTTGTGCAGACGAACATGTGCTCGTGTTTTGGTACGCATTAGCGCGTTCGAGTTTGCACACGAAGTGATGGTGTAGGATGAGCACAGAACTAGAGCGAACATGGTGTTCGATGTTCATTTGGGAAGACTGTTTGCAACTATCGGAAATAATTATAGCATTGGTGAAGGAAGAAATGTGGTCAGTAAACCGATCTGTACGTACTGTCCCCGGAAAAAATATTTCATCCGTCGCCTAGCGTCAACTGATTTCACAAAGTCTGCCGAAAAAATGCTCCGTCCGTCACCTTAAAACACCGCAATGAGGACATTGCCGCCGTGATTCTTTGGAAGCCGTTTAACTTTTTTTTCGCCAGAAATTCCAAAGATCGATCGTCGATACTGCAAAAATGCTGCTCTATTTTCTCTGTAATCGATTTGGTTATCCGAATTTCGCAACAAACTCTATGGCTCTTTACCACACTGGGTTAGGAACAATAGCATATTCTTGAGCTTCAACTCCCGTTACATAGGTTCATCTATCTATTAAGAACCTAAAATCCGGATACGCACCTGGATTACTACAGGACAGTTACATATCAAATGATATGAGGTTCCGCAATCGTATTCACAAAGATCACACGAGTAATGCTCAGCACGCAGAATAGTAGCCATGTGATAATTAAGTCTGCTATGTCCAGTCAGTGCCCTGATTAGAATGCTGCAATTGTGTTCGTAAAAATACAACAAATTCTTTGACATTGTCGGACTCACATCCGGAAGAAAAGTTTTTGTTTGAACGCAAGTTTGCAGATGCCAATGGTTGACATGTTCGGATGCAGCCCAAGAGCGAAGTCCGTGGCAGTGACCGCTCTACCCAATTCGTCCGCCCATTCATTTCCAATGATACTGGAATGACAGGGTACCCATGAATGGTAGATAGAATTTGAACTGATTTTGATTGGAGTTCGACTTGCGATTACTTGCGATTATTTCGAGCTCGAATCTGCCGAATTAAGTACTTTTATAGCAGCCTAACTGTTAAAGAAAATTCTTTTATCTCAAGTTCAGCGACAAGGATCCATAGAAGTGGTGACAGCAAACCACCTTGAGGACACCCGCAAACACTCAGTTTCTACTTGTCTCAACGATGAACACAGCTGTCGGTTACTAAGCATTACGTGTATCCAGTTCGTAGTATATAAAAAGGTACTCCATGACCTCGCGCTGCTTCCAAAATGGATTCGAACGACACGTTGCCAAAACACCTTCAATAAAACCTTCTAGGCTTTTTCATTGTGTAACAGGATGAATTGCAAGCAGGGGCTGCTCGTCCAAGGTGTGTCCGAATATAGTGGTCGATTAAACGTTCCACTGATTTGAGAGGGAAGGAGGTCAAACTGATCGGTTTAAAGTTAAGGTTTGCCTTCTAATATGTACAGCGGCCACCTTTGGGCATGAATTCAACAATTATTACCCGTCACGCTAATGGAAACTATCCTTTTTTCAAAACAAGTGTTCAAATCCTCTTTGAAGTCGAACTGGAATGATTTCATCTTTTCCCGGAGACTCATACGGAGGAAAACTTTCAATCGCTCATTTGATCGATTCGGTTGTCATAATTCTACGAGCAAATGCTCAATAATCAGAACTCCCTGAAATGAACTCGGGGACAGTCGTCAGTGATGGTTCCGTACAGCCTGGAAAGTGTGTGGCAAAAAGCCAGTTGAGTACTATATCTTCACCAAACGTTTAGTCGCCACTAGCACCTCTAATCGAACTGACAGGGAAGTATTTCGATTTCGATTAAATTTATTTAATCTACTAGTCTCGTTGAGACTTGAGACATTTGTGCAGAGGCTCTTCCAATCACCTCACTCAGAGGATCGAAGGGCATTTATATATGCTTTACGAGCCAACTTTAATCCTCCGACCCGTCCATGCGTCTGCGATTCCAAGCTCTTCTACATAAATTTTTGAGTCGAACCAGTTCGGTATTCCACCAAGGAGTTCCTCTAGAAGCACGCATAACTCGAAGCGGACAAGCCTCTTGGTATGCTGCTACTATGAGTGAGCTTGTTTTATCCACGACCTCATCCAATTCACTTGGTGATTTAATCGTCGGAAGATACCCCTCAAACCTGGTCGCCAAGCCCTCTTCGTGGAGGTCCCAGTTCGTAGAGTTGGGATTACGATATGTGACGATGTATCGCGAGACGTTTAAATGATCAAAGACAATGTACTTATAAGATAACGACGGTTCGAGCTCGTTTGGTACGTTTGTCCACTAATGCATAACACCGTCAGAGTAGAGAGTCACATCTAACACCTCTTATGTGCCAGATCATGCAAAGGTTGGACCATTTCCTACATTAAGTATATGCAGATTTGTATTCCCTAAGTATTTCATCAGTACGGTTTCTCTCAAATTGCTATCTGATGTCCGCCAAATTATGTGGTAGGAATTTTGTATCATTGCCGATTATGAGTTAATACCCATTTTTGCCACTGTACGATACAAACCTTTTGAAATCATCAGAAAAAGATCGTTTATTATGCGTCGAATATGCCGAACAATAGACGTATTTCTTGTTTATGTTATCATTGACCGTGTCAAGATAACATAAACAAGAAATGTTTATGTGATATTGACCGTGTCAAGAGCATTATTCGCAAGTATACATGCACGATGCATTTCACGTGGATTTGTCATACCATTTTTGTTGAAAGCTACGAAGATGGGATTAAGAAACAAAGTTTTAGAAGCTCCTTCCTACGAAATGCGGGATAGGTTTATAGTTTATGCTAAGGATTAATTTGTGCTACTCTAATCATGGTGGATCAGATCACTACATATCTCATTAGCTACACTTATTGTACAGCAACTAGAAGGATACCCAAACATGTTCTTTTATAATCACCTTCAGTGAACTCGAAAATGGGTATAAGCCACATTACCATCATTTGAATACCACGATTTGCGAACGAACAAACGTCCATTGTATCAGAGATTGGCTTAACACAGCATGAGTAAGACCAATGACACGCCGTGAGCGACTGACATAGTTTAGTCCTGCCAGCCATTCAGTCCTCGGTACGGAGAAATACTCTGACTTCTACTTTCAGCCACCTCTTACGACATGGGAGCAGGAACCCAGTGGATAAATTCTTGGAGGAGATACTTCATTCCGCCAGATGCCACACAGCCTGTAGGCTGGTTTTGCTACGAGAAAGATAGTAGACTGTAATCAACCTTCTAGTAAACCACAGCCATAAAGATAACTAAGTCTAGACTATGATTAAAACACGATAAGGCTCCTAAAACTTTTAATTTTACAAAACGCGGATAAATTGTTCCATTTATTATTGTTCTTAACTTCTTCAATGTGAGCAGAACAAAGAAATTTATGTGATGAAACTGAATACAATCGACAAGTAATCTCGGAAAACATACATTTTTCATTCACTAAATATATCGCTTAAAGATGGTCGAATCTTACAGCACTTAAAACCAATCGATACTGTGTCATTTGGGTTGATTAGGAGCAGGCTTTAGATTGATTCATTTTCGATTCAAATGATCTTTGTTGCAGAAATAGAAATAACGGATCATTGTTAGATTGTCTTTTTTGGCACGCATTATTGTTGTGGTAGGTAGGTTTCGATAAGCGATACATTTCACAGATTGATAATAAAATTTCCGTTGACAATGGTAACTAGCAAAATTACTCTAATCTGGTAATAAGATCGGCACAACTCATTTCAAAGTCAGTAGTGTAGTGCCAGTAATTTTAGCTGGTCTCGATCGATAACGGAGTAGCTCACGCAAAAAAAAATTAAAACCAATTAAATTAACAAAACTTATTGAGCATTAGTAGCCTCAACGAAATTTTCATAAAACGCTAATACGGATTTATGACATGGAAAATGCTGCCTGGGACATATTGCCATTAATATACTTTCAAATCATTTCATTCGTTAACATTTATTTACAGGAATAAATAAACATGTTTTGTTACTTGCAACATCGCCGACAATTTGCACCACCATCTACCCTACATTCAGGACCTACCCCAATGGTAGAAGAAACTTCCAAGTGCGGCGCGTTTACGACCGATCCGAATGGGGTAATTAATAACACAAAAGGAAACATGTGTCTCGTGACTCACACATTTCGAACCGAACATTTCTTCCCCCTCCCCCCTCTGTTTGACCAGGCCCTTGATAATGATGATCTACCCCCTGTGCGCCGCAACAAAACGAATGCAGCTGCCAGAACGCAACGGTGGTGCGTTACCTGCTGTAGATAGCGGGCAAAAAAAACTTCAAGTAGGACTGATGAGGCGAAGGCGAGCGAAATTTTTAATCAGAACTAATTGCAATCTTAATATCTGCGGGGTGCAAGACGGATGGACGCTCGCGCGTACTCAACTTTCTGTGTGTGTGTTTTTGTTTTAGTTTTTTGCCCGTCTACTGCCTGACTGACTGATGATGTCTTCCCTACACGTACGATGCAAGGTCTTGATTTAACCAGCGCGCACAGCCCGGGCGGCCGTTTTATACGAATCACGTCTCATTTGTCTCCGGATCCGCCCCAAAACACTTACGAGCGTGTTCGTGAAAAGTATTAATTTGCCTCGAGCCCGACGACGAACGGGGGGGGGGCGCACACGCTGGAAAAAGCCTAGGTTCAGCTTGGGTGGGTGGTTGTCTGAAGCGAGAGCGAACCTTAACGAACATTACTAGGTACTAGATTGATCTTTACATCAGGACGACGAGAGAGTCGTCGCGATGGTTTGCAGTACACTCATCAAGGTCTGCTGAAGGAGAAGAAATCGAATTGAAAATGATTAATCTCTTTATTTAGAGCGTGCCCGGAGAAGTGGGTCTTTATATGGGCAAACTGGACGGGGTTGGGAAATTGCATATATGCTACAAGCGAGACGGTATGCCTTCCTCGATTAACTCTACGTCGGTCTAGTTTTATGGCCTGGCGGCGGGATGGCGTGGTTCACACGGACAATGATTAAACATTTTTCTATCTGGTGTGGTCGTGTGTCGGAAACTTTTTGTTCGTGAGCTGAATTCCATCAGATACATCGTAGCGTCTAAAACTAGCCTTTGTACATGTTTCCAAACCATGGACTACGTTCCGATGCTCGTCGACCAGGCCCGTAGCGTGCGCTTGGCCGGGTCGGATCGCGCTAAGGGCGCCAACCTTGGGGAGCGCTGAAATTTTGATCTGCTTTATAAAATAAGTGACTAATACACTTTTTTTAAGTCTTAAAGTTGTAAATCTCAGTTTAAAAATTAAAAGCAATCTTTCCAAATGAACATCGTATACAATGTTCGCTCTGGTTCTATGCTCATATTAAACCCACATTTTGCGTACGAACTCGAACACGCTATTTCGTACCGGGACACGTGCACATGTTCGTCTGCACAACCGAACCCCATGTACGTTCACGGTGTGTGTACACCAGGTGAACACACAGGTTCGTGGCACCAGTTTTCTCTTTGTCACTCTCATCATCCCTAGCGTTGACTCTTGTTGCCTTGTGCGAATCGTTCTCGTGTACGCACCCGGTGGACGTACACGAATGTTTGAACTAGAGTTTGTACATCGTTCGCTTGGGTTCTATGTTGGAGGCGAACCTGTACATCGAAACGAAGCATGTTTTAGGTTCAACGCGTACACAAAATTTTGTACACAGGTACAAACTTGTCAATGTTCACGTGAAGTCTGATTAAAAGTACCAGTTAAGCAGCTTTTTTTTAAAAAGATGGGTTGCTAACGTCTGAAATGTAACCGGAATGTTGTGACTACACTTCGGACTGTTAATTGAAATCTAATGATATTGACGGGAATCATGGGATGGGAAATTTTCAAACTATTCTTTAATATAATTATGGTGATTCTGAAAACAACCTTTAACATGTGCGTAGGTGTTGATGGGTTATGCACTGAATTTGAAGATCGTTGAATGCAGCCTCTGTCTTCTACGTTCTGTTGTTCATGAGTGTGATTCTGATATGATTGGTGTAAATTTTCAAATTTCTATTCTTTTTAATGGTTTGTTAGCGCTGTTAAGGGTCGTTTTGTTTGCGATAGAAAGTACTCTCCGGGTGGGAGATATTTGTTCCAATTGGTCGCGGTTAATAGCACGGAACTACACAAGCTAAATAATCCACTGAGGCAGCCGCATGCTAATAATCGTCTTCTCATCAGGTGTTGATATGCAATCTCCCAGAACATAACGAACATCAAGATTGAATTACAGCATTTGACGGACAATTCTTTTCGTTCAAGATTTGAAGTTGAATGCATAAAATCAACCGGAACCAATCACGAGCGAGCTTCGGTCGGAAATATAAATAATGGCCTCTGCTAGCCCTAGTAAAACAATATACATTATACCTTAGTTTTTTAGACACCCATGCAACTTAATTTGCACTTATCGCGTGCTATAAAACTTCAATTGTTGCTTGGAAGTAGCACGCAACGACACAAACTAATTGATTCGTAATCCATCAGCTGTGCACAGATCCCAAATATTTCCTTATCGGTATTGAACAGTAGGGCATTGCAAAAAACACTCATTTTTGAAGTCTCAAAGCTCCCCCTTTCATATTATGAAAAGTGTCAAAGTGAACTCTGATGCCAAATTTCACATCATTTGGACAATTTTAGACCTCCGCCCACTTCGCTTGAAGTTTTTAACATTGACACTATGAGAAAAAATGAGGAAAAGTACAATAAATTCCATAGCTTTTGAAGCAGCACTCGGGAAATTACGATTTATACCTCTTTGTAAAGAAAAAAATAGCATTTCAATTAAAGTATCTTTGATTACCAAAATAATAGGGGAAGCTGGAGTTCTGGGGAAATTCGTCCCAAAAATTCCCCATTCTTAATAACCATTCTGCTTTATGCTGCAAAACATACATTTTTCTTTAATTTGAAAATAATCGCAGAAATCGAACGGCACCTATGCGACCTTTGTCAGAATACGAGAAGTTGGGGCTCTATGGCATTTTGTCATTCATATCAAATTTAATCATTTTCTTTTGCATATATCTTGATTAATCTTCAATCAATTATTAAAAATACCATGTTAAACGTGAAAAATGCGCAGGAACGAAACAGAAATAGACTCATTGCCAGTAAAATTCGATTTTTGAACAATTAGTCTAGAACCCTCGTTTGTTTCATCAAATCCACCAAAACCCCAACTTCAGGTATTTTTCCTGAAATGAAACATTTACCATGTGATTTCTGAACATATTTTACACTAAAAACAGTAAATTTAATAAAAATTTATTGTTAAATGGAGTTACTATGAGCTATTTAATTATAAAATGTGGAATCATGTCTAAACATATGTGGAATCATGTCTAAACATAAAAAAATAAGTTGGAAAAAAATAAAAACTGAAAAAGTTATACAGTGAAGACCCGATTTTATCAGCCCCCGATTTTGTCTACTCCCGATTTTGCCAGCTTCATATGAAAATTGATAGTTGGTAGTTTGATAGGCTCTAGCAAACGAACCAAGTCGATTTCGAGTAAATTCTTTCTTGATCATATTTTTCTTATCTTAGGGAACCGAAATATGTAAAAATAAAATATTTTAGGTTTTTTTTAAATTTTTTTTTAACCCCCCTAAGGGAACTTTAAACTAAATAATCAGAAAGAGTTATCTAGGGACTAAAGAAGCATATTTTGAGAGCTTCGGTATTTAAAAAAAAAATAAAAATATATGTCCCGATTTTGTCAATGTCCCCGTTTTATGAACCTAAAATTCACCAAGGGGCTGATAAAAACGGGTCTTCAGTGTATTAAAAATTTGGTTTTTCATTAATTGAACCTTTGTAATATGTTTATATTACTTTCACGGTGAACAATACTAAAAAATATAGTTTCGTGTTTATGGTAGAATATTGCACTTTGCAATATTTTTCTATTATTATAAATTGTGAGTAGGGTGGTTCTAAATTCTTTAAAATCAGAAAATTTATTTTTTAGTGGTTCGAGATAGAGTTTCGCTGTCTTCTAGAAAATTGTAGAAAATATAATTTTAAAAACTTTGTCGAAGACACTGGAATTCTATGTCGTGTACTTTTCATTTCACAAAAAATTTACCAAAACATAGGGTGTTTCTTAAAAAATGCTTTTCTTTATATAACTTTTGCAGTTTTGATTTTTCATTGAGATCACTTTAGAAATATTTTCAGATATTTTGAAGAAGAACAATTTGTCTCAATATACCGAACCCCTAGATTCTCTCGTTAGAAAGTTATGTACACTTTTTACTAAAAATAAACTGTTTTTGAGTAAATATCGCAAAATATAAAACAATTATCGTATTTACCGTTTTTTGGTAATCTATACTACAAAGCATGCTATTTCATATGACAGCAACAGTATTTAGTGTAAAGTGCCCTAATCTAAGATGCTATTCGAAAAAAGTTATATTTTTATAAAAAAAGTTCTCATAACTTTGAAAGGAAAAAGGTTTGTAGTTTTTGTTCTAGGGCAAATTATTCGCTTTAAAATAATCTTCAAGTTATCCAAAGGGTACTTTGGTGTGAAATAAAAATTACAACAATTATATAAATAAAACCGTTCTTTAAGGAACACCCTAAAGCTTACATTTTGATTTGTCGTGCAATGGAAAGTATGAAAGCTTGCGTGTCTTCGGCAAATTCGTCTAAAATGTGTTGTTGTTCTACAACTTCATCGAAGACAGTCAGGATCTATTTCGAACCGTCAAAATTCCCAATTTTAAAATTAGAACCACCCTAGCATCTGTTTAAACCAAAAGCAGGGCCTTTCAAAGTACAACAACTTTCCTGGACATATTGTATGGCTGTCATTTAATTTTAGCAAAAAGTTAAAATTCCTGCTAAATTTACATTCTGGACTACTGCGCACTGTAGTGAAGCTACATTTAAAACTTTTCAGCACTTTAATTCTTACTTGGTATCATGCGCCATACGGTCATTAACGGTTCTGGCCGAGATGAAATTTTCACTTTCCTTGCAAAATTTTGTATATATATATATATATATATATATATATATATATATATATATATATATATATATATATATATATATATATATATATATATATATATATATATATATATATATATATATATATATATATATATATATATATATATATATATATATATATATATATATATATATATATATATATATATATATATATATATATATATATATATATATATATATATATATATATATATATATATATTGAAAGGTAAGTCGTTAGTCACGCCAAAAAATCATGATATGATACAAAATCAAATGTTCAACACATTCTGAACTATAATATTTTCCAAGTCTCATAAATGCTTTAATCAAAAACATTTTTCTTTCGAACTGATACTAGAGCTTGTCGTTTCATATTGTTAGAGCGGGATGAATTTTCTAGTAATTCGTCCGTCACCTTCAAATACCTAGCGTGAACTGATTTCACAAAGTCTCATGAAAAAATGCTCTGTCCGTCGCTATAAAATACCTAACATCGAATGATATTACTTGGAAATCTACTGCGAGCTTATATTTAAAATTTCACAAGCTACATTCTGTATCAGCATTTTTTTTTTATAAAAGACAAGGTACACATTACTTTCCGGTTAGATGGTCTCACAGATACAGGGGGCCTTGAAACAACGAACCCTGTGCTTCAGTAGATCCATGCGCGACAAACTTGAATCGGTGGCTACACCGTCGATCTCAACTTTGCAACCGGGCATGTAGATGCGATAGTCCTTCATAAAAAGCTTGTCTCCAGTAACGTAATTTGCTTGCTTTAAACAGAATATCACAATTCTGAGCTTAACTAGGCGAACTCACGATACCTGTGAAGACTAAAAATTTCTCCGTCAGTTCTTTCGAAATTTTTACTTTCCGGTTAGATAGTCCTACAGATACTTCATATTCACCGTGGCATATTCGCTAGCAATGCTGCTAGCGTAGACAAATGCCGAAAGGGGTGTAAAAATGAGACTCTGCCAAGGGCGCCAGAAGACTACGCTACGGCTCTATCGTCGACGTCTATTGTTGAACACTTGCTTACTACAAAACATGAAATTTGCTCAATGCTAGAATGTTCAGAGCAAGTCTCGCTTTCACTAGCATCGAGGAGCTGCAAATTTATTGACAAAAATCTATAAAATATCGAGTTTTCCATTGGTACAGACGAAGCCACCTTGCTGATGTGGAAAACCTTTGAGCAGCCGACCTACGAATAGAAGCAACGATTCGATATTCGTTTTTCAGTGGCATTTGAACTCTCGGCAACCGACTACAAATCAATTATGGACCAAATTATGGATTAACATGGTGAACACTTTGCATCTCCTTTGAACATGGTAGCGCATCTTTCACTACCCATTGCACCAAAGATTCGACTCAGATTTACCATGTAATTAAATCCTTTTCGCTACCAATTATCGTATAAAATGATATATCTTTAAAGTGACATTAATTGCCAGCTTGTGGAAAATCGACTATGCGGCAAATCATTATTCGCGGCTGGTACCAGTATTCATCATTATGTACACAGTTACCGAGTACATACATACCCACACACACACATACACATCCGCGGACCAGATCATGCCGCGAAGCTTCTTCGACATGTGAAGCTTGAGCCCAAGCTAATAATCACTCCCACCACCGCACCGCCAGAAACCGGCAAGCACTAGCACCCCCCAGGATTGGGTGGAAAATTAACTGAAGAATGTGGTGTGGCGGGACGAGCAGCCGATTGGCGGGATGGATGAATGCTACACATTGGTGCTCGCTCGCTCAGTCTGCGGTAGTCTTCAACGTTTTTAGTGTGTAATAAAACCTGCACTCCACCGAAGTGCAGAGAGTGCAACAAATAAACGGTAACTATACGATCCCACCGCCACCGATGATGGGGTACCCTTCCGTTCCTGTATACGTATACGTTCGTACGGGGGAGGAATGGAATGCACTGTAAAAAATAACATAGCTCTATTTTAATGCTAAACACTGCCGAAGCATTAAAATCTCAATTTCTTTATTTCTTTCACAGTGCCCCCGGACATCATCATCATCATCATCATCATCTCACACCAAAGCATGCATTTGTACATCCTTCCGCGGTCGGCAAAAAGAGGCCCCAGTCAAAGGCACTTGTTCAGTGCACGGATCCTCTGGACCGGGACGGGGGTGGGGAAATTAGCACCGCACCATCATGTAAAACACTATAAAATGTCTATCAGCAAATTAATACCAAAGTGCAAGAAAAGCGTCGGGTTAAACTGGTCGGTCGGGAGTAAACCCAGGTGCGGAACGGGTTGGAAAATATTGCTCAAATGAATGGACGAATAGCGAGGATCGCGCGCGCGGCATCCACACAGTGCATCGCGAGGTACCATCTCTATGTATAATAGCATCAAGATCTGTGCAAGCGGCTTCCCTAGTTGTATTGCCATTTTCGCAAATGAGTGAATATTAAATTACTGAATTTATGTCCCTCGCCGTTGCCTCATCTTTCCGTCGTCTCAGTCCGCGGCAGTGTGTCGTCCGGAGTGGAAACAGGGGGTATTATTCAGTTGGTTTGAAGAAAATCAAAAACAAGCTAAAGGTTGTTGCTGTTGGGTAGATGCTGGTTGGTTGCCATCAGCAAAACCACCAGGCAACCATCAAATGTGCGGTAATGGAGAAAACCGCAGCCAGAGGACCGGACGCGTTGCGCCAAATTAAAGTGCAATTTATATAACCGGCGCATGTGTTGAGCCGTTCAAAAGGAACGCCTGTGACAAATGAATGGAAGGATAAGTTATGGCCCATTCTACCACAGGATTAATTTCGCTGTATTAATCATCTAGAATTATGCTAATACAAGCTTAATCGACGAGGTTAGGAACATGTGGGAAGGGTTTCGCTATCGAATGGAAATGTTCTAAATGAAAATTGTTTCCCTTGAAGCGATCGAAAGTATGACAATCACTTCTAAAATTGCACAGGAAATGGAAGGAATGTTAATCCGACGCTTGCATTTGCTAGATGCCATATATGCTACTGCGCACTCCACAAGTGTCACTGGAGGAGGAAAATTGTTATTGAAGATAGGGATTCGAAACTTCGGTGGAGTTCTTGCACGATTCAAGATTTTGGGAGTCTCTGGGCACCCGACCACCATCATTAGGTGCTTAGAATGTATTTTAGGAATATCGTAATGGCGAATAACGAGACAATTTATAGAATTATACTTATTCAAATATTATTTTTACAGAAGATAAGCTAGCAAAACTCGACAAACATATGATTACGGCCTAAAAGCCAACTGTCAAAATCCACTTTGAATGGAAATTCCAGACAAACCGTTATTAGTCGAACACAGTTCACAACAGTTTATGAAAGAGAAAACTTTTCTCTTTCGTTTACTACCAACATCTGTGATTGGCATGTAACGGTTTACCGGAATTTCCATTCAAAGTGGATTTTGACAGTTGGCTTTTAGGGTAATCATATGTTTGTCGAGAAAAGGAAAAGCAACACAAAATTTCAAATAAAAAAAATCTGACTAGATAACTGGGGCTAGTGTTAACTGGTAAGTAGCGGGTTAACCACTAATCGGGTTCCGGTTTTCCCGGTGGACCCTCTTTAACAGGGCGGTACTCCTACCAGAATTTCGGATTTTCGTAACACAACAAACAACAAAAAGTAAACAAATAAATTACTTTTACCGCTTATTCGCCTACTTTCTCAGCCGCCAACAGGTGTTCGATGGATACCGTCAAAGATGGGCAGGCGGGTGGCTCCTTCCGACCGGCCGGGACAGCAACGGTCGCGTTCTCCTTCGGTTTTTGCTGGCTGCTCCGGCAGCGGTCCTGGACTGTTAGCTATGGAGGTGAGCTTTGCTCCTTTGTTGGAACCTCCCTTGCGTCGATGGCGAATTATCGTCGGATCTACTCGCTCGCCGCGAGAGACCCCTAGAAGTCATCGCAGTATACTTCTCACTTTTTTCGACGTTTAGCTGTGAAGAAGAGCTACGTTCGTTCGGCTGATCCTTCACAGTGAGAGCGGAAAAGCGTCCTCCCAGTTCATTATACTTAACCGCCCAGCCAGCCTTTTTGGTAGTATATCCAAGTTGCAACAGAATAATACGCGTTTGTATACCATCAAAAAAGTCGCACTACATGCACAAAAACGGCATATGCGTACCAAACTGGAGGCGTAAACGTACATAGCGATTAGAATTGACGATTTCTGACGACAATATATACGTTAAGCGCGATAATTTATAATATGAAAGAGATTTTAGAGGATATATTTTCGATTGGAAATGCGAGACAATATCAGATTATATACGATATCCGAAACTTTTATACGATTCCGCAAAACTATATACGATTAATTCTGATTCGTCGGTAAAGAAGATCAAATGTTAAAAACAATAATTACACACCTAGAAAAACTCGTGTAAATTTACGTCTTCTGAACATGACATATACGAGCATCAAAAATGACATAGTTTTACATTTGATTTTAATTTTACATGTCATTGAATTTTGAGAGACACGTAATTTTACACCACATATGGCGTTTGTTTAAAATGTTGAAGGATGTAATTTTTTGGCATTGCGCATGGAAACTTCATCTTTCATGTAAAATTAAACAGAACGCTGTTATATTCCGTCACATCGTCAATTACGGCTTGTTAGATTGTGGCAAGTTTAGAATTACGTCGACGATAAAATTCAGATTTTTTTGGTATGTAGGCACATCGATCATCTTCAGTATAACAAAAATACGTAAAGAGCGGACTCTGAGAAGAAACAACGAACCGAAGACGAAACCCAACCACAGATTACCTTGGATATTAAGACCGGATTCGAACTTGCGACGTTTAGATTGTGGAGCAGGACTGACTACTCGGAACTATTTTAATTATTGTAAGTGTGGCAATAATTCGTAATCTTATGTTATCTTCAAGTAGAGAAATTGTATTCCGATGAACATTCGCCATGTATGCAGCAATCTCATTTCAAAGATATGAGATAAGTCATAAGTAATTCTGCGAAATCGTTTTTCTTATATGTTTTGATATATTAAATCGTATATAACTTTTTGAAGTCATTGTGATGTATATTTAAGTCGTACACATGTTTATGCTGCTTACTGACTATTCCCACAAATAGGAACGAACACAATGACTTTATTAATTTGTTAATCCGACATTGATCGAAGTAAAATACGATCACATGCGAGCACAGATGCGATTTTAAATGATTTAAATATTTGTAGCTATATGAATATAAGTTGTCAGTGCTATACGACCAACTTAGATCGAACACGATTTAACTAGAACATCAATGCGATTTTGAATGAAAGGTCGTATTCAAATCATATTTTTCCTTTCTCATATAAAGAAAGGCTATGCAATCACTGAAAAAATCGACTCGACGGAGGGCCGAGTGTCATACACCATTCGATTCAGTTCGTCGAGATCGGCAAATGTCTGTGTGTAATTTTCTCAGAGATGGCTGAACCGATTTTCATAAACTTAAAGTTTCATCTGAAAGGTATATCGCTCCTATAAGCTGCTATTGAATTTTTAGTTTATCCGACTTCCGGTTCCGGAGTTACGGGTTGAAGAGTGCGGTTACACAGCAAATTCCCATATAAACTGGTACAACCATGATGTCCAAATGACGTAAAACATATTAAAATGGGTTCAACATTACTCTAGTTTGCGGGTCTGGATCACTAATGATAAATCAAATTAGCCTTGACCACATTGACCACCTATGACGGTTCATGGTGCCTCCGGGGAACTCGCCAAGTTCCTAAGCTAATGTCACACCAATTACCCAGCGAATTCACTACCGATTTTTACAAACTTGATTTCAAATGAAAGCTGCCATTTTAATGCCATTGACTGCTGCTGAATTTCATTCGGTTCTGACTCTGGGTTCCGGAGTTACAGGTTGGTTCGTAAGGTTACACTGGAATTTCCCATATAAATCGGTACAATCGTAACACCGCAGAGGCTAAAAACTATTGAAATGGTCACCAAATTACTTCGATTCGCACGTCTAGATCACTGATCGCCAATCAAACATTCTTTGGATATATTGTACACTATCGACGATTCTGGAAGTCCCGGATTCCGGGCATATTCCACAATTTAAATCACATCGGTTCTTCGGTGATGACCAACCAAGTCTCAAATGAAAGGCAACATTTGCGGTTGAGTATTGTGTCGCCACTCAGCACAAACCGCCCCCCCCCCACGCTTGCCCTCACACCTCGCTCCTTCATCACTCCTCTCCCTTTGGACCACTCTCACATCCGCATTTCCTTCATCCACCCCGTTTACCGAAATAAGACGACGGATTTTTGACGCATCCTCCACTCCCACTACTAAACCCCCACCCGTTCCGCTTCCAAACTCATTCCACCAACATTTCAAAATATAATCACATGAAGATTACATTGAACTCATGTTGATTAAGTTAATTAAATATTAGGGGAGTCCGGGGCTAGTTGGTGGTTGGGGTAAGTTGGCGGAATCGTTTCTATTAGACATATAGCGCTGCCTCTCATTGTGTAGCTCAAGTTATGTGAAACCCATTATCGAATGTGTTTTTTTTAAACATTTTGTTTTGTAAAATTTGTGGGCGATATTGTGTTTTCGAGCATACCAAGTAAATTTTTTTAAATTTTGAACACTTTGTGTTATTTAGGGTAATTTAAATCTATTTGCTAATTGATTTTATTTTTCGATAGTGCGTAAAAAGAGCTTTCAGTATCCGTATAGATATTAAATCTATCCATGAATTAAAGTTATTTTTTAAATAGGTTTTTGTAAAATATGCGGTTGGAGTAACTTGGCGGTGCGGTACGCGGGGCAAGTTGGCGCTACTATTTACAGTGCGAATATAGTCATCAAATATTTTAATTTTTACAATTCACTCCAAAATAAAACTTTGTGTATCTCGTCAATGCAGGGGATATTTACTTCGGACAATTTCGAAAATATGCTTTTGAATATGGAATACGCGTCAAAGTAAAATGCCGAGGTATTGAGATTTAAATATATTGACAATTGTCGGTTAATATACAATTTTATTGAAAAGACATTCAGCGCGAACCTTTGATATAATTGAATCTCCATTTTCTGGCGTATTCATACATACCGCCAACTTACCCCGGGGCCGGGATAAATTGGCGGGATTTCCGTATCACACATTTTTGTCTATAAAACAAAGACAATGCAACAAACACTTTAATAAAATTCAGGGATGTTGGCTACAGCCGCATGTTCTATTTTGCAAGATCTATCTACATCAAAGCGGTAAAAAAAGTAAACTGAAAATACTAGGCCCGGTCTCCCCTATACTTTTTTGTTTAAAGTGAGTCTGCATCTACTTTCGTGGTAGTCGTGGGATACGTGCTAAGTGAAATTAGAATGTATTAGACATTTCCACAATTCTGTTGAACGAAACCAGCTAATGAATCATAGTTTGGATAAATGAGAAAGACCCAAATTGCACTACTAGGTGGATTAAAACAGGTTTTTCATGATGGATTTGATGTCATCATAGCTTGTTTCAACAATCTCGTCTAGAGAGAATACTTGATTTGAAACATTTTCCGGGTGAGGTCTAAGAGAGAGGAGGTGTTAGACAAAACGCTTTGCTCTGAAAGAATTTCGCAAGAGCTGGGAAATTAGCACGTTCGAAATGAAACTAAACCGTCTTTATCCGATCTTAACCTTCCGGCAGTCGCGCTAGTGCACTGAGTGCACGATGTTCTAAAAATCTAGTGATATCGTCTTGGAGCACCAGCGGTTGCTCGTTCAGTTGGCAATAAGCGTGACTTCCGGAGGTTTAAATATATATTATTCGATCATTTTGATGTCACCTTCAATGTGATAACAGATCGTAATCCTAAATCTACAAACTGGGACCTCTGTTTTGGAAAACTTGGCGACTAAATTTCATGGATATTTTCCAATAATTAGTCATCTAGACGACTTAGATGATGTGGATACGACAAATTCATTTTAGTAGCATCCTACGAAGAAGACAAGCTTCACTTCGTACTGTTAAATCGACTAGGGAAACCCCTTGGTGGAGGGCTGAGTTTGAAAAAATGAAGAAGGATACGAGAAGAGCTTGGAAACGGCGTCAGCGTGATGACTATAGGGCTTTCAGGTCAGCGCGTAATGCATACAAGAAATGTTTTAGATCTGGAGTGTGCGCTGGCTGGCAAAACCTATGCATTAATGTCTCTAGTCTAAATGAGGCCAGCAGGTTAAATAAAATTCTCTCAAAATCGATAGATTTTTAGATGAACTCCTTAAAAACCAGAGATGGTGTTTATGTGACGGACGAAAAAGATGTTCTCAATTGTCTCTTCGACGTACACTTTCCAGGTTCTATAGATCCGGATCTGAACAATGTTCACAGATCTCATTCTGGTGACTGATGGGCGTTAGCACGCATATTGGTTACCACTGAATCGGTCAAGTGGGCAGTTGACAGCTTTGCTCCATACATATCGCCCGGAAAATATGGAATACTTCCCGTGCTACTGCAAAAGAAATTTGATATTCTCAAATATGTCTTGAAAAAGATTATGCTTTCCAGTCCTGCCACCGGGTATATCCCGAAAGCCTGGCGAGAAATAACTGCTAGATTTATTCCCAAGTGAAGCAGCCAAACTATGAAGAAGCCAAGAGTTTTAGGCCTATCAGCTTCTTTTTTTCTAAAAGCTTTGCAGCCGATAATCGATCATCACATTAGGAACGTTACACAAAATCAGAGATGAACAGTAACATTTCATTGATGCTGTAATCGTCGACAGGTTTCTCTTACGTGGTTTCTCTTTTGTCGGTTCTCATGGTAAAGAGGGACAAGTCTGTTAGACTTGAGCGATTCGCAGTAATGCTGCCCAAGATCGACTCTTGCCAGCAGAAGACAAAAGATAAAGTAGTGCAATAATGAGCAATTTTAAAAACAGAAAAGATCACATCTCTCTGCTAGGTGGATCATATCATATTTTGTTCTCATCAAACTCATTCAATTCTCAGCTCATCATATGATACCTGAACCTGTAGCAGTTCAGCGATATCAAACTGATTTAGCTCATCACCAATCACCAGCAATCACGCACATCTCTCTACACAATTTGAAGCCGAGTTCCCCTTACGGAAACCGCGCGATGATTATTCGCTGATGGGTTGCATCGTTTTCGACGGAACATCCCGAAACAGAAGCCCGCTGCGTGCTAGGTTAATTCGAACTAATTTAAATATTTCTCCCCGGGTGTACCTTCGATCTCGTGACGGTGGAATAATTTTATATAAAAAATAACAAAACAATTTAGCCAAATTATTCCTTGGCGAGTGGATTCGGCGGTAAGAAGCGATGGGAAAAACGATCGTGATTCGAAGCCAGGGGAAAACGTTCTTGGAGGTTCGTGAAAAATCGAACGGACCCTGTTCGTGATGCTTTATGAAGATCCAATTAATTTAATTTGAGTATTATTTTTTTACACTGGAAGTATCCGAAAGGGATTTCTCGGGGCAACTGACGAACAACTTCAGACTAGCAGGTACTCTGGATAGGATGAAAGGAAGGGTGGCGGAGACCTTGAACTTGAAAGTTGAACCACGCACAAGAACGTGTCTGTCGGCCAGAGTCGCTCTGAACACGTTTGTCTCAGTCGTTCACAATTTTATTAGATCACAGCTTTTACTGCCAGCGAAGAACAACCGGTCACTGACTTTCCCTTCGGGTTCCTGGCTGCAAGAAAAGCAGCACGTGCTCATACACCGACAATACCGAGGCGTAATGTTTTCAATTAGAAATAAATTAATGCAATTTTCGTCTAAAATTAAATACTCACAAAGGAAGACAGCATCTCCTCAACCGAGCATTCGAGTTTTATTTCGCTTCCGAGTAAAATCAGACGAAATCGATTCATCTCGGCAGCCTCAGCTGTCGCAGACTTGGCAGACAGGGTTCAACACCGACCGCCTCCCCGAGCGAGAGATCCCCGAGAGTCAATATAAATAAATAGACTCTAGTGTATGCTCAGGAATACTATAAAATTTTAATGGATTTCATCTCAATTTTCCCGCCTTATCCGTTTTTCTCGCGTTCCACTCTTTGACTTGACTGCTACCATATTGAAGCTGTGCTGATGTCGAGGATCACGATCTGCGGGATCAAGGTTTGAGTCGCGATCAATGTGTTACGCCGGCCGTAATGTGCGGGGGCTGGCGGCCGGTTGGTTGGTTGGTTGGTCTGCCGGTCTGTCCCGAAAGGGGTTCGCTTCATTTGCGTGATTTAAATGACGGTCGATAGACTTCTGATGGGACGCGATCGAGGTTGAACAGTCTATGCCAATGTTTTTAGTGTGTAGGCTGCTGTAAGAAACAACACACCCACCCCGCCGCACCGCAACGTGACGCTCCTCCCGGGTGCGGACCGGGAAAGAAAATGAGATGTAGAACACCTCTGCGGAAAAGTGGACCTACATACATCTCGTTGTAATATGAAACATATGTTCATTAACGGGGAACTCTTGCGGGAGATGATTGCTGGTGGCTATTATTGATTTATTCAGTGGTTTTCCGTTGCACACACACACGAATTCTGGCCGGGATCATTTGTTATTTTTCAAAATTTCCTGAGCGAATATCCAGGGGTGGGAGGACAAGAGGAACTCAATTAACGATTATGCAATCTCAACGCTGAGGAAAATCGACAATCGGTAGCGGATAGAGGAAACGATGTGCTGGATTCCGAATTTCATTTAGAATGTTAGTAATCGTTGGAAATCTTCATTCGCCGGAATGACTTGAACAACTACAATTCAAGATCCTCGATGCGATAACTCAATCGAGATAAGATTACTGTTAGTCTACATTTCTCACCTAAGCTCTTTTGAAAAATTTGCCTATGCGACGCCTTTATTAATTGTTGTCCCAGAAGATTTCTTGTCTTGTTCGGTGCGTTACCGCAGGGTGGCCAGACCTACCGATTTATCGGTAGTCCTACCGATTTCGGTCTTCCCTACCGATTCACAGACGACCAAGGCAAAACTACCGATATTTTGTTATTCCTACCGAAAACTACCGATTTTTATTGATTTTGGACACATCCCACTCAACATTCATTTTTTGGGTTGGATTTGGTCTGATATATGTGTTGTCAGTATTTTACAATTCCATGTCAATACTACGTTTTTGGGACAACAACCCGGCCTACCGATAACTACCGATAAACTTTCAGTGACCCTACCGATATTAAGGAATTCTATCTGGCCACCCTGGGTGCGTTACCGTTCTACAGTTTTAAAGCCTTTGGCACAGCCTAGTGTTTTTTTTCTACTACTGCGGAAAAAACAGAGCAAAAACACCTCACATCTGCTTGTTTTTTTTCTGCTCGGCTCTGAGAACTAAATCGCGTACTCGTCCGATCGAGTGACTCCGATATGGTGAACACCATTAGCGACCGCAGCAGCCCTGACTGCGAGTCCAGTAGAACACTATACGCTATAGGTAGACGAAAAAATCCGTGAAGGAAAGAAGCGGAACCCCGTGTATACCCGTAATTTGATATAAAATTTCTCATCAGGGGGATACTAAATAAAGCGATTCAGATGGTGGCTGTTATTTCGCTCGTTCGGTTTGCTCATTTTTCCACTAATCGATTTCCGTACGCGACCCCGAACCCCGGCCCACCCCAGTAGTCCCGTTCGTTCTAGAGTTCTGAAAAGTCACAGAGTGTGTTGACGTCGGCCCCGTTCGGACTATCGTGCTAGTGTGGTAGACGATTGTGTGACTCTTGCTGTAGGTATTTACTTCTTTTCTGTTTGGTTAGTAAGTGTCTGGCATGTTTATAAATAAAACGATAACTATGGGTGATTTGAATGTTCTCTGGACTGCAGGGGGACGCGCGGCGGTTGTCGTACGTGTGTTACATAGATGGCAGAACCGTGAGTCCCATTTGTACGTATCATAAAGAGGTGGGGTTGGTTTATACTGTAATATCGATTATCATTAACTGTAAGTTTTGAAATCGTCCCATTCTTCATTACACTTCATACCTTGAATAGAGCAGATTGAATTATTCCGGTGGATGTGGATTAGTTCTCTATATTACAATTTATGATGGCTTTTCGTTCTTCGAGAGTTGTCCTTCTGAAGATGTAGAGCTAGCGTCTCGAAAGGGCTCCCCGTCAGAATCACTCAATACAATTGCAAACGAGACGGGAAACGTCCCCCCCTAAAACTTTAAAACCCTTTTATGCCCAACTTCTTTCTAATGCATGTAGGGTTTTAAAACTTTTTTTTTCTTGAAAACAGTAAAGTCAAGAAGCCTAAAAGATCTTTTTCCAGATAGATGCTATCCTCGATGGGCCGGCGGAAAGCGTGGGTAGTATGGGTAGTACTATCCACACCGAAAATAACCGAGTGGGTAATTACCCACTCGAAATTTTGAACCATTTCAAAAAATTTAGATGCGCAACTCATGTATCTCGCACTACACACATTTGAAAACATTGATGTACCACAATTCCATTTGTATAAACGAACGTGATTTAATGTGAATGTAATGTAGGCGTGTGCATTACGAAAAGGGAAAAATCGTTACTAATGGACCCCTCACCCTATGCTTTCTACCCACTCGGGCGTAAAGTTTTTCGCCGCCCCTGTATCCTCCTGGCGTTAGAAACTGCTCAATTTTTACCTTTTAATGCTTAATACAATTCTCTTAGAATATTACCAGGCCCGATGAGAGGGGGAGGCAGCCAGGGCAATGGCCATGGGGCCCGGGTCGTATAAGGGGGCCTTATTCGCCTTATTAAATTGTTATATAATAAAAGCGTAAAAAAATGAAAACTTTATTTGAATAGTTGACATTTGTTAAAACAAATGTTCTCAAGGGAGTTGTCTACGTTGTGTACAAGTTCATAAAACGAGTTTTATTTCTTGAATCAACGGAATACACTAAAAAATATTGAGAAGCCAATTCAAAGTATTTTCGAAGAAAGCGTCAAACAGAAATGCGAGGGCACGGACAAACGCATCCGTCCTCTTCTACGTTCGCCCCTTTGCTGATGGTGCCGGTTGTTGGATTGGAGACACTGGGCGTGATTGTTGCTGAGTGAATATTTGTTCCTATCAGACCCGTAGATATTTGTTTTGTAGCCGTTTGTTGTTTTTTCATAAGATAACGGTATGCTGTTTACGGTTACAGTAGCTGAGCTTTTCTTAGCTGCTTTTGCACGAAGTTTTCCGTTGTGCAGTGTCTTTTTGTAGAATTCGCGCATAAGAATCTACCATGGTTGCATAACCAGTATTGTCTGATGAAACGTCCCATTTTCGGTTGACCCGCATAAAATTGTGACGTATGAAAAAGTTGGTTTGTACGGGAGTATTCTCACCACAAAAACAACGTTAGGGACACCCGGGAAAATGCAAAGTTACAGCTCTTATGTAACCCACTTCTGACATACATTTGTTAATCACGTGGGGCGTGTGGAGATAATTCGCGTAAGCACATCTTTCTAGAGCCCTGCGGAGATGATGTTGTTAACGTGGCAGCTTTCGTTGGTGTTCTGCACGTTGTTCCACGAAACAAACGACTGTGTTGTTTGATAAGGTGCATTTGCAGGGCGTAACTTCTCCCAGATTGAGCACAATCTGTATATTTCGTAACTGTTTCACTTCCCGAGTATCTGGTCTTACAGGACATTTCCAAAAACCAATAGCAACACAATTCATGTGCAGTTGTTTTTGCCGTGTATCTATAGCGGAACGAGTTTTAGTTTCTACTCTGGGCGAGATGAGAAGGTAGACTGACCTTAATTAACCGGCGATTAAAATGGATGACGGAATATGCTCACCGTTAAAATAAAAATTCCCTCCGGGGGTTGGAAGTATTATTCCAGCTATTGTGTCACCTGCAGATTGTTCAGCATCCTTCCGGGGGTGCAGAATGCTCTGTTTTAATTGTTTTGTGTCGTTACCCAAGTAACCATAAGCTCTCATTTAAAACTCTAGATAAGCTATAAGTTAGCATTTCGATTGCTAACTAGCCGAAGCTGCACAGGGAATCAGTAGATAATTAATGCCTGGGAGTAGCGAAACATCTTTCAATGTTCAACTCCTGGAAATTCTAAAGTCTGATCAATACCGGCGCCGGTCAGGCCCGAACGTAGAACGCGAAAGAAATGGAAAGGGATATTAGTCCGATACTTGCTTTTTCTAGAGGCCGTATATACTACTGCGCACTCCGCAAGTATCACGGGAGGAGGATATTTGTTAGTAAGTATAGAAGTTGTATTCTACTTCTTCGTTATCGACGCCAGAGAGGTGACTCCACTATCACTAGATATCGATCCATCAACTCATGGACCGGAGACCGGCGGCTTTACTTCCCTTCTGAAGGAAGACGTGACCACAGATTTTTTCACCTCAGAAAAATCTCAACAACCTCGGTTGGGATTGAACCCAGGCCAACAAGTATGACTAACGGTCACGCTTTCCACTCAACCACCAGCGCCGTCCAAATATACGTATGCGTTCCAATAGTTATCCTAAACTCGTATGCCTTCATTTAATAAATGATGATGCAATAAACTTAAAATCAAAATGTAAATTCTGCACGATTTTTCGAGAAAATTCAATTGCAAATATAATCCACAATAGACGTTTGTGTAATTTCAACCAAACATTTAGGTAGAGTTTGGATTAAACCAAGTATACATGCAAATCTTCTCATAGATCAGTGATCAAATGCGTAATCTATTTTTATTTTGTTCCTAAAGATTTTTCACGTTCAACAAGGTACAATTTTCATAACCCTCCGAGCTCTCGATCGAAGCAGTTCGTTTTCTGGTGCCGTGCATAAAGTGAATAAGAATAAATATTGTCAGTGAAGGTCAACCATTGTTTGAGGCAGTCTTGTTCGCCGGTGCCCAGGCTGGTGAAGTGAATACCAGAATAGCCGGAATCGACGCTATATAAGCTAAGTATTTTTTTTTTCTTTCATTTACCTTTCCCCGATCGGTCTCTACATCTTCCCTTCCCCCTGAATATAAGTTTCACCTCTCGTTTACACCACGTGTTATCCTCGTGCCTAAATGGCTGAGGGCGAAGTAACATTGGATGGGAATGATATTCCCATGGATTTACCGGATAAACCCGAAATTACTCCCTCCCCTGATTCCCCCAGTCCTCCCCGTATTAAAACATACCCAGCCAGTTCAAATGGACCCTGGGTGGTGTATTTCCGGCCCAACACGAAATCGCCCAATATTCTAGAAATATCACGGGAGCTGACTGCTAACTACCCGGCCGTAGCTCAGATAACACGTGTTCGAGCTAATAAGATACGCGTTATAGTAAATGACCTCGACCAGGCAAACCAGATTGCTCGCAGCGAGCGTTTTACGAAGCAATTCAAAGTGTATGTGCCTTGTAGGGTTGTGGAGATCGATGGGGTCGTCGCCGAACCGGGTCTAAAGCGCGAAGACCTGTTGAAGTACGGGGTTGGCTGCTTTAAGGACCCTTCACTTCAAAAGGTGAAGATTCTGGAATGCAAGCAATTGTATTCCGCAAAAACTGAAAATTATTGTGGCAATAAAAAACGGTGCGGCAAATGCGAGGGAGAGCATGAGGATGACGCTTGCGGTGGAGAAACTGAGAAGTGTATTTACTGCGGGGGCCCTCCGCATGCTCTTAAGTCATGCCCGGCGTACAAGCAGCGCGGGGATAAAATTAAGCGCTCCCTTAAGGATCGCTCGAGGCACTCTTATGTAGAAATGCTAAAGAATGCTTCGCCATCTGTCCCTTCCGAAAATTCCTTTGCTCTTTTGGCTGGCGTTGAGCAAGAATCTGACGACCCACAAGAGGGAACATCATTGGTTAACCCAGGGGAATCCAGGAAGAGGAGAAATCTAGCCTCCCCTAAATTGCCTCGTAAGGGTGCCAAGGTGTCGTCCCCTCAGAGTGCGCCAACTACAATCAATAAATCCAACGGAAGTGATGCACTACAGCCGAAGCAATTTGCTCCAGGACTTGGAAATATTAATTCTAACAAGGAGTACCCACCACTTCCAGGGACACCAAAAACCCCAAGTGTCCCCTTTTTTCAAACAGATACTCAGTCCAGTAGCGGACTCATGAAATTTTATGACCTAGTGGACTTAATTTTCACAACATTCAATGTTACTGATCCTCTTAAAAGCATTCTGATACGTTTTCTCGCTATAGTGCAAATATTTTTGAAGCAGTTGACTGCTAAATGGCCCCTCCTTGCAGCGATCGTATCCTTCGATGGCTAAGTCATCAAACGAGGTCACTGATTCGATCACTGTCTTACAGTGGAATTGCAGAAGAATCCTCCCGAAAATCGATTCCTTCAAATTTTTACTAAACAGTTTAAAATGTGATGTTTTCGCATTATGTGAAACTTGGTTAACTTCCGATATAAATATCAACTTCCACGACTTTAATATAATTCGTCTGGATCGAGAAAATCCTTACGGAGGAGTACTTTTGGGGATTAAAAAGTGCTATTCTTTCAACCGAATTAACCTCTCTTCGACACCAGGCATTGAAATTGTCGCTTGTCTAATCAAAGGCAAAGACCTTTACATTGCTTCCATATACATTCCTCCTAGAGCCTCGGTAGGGCACCGAACGCTTTGTAATATCACGGAATCCTTACCGGCACCGCCGCTAGTTCTAGGAGACTTTAACTCGCATGGTACGGTATGGGGTTGTCTTCACGATGATAATAGATCAACATTAATCCAAGATCTTTGCGACAATTTCAACATGACCATCTTAAACACGGGAGAAATGACGCGGATTCCTACACCACCAGCATGCGCGAGCGCGTTGGATTTATCACTATGCTCGACATCGCTACAGTTAGATTGCATGTGGAAGGTGATCCCTGATCCCCACGGTAGCGATCATTTGCCTATCGTGATTTCAATTGCTAACGGTTCAAGACCATCGGAAACAATCAATGTATCGTATGACCTCACACGGAACATTGATTGGAAGAGTTACGCGACCGCGATATCC
Organism: Topomyia yanbarensis; assembly: GCF_030247195.1. NCBI lineage: Eukaryota > Metazoa > Arthropoda > Insecta > Diptera > Culicidae > Topomyia > Topomyia yanbarensis. Next base: position 372,539,892 of record NC_080672.1, on the reverse strand, counting down.
GTTAAACTCGAATCCACCCAAGAGCTTCCACCGGAGGAAGAGTACAGGTTTTCGGCTGGCTTGATTCTCGACAGTGCGAATCAAGTTCAGACTAAACCAGTACCCAGCGCATATAAGGCCTTCCGGGAAGACGGGTTACCCGATAGCTATCAACAGTACGCGCCGTTAGAAAGGCGAATGAAGAGTCTAATGAAAGCCAAAAAACGTAGTTATTGGCGCCGGTTCGTCGACGGGTTAACGAGAGAAACAGCGATGAGCACTCTTTGGGGTACGGCTCGACGTATGCGTAACCGTAATAGTACCAACGAGAACGTGGAATATTCAAACCGTTGGATATTCGCTTTCGCCAAGAAGATTTCGCGATGGTGGAGTTCTCACTTGCTCTCTTATCATGCAACAATAACACCCCAGGGTTAGACAGAATCAAATTCAACTTGCTGAAGAATGTGCCTGACACTGAAAAAAGGCGCTTGCAGAACTTATTTAACAAGTTTCTTGAGGGTAACATTGTCCCTCATGACTGGAGGCAAGTGAAGGTCATCGTCATTCAAAAACCAGGAAAACCAGCCTCCGACCACAATTCGTATCGTCCGATTGCAATGCTGTCCTGTATTAGGAAGTTGTTCGAGAAAATGATCTTGTTTCGCCTCGACAATTGGGTTGAAGCAAATGGCTTACTGTCAGATACACAATTTGGCTTTCGCAAAGGCAAAGGGACGAACGATTGCCTACCTTGTTTTCTACAGAAATCCAAATGGCATCAGTCTTCTTGGATATTAAGGGGGCTTTTGATTCAGTTTCTATCAATATTTTGTCAGAGAAGCTGCACCAGCATGGTCTTTCACCAATTTTAAATAACTTTTTGCTAAACCTGTTGTCTGAAAAGCACATGCACTTTTCGCATGGCGATTTAACAACATCGCGATTTAGCTACATGGGTCTTCCACAGGACTCATGTCCCCTGTTCTACAATTTATACGTGAATGACATTGACAATTGTCTTGCCAATTCATGCACGGCAACTTGCAGACGAAGGGGGTGGTCTCTGTTACAGGGCCCAAAGCTGCCGACTTGCAAAGACCATTACAAGATACCTTGGACAATTTGTCTGCTTGGGCTCTTCAACTGGGTATCGAGATCTCCACGGAGAAAACTGAGTTGGTTGTTTTTTCTAGGAAGCGCGAGCCGGCGCAACTCCAGCTTCTATTAATAGGTGAAACAATCAATCAGGTCTTCACATTTAAATATCTCGGCATCCGGTTCGACTCTAAAGGTACCTGGGGATGTCACATTAGGTATCTGAAACAGAAATGCCAACAAAGGATCAATTTTCTCCGAACAATAACTGGAACATGGTGGGGTGCTCACCCAGGAGACCTGATCAGGCTGTACAAAACAACGATATTGTCGGTGATGGAGTACGGGTGTTTCTGTTTCCGCTCCGCTGCGAACATACACTTCATCAAACTGGAGAGAATCCAGTATCGTTGCTTGCGCATTGCCTTGGGTTGCATGCACTCGACCCATACGATTAGTCTCGAAGTGCTGGCGGGCGTTCTTCCGTTAAAAAATCGATTTTGGGAACTCTCATATCGATTGCTCATCCGATGCGACATTCTGAACCCGTTGGTGATTGAAAACTTCGAGAGGCTCGTCGAGCTTAATTCTCAAACCCGATTCATGGTCTTGTACTTTGACTACATGGCACAGAGCATTAATCCTTCTTCATATACTCCCAACCGTGTTCGTTTCCTAGATACTTCTGATTCTACTGTATTTTTCGACACATCCATGAAGGAAGAGATTCGTGGAATCCCGGACCATATACGCCCGCAAGTGATCCCCAATATATTTTATAATAAATTTCGAGAAGTCGACTGCGACAAAATGTTTTACACTGACGGATCAAATCTCGATGGGTCCACTGGCTTCGGTATCTTCAACAATACTATCACCGCTTCATTCAAGCACAATGATCCTGCTTCAGTTTACGTCGCAGATTTAGCTGCAATTCAGTACACTCTTGGGATCATCGACACTCTGCCCACAGAACCATACTTCATCGTTTCGGACAGCCTCAGCTCTATCGAGGCTCTTCGTGCGGTGAAGCCTAAAAAGCAATTCCCGTATTTTCTGGGGAAGATACAGGAGTCTTTGTGTACGTTATCTGAAAAATCTTATCAGATTACCTTTGTTTGGGTCCCCTCTCATTGTTCTATCCCGGGCAATGAAAAGGCCGACTCATTAGCAAAGGTGGGCGCATTAAATGGTGACATATACGAAAGACCAATCTGCTTCAACGAATTTTTTAGTATTTGTCATCAGAGGACGCTCAACAGTTGGCAAATCTCGTGGAGCAATGGGGAACTTGGTCGATGGCTACATTCGATTATCCCAAATGTATCAACGAAGCCTTGGTTCAGGGGGATGGATGTGGGTCGGGATTTTATTCGTGTAATGTCCCGACTTATGTCCAATCACTACACCTTGGATGCGCATTTGCGGCGTATTGGGCTTGTGGAAGGTAGTCTGTGCGCTTGTAACGAAGGCTATCACGACATCGAGCACGTTGTCTGGGTATTCGCCGGGTATTGTGACGCCAGGTCTCAGTTAAAGGATTCCCTTCGGGCCCGACGTAGACCACCCAATGTACCAGTCCGAGATATGCTGGCAACTCGTGATTTCCCCTATATGTCCCTTATTTATACTTTCATAAACACGATAAATATCCCAATTTAGCCCCTTTCTTTTTATTTCTCGTTTTTAGAGTTTCCTCCTGCCTTGTGGAACCGATCAGCTCCAGAGTGCCACTATGTAACCGCCGTCGCCCTTACCACTACGCCTGCATAAAAGGAAACTGAAGCGAGAGCGACTCGAGGTCCGATGACTTTTGAAGGATTCCCCGCGGGTCCGAAGAATACCATCCGCCAATCCGGTACTCGACGACTTACTAGACTGAGGCGCAAATTTGTTTCGCTGCCCTCCGTTTGAGCGAGAGTTGCAACTTTTGCTCTTCTTTCCCTGTCACCAAACGCCTTCTCTCCCCTGTCCTTGATACAACTGCTGCTACACTGATGTGGAAATAAGCCACCCTCTGAATATCTTGACCAAGCATAAGTTTTCGTTAAAAAAATCAAATTAGTATTCTGTATTCCTAGTTTTAAGATAGCTATAATTTTTACTCTTTATTGAAACTCTTGTCCTCCATCTTGTAAATAGAATTGTATCTCTAGTTTTAAGATTTCTGTGAAATTTCTCATAAATATTTGTTCCCCCTTTTGTGTACTAAACTATATTGTTAGTTTTAAGATAACTGTAAAATATTTCGTAAAATACTATTACTCCCCCTCTTGTATATCAAACTGAATCCCTTGTTTTAAAATTTTTCATAAAAAAATCTTTTGACCCTCTCTTGTATATTGAATCTTATTTCTAGTCTTAAGGTAGCTGTAAACTTTATTTTCTTTTGTAAAAAAAATATTTCAACGTTGTAACCTCCTAGTTTTAAGATATGCAAAATGTAAAAACAAAAGAAATTGGCACCGCCAAGCTAACGCATTTGTGCCTATCAAATAAACGAAATGAATAAAAAAAGCTTTCTGAACAGATAATATTGACCGATTTCTTTCTCATTTGAAATGCTGTACTGAACACTGCACTGCATCAGTAATTTGAGACGATGATGTTTTAGCCACTTGTTTGATATGGAATCTCCACAATCCACATCGTGCATTGCCATAATTCTTGTAACTCTGGAATTTCTCTGGAGAAATAGGTGCTAATTGATTTAGCATACTGTGTCTACATTCCATCCCAATAATGATGATGCACCTGCAGTTTTCTCGTATGTTGATGGGTAGATAAAGGGGATAGGAAGGGTAATATATTACTCAATGCTAAATCGAGACATGCGCGTTTACTCTAGCGGAATGTTTTTTTCTAGTTTATCGCCATTTTTTTATAAAGTGAGGTGCCAACTAAAATAGTAACAATTTTAAAATCGATATGGATACTTAATTCTGAGGTGAAATTTTTGGTTTCAAAATTAAATTTATTTTATACTTTCTTTAAAATAAAAAAAAAACAATTTCTGCATCAAAGACAGTAATTTTCATATAGTATTCCATATAGCATAGGGGCATCGCTGATTTCACATTCTTTGAAATTAATAGTGCTAATTATTTTGATTTCACAGAACGGTGCTTAAATAACATTGCTAGCTGATTTTCACTTATGTGTTCGCCGCGAAAGTAATTTACAACTATTTATAAAAATACCACAAATAACGTAGGTGAAAAAGTGTAAAACACGAATACTTAAAACAAATTAATAAATGTCGAACACTGTGTATGCAAAAAAAACACATGACAACTTGATTATTCAATAAATACCGTTTCAAAGTAAGCTCTTTGGTAATGCTTTAACATTGAATTATGAAATTGTGTAAAACTTTTTTGATGTGACAACAATACAGTATTCAGAATTGGTACATGACAAAATATGTCGCCAACCTAGCAGATTATATATTTGTCTCTGATGTTTTATTTTAGTTATAGTTAACAATCACTGACAACAGGCACGTAGCTAGAGGGGGGGGGGGGCTAGAGGGCTAAAGCCCCTCCGAAATGTTTTGAAAATAAATTTCAAAAACATGATTATCAACGACTTAACAATTTTGTAACTCGTTTGGTGTGAACAAATCATTGAGAAATAGTTAAAGAAGATTGTTGTTTCCAACAAATAAAACAACGGTCACAAAACTCAGTATGGTTTATGGTTCTGCCCAAGTCAGTGCAAAGCGAACGACAAAAATAGTTACTTTTACATTGTGTGCCTTGTCTGAAGAACAAGGGAAACTGCTACTATACTTCTTGTACTAGTATTCTGTCGAGATGAGTAAGTCGCAGAAGCAAGAAGTGGAACTTCGGCCAAATACTGTGATTATTGATGACTCGCATAAGACCGAGTATTCGTGATGAGGAATATTTTTTAAGGTGAAAATGGAGTTTAGACTTACGATAATTACCTTTATCGAATTCTACCATCTCAGGCATTCAGCGCTCATCGCGTTCAACAAATTGGCCCAGGCTAAATCATTCATTTTAAATAATTTAATACACCTTGTTGTGTGTGAAAATGCTTTAATTAAGAGCTTGATATATATGGACGGTGAGAAAATCAATGTTCGGTTACAAGATCGGACACCGCTTACTTTCAGATATATGTCTCATTTGGGAGAAATGCAGTACAAAACATAATGCGATAGTACAATCACACATAGTATTCTTTGCACATATCAAGCACAAACTATTATGTTCTACTTCTATAAAAAACGGTACATTGTGGTTTACCCTGATCAGAAACCGCTGAACACCTAAAATATTAAATCTGTGGCACCTGTTCAGGTAATATTGACAACGGCAAAAGCTGCGTCAAGTATCTCAAAACCTACAGCCAGTAAATCATTGAGAAAATTCACACTCGTAAAGGCAACAAGCAAGGAACAACTCATCTGTTCGCGAACAAAAAGGGAGCAACCACTATGATGACACGGAAGGGTTCAATAGCTAGATAGATATGAACGACCCCCTTTACGCAGTTTGTGAGGATAAAATATTTCCCAGCCTCTTAAACAGGTATTCACGTACAATGCCGAACAGCATGAGCGAGATCTGCTGGACAACCATTAAAACTCGTATTATTATTTTATTGTTGGAAATAGACAGAAATAGATAAAAGAACTACTGCTCCGATGGACTAAAGCATTGGACCGGATCCGCTAAACGAATTTTTAAATTTATTTAAAAAATAGTAGAAGTTTTATGGACGACTGAGATCTAAAACTCTCCAAAGGTGAACGTTTTATCCCAATTGATTGTCACGTTTAACCAAACTCAGATGTGAGGCTCGATATTGGCAACTCTATTTTCAATTTAAATGCAAAGTTTTTTAACTGCACCCAATTTAAATTTCAGTATTAGGTCTGTGCACTAGGGCATTGCAAAAAAAAATTGTTTTTTGAATTCTCGAAGGCCCCCCCTCTCATATTGTGACAAATGTCAAAGTAAGCTCAGATGCCAAATTTCACATCATTTGGACAATTTTAGACCCCCGCCCACTTCGCTTGAAATTTTTTGAAATTGATACTATGGGAAAATACGGAGAAAAAATACATTAAATGCTATAACTTTTGAAGTAGCGATCAGAAAATTACAATTTATACCTTTTTTGAAAGAAAATAATCTTGATATTTGAATGGAGATATTTTTGTTTCTAGTAAAATACGGGAAAGTGGGGTACTGGGTCATTTTGGCCCCAAAATCCCATATTTTAAATGATTTTTCTGCTCCGTGATGCAAATCATACATATTTTGTAATTTTTCTAATATGAAAAAATCTCAGAAATCGAACGGAACCCTTTTGACTTTAGTTCGAATACGAGAAGGGGGTTATAGGGCTTTTTGTCATTCATATTAAATTTTATCATTTTCTCATGCATATATCTCTATTATTCTTCAATCAATTTTCATAAAATGTAACTTGTTGAACGTTGAAAATTCTGAGGAATAAAACAAAAATAAAAACGTTAGAGGTAAAATTCAGAAACCTCAAACTTTTTGATATTTACTCTACAAATCTTATTTTTTCATTATTTGTCCTAATACCCCAACTTCCCCTAGTTTTCCAGGAATGAAACTTTTCTAATGTGATCCCTAAGCATATTTTGCACTAAAAGTAGTAAATTAAATAAGAATTTTGTTGTTAAATGGAGTTAATATGTGCGATTTTATGATAAAAATGTGAAATCGACACTATATGTCAGATAATTTGATGTTACTGAATTTTACCGGTAGCGAATCTTTTTTCGTTATAATCCTAAGGATTTTCCACGTTCAACAAGGTATGGTTTATGAAAATTGAATGAAGAATAATAGAGATATATGCACGAGAAAATGATGAAGTTTAATATGAATGACAAAGGCCATTTAACCCCAACTTCTCGTATTCGGACAAAGGTCAAAAAGGCTCCGATCGATTTTTGAGATTTTTTCACATTAGAAAAACTACAAAATATGTATGATTTGCATCACGGAGCAAAAAAATCATTGAATATATGGGATTTTGGGGCCAAAATGACCCAGTACCCCACTTTCTCGTACTTTCCCAAGAACAAAGATATTTCCATTCAAATATCAAGATTATTTCCTTTCAAAAAAGGTATAAATTGTAATTTTCTGATTGCTACTTCAAAAGTTATAGCATTTAATGTATTTTTTCTCCATATTTTCCCATAGCACCAATTTCAAAAAATTTCAAGCGAAGTGGGCGGAGGTCTAAAATTGTCCAAATGATGTGAAATTTGGCATCTGAGCTTACTTTAACATTTGTCACAATATGAGAGGGGGGGCCTTCGAGAATTCAAAAAAAAATGTTTTTTTTGCAATGCCCTACTGTGCACTCTGTACTCTTAGTATAAATACTAGCTATTGTATTCAAGCGTACTAGGCAAAAAATATTTCAATTTACTGAGAACGTTATAGCCGTTATAGTTTTTGCGTCATTTTAACGCAATATTATTTTTATTGACATTTAATTTTATTTTCATGCGAGGATTCGTTCCGTATTAAAACACTGCGACTAAAATGTTATGACTGGTTGAATCTATAAGTCCAATAAATTCTATTTCATATCTTTGGTGGAGTAGAATGCGGTCAACTAGGTATGGGGATACAATAGGTATAGGGGTAATAATATAATATAGGGCTCTGCAAACAATGTAGCAAAGATAAAGTTACATTATTGCAGAGGTTTCTCATCTTGTGTGAATTTAATCAATGTAAAAAAATGTCAAGATGGTCTTTTCTTACTTAAAAATTAATGCTGAGCACGAGTATTGTGTTAGTTTGGTATGGACGGTCATCGATTTTTTTCGGTGAAATTTAAATCAAACTGCATTTTACCGGACGTTTCGACCTACTGAACATGTTAGTCATCCTCAGCGGCTTAATGCTAACAACGTTTACACAATGAACAATCACATTATCAACTGCTGTCTTGTCTTGTACACTCACACGGCAGCAGTTGATAATGTGAATTGTTCATTGTGTAGACGTTTTTGTAGACATTAAGCCGCTGAGGATGACTGAACATGTTAGTAGGTCGAAACGTCCGGTAAAATGCAGTTTGTTTTAATTTTCACCGAAAAAAATCGATGACCGTCCATACCAAATTTGCTAGCGGTGATGAAAACAAAGCAACAGAGTATTGTGTTAGTTTTTTGATAATTTTGTTGATGAAAAAATACGAACATCAACATGAAACATAAGCTTGGGGGCACGATAGGTCAACCGTTTGGGGGCACTATAGGTCACTACTGATCGTCTCACAGCTAAACAACAAAGTGAGCCGGAATTAACAACTTCAATTACACACTCTGGTGACGACGAGGACACCGAAGAAGTCATTCGCAAGTACAAAGCCAGACGTAGCTGCGGAAAGAACATGTTTTTTCAATTTCCTTTCGCAGTTTCATGATTTTTCACATCATTTGCAACATATCATTTTCTTTTCTGAATGACGTCAATTTAATGTTTAAATAATCTGCAGTATTAATTCCCTTAAAATAAAAGTTGAGCCGGTGATTTTCTAGGCGTGTACATTGTTTAATTTTACCTTGAATATAGTCCTATCGTACCCCCAGATTTTAAAAACATCGAAAGAAAGTATTTTCGTCTTATTGTATTTAGCTTGACAAATATTTAGCCAGGCATTGAACCATTATTGCCAAAACGTTGCCAGATGTATAACCTTTCCAACGAGTGCTTGTCCGTCAAAATCAGTGCAAAAATACCGAGCACGAGCTCGCCAAACAAAACTGACCTACTTACCCCACTCTACTCTATATGGCAGTCTCTTGATCTGTTTTTGTTTGTTTTGGAATAAAATGAGAGAGATGATCAGAAATCACGGAGGAGAAAAAGAGAATCTAAGTCGCCTCAAGAGCATTTCTTCCATCCTTTCTATGCACTCATAACAAGTGCTGTCGGAATTGCGCTCTAATCCGCTAAATTCGGTGTGGAAAAACGGCAAAGAGGCGAATGATCTTAAGGTTAAACCTCTATAAACAAAAATTGTTTCCTAAATTTTGGTAAAACAAACCTGTATTCAAAAAGCATTATAGGTTTTTTTCAAGAATTGATGCATCTTTTCCAATATCAATGATTATAAAAAAATTAATTGAAAACGAACTAATTACTGAGCAGATTAGTGTCAACATATTGGAATTTACTTAGAAAGTGTAACTGAACGCATCACAGCAAATCCAACTGCCAGAAGGAAACTGCCATGTAAGCCATGCATACTGAGGCTGACAAAAAATTTGCAAAAGATTCACAGGAATCGAATAAATTGCAGTAATTTAAAAATAGAGAAATATAAAAGAAAGTCCATTCGGCACAGGAGGAGCAAGTGCGATGTGTTCTTTTTGATTTGTCGGAAGCAAGTCTGATGCTAAAATTAAAGAACTCACCCATATTGATAGTTTCTAGTTATTTTAGTGGTGTCATCAATGTTACATTTAACAAAACTTACGTGAATTAGAAGAGACAGTAATCAGTACTGAGGGATTACCTTCCGATTAGTGAACAGTTTTTTAATAGATAAAATTCCGGATTAAAGGACTGGCACATATTTTTTGTATTGTTCAACAATTCTGAAATAAATCCTTTAAGCTTTGTGTGCTCAAATATAATATTTGCTTAATTAAGGTAGTCTGATCGAGTCCCAATGGTTTTGCAAGATTGTAAGTCAATAGAGCGAATGTTCTAGGTTATGCTTTGTAGAGAAACGAGTAGTTTTTTTGCACACACTTCACATGTTAACAAAATTACTGGTGTGCCTTTTGCCGTAGTTTCAAGGATCTAATGGCCTAGAAAAATCAGGCTGTCTAATGATATCAATAGATAAATAATTAGTTGTTCTCACTTGTCTGATAATATTGCCGAAAATAGTCTTTAATGAATTGTATTATTGAAAATAATATAACTAAGCCATTTCTACAAATCGCCTGCCCGATCAGATGATTTGTAGCGAATTTCGACATTCTTTTGTCCAACTGACACTGAGTCTTAATGAACTAAACTAAAAAGAAATGACCCAAAATGGCAACAAACGGTTACGAAACTGCGTAGCACTAATGGCGAAGTCGAAGATGTTGATATAATCGTTGAAGCGACGGGTCATTTCTAATATCGGTCTGTTAGCAGCGTAGTAAGTGTTGCGCTGCAGCAGTGGTCGAAGACGGCCGACACGGGTTGGTGCGGAGAGGTTAATTTGTGATAGGAGATCGGAAACATCATATTCAGTCAGAAGGAACTAAGACATGAAGGTAGCCTACGACACGTGTGTACCATATTCTAAAGTGTGTAATCCTAATAATCGACAACGGCATTCGTATGTTGGCAGGTTTAGCGGATCGTTCGAAGGCAATTGACGTAACACATATCGTATGAATCTGCGCTGGACAACTTCAATTCTTTGGCTCCAAGCTGCATGATAGGGGCACCCACAAGACGACGTTTGCATATTCCAACGGTGAAAATGGTAACTTGTAAATTAGTAATAAAAATCTAATTCAAAAGCAATAATTCGTCGATATATTATAGCCTTTCTAGTATCAGATAACATATTGTCTACTGCCTTAGTTTTGAAACTGTTTTCACAAATAACTTTTTAAAACTACATTTAGTTTCCAGTTAACACCTTCATGCAAAAAGTTTTAAGCCCCTCCCGAAACAAAATCCTGGCTACGGGCCTGACTGACAAGTAATAAACATGTACTGTGATTGCATTCATTTTGCAGCTTGAGTATAATAATAACGCTAAAGATTGTACTTAACAGATTTTTAGGAAGTTCTATGAAAATTTTATAAAAAAAAATATTTAAAGCCCTATTTAGTCTTCAACTAAAATTACATGATCCCGAAGGAGTTAGCTAAATCCGACGCAGGTTATACATTAGAGTGACAGGAAAAAATGACCCCTATCGGCCCACCCCTCAGTCGATTTCGAGTCGCACCAGGAGTACTTGGACCAAATTTGAAGCAAATCGGACAAGTCTAGATACTGGACAAACGTGCCTGAAGTTTGTATGGGATTTTTCGACAATTTGCATGGAGAAAACCCACTAGTTGGCATTTTCACCGCTAGGTGGTACTGTGTGCATCGTATTATCGCTATAAGTGAAATTGAGCTAAACCTAACGATTATTTCACAAAAATGTATAGTTCGTGAAAATCGAGTACTGATACACAACCATACACTGCTAGGCCTCATGCAAAACTGACTCATACATCACTTCGTTAAAAGTTTAATAACTTATTTTAACAAAGCCGGATTCACTAGCACTCTTCGACAAAGTTGTAGACAATTGAATTATCTATCTTATTTTCACTTATAGTGATAATACGATGCATACAGTGGCACCTAGCGACGAAAATGCCAGCTAGTGGGTTTTCTCCATGTAAATTGTCGAAAAATCCCATACAAACTTCAGGCACGTTTGTCCAGTAGCTAGACTTATCCGATTTGCTTCAAATTTGGTCCAAGTACTCCTGGTGGGACCCGAAATCGACTGAGGGGTGGGTCGATTGAGTTTTCAAAAATTCATTATTTTTCTGGGCAGTCTACTATACATGTCTTTTCTGAAAATGTGAAGAGTAGATAATAGTAACCAATTCTAGCTATAATACACTAATCAATTAGCGCGGTTCCATAACTGGGCATACAAAGGAAATAAGAAAGATATATTCGAACCATTTTTAATTCCTTTCATATGAAAACATCACCAAACTCCCATCTCGCAATGGTTCAGCTTTACTTCAACATCCATTACATGAACTCGTTCGCATTGATATTCCAATTGAGCCATTACGACGCTTTGAGCTGTACGCTGCTTTCCATATAATGTCGCATTAATTTATCGCCAGCTGAAAAGACCCGTGCGGGACGAGATTCGTCCCGGTTCAAACATATCGCATGCGCTGGTAACTCGAGTGAGAAACTACATACTCTGTACGACTTGAGCGGGCCGTACAGAAAACGAACCGGGCGACAGGGTCTGAGGAAACCCCAACCCCGGGTTGACCGAAAACTTAGCCATAGGCAACTGAATGGTTTTTATTCACACGGTCTTGCTCCTCGTACGATTGCCCCGCTGGTCCTCGCTCGTTCAACACGACCGAAGTATGGCTTAATTTGAATAAAAATGAATTTTTAAATAGTTTCATTTTCACCTTGATTCATGGTACCGGAGCGAGCGAACCGAAGATGTGACGCTGGTCGGAGATAAATTTAATATTAAGGCCGCATAATATGACAGCAATTTATCAAGAAGTCTTTGTTTGCATTCAACTTTTTGTACGTTTTACAAATAAGCCCCAATCCGGCAGCCCTCCCCCGCATCCTGCACCGGCAGCTAGCAACGATCCGTTATTCATCTGGGACCGCACTCGTTCGTCACCTCTCGTTCGCCTTACGGTCACAAATCGTGGTGCGCTGTTTTTGGCTTTTTTTTACTATCGAGCCTGATGGATGGATCCAATGGGGGCAATCCATTTCCCGGGCGTACAATGAGACGATGATAAATTGTTGCGTTAATGAGTGTTTGAAGAGAGCATCCGAGAGGAGGATGTAAATTGAATTGGTATTTCTGTTAGAACATCAGTAGGTTTTGAGGCGACGGGTCGTACCGTTGTACATATGTTGCAAACTAGTGTGATTCGCTACGAGTGTGTGTATTTTAATTATTCTTGACGGCGATTACAGTGTTCTAGCATTCGAACAATAAATAATATTTTTTGCTGAGTAATCCACATACAGTATATGAATCAGACTTTACGGTCCGGAGATACGGTTCCTCGTATCAACCGGTAAAATCTTGTATGAACCAACCATTGTCAATTTTTGTATCAAAGTCACTGGAATTGTCTGTCTAACAATCGGTAATTTTCGACCATTATATTAAATGTTCCGTGCAGGATTCGTTTTTCACAGCCATTTAATTTTAATTGCCAAACCTATGACAGGACCCTAAACGTAACTGTTTTTTTTTTCATTTAACCGTTGTGTGTCCGACGCGGTACCCGGGTACCTTTTTAAGTTTCAATTAATGAAATTCCTATGTTTTATCCATAGCTGGAAATTGAAACTTTGTGACATCTTAGAACTTCACTAAGTCAAGCTTTTGGGTTAATAATGTTGTTGATATAGTAAGGGTGGGAGTGAGGAGGGGCTCCTGAAATTTTTTACTACGTAACAGGCCGACGTGGGTACACGGGTACCCACAAAACTAAAATGCCCATAACTAAGGTAATATCCAACCGATTTCGATACTTTTGGCCGTTTTGGATTCAGGAATTAATCCACTTTTGGACTTGGTAAAAATGACTCGGATTACTTCATTCGGTTCCCGGGAATCCGGGTTTCCGGAAGCAGGTTCCTGTGCAGGAGTACTATTTGCGAACTTCAATGGAATACTAGCAATATGGGCATCAAAATTCTTGGAATTGCATCAGTAGGCTGTATCTCGTGGTTTTGGAACCATTTGGTGATTTGACCCCGGAACGGATATTCCGGAGCAGGTTCCCGTGGGGCCGTGAGTGGCCATTCCATTCCAATTCCATTTTTTAAATTGCCATAGGGACCCTAACAATAAAAAATAGACTTCCGAGACAATTTGAAGAGTTTTGATACTCATATTGCTAGTACATTATTAAAATTTACAAATCATATCCAAGTACTGGAACATTACTCCGGAAAATCCGGATTACCAAAAACCAGATCCATTATTCCGGTTCTATTGTACATAATAAAAAAGTGGACGAGTTCCTGAATCCAAAATATCTAAAAGTGTCCAAATCGGTTAAAGGAAGCCATAGTTATGAGGATTTCAATTTGTGGGTACCCGGGTACCCTCGTTGGCCTGTTAAAGGTGTTTTTTTGTTGGGCACATAACTGTTAAAAAACTCACATCAATTGTGGCTGTAGAGCAATATATGATGTTTCACTATTTCTATTTGTTAAAATACTACATAGTCACTCTGAAATTCAACTTAAAACCTTATTGAAATATATATATATATATATATATATATATATATATATATATATATATATATATATATATATATATATATATATATATATATATATATATATATATATATATATATATATATATATATATATATATATATGAGATTTCAAGTCAAGATCATTAGTGACCAAAAAATAATAAACTGATTCAGGTTTGGAAGCGAATCGTTTCTAGGAAATAATTGGAAAGTTGTGTAATGGCGTCGTAATTATCGAAAAAGAAGGTCAATGAAGAAATTCTCCGTTTGTTGGATATTTTTTGTGAGAGGAAATTATGCGCATAAAGGCCCAATGCCTAACTTGAAAGTATTGTTTTCAGTGCTTCGGATTCTTCTCGTCAGTAACTGACACCAACTTGGAACCCGTTAGATAAGTCCGAACCAGCACCAAAAATGGCGCCAGTTAGACACTAAATCCAAAAAGTCACACGTGAAATGCCTCGTGCTTGCATTCTTGCGAATAAGGCTATTGACGCGTGTCTTATATCGGAGCTCACAACTCGCGAAATCTGTGTTGTCCCAGTTACACTGACTGTCGGAAACGTAGACAAAAATATATATATTGTTCAGCATATCTACCGCATAACGAGTCATCTCCTTCTGATGATTTCAAAAGCGTTGTATCATATTGTAGCAGAAATGGGCTTCCGCTCATTATCGGCAGTGATGCGAATGCTCATCACATCATTTGGGGCAGCTCAGACATCAATCTGAGAGGCTCTGGACTGATGGAGTACATAAGTAGTACAAATCTCCATATTCTGAATGTGGGAAACCGACCAACTTTTGCGAGGTCTGGGAGGGAGGAGGTGTTAGACATAACACTTTGCTCTGATAGAATTTTGCCTGAGCTGGGAAATTGGCAGGTTCCACATGAAACTGAACCGTCTCTATCCGATCATAAATATATATTTTTCGATCATTTTGATGTCACCTTCAATGTAGTAACATATCCTAATCCTAAATCTACAAACTGGGACCTCTTTTTGGAAAACTTGGCGACTAAATTTCATGGATATTTTCCACCAATTAGTGAACTAGACGACTCATTCATTTTTGCATCCTACGAAGAAGCTTGTCCACTTCGTACTGTTAAATCGACTAGGGGAACCCCTTGGTGGAGGGCTGAGCTTGAAAGAATTATGAGAAGAGCTTGGAACCGGCGTCATCGTGATGACTCCAGGGCTTTCAGGTCAGCTCGTAGTGCATATAAAAATGTCTTAGATCTGCAGAACGGGCTGGCTGGCAAAGCCTATGCACTAATGTCTCTAGTCTGAACGAGGCTAGCAGGTTAAATAAAATTCTCTCCAAATCGAATGATTTTCAGATGAACTCCTTAAAAACCAGAGATGGTGTTTATGTGACGGAAGAAAAAGATGTTCTTAATTGTCTCTTCGACACACACTTTCCAGGTTGTATCGATCCGGAGTTGAACAATGTTCACAGATCTCATTCTGGTGATTCGGACTCGTTGGCGTTACCACGCACATTGGTTTCCACTGAATCGGTCAAGTGGGCAGTTGACAGCTTTGCTCCATACAAATCACCCGGAAAAGATGGAATACTTCCCGTGCTACTGCAAAAGGGATTTGATATTCTTAAACATGTCTTGAAAAAGATTTTGCTTTCCAGTCTTGCAACCGGGTATATCCCGAAAGGAAGGCGAGAAATAACTGTTAGATTTATTCCCAAAGGGGGGGGGGGGCGCTCAAGCTATGAAGAAGCCAAGAGTTTTAGGCCTATCAGCTTAAGTTCTTTTCTTCTGAAAGCTTTGGAACGGATAATCGATCATCACATCAGGAACGTTAGTTTAGTTGAATATCCGCTGCACAAAATGCAACATGCATATCAATGTGGGAAATCCACGATCACTCTGCTTCACGATGTTGTTTACAACATTGAGAAAGCCTTCTCGCTCAAGCAATCTAGCTTGGGTGTATTCCTAGATATTGAGGGTGCTTTTGACAATGTGTTCTTCCAGTCTATTCTGGAAGCGACGCGCGGTCATGGGATACCTGCATGTATCTCGGGTTGGATAAACGCAATGCTTAGTAACCGCATACTTTGCTCGTCACTGCGACAAGCTGAGATACGGAAGTTGAGTAGTTGCAGTTGTCCGCAGGGCGGCGTTCTGTCACCTTTGTTATGGAACTTGGTAGCTGACGGCATGTTGAAGAAACTCAATGAGCTTGGATTTCCAACCTACGGGTTTGCTTAGGATTACCAAATACTAATTACTGGATTTTGCATCGGAACAATCTTTGACTTAATGCAACAGGCATTAAGAGCTGTCGAACAGTGGTGTCGACAAGTTCAACTATCAGTTAACCCAAGCAAAACTTCAATGGTTCTTCTCACGAAGAAGCGAATAACAACCGGGGTTCGTCCCTTGCAGTTCTTTAATTCTGAGCTACTGTGTGCAGATCAAGTCAAATACGTTGGAGTCATATTGGATTCCAAACTGAATTGGTCTGCTCACATTGAGTTCAGAGTCAGGAAAGCGTGCATGGCCATGAATCCAATATGACTCCAACGTATTTTAAATATGACTCCAACGTATTTGCAGACGAACTTTTGGAAAGACCTGGGGTCTCAAACCTAAATACATCTATTGGATTTACACGACAATTGTACGTCCAATACTGTCATACGGATGCCTTGTGTGGTGGCAGAGGGGAGAGGTGGTGACAGTCCAGTCAAAGCTAAACCATCTGCAAAGAATGGCGCTCATGGCGTTGATTGGTGCTTTTACCACGACTCCGACTGCTGCTCTTGAGGCACTTCTAAATATCAAACCATTACACATACACCTCATACAAGAAGCACTATAATGTACATACAGACTGCAAGTTACTGTGCTTTGGAACAGTAACCATGTTTATCTTGCTACCAGTCATACACGATTGTGGTCACAAGTGGATACATGGGGTGAAGATATTCTTGCTCCCAGCGATATTACACTCACACGTAGTTTTCCTTACAGGACATTCCATGTGAAGATTCCCTCTCGAGAGGAGTGGTTGTCTGGCTATATGGAAAGACAACAACAAACGCAAGTGGTCTGTTACACTGACGGTTCTCTGATGGAGGGACGTGCTGGTGCTGGTGTCTACTGTCGTGAAATGAGATTGGAACAATCTCACTCACTAGGTAGATACTGTACTGTATTCCAAGCAGAAATCTTTGCGATTATGTGCGGGGTGCAATCGGCCCTTCAACTGAGTTTGTCCGGCAGAGTTATAAATTTCTGCTCCGATAGTTAGGCTGCAATCAAGGCCCTTAGCTCAGACAAATCCCGGTCCAAGCTAGTGATGGCGTGCCGAACCCAAATCGAAGAACTAAGCATTGTCAACACTATCTACCTTGTCTGGGTACCCGGACATTGCGGTATTACTGGAAATGAATGGGCTGACGAATTGGCCAGGGCAGGTTCAGCGATTGACTTCGTTGGTCCTGAGCCCGCGCTGCCAATTTCGACAAGTTGGATAAGGGAAAAAATACGGTCCTGGGCTTCGTCCGAGCACCGCAATTATTGGAGAACTCTAGAAACATGTAGCTAAACAAAGGCGTTTCTAGAACAACCGTGCCCAGTGATTTCGAAAAATCTCCTACATTTTTCGAAGCTCCACTGCGGCATGCTGACCAGGGCTTTAACCGGCCACTGCAAACTCAACCATCACATAGCAACTATTCAGCGCGCTGAGTCTTTTTCATGTGATCTTTGTGAATCCGACCACGGAACCTCATATCATCTGATATACAACTGTCCAGCAGTAGCGCAATTGCGATTTTGAGTCTTCGGCCGTCCTTATATAGACGAAACCATGTTTCGACGACTGAAACTCAGAGACATACTAAAGTTTCTTATCCAATGTGATAAAGAGCTTTAGGCTTACTTGTGAGTTCAACTTATCTGGTGTTTGTTTTTGTGTTGTTAATTTTCCCACCCTTCCAATTCTACTTCCCCACACCTTCTTCTCCTTTCCTTCCGCTCAGGAAATGATCAAAACACACGGCAAGGCACAAATCCCCGACTACATACTGGGAACGTGCCATCTAAACCAATATTTTCTGATTCCTGATTCCTGCTTGTACGCAGGGCATGATTTAAGAGTATACTGAAAGTCCCCACAGTAACTACATCTTTCGGTTTCCCTGCCACAAGAGTTCCCAGCCAACATTTTGATTCACTTTAATAAGTTGCAATTTGATTAACTGAACTCTTAAACGATATAAATTGATTGTATAAAATGCACAGATCCCTTCTATGTGAACAAAAGTGGAGGCCATATACGTACAACAAATCGGTATAGTAGAACTATGTGATTTACGACGAATTTTGATCTAATCAGAAGCATTATACAATCATCTAGCTTATCTGTTTATATGTGATCACATGGAGAGTTATGCAACTTAAGGTCCCCAATGTGGTAACAAGTATTTTTTTAAAAATAACATGAAAATAAAAAATCAGGATGAAAATTCTATAATTCTGTTATAAGACATAGTTACACGCCCACACTGGTAGATATGTTTTTCATGGGTGAGTTTGGAGTTACTGGAACATCAATTATTAAATTACCTGCTACGATTTACTTCCACAGTTTCGAAGCCGAGATCTTCGTATTCCCAGCATAGCCGCTATGTACTCACCTATTTATACAGTGTCAAGCAACGATTATATTTGATCATTTTTATCGCTTTGTGATTACGATCTAAAAATACCATAATCCAACCTAAATATGGCCCTCCAATGATACCTTCTATACCTGTCAAATCAAAACCTACATTCTTTACTCAAGCCATTTTTATTGCTCAAATATTGAACTAGTCTGACAGAGAATTTGCGAAGTGCTATAAGGAGGTGACAATTCTTTTTTGAACGATTTTGCAGTTTAATCCAATTGCAAATTAATTTCTATACAATGTTTCAAGATTTCCGCATGTACAATTTTGTTTTAAATTGTAGTGGACTAATAAATAACTTCAAGTCAAAATTGTATTTGGATCACAGATTTGCATTTTATGTGAACTTTTTACAACAAAACATAATTTTTGCTTGCACTATTTGTAATTTTGATTTAGTCTGTCATTATTTGTAATTTATTGTAAACTTTTATATACGATTGCTGGTTTGCTGGGTTATCCTCACTATCCCCCTTGCAATTGTCGCACCATTTCTTATTGACATAATAGGTGGTTGTGTGTTGTGTAATAGTTGCTGAATACAATTGATTGCATTCCAGAATATTCACATAAGGAAGTGAAGCAACCAACCCCATACTTCAGTATATCTTCGCGCGTCAGGCTCAGGTCGGCGACAACTCCATCGATCTCCACTGCTTTACAGGTACATATACTCTAAATTTCTTCGTACAACGCTCACAGTAAGCAATCTGGTTTGCCTGGTCGTCGTCATTCACAATAAAGAGTATCTTATTAGTTCGAACACCTGTTATCTAAGCTGCAGCCTGGCTGGAAGTAGATTGCCCAGGGTCCATTTGAACTGGCTGGACTATTGGAAGAATCAAAGATGGGCGTAATTTTTGTAATATCCATTTTACTCATTGGAACATCAGGGGATCTATCGATAAGGATTGAACTATTCTCACACTCGGCCATTTAGACACGAGGTTATTTAGGGAATGGAATCTAAAAAGCAGCAGTAACAAAGTATAAACATGAAAATGCAGAAAAGAAAACAAAATACTCAGTTTCTCTAGCAACGTCCGTTCGTCTTCACCGGATAAATTCACTGCGCTAGTCGGGGCACCGTGAAACAAAGGCTATATGAAAACTGTATCTGTACCACATTTGGTTTTTTTTTTTGGTAAATAGTGAATTTACTGTGTTGCAAGAAACTTGGTGTTAACCCTGTAACCATTATACCATAGTTTATACGAACTAGGTTAGTGAAAAAGATTTTGCTATTTCGAATTTATTTCCGAATTATAAAAATATGAAGTTTGGATTTACATATTTGGATTATTATATTGAATAATTATTATTAAGACTTCAAATATATATGAACAACAAACAAAAGAGTAATCATGTGCATTCACTTTCTCCTACCATCCAACCTCAATCAGGTAAAATCCGTTTCGCTTAAAAGTGTATTTTATCTTGGCAAATCCAGTCAGCATTAACCTGCCACTTACAAATGACCGGAAAAATGGAGATGAACTCGTTGCTAACATTGTATTTCGCACCATCAATTTATTAAACAAACTTCAATAATGTTAGTTTAATTTTACTACCCAGAGAAAGGTTCAGCCGACGATATTGTAGATACAAATTGATACGAACCATCAACACATCAATGGAATAGCTCATCCAACAACGAACCAATCTTCTCGTCAAACCTCCCGCGGATTTTCACATCAATGCTATGCGGAAAATTGATCGCCATCCGTATCGAAACACGCTGATTTCCCTGCAGGTTATACAAACAAACCTCAATTCAGTTTTCTATTTATTTTAATTTGAATCCCGACCCAATGCACTTTTCCTGATGCTGTCGTCTCGCGACACCGCGGCACGCTGCCTTCACAGTTAATCAAGTTGCCATTCCTCTCGGATCGCAGCCAAGGGATCATGATACATTCCCTACATTGCACCGGCTGGCATTGAGTCACGATCGTCGTCGATATGGACTTGAATCGGTTCGTACCTTGGTCCGTTCTTTTCGTTTGCAACGGACGAGTGGCGGATGTAGGTAAATACTGTGCGAACTGATAGAGCAACTGATCATGAATATTCATTATCATCTGGGAGACCACTTATTGGATCTGTCTGCTGCGAAATCGTTCGCCTAAAAGCCATGTACCTATGATAAATAATTGCCAATAGTCGTTATAGTAATCGGAGGCCCGGTTGGAATAAATTATCAATTGAAAGCTGGCTAGCTGGCCTTCATTTCCTCCCACCATCGATAGCTAGACAGGCCTTTTAAGAGGAACGCTTTCTTACGCAAATTACATTTAATCAACGAGGTATTGAAGTGATTTCCGGCACGTCCTTGCTTGGTTGATTGTTTTTGTTTTCAAGAAAAATCGATTGTTATTCTTTACTACGCATCCAACTGAATGTCGAATGATTAGTTTCTTCAATGAAAGGGGTGGAACTGCCTCCAACTCCCCCGTAAAGATGGTACATAATTGAGTGGAACAAACAACAACAACGAAAAAACGAACAACAATAAAAAGTCTGATCGAATCAAAGAAAGCAATGCTTCGGACGCGAAAAGAGGGCCACTTACCTGTCTGACTTGTTTGAACTGCTCTTCAAAGCTCCAACCGTTGTTCTGCTGTGATGAGTTGGATGTCTCGCTCGAGGTCGACGAATTCGAGCCCGGGTTCGCTGAGAGGAAAGAAAGGTGACGAAATAAAGAGGTTTGAGTCATCGTTCATCGTGGATTTTGGATCTATTCATGCTGGGATCTATAGTGCATAACGCAACTCAACTCACCATCCTTGCTGATCGACGGCGGGTTGGGTAGTGTAAACGGATAACTGCTGCCATTTGCTGGATTCGCACCACCCCCAACACTCCCACCACAATTGTTACCACTGTTCTGTCCACTACTTCTATGATCCACCACACTACCATACCCACTTCCACTTCCGGTTAGATGTGATTGTTGCTGCTGCTGGTGCTGCTGCTGTTGCTGTAGCAACGAACTTGCACCGAAGCTTGCGTGCAACGTCGCAAAATCACTCTGATCGCCCATCAGTCCCACCTTCATGTCACGCACTTGCATCTTCAGTTTTTCCAACACATCCCCGTGCTGCAGGCCAGACAGACCCGACAGCCCGGACAGGTTCTGTACGTTCATATTCAGTGCCGACAGATTTCCGAGTACCCCCAGCGGGTGGTTCTGGCCAAACTGTGGTGCATGGACGCTACCGCTGCTGCTGCTGCTGTCGGGAATCGAAAATACGTGCAACGGTTAGTTGTGAACATCGAAAGTGAAACAAATTGATCATAAATTAATTAAACCAGATGCGTCGCAATCTGGCTTGATTGCGGACTTACTTCAGCTCTGAGTGATGATCTGGACTGCGGCCAAACTCCATCCCGGATGTCATCTTCGCTTCTGCCGCGACGGTCTGAGTTACATTAACGCCTCCGTCGCCGCTTGAAGCACCACCTTTCTCAGCGTGATCGTCGTCCTCCGGGCGAGGGGAAGACTGCAACAAGTCAGATAGGAAAAGAGTGGTAAGGTAAAAATATAAATTGAAATTAGCCACTCGCATCATCCCGGCCGGCTGAGCGTTCAAAATGATTAATCGTAAGTGCGACATCGAAACATTCGCTGGGTGTCGCTACGCAATCACTCCCGAATGGGGGCGCCTATAATCTACCGGTTCCACCAAGCGGACCCTGGACTGCCATCGTTATGTTGTAGTCTGCTCGGAAAATGTGGTGGTGAGTGGGGGAGGCGGTTAGAGTATGACATTGTAAAATATGCCAAGAAGGCAGGCAGCGAGACCCGTTTGGTTCAAGATCACGACATCGGATGCTGCTACCGAACGGAGCCCGACTAGCGATTGAACGAGCATCACCCCAAAGCACTCACAGGCCACGCATTCTGTGACCCGAACCAGTCAGACGGAACAGTGATAAAATGTACCACCGATAATGATGATGTTTTATGGGATTAACGTGTGTAGATTTGGTGATATTAAAGTGTCAAATTAATTAAATTAATGTAAGTTTTATCGTCACCGCTTAGTGGTGGATAGGGTGACCAACTGCTTCGTCGCTTAGGGTGATGATGCAAATTTAGCGATCGCTTCGTTTTGCTTTTCCTGTTCAAGGAAAGCTTGTAATAATTTATATACTCGAGATTTCAACCGGATTTTGGTGTTATTAGGTCGCGTCTGTAATTTCTAAACTAAACCGTTAAAAAGTTATTAATATTCTCGAGTAGGGCATTGCATTTTTTTTTAATTTTCATAGCCCCCTTCTCTCTTTATATTATGACATATGTAAAAGGAAACTCCGATGCCAAATTTCATATCATTTGGACAATCTTAGACCCCACGTAAGTAGAGGTTTTTGGACATTAAATGAAAAAAATAAGGGCTGATGCTCCTGAATTTTGACGGTAACGAATCTATTTCTATTTTGTTTCTGAGAATTTGCTTCATTAAAAAAATAATACAATTTGATATGATTGTCAAAACCCTAGAACCTCAACAAGCATAGGTACCAAAGGTTCCATTCGGTTCCTGAGATTTTGTCACATAATAAAAACTTCAAAATATGTATTATTTGCAGTGTAAATCAGAAAAGTTATTGAAAATAGGAGTTTTTGAGGACAAAATGCTCAAAACCCCAATTTTTCGCATTTTTCAAGACAGGTTAATATCTCTATCCAAATACTACGCAAAAACTGTAATTTTCCGAGTACTACTTCAAAATGTATAGCATTTAATATTTTTCCTCATAATTCTCCAAATGTCGTGAAGCTTTGTCAAAATATGCAAAGGTAAGAGGTAATCGAAAATAAGTTATCAACAAATTGAACATTGTTAAGACAAGATTTCGATCGAACAGTTTTAACTCAACAAGAATAAAATAGAAAAGAAAACCAGAAAATCAATGAACACGAAAAGTAAAAACCGAAGAGAGAAGAGGTAAAAGGCGAAAAAATAACAAAATATACAAAAATTATATTAAAAAACAAAAGCATGGAAAGAGTTAGAAAATGAAAAGAAAAGGAAAATGAAAGATTGGCGAAGGGAAAATTATGAGCGAAACACAAATAAGTAATAATAGACAAACGAAATCAATTGGCAAAGTAACGAAAAGAAAGGGTTATAATTAGATGTTTGGCGACTGGTTACGGAACCTTCACTGATATTTACGGCTTTCTCAGTTTATTAAATTCCCAAACCTCCCATCGTTAACAATCAGTGATTTCGACAAAAACGTGTAAATTAAATTTTCCCTTAAAAAGGCCATCAAAAACGGCCAAACGTCGGGCAATCTATAAATATATCGTTTGCTTAAGTATAATAGACTGAGAAAGCAGTAAATATCAGTGAAAGGGCAATAGTGAGAAAGAAAAAGGGACAGAGTAGGTAAAAATAATGAGTGAAAGTAGGATGAGAAATTTAAAGAAGAAAAGACAAAAAAGAAGGAGGAAAGAAAAAAGCTAGAGGAAGTTACCAAAGAGAAAATGAAAACAAACATGAACAAGAAGAAAAGCAAGAGAGAAACGTAAAAAAGAAAAAAAATCAAATAATACCGTGTAAATAGAAATAGAATGGAAATAAACGAATAAAGGAACTAACTATGAAAAGGAAAAGAAACACAGAGAAAAGGAAATAATAAGAAACGGCAAATGCGTTAAGATGCGAAACTGTAAAAGTAAGACGAGAAGGAATGATCGGAAAAACAACAAGAGAGATCAAACAAAAAAGGAACAAGAAAGTAATGATAAAGAGGAAAGGAAGTAAACCAAGCAGCGAAAGCACAAACGAAAAGAAAAATGAAAAGTGAAAAAGAAAAAAAGGAAAACAGAAAATAGAAACAAGAAAAATAGTAAAAACCGAAATGGAATAAGCTCAAAAACATGAATAAAGAAGAAGGAGAATGGCTAAGGAATATGGAAAAGTGGCACCAAAGCAGGAAAAAACTACATTGAAAAAAATGAAAAGCAAAAGAAAAAAGAACAAACAAGACTGAAGAGAAAAACTAGTAAATGTAAAGCTAATAACAGAAAACAAACAATCAATGAGAAACAAAAATCAGAAACGGACAAGGAAAAGGTAAAATTAATAAAGCAAAAAGAAATATAAAAATCAGAAACCATAGAAAATGAAAAACCACAACTGAAATAAGAACAATATAAATGAAAACGCAACGAAAAAAAGAAAAAGAAAGGAATAAGAAAAAACTGAAAATGAAAATGAAAATAGAAAAAGTAAACAAAGAACGTACGAAAACAAGAATAACAAAAAATATTTCATGAATCTAAAATAAAGATAAAAATTCTCAAATCTGAAAAGCAAACAGATTAACTAAAAGTTTAATGGCAAAGGAGATATAAAAAATGAAAAGTAGAACATTGTAAGATACAATTGGGAAAAGGTTGTCAGAGAGGAACGCCAAATGAAAAAAGAACAGTATAATGCAAAATGGTTAAACCAAAAAGAAATGAATTATTTAAAACAATTACTGCATACTGTTTTTAAAATGGAGATAAAACGGAGACGCAATTAATGACAAGTTTTGAAACATTTTTGGTGCAAATTTGGAACATGGATGCATATAGTTTATTTGTTTCTGTTGTAATGGCTTAACCATTTGCTTCTTTTTCGGGTTATAAAGTTCATGTGCAAGGTTAGAAAACGACCCTAAGTGAGTTGCATACAAGACAAACGGAACACAAATTCCGCTATGCTTACCCCGATGCAGACAAATGATAGATTATATGATAACTTTGAGAAGAAAAATGTACAGCAAAAGGTAACAAAAGAAACAAAAAAGAAGCAGAAAGTAGGAAATAAATAAGTAACTCAGAGCACACAAAAAATTACAAATAAATGAAAGAGAAACAAAAGGTGAGCGAAACAAGAGCAAGAAGAAATAAGAAATTAAATGTGGAAGAAAGACAACCAAATACATAAAATTTAAAGGAGGCCGCGTGGAAAAGAATTGGAAGATAAAAAAAACAAACTAAGTCGGGAGAAAGAAAAAGAACGATGAACAAAAAAATCAAGGAACAGCCCTATCGGGTTGCACGAATTGTAGACGTAGGACGACACTATTTAATGTAAAATATTTCCTTTCTTAGTATATATGGATTAATATTAAATTTAAATATATTTTATTCGTACAGTTTAACCAATCAGCATCAAATGTTACATATCGAACCACCCTACTTATTTGTGGTGTAACCCCTTAGTCCCTTAATACAAGAATGGAAAATAATTTTATATATATATATATATATATATATATATATATATATATATATATATATATATATATTTTTTTTTTTTTTTTTTTTTTTTTTGGCAGTATTTTGGCAGTTTTTTCATGCATAAATAGACGTTTTTGTATGTATTAGCAGAATAAGAGTAGGATAGGCGAAGTGTAAATTAATCACGTGGAATCAATGAATGGATCGAACGTAAATAAAAAAAATTCGTTGCGCTTTCCATCGATTCGCGCAAATTTGTTGCTAAGGAAAAATTTCGTTTTTTGTGCAACGGAAGAAAACAAATTAGGTATGCCTTTGGGGTGCGCGACGTTCGGCATAAATACGTTAGGCATAAGTACGTTAGGCATACATACGTTAGGCATAAGTATGTTAGGCATAATGGACGTTAGGCATAATGGACGATTGGCATAATATACGTTAGGCATAATGGACGTTAGGCATAATGGACGATAGGCATAATTCATAAAAACATAAAATTAATCGCAAGCCTTTATTTATTGTAGATATTTCAACCTTACTCCCGTTTTTCAGGTTAGAAAAAAACTACACTTTGCAATACCATACCATCGTATGACTTTATCGAGACACCGTGATATGAAAAATACAATGCGAGATATTTATCCCTTACTAGTGTAGATATTTTTTCTATTTTTTTACGTACATTAGCTGGATGGATTCCTCGTTTAAGTCAACAGTTTTGGTTCAAATACATTTCAAGTTTATTGGATGTATTACCAATATATCTGTAATAAAGTATTGAAAAATAAGTCAGAATAATTACCAAAAATTATGCTTTGGAGCTATGGAAACTTGCAATATTATGGACGCATTAGGCTAAGGTTGTTACGTTTGTGACGATACCTTTTTTATTTCGGTGACTTTTCACAGTACACGAAAAAATCTCTCGTATCAGACAGTTTCTGTAGTTCTACCTTTGATGACCTCATGAATATAATCATTGAACTGTATCCCAGATTAAACAGTTCAATGAATATATGAATATGGTTGCTTCTATATTATCTCCCATATTGGATAATATAAAATCAGCAATATGAATACATTCGTTGAATGAATAATAAAATGCATCATTCTTTCTTTCATGATCTGTTCTTAAAGACATATACGAAGACTTTTTTTCCCAATACGTCCTTCGCTTTCTCTTTCGTTTATTACTACAAAACCATAAAACTTTTTAAACATTTATCGGTATCGGTATTTATGTTTCGAAAGACCAAGGTTTTTACGCAAATAGTTGAAGGGAAATCAGAAAGGTGACCGAGTAATTCGCGGAAGAGAAAGTAAACAAAGAGAGGCTCTCTTTTGTAGATTGAACCTATTGAAAAAAATGTCTTCATATTTTCTTCTTGGAAAATTGCACCATGCATGAATAGGAATTTACGAATTAATCTAAGTTGTTATGCATTATTCATGCCTTAATGCAAATGAGATTGTTTTTAAACAAGCGTGTTGAGCCTATTTTAGCCATATGCTGTTAATCGGTTGTATGTCGAGAAATTAATGCAATCTGAGGTAGTTTCAACTTTTAGTATACCGCAATACCGCTTTTGCCGAAATGCACTCATTATGGGATGCTAAATGTATTCCCATGCACTGTAAATTTTCACATGCCGCTATGCCGCTGTCATTGTATATGGGCCTTATTAATGGAATCTTTGCAATTCTATTTTACTTTCCGTATGCCAAGCATTCGATATCTTTATTTGAGCAAAGATTGCTTCAAGCATATACAGCAGAATAAAATATTGATAAAGTTGGATCAGTTTTCAGAGTATTTCTACAACATCAAAAAAGTTCAAATATTCACGCAACCACCCGAGGCCAACCCTTTAAAAAATAAGTTTCTTGAAGTGATACTTCGACTAGATAATTTATGCCTGACGTCCATTATGCCAATCGTCCATTATGCCTAACGTATTTATGCCTAATGGGGTACACCCATGCCTTGGTATCCACATTCGCCTCAAACATTGAACCCAAGCGAACGGTGTTAGGTTGTACAATGTTCGAATCAAACAGTTGTGTGAGTACATCATTTACGTACACGAATGGAAGATCCGCACTAAGCAGTGCTAGTGATGATGGGTGGAGCGAAAGAGACAACTAGTGCCACGACGGCATTGTGCTCGAAACGAGCGCAGAACAAGGGGAAGCATGCTGTTTGATGTTCGTTGGGTCGGACAAACTCAATCGCCTAGTTGTGGGTATTTTGAAAAACGAAATTGATTTTGCCACATCGATCACGATCAAATATCGAGCTGGAAAAGATCGGATGAAAAAAAGCGATTTTTCGAAGTAAAAAGATCGATTGTGACAAAAATCGCTTCATTTTCAATGGGAATTTTAGAAGAAAAATCAATTCTACGAAATCGATTTTATTGAGTCATCAGTCAACAACGAACAGAAAAGATCGGATGCAGAACATCGATTTTTCGAAATCAAATAATCGACTTTAAAAGAATCGCATTGACATCGTCCATTCCTACAATCGCCCATTGAACGGCGAGCAGAGCGCTGTGTTGCGTACCTCCACAGTCAGTGTAGCAGACTTGCCACTCATTACAACCCAGCCAACATTTTGATTTACTTTAATAAGTTGCAATTTGTACTGCAATTTAACTGTACTCTTAAACGATATAAATTGATTGTATAAAATGTACAGATCCCTTCTATGTGAACAAAAGTGGAGGCCATATACGTACAACAAATCGGTATAGTAGAATTATGTGATTTACGACGAATTTTGATCTCATCAGAAGCATTATACAATCATCTAGCTTATCTGTTTATATGTGATCAACTTTACAATCACACATGAAGGTTTATGCAGCTTAAGGTGGTAACAAGGAGTATTTTTTTAAAAATAACATGAAAATAAAAAATCAGGATGAAATTTCTATAATTCTGTTATAAGACATAGTTACGCTCACACTGGTAGATATATGTTTTTCATTGGTGAGTTTGGAGTTACTGGAACATTAAATTAGCTGCTACGATTTACTTCCACAGTTTCGAACCTGAGATCTTCGTATTCTCAGCATAGCCGCTATGTACTCACCTATTTATACACTGTCAAGCAACGATTATATTTGATCATTTTTATCGCTTTGTGATTACGATCTAAAAATACCATAATCCAACCTAAATATGGCCCTTCAATGATACCTTGTATACCTGTCAAATCAAAACCTACATTCTTTACTCAAGCCATTTTTATTGCTCAAATATTGAACTAGTCTGGCAGAGAATTTGCGAAGTGCTATAAGGAGGTGACTATGTTTTTTGAACGATTTTGCAGTTTAATCCAATTGCAAATTAATTTCTATACAATGTTTCAAAATTTCCGCATGTACAATTTTGTTTTAAGTTATAGTGGACTAATAAATAACTTCAAGTCAAAATTGTATTTCGATCACAGATTTGCATTTTATGTGAACTTTTTACAACAAAACATAATTTTTACTTGCACTATTTGTAATTTTGATTTAGTCTGTCATTATTTGTAATTTATTGTAAACTTTTATATACGATTGCTGGTTTGCTGGGAAGTCTTCGGTGATAAGCTACGAGGCTGCTACAGCTGCACTGGCTGTGGAAACACGCAATGCAGTGCTCTGCTCGCCGTTCAACCGAGTACGAACTGTTGTTCCCGAAGTTATGAACCATAACATCGTCCATCATATCAAAGTTACAAACTGACAAACTAGATCTATCATTTAACAATATAAAAGAGGTCAGTTAACGGGCTCAAGTGACATCAGAATGTAGTCGAAATCTAGACTACCTGAGAAGGGTAACTAACACAACGTTGGCTCTACTATAGAGAACAGCTAAATTTAAGGCTTATTTCTACTAGATCTTATAGGTGGCCAAAGAGGGTATAATTGACCGTCAGTGAGCCAGAATCACAAGCCTCCGCAGTTTTGAAAATATTTTAATAATTTTGACGCCATTCAAAAAGCAAACTGATACCGATTGATATGGGAATTGGATGTGTGCTCTTTAACACTTAACTCCGGAACCAAACCTCCGATCCAAATAAAACTCAATAGCAGCCTATGGCGATGTTACACCTTTGAGTATAACATTGTTGAAATCAACACAGTCATCTCTGAGAAAAGTGAGTAACAAACACACATATTCACGCAAATAGACGGTAGGCACAAATCTCCAACTACAAACGGGGAACGTGTCATTCAAGCTAATATATTCTGTTTCCGGGCGGTAGGCACACGGATCGTGATCGAGAGAACTGACATGGCGAACCAACAGAAAAGAAGAGGAAAGCGATATTGTGCCCTGATTACAATAGACGTCAATAACGCGTTCGATAGCGCGAGCTGGATAGCCATCGCCACTGTACGCTAAGGAATTCTTAGACGGAGTAGGGTAGATACACTGCCGGGGACTATTCGAGTAGATCACAAGGAGCTAAATGGCTAAAAGAAACGGATCGAGGGGGGGATACAAATGACTCAATGAGCACAAAGAGGGCCAAGGGCTTAACGAAAGAAGAAATGTAGCAGCACAATCCCTCCCGACGTAATATCTAACGGTGGTCCAAAGATGACAAGAACACGAACAAACAAGAGGTTAAGGTTTTTTCGGTAGGTGTACTGGAGAAAGCATGGCATGAATCCGACAGTAGCATGTGCCAAGTCGACAAATGGCTCTTTTGAAGATGCTACCTCCATAAAAAAAACACACATACATTTACCCAACTCGACGAGCTGAATCAAGTGGTATATGGGACTCGGCTCTGCGGACCCTGCTAAAAAGCCGGTTGGCGATTGTCGAGTGATTACATAACCTTTCTTATATGAGAAAGGCAAAGGCAAGGTTCAGGGGACTTCATGTGTAATTCCATGTAATATGGTTTGAGTATGATATTGTTGAAATCGGCCCAGTCATCTTTGCGAAAAATGTGTGAGATTATTTGACACATACACACCTACAAATTCTGAGCGATTTCATAATTTATCTATATGAGGATAGGAAAGGAAAAATAAGAAGGAATAAAGAAAAAAGGGGAAATAGTCAGAAAGAAAATTAAAACAAAAAGATTAATGAAGAACAAATAGGAACAAGAAGAAAAAATAAAGAGAAGAAAGAAAACCAAATGAGAAACGCGAAAAAGAAAGATGCAAAATATGGAAAAAAAGAAAAAAATGGAAATAATATGAAAGGATGAAATAATTTAATTTGAAGATATAAAAGGAAACAAAGAGGAAATGAAACAAGAAAGAAACAGAAGATGCATCAAGAAGCGAAACTTAGAATATAAGAGAAATCGAGCAGCAAATATAGAAAAAGAAAGCAAAAAATTAAAAAAAGAAATAGAATAACGAAGTAAAAAACGAAGAAAAACAGGAAAAAACGCAATGTAATAAGCTCAAAAAGCTATATAAAAGGAAAATGAAAATACAAATTCTGAGCGATTACATAATCTATCTATATGAGGATAGTAAAGGAAAAACAAGAAGGAAAAAAGAAAAAAGTGGAAATAGCTAGAAAGAAAATTAAAACAAAAAGATTAATGAAGAACAAATATGAACAAGAAGAAAAAACAAAGAGAGAAGAAAGAAAACAGGTAAGAAACGGAAAAAGAAAGATTGAAAAAAATTAAAAGAAAAAAAGAAAAAAATGGAAATAATGTGAGAGGGTAAAGTAATTTAATTTGAAAAAAAGGAAACAAAGAGAAAATAAAACAAAAAAGTAACAGAAGATGCATCAAGAGGCGAAACTTCGAGTATAAGAGAAATTGAGCAGCGAATATACAAAAAGAAAGCAAAGAACTAAAAAAGAAATAGAATAACGAAGTAAAGAACAAAAAAAACAAGAAAAAACGCAATGTAATGAGCTCAAAAAGCTATATAAAAAGAAGACCAAAGGAAAATGAAAAAAAGTGAACTAAGGCGCAAAAGTAGGAAAAAAGCACAAAAAATACGCATTGTATCGATTTTGTTGGCTATTTTCGGCAAATTTGAGACTAAGAGAAACGAAAGCAATGAAAATGAAAGACGGATAGGTATTCTAGAGCGAATCAGTTATAAACTTAGAACGGAAAACTAGGACTAGACAGGGTCCTATGGACAACGTCTTTCATTTTCATTGCTTTCGTTTCTCTTAGTCTCAAATTTGCCGAAGATAGCCAACAAAATCGATACAGTAGAACCTTGCGGCAACTAAAACATAGTAACAAAAATACGTATTGCAAAAACTTTAGGCAAAAGGAAAAAGAACACACAAGATTGAAAAGAAAATCTAATAAAAGAATAATGAAATTGAAAACGTTAACTAATCAATGAAAGACAAAAAGGGAAAAAAAAAACAATGAAAGCAACATACAA